>NC_092731.1:19001731-19601731 GCF_047496885.1 Scyliorhinus torazame | reverse complement strand
CAGAGCCGTTGGCAATGATCTTTTCGTCCTCACTGTCAACAGGGGTGGTACCAGGGGATTGGAGAGTGGCGAATGTCGTGCCCCTGTTCAAAAAAGGGACTAGGGATAACCCTGGGAATTACAGGCCAGTTAGTCTTACTTCGGTGGTAGGCAAAGTAATGGAAAGGGTACTGAAGGATAGGATTTCTGAGCATCTGGAAAGACACTGCTTGATTAGGGATAGTCAGCACGGATTTGTGAGGGGTAGGTCTTGCCTTACAAATCTTATTGAATTCTTTGAGGAGGTGACCAAGCATGTGGATGAAGGTAAAGCAGTGGATGTAGTGTACATGGATTTTAGTAAGGCATTCGATAAAGTTCCCCATGGTAGGCTTATGCAGAAAGTAAGGAGGCATGGGATAGTGGGAAATTTGGCCAGTTGGATAACGAACTGGCTAACCGATAGAAGTCAGAGAGTGGTGATGGATGGCAAATATTCAGCCTGGATCCCAGTTACCAGTGGCATACCGCAGGGATCAGTTCTGGGTCCTCTGCTGTTTGTGATTTTCATTAATGACCTGGATGAGGGAGTTGAAGGGTGGGTCAGTAAATTTGCAGACGATACGAAGATTGGTGGAGTTGTGGATAGTAAGGAGGGCTGTTGTCGGCTGCAAAGAGACATAGATAGGATGCAGAGCTGGGCTGAGAAGTGGCAGATGGAGTTTAACCCTGAAAAGTGTGAGGTTGTCCATTTTGGAAGGACAAATATGAATGCGGAATACAGGGTTAACGGTAGAGTTCTTGGCAATGTGGAGGAGCAGAGAGATCTTGGGGTCTACGTTCATACATCTTTGAAAGTTGCCACTCAAGTGGATAGAGCTGTGAAGAAGGCCTATGGTGTGCTCGCGTTCATTAACAGAGGGGTTGAATTTAAGAGCCGTGAGGTGATGATGCAGCTGTACAAAACTTTGGTAAGGCCACATTTGGAGTACTGTGTACAGTTCTGGTCGCCTCATTTTAGGAAGGATGTGGAAGCTTTGGAAAAGGTGCAAAGAAGATTTACCAGGATGTTGCCTGGAATGGAGAGTAGGTCTTACGAGGAAAGGTTGAGGGTGCTAGGCCTTTTCTCATTAGAACGGAGAAGGATGAGGGGCGACTTGATAGAGGTTTATAAGATGATCAGGGGAATAGATAGAGTAGGCAGTCAGAGACTTTTTCCCCGGGTGGAACAAACCATTACAAGGGGACATAAATTTAAGGTGAATGGTGGAAGATATAGGAGGGATATCAGAGGTAGGTTATTTACCCAGAGAGTAGTGGGGAATGGAATGCACTGCCTGTGGAAGTAGTTGAGTCGGAAACATTAGGGACCTTCAAGCAGCTATTGGATAGGTACATGGATTACAGTAAAATGATAGTGTAGATTTATTTGTTCTCAAGGGCAGCACGGTAGCATTGTGGATAGCACAATTGCTTCACAGTTCCAGGGTCCCAGGTTCGATTCCGGCTTGGGTCACTGTCTGTGCGGAGCCTGCACGTCCTCCCCGTGTCTGCATGGGTTTCCTCCGGGTGCTCCGGTTTCCTCCCACAGTCCAAAGATGTGCAGGTTAGGTGAATTGGCCAATGATAAATTGCCCTTAATGTCCAAATTGCCCTTGGTGTTGGGTGGAAGTGTTGAGTTTGGGTAGGGTGCTCTTTCCAAGAGCCGGTGCAGACTCAAAGGGCCGAATGGCCTCCTTCTGCACTGTAAATTCAATGAAAATCTATGATTAATCTAGGACAAAGGTTCGGCACAACATCGTGGGCCGAAGGACCTGTTCTGTGCTGTATTTTTCTATGTTCTATGTTCTCAATACCCCTGAACCCCAATACCCCCGAACCCCAATCCCCCTGAACCCCCATATTCCCTGAACCCCAATACCCCTGAACCCCAATAACCCTGAACCCCAATACCCCTGAACCCCACTACCCCTGAACCCTAATACTCTTGGACCCCAATACCCTTGAACCCCAATACCCCTGAACCCCAATACCGCTGGACCCCAATACCCCTGAACCCCAATACCCCTGAACTCCAATACCCCTGAACCCCAATACCCACTGAACCCCAATACTCTTGGACCCCAATATCCCTGCACCCCAATGCCCTTGAACCCCAATGCCCCGGAACCCCAATGCCCCCAAACCCAATACCCTGAACCCCAATACTCCAAACCCCAATGCCCCTGAACCCCAATACCCCTGAACCCCAATCCCCGTGAACCCCAATAATCATGAACCCCAATACCCCTGAACCGCAATCCCCCTGAACCCCAATATCCATGAACACCAATGCCCCAGAACCCCAATACCCCCTGAACCCCAATAGTCCTGACACCCAATACCCCCTGAGCCCCAGTACCACTGAAACCCACTACCCCCTGAACCCCAATACCCCCTGAACCCCAATACCCCTGAACCCTAGCTTCTCTGAACCCCAATGCCCCTGAACCTCATTACACCTGAACTGTAATCCCCTTGAACCCCAATACCCCATGAACCCCAATACCCTCTGGTCCTCAGGCTCCCTGGACCCCAACCCCCTGAACCTCATTCCCCCTGAACTACAATCCCCTTGAACCCCAATTCCCCCTGAACCCCAATATCCCTGAACCCCAATACCCACTGATCCCTAATCTCCCTTGTAATGTGCAGCAATGTAAATACATGTAGGCTAGCTAGACACTAGAGGGAGCACCAGAAACATCACACACACACTAAACCAATAGATCAGTTAGATAGGACGCGACCAATGAACATTCACGATGCACACGGAGGTGACACGACCACAGGGGGGCATTACACAAACCCATATATAAAGGACACCACACACATGATCTGCCTCTTTCCAGTGGAGACAATCAGTGAGTACAGACACAGGGTTGATTCAATATTACACCCACCACGTGGATTGCAGCAACTGGTTAGTCAGTCTGGGTAGCTATAGTAGGATTAGCAGTGGTGTCGAACCAGAGTAATAGAAGTGTAAATAGTTTAATAAACGTGTTGAAGTTATCTCCACGTCTGAACCTTCCTTTGTCAAGTGCACCACAAGGAAGCCGCTTATGTTACACCTACAACATAACAAATCATGGTACCAGGACTGAACTGTTTCAATCCACATAGCCATACCTCAGCGTACAGTGACAACCAGCAACGATACCCAGGTAAGATGTTCAAGATCCGGGTTCCGCAGCAGCTCCAGTGCCACGGCGATCTCCGCGAAAACTGGCGGGCATTCCGGCAAAAGTTTGAAATCTTCCTGGTGGCAGCCGAACTTGAGGACCTGGCCGATGCTGAAAGGACAGAGCTTCTCCTCACCATCGCCGGTGCCAGAGCAGAAGAGATCTTTAAAAAATTCAAGTTCTCCAAAGGGCAAAACAGGAGCGACTTCCAGGCAGTCCTGGACAAATTCGGCAAATACTGTGAGGAAAACACACTCCAACCAGCAAGAAAAGGTAAGAGAAGTGCCAGTACTCACCACGAGGCCGAGAACCCAGAGCAGAGACCAATTTTGGTCGGCGGCCATCTTTCTAAAGGGTCTGCACTTGCGCAGTTGCGCGAGAAGCGCGCAGAACGGGAATGTCCGTTTGCGCATGCGCGAGAAGCCGCTCATGCGCAATCACGAAAAGGCCCAATGTGAAGGAAAAGCGATCTGCGCATGCGCAATCGCTTCCTACGCGCTACGTCACATGCGTCATGACGTCAGAGGCCCCGGACCACGCCCGTTTAAGGGGGAAACGTCCCAAATCAAAGAAAAAATCTTTCAAAGCCGTAAAACAACCTTCCTTCGCCTGGAATGACAGCACAATGCCTCAAATTGTACCAGGAAATGAAATAAACCTCCGAAGAACCCTGGAACAAGCAGTTACCTATGCCCAAACCGATGATTCCGACCTTGAATACTTCAAAACCGACCCTTACATTTTCTCTGGACCGCGCGAGCCCAATGCCAGCTCCGACGCAAACAGTGATGATATGGTCCTAGAAGACTACGACTCGGATGAACCTTTCACCTTGGGAGGCCACCCCAGTACCAAATCCGAACCGCAACTAGACGTGTTGCACATTGGCGACCCCCGTACTGAATCCGACGCAGACGCGGATTCGTTCTTTGGATTTGAGGATCTTCAGCCCCGCAGATATAACATCCCAACTCGTGAGTGCAGGATGATGCTGCAGCCTGAAATTAAGAGACAGAGAGCGGTACACGCCCACGGAGAGCGGCCTGCTGCTACACAGAGCGTGGTCCATGCACCGCTCAGGGTTCCCGACTCTACGAAAGAAGACACGCAAGACTCCACACCGCAGTCCTTGCATGAACAAGAAATGACTCCAGTGTCACAAGCCTCCACAGCGAGCTCATGGACAGCCTCCACATAGAAGCAACGCAATACTCCAACGCGCAGTCCTTACAGGAACAAGACCATGAGATCTAGCAACCTCCTCAGACCAACTAGCGGCAGATGATGCAAATCTGCCATGCTTAAATAAACAGCAAGAAGACTATGACAGTCTACCATGCTCCAATGCACAGCAGGACGACCATGACGGTCTATCATGCTACAGTGAAGAACAAAACGACTATGACAGTCCAAGCCCAAATGAAGGACAACAGCAAGATAATGACAGTCCACCCACATTGTTTGCACCACCAGATGAAGACTCTGACAATTCACCTAACCCAAGTGAACAAGCAGCTACTGAGGATCTACCCACGGTATGTGGGTAGGGCAGCACGGTAGCACAAGTGGATAGCACTGTGGCTTCACAGCGCCAGGGTCCCAGGTTCGATTCCCGGCTTGGGTCACTGTCTGTGCGGAGTCTGCACGTCCTCCCCGTGTCTGCGTGGGTTTCCTCCGGGTGCTCCGGTTTCCTCCCACAGTCCAAAGACGTGCAGGTTAGGTAGATTGGCAATGCTAAATTGCCCTTAGTGACCAAAAAGGTTAGGAGGGGTTGTTGGGTTACGGGGATAGGGTGGAAGTGAGGGCTTAAGTGGGTCGGTGCAGACTCGATGGGCCGAATGGCCTCCTTCTGCACTGTATGTTCTATGTTCTATGTGAGATGAGTGACGACAGCATCCCACTTCCCATGCAAGATGTGCAAAGTGACAGACATCAGCTAGTGTGTACCGAGGCACTCGACCGTGAGACCAATGGTGACTCCGGTGACACCATGATACTTCCATCCTCATTCGCTCGAACCTCTCCACAAGTCAATGCATTCCTGCATGTTCCGACTCCAGACGTGCAGCTTCAAGAAATCTCTGCTGACTCCAGTGAACCTGATGAGACTACGGATGGAGAGCATCAACAAACCAACACTGACTCAGTTAAAACAGATCAGACTCCAGATGGGGAGCAACCAAACGGCAACTCTGATTCACGTAAGCCGGACTTTACTCCAGACAGAGAGTGCCGCAACCTCAGTGAAGGCACGCTCAGGGTGACAGCAGATGCCACAACGACAGGAGATGGATCACTTAACAATTACACTGGGTCAGTAATAACAAGCAGCATCTACAGTCCATGAGGAATACACCAATATTCACCACAGCTATATCCACACATTTTTTCCACACCAGCAGTGCAGCCAGTGACAGCTCATGCTGGACAAACCCAGTATTCAGGCATGCAGCAGCCAGCAGTCTATGCAGCATATTCTCAAACAGGCCAGCACTACGGATTGCCCATTAATGGAATCAAGACCGAAGGAGGACTACCGCAAGCGCAATCTGCACTACAGACTGGATGCCTTAGTTACAGCCCAGGATTTGCTGCACCCCAGCCTGGCCAGACGGCATATTCCTATCAGATGCAAGGTCCTAATTTCACACCATCACCGGGTATTTATGCGAGCAGCAATTCTGTTTCCAATTCGACAAGCTTTAACGGTTCTCAGCAGGATCACCCTTCCAGCACAGCATGTGGCCAGAACCAGTATGTACAGTCTTATCCAACTTCAACATATGGCACATCCATGACCTCGAATGATATTGTTGATGGTACCACTTCAACGTCAACACCTTATCAGCTACAAGGTGCCATCCGACAGCATCATCACAAACATCGGAAAAAGAAAGGGACTCCAAATCAGACAGCGAAGTGATTGGACCACTTCTTGGTTCCTGTGGCACAGGGACGTTGATGGCGTTCGTAACCAAGAGAGACATTTGACCATGATGATTGATGGTTTTTGGACTCACACAAATGATTTGGACTTATTATTTAATCACTGTTCCCATGACTTGTATATACCTTACCTTATCTACTTGTTCTTTGTTCAATTTTCTCAAAGTGTGCAGAAAATATGTAACATATAAAAAAAGGGGAGGATGTGGTGATGTGCATCAATGTAAATGCATGTAGGCTAGTAGACACTAGAGGGCGCACCAGAAACATCACACACACACACTCAACCAATAGATCAGTTAGATAGGACGCGACCAATGAACATTCACGATGCACACGGACGTGACACGACCACAGGGGGGCATTACACCAACCCTTATATAAAGGACACCAGACACATGATCTGCCTCTTTCCAGTGGAGACAGTCAGTGAGTACAGACACAGGGTTGATTCAATATTACACCCACCACGTGGATTGCAGCAACTGGTTAGTCAGTCTGGGTAGCTATAGTAGGATTAGCAGTAGTGTCGAACCCGAGTAATAGAAGTGTAAATAGTTTAATAAACGTGTTGAAGTTATCTCCACGTCTGAACCTTCCTTTGTCAAGTGCACCACAAGGAAGCCGCTTATTTTACACCTACAACATAACAAGTCATCCCTGAACCCCAATACTCCCTGAATCCCAATACCCCCTGAACTCCAATACCCTCTGAACCCCAATGCGCCCTGAACCCCAATACCCACTGATCCCCAATACCCATGAACCCCAATACCTCCTGAACCCCAATTCCCCCTGAACCCCAATGCCCCATGAACCCCAACCCCCCCTGATCCCCAATACCCCTGGACCCCAATACCCTTGAACCCCAATACCCCTGAACCACAATACTCCCTGAGCCCCAATACCCCCTGAACCCCAGTACCTCTGAATCCCAATACCCCTGGATCCTGATAGCCCTGATTCCCAACCCCCTGAACCCCAATATCCTTGGACCTCAGTACCCCCTGAACCACAATCCTGCCTGGACCCCAATACCCACAGTCCCCAATGACCCCTGAATCCCAATACCCCATACCTCAATACCCGTAACCACAATACCCTGTATTCCAATACCTCTGTTCCCCAAGATCTCATGATCCGCAATACCCTTGAATCCCAATACCCCTATTCCCTAATATCTCATGAAACCCAGGACCACAATGCCCCTGAACCTCAATCCCCCTGAACTCCAATACCCCCTGGACCCCAATACCCCCAGGACCCCAATACCTGTGCACCTCAGTACCCCCTGAAACCTAATACCTCTGGACCCCAGTATATCTGAACCCCAATATCCCCTGGACCGCAATACTGCATAAACCTCAATATCCTCAGACCTCAATACCCCTGAACACCAATGCCCGTGCACCCCAATACCCCCTGGACCCCAATACCATCAGGACCCCGATACTCGTGCACCCCAATACCCCCGAACCCCAATACCCCTCAAATCCAATACCCCTGAATTGCAATACCCCGTACCCAATACCCCTCTTCCCCAATATCTCATGAACCCCAATATCCCTGTATCACAATACCCCTGTTCCCCAAAACCCCCTGAACCCCAATACCCTCATATCCCTGTATCCCGATATCACCTGTACCCTGCTAACTGCTGTACCAAAATACCCCCTTCCCGGTACCCCAACATATTGATTTTAACATTCTCATCATTGTTTTCAACTCCCTCCATGGCCTCGCTCCCTCCCTATCTCTGAACCTCGCCCCACCCCCCTCCCAGTACCCCCCCCTCCCCCCTCAGTGGGTACCTGTATACTTTGGTGTGAAGAGAGCCCGTTACAGGCCTGAACCAATCACAAGGGGATCTGAACGTTGCCGTGATTGCCGATACTCACTGCATACGGAATAGGTGCTGCCTCTTGAAGCGGAATAGCCTGCTCTGTCCGCAGCCTGGGCTCACAGGCTGTGTACAGTATAGAAGTGGGGGGGGTGGGGGAACTTGACAAAGCACGAGGTAAAAGAAAATACTGCGGATGGTGGAAATATTTGAAATAAAGACACAAAATGTTGGATAAACTCAGCGTATCTGTGGAGAGAGAGGACTCATGGTGCCGTCCTTCAGAACGAAAGAGAATGAAATAGGTTTGGTGCTGTTGAAGAGAGTGGGAGTGTGTGCCACCTGGGGAGGGGCTGGGAGGGTGGTGGGGCGGGGGGAGGGAACATGTGTGACTGGAGCTCTGACTGACCCAATGTAGGGGAAAGAACGCAAGCGGCAAGCCTGCATTTATATAGCGCCTTTCCCAACCTTCGCCCGTCTCAAAGCGCTTTGCCGCCAATGACGCGCTGCCCCCTGCTGGAGCCGAGGTGGTCAATTTTCGCACAGCGGGGATTCCCCCAAACAGCCGGCGTGCTAACGACCCAGATCCTTCCTCTCGCAGTCACGGAGGCTGCGGGGGGGGGAATGTTGGCCGGGATACCGGGGAGAACTCCCCCTCTGATCATTTATCGCACCTGAGTGAGCACGGTGGGGGCCGGGGGGGGGGGGGGGGGGGGGTGGGGGGGGCAGGTTCGACGATTCGTATCCCTCGATCGAAGAGGATTAATCTGAGGCGGACTGTTTCGAGGTGACCCTTTGGACCTTGGGGTGGGAGCAGTGCGGAGCAAGGCCCTTTGGCCCATCGTGTGCTGGCCTAACCATTTTAATCCCACTTCCCCGCACTAGCTCCATTGCCTTGTATGCTGTGGCGTTTCGAGTGCTCATCTAAATATGCTGTGCAGCGGTGCCATCACTCTTCTGGCCACCGGGGGTCGCAATTGCGCTTTTGTCCGAATTCTGACGTTCACTGCGAGAGTGGAACAGGGAGGAATGGCCAATAAAACGCGAGAGTCGTTACCGTGGCAATGGACAAGACTCTTTATCTTCACTAATTATCTTCCGCTGCTCAGAACAAATGTATTTTGTATAAACTGCACCTGTGTTAAATTAGAGGGAATGGGACACCCGCCAGTGACCAATATATCCCGCTGCTATTATCACTAAAGGGGCTGGCCTGACAGAGGCTGCTTTAACCTGGGGGGGGGGGGGGGGGGGGGGTGTTGTTGAACAATCACCAACCTATGTACCAAGTTTAAAATTCTGATCCTCCTGCCTCTGACCACCCCCCCATTGGCCTTGTGACCGCCTCCAGTCCAATAACCCTCCAATTGACTGATAATACTCCCCCTCTGCCCGACCCTTGCGAGCCGACCTGGGCTACGCTTTCCCGCCACGTCGAGGCAATGGCCGCTTTGAGGAGACCGCGTTCCTGCTTTAGGTGGAGTGCCCCCCCCCCTTAATAGGTTCATAGAATGTACAGTGCTGAAGGAGGCCATTGGGCCCATCGAGTCTGCACCGGCCCTTGGAAAGAGCACCCCACTTAAGCCCACACTTCCAACCTATCCCAGTAACCCAGCAACCTCACCCGACCTTTTTTTTTTTTGGACACTGAGGGCAATTTATCACGGCCGATTCACCTAACCTGCGCATCTTTGGACTGTGGGAGGAAACCGGAGCACCCGGAGGAAACCCGCGCACACACGGGGAGGACGTGCAGACTCCGCACAGACAGTGACCTAAGCCGGGAATCGAACCTGGGACCCTGGAGCTGTGAAGCAAGTGTGCTAACCACTGTGCTACCATGCTGCTCCTCAAGATTTGGCTGCACTTTGACCCCCACTCTCCTGATCGTTGGCCACCCGATGTGAAGAAGGGGGTGGGGGGGAGGGGTTCTGGGGGTGGGACAGGGGATGACCTCCAAATAGGTTTGTTCCTGGGTCTGGCCAAAGTGGACATTAACAGATCCAGGCAGCGGGCGGTCGAGGGGCGACTGCCAGGTCCTCCCATGTACCTGCTAACCCGTACCAGCCTCCCTGAACAGGCGCCGGAATGTGGCGACTAGGGGCTTTTCACACTAACTTCATTGAAGCCTACTTGTGACAATAAGCGATTTTCATTTCATTTTCATTTCATTTCATTTCATGTATATGCCCTGGAGAGGGAGCTGTGTCCACTGATACATTTGGGCCCTTCCATGCCCAGTGGGCACCGTGGGGGAATGGAGAGCATCATCACTCCCCACACCCCCCCCCTCAAAATATAGGGGCATTTTTCTTCAGTTTGTTTTGTTTCCTTTAAATCCTTCCACCGCAGCTGCCTTACGGGGCTCTCCAATTGGTTAATTCAGTTAATCTATTTCACGAGTCTGTTTAATTGCTCAACAAAGTTCAAATGTAATTTTTGTCTTCCGGGTGAGACATTGGACCCCGCCTGCCCTCGGAGGCTGAGATCCCATGAATATTATATAAAAGAAGATCAGGGAGGAGTACTGGTGGTTGTCATAATACGGACCCATGCACATCATAAGGTACCAGCAGGCAGTGACAGACACCCAGGTGAGCCAATCAACATACAGGACAGAACACAACCAATCACCAGACAGAACACCAGAAGGGGGCTTCCAACTATAAAACACACGAGACATCAGCACTCTGCCTCTTTCCACTGGTGACAACTGTAGTGACAGTCAGGGTGTATATATCAGTCAGCACCTTCTACACGTGGATCAAAGCTAGCCTGGTCTCGATAGTTCGAGTTAGTTTACTTAGAGTAGTAGACAGACAACTCACGGCCAGCTGTGTGCATTGTTACAGAAGTTCAATAAATCGTATTGAACCAACGCCTACGTTTGGTGTCTGCTTTGTAGTCTATCTGCATCGTGTTGCACTCCATGTTACCCCAGGGTGAATAACACGACAGTGGTCTCGGCCAATATACAACCCCAATCAAAACAGATCATCCAGGCACGATCACGTTACTCCCTGTCACACATTGGCGGCTACATTAACACTTACTGCACGTCAAAAGTATTTGGTCGGCTGTAAGGGGCTTTGGGACGTCCTGAGGGCATAAAGGTGCTATATAAATGCACATTCTTTCCTCAATGAAGACGTGTTGTCTAAATAAGGACAAGGGGCAGGGGACCCACGGGGACACCACCATCCTCAGGTTCCCCTCCGATCCACTCACCACCCTGACTTGGAAATATATCGGCCGTTCCTTCACTGTCACTGGTGCAAAGTCCTGCAGCTCCCTCCCTAACAGCACGGTGGGTGTATCTACACCACAGGGACAGCAACGGCTCAAGGAGGCCCTTCTCGAGGGGCAATTATGGAAGATCCCGTAAATTGATTTTTCTTTTTAAAATAGAGAGAGTTTGAGGACTCTTGAGGTACAGAGGGATCTGGGTGTCCTGGTACATGAATCACAAAAGTTAGTACCTAGGTGCAGCGAGTGATTGGGCAGACAAATGGGATGTTGTCCTTTATTGCAAGGGAGATGAAATATAGAAGTGGGGATGTTTTATACCGGGACTATGGGCGGAGTTCTCTGGCCTCTCAACCCTGCGTTTCTTGACAGCGGGAGGCGGCGTGCCATTCGCTGGTGGCGGGATTCTCTGCTCCGCTGCTGTCAATGCCAACTCCCATTGAAGTCACCCCACGCCGCTGGGAAACCGGCGAAAATAGCCAGGAATTTCCAACCCATATCGAGAGAACTTACTGAAGAAAGGATATAAATGTGTTAGAAGCAGTTGAGAGGAGATACCCTTGACAGATTACCGGGATGAAGGGGTTGTCTTCTCAGAGAATCATAGAATCCCTACAGGGCAGAAGGAGGCCATTCGGCCCATCGAGTCTGCACTGACCCCCCCCCCCGAAAGAGCACCCCCTGTCGAATCTCCCCTGCCCACACCCCCATCCCACGAAAGAATAAAGAAAAAATATGTGTAAAACAAGATGGGTTTCAGAATCTTTAATTCAAATCCTCATCCCGGGGATCAAAGGGACATTCAACAGACTAACAGTTAACTTTCTCTTCCAGTCTGACAGCTGGGAGATCTCGGCCTCCCCACGGAGGGGAGGGCAGAATACAGGGGAATAAAAAAAACAAAACATCTTTGGCCGCTCTGTGAGGTAGCCTCCCGAGAATTGCGGCCTGAAGATTTTTTCTGTTTCACGATACAGTCCTGAGACCCCCCCCCCCCCCCCCCCCCCCCACCCCCCGCACCCCCCCCCCCCCCTTCCCACCCTCCACTCTGGATGGGGTGCAAACATCCCCTTGCACTTCACCAGCCTGGTGTGTCCTGGCTGGTCGCCTCTGCGGGGCTTCACAGCCAAGGCCAGACTCTGCTATAATAGGCGGCCCATCAGCTCTTCCGTACATGGACCGTTCAACTTTCGCTACATAAGAATTGGGAGCAGGCCATTCAGCCCTCAAGCCTTGTTCAGTCTCGTAAGATCATGGCTGACCCGATCATGGCCTCAACATTCCTGCTTACTCCCCGATACCCTTTGACCCCTTGTTAGTCAACAACCTCTCGAACTTGTGCCTTAAAAATATTCAATGACCCCGCCTCCATCACAGTTCCACAGAATAATGATCCTTTGGGAGAAGAACATGGGGCGGGATTCTCCGACCCCCCGCCGGGTCGGGGAATCGCCGGGGGCTGGCGTGAATCCCGCACCCGCCGTTTGCCGAATTCTCCGGCACCGGATATTCGACGGGGGTGGGAATCACGCTGCGCCGGTTGGCGGGCCCCCCCCGCGATTCTCCGGCCCGGATGGGCCGAAGTCCCACTGCTAAAATGCCTGTCCCGCCGGCGTAGATTAAGCCACCTACATTACCGGCGGCGCGGGCGGGCTCCGGGGTCCTGGGGGGGGGGGGCGCGGGGCGATCTGGCCCCGGGGGTTGCCCCACAGTGGCCTGGCCCGCGATCGCGGCCCACCGATCCGCGGGCGGGCCTGTGCCGTGGGGGGCACTCTTTTCCTTCTGCCTATGGCGGAGGCGGAAGAGACCCCCTCCACTGCGCATGCGCGGGGATTTCCGTGCCAGCTGGCGGGGCACCAAAGGACTTTCCCGCCAGCTGGCGGGGCGTAAATCAGTCCGACGCGGGCCTAGCCCCTCAAGGTGAGGGCTCGGCCCCTCAAGATGCGGAGAATTCCGCACCTTTGGGGCGGCGCGATGCCGGACTGATTCGCGCCGTTTTTGGCGCCGGTCGGCGGACATCGCGCCGATTGCGGAGAATCCCGCCCATCCTTATCTCAGTTTAATGAGGGTTATTTTTAAACTGTGCCCCCCAGTTCTGACTATCACTCGAAGGGGAAACATCCTCTCCCATCCACTACCCTGAAGAGCTCATTGGTTCAATAAGATCGTCTCTCAATCTTCTAAACACCAATGGATACAGCCGAGGAATGTCTAACGGCAGCACGGTGGTTAGCACTGCTGCCTCACAGCGCCAAGGAGCTGGGTTCAATCCCGGCTTGGGTCACTGTCTGTGCGGAGTCTGCACGTTCTCCCCGTGTCTGCGTGGGTTTCCTCCGGGCGCTCCGGTTTCCTCCCATAGTCCAAAGACGTACAGGTCAGGTGGATTGACCACGATAAAACTGCCCCTTAGTGTCCCAAAGGTCGGGTGGGGTTACGAGGTTGTGAGGATGGGGTGGGGCGCGGGCTGACATAGAGCGCTCTTTCAAGGGGCCGGTACGGACAGGATGGGCCGAATGTCCTCCTTCTGCACTGTAGGGATTCTATGATTCGAGGTCGCCTCCCATTCTTCTGGACTCCAGTGAGCACAGGCCCAACCTTCTCAACCTCTCCTCATCAGAAAATCCCTCACTACCCAGGATCGACCGAGTGGTCCTCCTCTGGGCTGCCTGGAGTAGGAACTGAACCATCTTTCAAACCCCACGGCAGGAATGCTACCCATCAAGCCACAGGTGAGACCAAATGGCCGTATGACCACTGCCTATGTTGGGATTGAGAAAATAGAGAGAAGTCATCAGGGTATGTGAGAAAGACGGAGCTTAATCTTGGATCATGGCCTGGAACGCCAGCATGTCGGAAGGCCTTCTTCCACCCCGCCCCAGACATGGGAGCCGTAGTCAAGTCTTGGGTTAGTCACTTTAATCGGGTAGGATGTGGGGCGAAGTTTTCTATCAGGGCCCCCAATGTTGGCAGGCAGCTTGCAAGCAGCACGGGTTCCCGGCAGAGCGTTTCAGCTTGCCTTGAGAAAGGTTTCAAAATCAGCCTTAAATAATGTGACCTTTCAATCAACACAATGTCACCGCCGGTGCCTGGCTCCGCTTCCGCAGGGGAAAGCTTTGTCAGCGAGCTGCAGGAAAATGGCAGTGTGTGTGTGTGGTGGGGGGGGGGGGGGGGGCACTCTCCGGATTGAGTATTCTCGCATCTAAGTCCCTGCGGGGAAGATCAAAGGAAATCGCATTCTCGGCAGGAACCACAGCTCAATTGTCATCTTGATTTTGTCGCTCCTTCTGACCTCCTTGCCGAAGCTCGGTATTGGACCTTCCTGCGTCCGGTCGGAGTTGCGATCCTGGGATTCCCTCACTTGCCGCTCAGCTGGGAGCAGGCAGGCGACAGCGGTTGAAGCTGGGTGGCTCACCCTCTCCTTCCCAAAGGGGCACGGCGAATGCAGGAGTCGGCAGCGATGTCCCGCGGACAATGAATACATTGGAAGCCCAATCGCTGCCGTTACGCAGGCAAACGGGGGCAGCCGGTTTAGCATAGGAAGATCCCACAGGTGGCAGTGGGATGAATTAATAGTGATCGCTGGGCCTGGTGTCACCCGGGCACCCTGGCAGTGACGCCCAGGCCCTGTAATGGTGCCCAGGTGCCAGGTTGGCAATGCAGGGAGTGAGCCAGGCGGGGGCTTATCAGGTGGGGGGGGGGGGGGATGTTCTTGAGGGCCGCCCCGAGGTTGGGGAGGAGTCACAAACGGGGGTGGGGTGGGGCTGAAAGTGGGGGGAATATCGGGGCTGCCATTCACTCACCATCCTGACTCAGAAATATATCGGCCCACTGCCGCTGGGCCAAAGCTCTCCCTTTCGCCCAGGGAGCTCCGGTGCTGCTTTTGGAGCCCCTGTTGGGGTTGCCAACTGTGAGGAAATGTTGGAGGCTCCATCGCATGCCTTGCCCCCCCCCACCACCAACGCTCCAGCCATTAGTCGGCCAACACGTCCGCCCATGTGACGTCCGGCCTTCCTACGCCAATCGGAAAACAAAGAGACTCATTACCCAATTGGATGATGCCTGACTGTCACCCAAACAACCCAACTCCCTGCCCCATTTCCAAATTTTTATACCTGGTAAACAAAAACGTTCAAAGACAATGTTGAAAAGAACAATCTTGTTTCAATGTCCCGATGATTTTTCTCCGGGGACGCGCACAGCGGCGTGCTGGGAGATTGACCTTCAACTCCTGGAGAGTCCAGACCGACCCTGGGGGGTTGTCAACCCGAGTGGGAACGTGGAACTCACTGGCACGGGGCGTGGTTGAGGTGAACACTGTAACTTGCTTCAGGGGAAGCTGAGTAAAGACGTGAGGGAGAAGGGAATAGTGAGGTGAAAGGGGGGGGGGGGGGGAGGCTCCCGGTGGAACATGGGCCCCAGCAAGGGGCCAGTGGGGCCTGTCTCGATTGTGCGTAACTCTGCGTCCTCAACCAGTTCCGAATATCCCCTCTTACCGGCCCTTCCTCTTTCTTGAACGGTGGATCCAAATATTACTGTGTCAGGACCCCCAAACGATGGACTTTCTCCCCCCCCCCCCCTCCTCTGGTCCTCATTCGTCTCCCATCTTTAAAATGGCCGGACCCTCATATTTAACCCTCAGTAACCTTGCGATCATCTGAAACTCTGCTACCCCTGTCCTTAACACACAGCAAGTCCAATTTCTCCCCCTCCCACCCTCAAACCACCCCCCCAAACTCCCCCCCTCCCCCCAACCAACACCCCCCCCCCCCCCCCCCCCCCAACCAAACCCCCCTCCCAAAGCTCGCTGACCTACATTGGCTCCCCCTCAAACAAGGCCTTGATTTTAAAAATTGTCATCCTCCTTTTCCAATCCCTCCCTGGACTCTCTCTCTTTCCTTATCTCTCTAACCTCCTCCAGACCCGCAACGCTCTGAGACATCAGCCCCTCCTCTATCTCTGGGCCCGTTTTGGACATCCCCTCGGCCCCCCCCCCCCCCACCCCCCCCCCCCCCCCCACCCCCGGCCACCCGATTTTAATCACTTCACCATCGGCGGCCGTGCCTTCTGCCGCCTGGGGTCCCGAAGGCCTGGAATTTGCTCCCCCAGCCTCTCTGCCTCACCATCCCCCCCCCCCCCCTTTTGTCTGACCTCCGCCTCTCCCTTCTGCCTTAAGGTCGCCCGCGTGCTCTGGCATCAGGTTTGCGCTTCGGAACGCTCCTGCGAGGCGGCTGGGGACGTCTCAGCATATTAAAGACGCCATTCAAATGGAGGTTGTTATTGCTGCCGATCCTTCGGGCCCCAGTTGCTGAGCTATGCAATGGGAGGCCGCGACAGTGCATCGCAGTATTGGCTTCCTACCGTGCCTAAAAATCAAAGAACACAGGGAAAATTGGATGGCGAGAGACTTGATTAGCGGAGTAAGCTTTCAGCCGTCACTTAATCTATAACTTGTTTACCACCTCATCCGAACAGCAAGAGGCCCTGGATGTGAAAAGTCAGCTAAGTGCAAGATCAGAAATCAGTGCACACACCGCTCCCATATTTGTCAACTCCAGAGTTAGATGTGTGACTCCTTGTGCGGCTCTTTCAACAGGAACTTCCAGTGGCCAGGTTACCGGCGAGAAAGAGGGGGGTTAAAATATGGAACTTGCCGCCGCAAGATAATCTGGGCCATCACCACGCCACTGCTCGCAGAACACAAAATGGCCGCTGTTGTCAGCGGCTTCACAATGGAGACTAGGCCGCTGCTCGCTGAACACAAAATGGCTGCCGTTGTCAGCGGCTTCACAATGGAGACTAGGCCGCTGCTCGCTGAACACAAAATGGCTGCCGTTGTCAGCGGCTTCACAATGGAGACTAGGCCGCTGCTCGCTGAACACAAAATGGCTGCTGTTGTCAGCGGCTTCACAATGGAGACTAGGCCGCGCCAACAACAGCTTGCATTGATACGGCGCCCTCGGCCTCTCGATTCGCCCCCATGGGAGAATTATAAGCCAAAGTGAGACGCCGAGTTGCGTACCAGGAGATGTCCCGCGTCACTGGCCGTAAAAAGCTGGAGGAGGCTCAGGTGGAGCAGATGCGCCCAGTGCGGGATAGCCTCGGTGTCGGACAATCTTCTGTGATTCTCCGAGAGCTGAGCTTGAAGGCAAAGAGAGTGAGGAGCATCTTCTCTGACAGGGTCTATCTTGCTCCGTGTTCATTGCCAACAGGCGGAGGTCAGGGCCCAGGCTCCAGCCCAGGGGTCTGGAGTTCAAGGTTCAGGCTGACACACACCTGCCGTGCAGCGCTGAGAGAGTGCGGCGCTGTCGCAGGCGCTGTTAAAGCCAGCGAGACTTTGAACCGGGGCCCCGGGCTGCCACTTCCTGTGGTCACAAACGTGGAAGAAAAGTGGGCGGGTGCTGCCAACCTTTGCCCCGTGATTAACCCCGCCATAGCAGGTTATCCGGTCACTTATCTCAATTCTGTTTGTGGGATCGTGCTGTGCCCAAGTTGACTGCCACGTTTGCAAACAGCAAAACGTCATCGGTTGCGTGAGAAGCATTTGGGAGACCTTCCAAACACGGACTGTATTACAAGAGGTACAATTTTTAAAAATGTATTCACGGGATGTGGCCGGGCCCAGCATTTACTCCCCATCTCTAATTGCCCCTTGAGAAGGTGGTTGTGAGCCGCCCTCTTGAACCGCTGCAGTCCTTGGGGTGTAGGTGCACCCACTGTGCTGTTAGGGAGGGAGTTCCAGGATGTTGCCCCAGCGACAGTGAAGGAACGGCCGATAAATTTCTAAGTCAGTGTGATGAGTGGCTCGGGGGGGAACCTCCAGGTGGTGGGGTTCCCCAGGTATCTGCTGCTCTTGTCCTTCTAGATGGCAGTGGTCGTGGGTTTGGAAGGTGCTGCCTAAGGTGAGTTACTGCAGTGCATCTTGTAGACGGTACACACGGCTGCCACTGTGCGTCGGTGGTGAAGGGAGTGACTATTGAAGGTGACGGTAGGAGTTTAGTGATGGGCTGCCAATCAAGCGGGGCTGCTTTGTCCTGGATGGTGCCGAGCTTCTTGAGTGTTGTTGGAGCTGCGCTCATCCAGGCAAGTGGGGAGTACTCCATCACACTCCTGACTTGTGCCTTGGAGATAGTGGACAGGCTCTGGGAAAGTCAGCAGGTGAGTTACCCACCGCAGTATTCCCAGCCTCTGACTGCTCTGGTAACTACGGTAATCTTTCCGTTTGTACTTTGTTCAGCGGAGATTCACACGGATGATCCCAGGAATGGTAGGCCTGGGACGATGAACGTCTGAGGATCCTGGGATTATATTCATTGGAGTTTAGGAGGTTGAGGGGAGATCTAATAGAAGCTTACAAGATAATGAATGGCTTAGATAGGGTGGACGTAGGGAAGTTGTTTCCATTAGCAGGGGAGACTAGGACCCGGGGGCACAGCCTTAGAATAAAAGGGAGTCACTTTAGAACAGAGATGAGGAGAAATGTCTTCAGCCAGAGACTGGTGGGTCTGTGGAATTCATTGCCACAGAGGGCGGTGGAGGCCGGGACGTTGAGTGTCTTTAAGACAGAAGTTGATAAATTCTTGATTTCTCGAGGAATTAAGGGATATGGAGAGAGAGCGGGTAAATGGAGTTGAAATCGGCCATGATTGAATGGTGGAGTGGGCTCGATGGGCCGAATGGCCTTACTTCGCTCCCATGTCTTATGGTCTTATGTTGATGTCATAGCTCAGTTGGCTGGACAGCTGGTGTGTGATGTAGAACAAGGCCAGGAGTGTTCGATTTCCGTGTTGGTTGAGGTTATTGATGAAGGCCCCGTCTTCTCACCCCAGCCCCTCGCCTGAGGTGTGGTGACCCTCGGGTTAAATCGCCACCAGTCAGCTCTCCCCCCTCAAAGGGGAAAGCAGCCTACGGTCATCTTTAACTATGGCGACTTTACCTTACTCTGCCAGCGACACACATAGTAAAGTCTACTGTCCTGTTGTGAGTAAAATATAGCCCAGTACTGCCTTCACTGTTGCTCAGTTTGATGAAGGAAAACGCATCTTTGGATCTTTTCAAACACAACAAAAGAGAGCAAGCCATCCACCCACTCCGCTTCGGAGGAAGAATGTGCAAAGAGGAGTCACATAGGACCCGAAACGTTAGCTCAGCCTCCCTCTCCACAGATGCTGCCAGGCACGCTGAGCGTTTTCTGTTTTTGATCACACGAACGGATTATCTGGGTCATTATCGCATCGCTCTTTTGTGGGATCTTGCTCTGCGCCAATTGGAAAATACCCTGCCCTCAATTTGTTTGCAAGGTGTGTGGTGTTCTTTGTGTTACTTATTTCAGGATGGTTAGCGTGGTGTTCGCAAAGTCCACAAAATAGCTTCAACTGAAACAAAGCTCTAAATTTATTAACACCACTAACTTGGATTCGACACGTCCTCCGAAAGAATACACAATTGATCAATGACATCTAAACTACACTCATCTACAGCTAATCTCACTACTGGTTTAAACTATGATCTGCTCTCACTTACACTATCTGTACTTCTGACTCTCTCTAGCTAACTCCTGCACACACTCTCCCACAAGGCTCAGCATCACTGCCTGAGATAGTCGTAACTGCAGCTCCCTCTAGGGGCTACTCTCGACACTTCATTAACGCTTGCACTTCTGACAATTATGATAATACCACAAGGCGAAGGGACGCAGAAAGGCTTGCATTTATATCCCGCCTTTCAGAGCCTCAGCAAGTCCTGAAGCACGTTTTGAAGTGCTGGTGCTGTTGGATGTGGGAAATACAGGGGGGTGATTTGCAGCCAGCACAGGTCCCCCAAGCAGTGAGGTGATAAATGGCCAGGAAATCTCTGTTAGTGTGGGGGTGTGGATTAATACTGGCTGGGACAGCAAGTAGGATTTTTTTTACCCTCCTTCAAAATAGCCCGATGCAATCTTTTGGGCCCAGCAGGCCACTCAGTTTAAGGTTTCTACCGAAAGGCAGTGGATCACCCGCTCTCAGTTTGATAGCTCACAATGCATGGAATCCAGAGCTGCTACCACCAATATCGTTCCCTTCAACCTGGGCCTCAAAAGCCGTTTTCTGACAATCCCCTGATGCTGACATGTCACCTATGTCATGATATTCAAACACACACATCATGATGGACACACTAACAGGCAAATCAGAGTACACAACACCACAACCAATCACAGACAAGAACACCAACCACATAAAAAGCACGAGCACGACACCTGGAGGTCAGTAGGTCTGGGGAGAAGGAAGCATGAAAGAGCTGTTGAAACACCACAAGCAGGGAGCCCCCCACGTGCAGAGTGCAAAGACCAAGTTGTAAATAGTGAGTTTAAATAAACAAGTGTTGTACCATATGCAACTGTGTTGGCTCTTCTGTGTGTTAGAACACCCAACACCACATGGTACAGGAGTGGATCGATACCTGCCTACCAACCTGCCATTCTGGACATGGACCACACCGGCAAACCGCAGCCGATGCAAGTCACGGGGAACCTAGGCACCAACTGGAAGCTCTACAGGCAGCGATTTGACCTGTACATCCGTGCCACCGAAAAACAGAATGTCTCGGATGATTCGAAGATTGCAATGCTCCTCTTCTACGCAGGCCCCCACCCAAATGATGTCTTTAATTCACTGGTGTTCGAGGAAGGCGAAAACCAGGCCAAATATGACACGGTCATCCTCAAAATGGACCAGCACTTTCAAACTGAAGTAAACGAAACTTTCGAAAGATACATCTTTCAGCAACGCCTGCAAGGTAAGGAGGAGCTTTTTCAACCCTTTTTGACGCACCTCCGGATTCTGGCGCAGTCCTGCGGTTACGGCACCACCACAGAGTCCATGATCAGGGACCAGATTGTTTTTGGCGTTGCCTCCAGTGGCCTACGCCAGCAGCTTCTTAAAATAAAGAGCCTCACCTTAGCGTCTGCTGTGGAAGCCTGTGTCCTCCATGAGAATGCTGCCTGCCGTTTTGCCCGATTTCAGGCGTCCGAGTTGGCACGGAGGGGGTCCCCAGCCGTCGAATCGGCAAGCCAGGCCGCCCACGACGTTGAACGCATCCAGGCCGTCGATTTCTTCCCGCCCCACGGCCCGGACGACAGCGGCCGCTTCCCGCGCTTTTCGCGGTCTCCCGCGCAGGTGCGCGCCAAGAATAACGGCCACAACGAGGGACGCACTGCGCAGGCGCGCCCACCGCAAGATCGCACTGCGCATGCGCAGTGGCGCAACGAACGCCGTGACGTCATGACGTGCAGCAAGTGTGGAGGTCTACACTTAAAAGGGCAATGTCCTGCAAAATACCAACAGTGCAACAGATGTGCCATGATAGGCCACTACGCAGCCCGCTGTCGTGCGGCTCAACCCATGGATCCGGCGCATCCTCGACAACCTCGCACACGAGTCAGGACCGTCCAGCCCACGCATCAAGACTTCCAGTTAAGTGATGCAGATGACCAGGATGACTTCAGAGTTGCCGTCATTGATGTCAACAAGGTCAATGCCATCAATCCAGACGATGAGTGGTGTGCCACCCTGACGGTCAACCGATCGCGCGTCGCCTTCCGTCTGGACACCGGCGCATCCGCCAACCTGATTGCTTACTCTGCAGTCCAGGCCATGAAGGTCAAACCACTCATCACACCATCCCGGCTTAAGATGGTTGACTATAACGGGAACGTTATCCCGTCCGTAGGATCTTGCCAGCTACAGGTGACTCACAAGAGGTACACGGCCACACTCCCCTTCGAAGTTGTGGGCTCATCAAAGGACTCGTTACTGGGCGCACAAGCGTGTAAGGTCCTTCACCTGGTACAGCGCATCATGTCTCTCTCTCCAGATGAGATATCCGACTTCCCGGATGCTGAGTTCCACGCGAATCTCCATTCCCTCCTCGCTCACAACCAGGAGGTTTTTGAAGGCATGGGGACATTGCCACACACGTACAAGATTCGACTCAGACCGGACGCCATCCCTGTCGTTCACGCACCTCGCAGGGTTCCTGCGCCTCTCAAAGACCGCCTCAAGGCACAACTGCAGATTCTTCAGGACCAAGGGGTCCTATCCAAGGTCACGGAGCCCACGCCATGGGTCAGCTCCATGGTCTGTGTAAAGAAGCCCTCTGGCGAGCTCCGTATATGTATAGATCCAAAAGATCTGAACAACAACATCATGCGGGAACACTATCCCATCCCGAAACGAGAAGACCTCACCAGCGAGATGGCGCGAGCCAACATATTCACTAAATTGGATGCGTCCAAAGGATTCTGGCAGATCCAACTGGACCCGGCCAGCCGAAGACTATGCACATTCAACACCCCTTTTGGCAGATTCTGCTACAACCGGATGCCATTCGGCATCATTTCGGCATCTGAAGTATTCCACCGCATTATGGAGCAGATGATGGAAGGCATCGAAGGGGTACGTGTATATGTGGACGATATCATCATTTGGTCCACCACTCCGCAGGAACACATGCATCGTCTTCGACGTGTCTTCACCCGCATACGGCAAAATGGCCTGCGTCTCAACCGTGCGAAGTGTGCTTTCGGCCAGACGGAGCTGAAATTCCTCGGGGACCACATCTCAAGGTCCGGGGTCCGTCCCGATGCAGACAAGGTTAGCGCCATCACAGCCATGCCACGACCGGCTGACAAGAAGGCTGTCTTAAGATTCCTGGGCATGGTCAACTTCCTTGGGAAGTTCATTCCCAACCTGGCTTCTCATACAACAAACATGCGCCATCTCGTAAAAAAATCGACGGAATTCAACTGGCACCAGTCGCATCAGCAGGAATGGGAGGAGCTCAAGCACAAACTGGTCACGGCACCAGTGCTGGCCTTCTTTGACGCGACTCGCCCTACAAAGATCTCAACAGACGCCAGCCAATCTGGTATTGGAGCGGTACTCCTGCAAAAAGACAGCACGTCATCATGGGCCCCGGTTGCGTATGCCTCACGAGCCATGACCCCTACCGAACAGCGCTACGCGCAAATCGAAAAAGAATGCCTGGGCTTGTTAACTGGACTGGACAAGTTCCACGACTATGTGTATGGCCTGCCACGATTCACGGTCGAAACTGACCACCGCCCCCTGGTCAACATCATTAACAAAGACCTGAACGACATGACTCCTCGCCTCCAGCGCATCTTACTCAAACTCAGGAGGTACGATTTTGAACTGATCTACACTCCGGGGAAGGAACTCATAGTGGCGGACACTCTTTCCCGAGCAGTGAGCACACCACCAGATGCGGAGGGGTTCGTGCGTCAAATTGAGGCACACGTGACTCTGACAGCAGCAAATATGCCAGCTGATGATCCTTGTCTGGCCCACATACGCGCAGAGACGGCGACTGACCCTCTGCTGCAGCGAGTGATGCGCCACATGACGGAAGGGTGGCTAAAAGGGCAGTGCCCCCAGTTTTACAATGTGCGAGATGATCTCACCAATATAGACGGGGTCCTTATGAAATCGCATAGGATCGTCATTCCACACAGTGTGCGCCAGATGATTCTTCGTCAACTACACGAAGGCCACTTGGGTGTCGAAAAATGCAGACGAAGGGCCCGGGCGGCGGTATATTGGCCGGGTATTAATGAAGACATAGCCAACATGGTGCTCAACTGCACAACCTGTCAGAGGTTTCAGCCGGCGCAACCTCCGGAAACACTTCTACCACACGAGATGGTGACGTCCCCCTGGGCGAAGGTGGGTGTTGACCTATTTCACGCGCTCGGCAGAGATTACATTGTTATTATAGACTACTTCTCAAACTACCCGGAAGTCATGCCTCTCCATGATCTGACGTCGTCCGCAGTCATTGGGGCCTGCAAGGAAACGTTTGCTCGCCATGGCATTCCAAGGACTGTCATGTCAGACAATGGACCTTGTTTTGCCAGCCGTGAATGGTCGTCCTTTGCCGCAGCATATGGTTTCACTCATGTGACATCCAGCCCTCTGCATCCACAATCGAACGGGAAGGCTGAAAAGGGTGTCCACATCGCAAAGCGGCTCCTGTGCAAGGCGGCTGATGCCGGATCGGACTTTAACCTTGCCTTGCTGGCCTATCGATCGGCCCCGTTATCCACGGGCCTCTCGCCAGCGCAGCTACTAATGGGTCGCTCCCTCAGGACGACGGTACCTTCCGTCCTGGCACCGACAACAGACCATGAGGCGGTTCTTCGGGACATGCAACTGCAGCGTGATCGCCAGAAAGGTCGGTACGACACACGAGCGACGGACCTGCCCCCCCTGTCCTCCGGAGACAAAGTACGCGTCCATCAACCGTATGGTGGCTGGTCAGCACCGGCCGAAGTCCTCCGACAAGTGGCTCCCCGCTCGTTCCTGGTTCGCATGCCGGATGGTTCCGTGCGTCGCCGCAATCGGCGCGCCCTTCGCCGACTTCCACGTTCACAGCCACACAACACGCCAGATCCTCAACAGGCTTCCGAGGATGACTTTGTGGAGCTGCCGCACATCACGCCCTTTCCATCGCCACCCATGGCCATGCCTGCACAGCAGCCGGTGGTTCTTGATCCACCCTTAAGGCGGTCAACCCGAATTCGTCGCAAACCCATTAGAATGGACTTATAATACAGTTCATATGTTTAATAAGTTGGACAAGTTTACATGATAACCTGTTGTTGTTTATCGTTCCAGATGTCGTCTGACTGGACAACTGTTCAAAATTTTTTTTCTTCTTCTCTCGTTCGCATTTCTGTTATGTTATGGTACAACTGGATTCATGTGACGCACTCGACATCGCCCCATGTACATAGTTCCGTCATAGACACATGCTGCACACGACACACACACACACTCTTAGATGCACTCACGTCACGATCATATTTATTACCACGTAGGCACATATCTTTGTAAAAAGGGGGGATGTCATGATATTCAAACACACACATCATGATGGACACACTAACAGGCAAATCAGAGTACACAACACCACAACCAATCACAGACAAGAACACCAACCACATAAAAAGCACGAGCACGACACCTGGAGGTCAGTAGGTCTGGGGAGAAGGAAGCATGAAAGAGCTGTTGAAACACCACAAGCAGGGAGCCCCCCACGTGCAGAGTGCAAAGACCAAGTTGTAAATAGTGAGTTTAAATAAACAAGTGTTGTACCATATGCAACTGTGTTGGCTCTTCTGTGTGTTAGAACACCCAACACCACAACCTATTCCTCCAATCACCTCCCTGTCCCCTCACTCCCCTCCCACTCAGGATAGGGAGCCCTTACGCCCACCGTTACTCTCTTGCCTGGGGATGGGGGACAGGGAGGGACAAGGGCGAGGGGGGGGGGGAAAGGACCAGCTGAGGGCTCTCACTCTCCAATGACCTCTGCCGAAACGACAGCGAGCAGTGCACGGGGACAGGGTGGGACCCAGCAGCGATGGCTCACCTAGTCGAAGGGCATCACGTGCTCCGGGACGAGGCAGCAGGGGCCCCACAGGGAGCCTGTGAGACTCCGTGCCCCGAGGCGAGGGCGATAAAAAGAGAAAACGTACGGAGCGCTGGAACCCACACGGAGAAGAAACTTTGTTCCAATGAGAGAAAGATTCAGAGACAAAGATTGTTACAAAGGACAACAGGACAATTCTCAGCAGCTCACACACTGAGCCATCTACTCAGCTCACCGTTTGATGAAAATGACTGTGATCATTGAACATTTATTGAGGGACTTAAAGTGATCTCATAGCACAGGCTGATTTGGCTGCTGCACTCGCAGGCAATTTAACTCACGCAGATCACAATGTGACTTAAATAAAACTCTCTGGACACATTTCCCCTTCCATTACAGTCTTTCAAACAAGTAACTACTTTTTCCTTTGTGAATTTTCGGATCTTCACAGTGAGGAGTGGAACTCTATCCATTTCAACAACCCACAGCCAGCGTCAAACAGAGAGAGACTTCCTCTACACCGTCCCCATCAAACACTCCCAGGACGGGTGCAGCACGGGGTTAGATACAGAGTAAAGCTCCCTCTACACTGTCCCCATCAAACACTCCCAGGACAGGTACAGCACGGGGTTAGATACAGAGTAAAGCTCCCTCTGCACTGTCCCCATCAAACACTCCCAGGACAGGTACAGCACGGGGTTAGATACAGAGTAAAGCTCCCTCTGCACTGTCCCCATCAAACACTCCCAGGACAGGTACAGCACGGGTTAGATACAGAGTAAAGCTCCCTCTGCACTGTCCCCATCAAACACTCCCAGGACAGGTACAGCACGCTGTTAGATACAGAGTAAAGTTCCCTCCACACTGTCTCCATCAAACACTCCCAGGACAGGTGCAGCACGGGGTTAGATACAGAGTAAAGCTCCCTCTACACTGTCTCCATCAAACACTCCCAGGACAGGTACAGCACGGGGTGAGATACAGAGTAAAGCTCCCTCCACACTGTCGCCATCAAACACTCCCAGGACAGGTACAGCACGGGGTTAGGTACAGAGTAAAGCTCCCTCTACACTGTCCCCATCAAACACTCCCAGGACAGGTACAGCACGGGGTTAGATACAGAGTAAAGCTCTTTCCACACTGTCCCCATCAAACACTCCCAGGACAGGTACAGCACGGGGTTAGATACAGAGTAAAGCTTCCTCGACACTGTCCCCATCAAACACTCCCAGGACAGGGATAGCTCGGTGTTAGATACAGAGTAAAGCTCCCTCCACACTGTCCCCATCAAACACTCCCAGGACAGGTACAGCACGGGGTTAGATAGAGACAAAAGCTCTCTCGACACTGTCTCCATCAACCACTCCCAGGACAGGTACAGCACGGGGTGAGATACAGAGTAAAGCTCCCTCTACACTGTCTCCATCAAACACTCCCAGGACAGGTACAGCACGGGGTGAGATACAGAGTAAAGCTCCCTCCACACTGTCGCCATCAAACACTCCCAGGACAGGTACAGCACGGGGTTAGGTACAGAGTAAAGCTCCCTCTACACTGTCCCCATCAAACACTCCCAGGACAGGTACAGCACGGGGTTAGATACAGAGTAAAGCTCTTTCCACACTGTCCCCATCAAACACTCCCAGGACAGGTACAGCACGGGGTTAGATACAGAGTAAAGCTTCCTCTACACTGTCCCCATCAAACACTCCCAGGACAGGGATAGCTCGGTGTTAGATACAGAGTAAAGCTCCCTCCACACTGTCCCCATCAAACACTCCCAGGACAGGTACAGCACGGGGTTAGATAGAGACAAAAGCTCTCTCGACACTGTCTCCATCAACCACTCCCAGGACAGGTACAGCACTGGGTTAGATACAGAGTAAAGCTCCCTCTACACTGCCCCATCAAACACTCCCAGGACAGGTACAGCACGGGGTTAGATACAGAGTAAAGCTCCCTCTACACTGTCCTCATCAAACACTCCCAGAACAGGGACAGCACGGGGTTAGGTACAGAGTAAAACACCGTCTACACTGTCCCCATCAAACACTCCCAGGACAGGTACAGCACGGGGTTAGATACAGAGTAAAGCTTCCTCGACACTGTCCCCATCAAACACTCCCAGGGCAGGTACAGCACGGGGTTAGATACAGAGTAAAGCTTCCTCTACACTGTCCCCATCAAGCACTCCCAGAACAGGGACAGCACGGGGTTAGGTACAGAGTAAAACACCGTCTACACTGTCCCCATCAAACACTCCCAGGACAGGTACAGCACGGGGTTAGATACAGACTAAACCTCCATCTAAACTGTCTCCATTAACCACTCCCAGGACAGGTACAGCACGGGGTTAGATACAGAATAAAGCTCCCTCTACACTGTCCCCATCAAACACTCCCAGGACAGTTACAGCACGGGGTTAGATACAGAGTAAAGCTCCCTCTAAACTGTCCCTATCAATCACTCCCAGGACAGGTACAGCACGGGGTTAGATACAGATAAAGCTCCCTCTACACTGTCCCAATCAAACACGCCCAGGACAGGTACAGCACGGGGTGAGATACAGAGTAAAGCTCCCTCTACGCAGTCCCCATCAAACACTCCCAGGACAGGTACAGCATGGGGTTAGATACAGAGTAAAGCTCCCTCTACACTATCCCCATCAACAACTCCCAGGACAGGTACAGCACGGGGTTAGATACAGAGTAAAGCTTCCTCTACACTGTCCCCATCAAACACTTCCAGGACAGGTACAGCACGGGGTTAGATACAGAGTAAAGCTCCCTCTACACTGTCCCCATCAAACACTCCGAGGACAGGTACAGCATGGGTTTAGATACAGAGTAAAGCTTCCTCTACACTGTCCCATCAACCACTCCCAGGACAGGTGCAGCACGGGGTTAGATAGAGAGCAAAGCTCCCTCTACGCTGTCCCCATCAAACACTCCCAGGACAGGTACAGCACGGGTTTAGATACAGAGTACAGCTTCCTCTACACTGTCCTCATCAAACACTCCCAGGACAGGTAGAGCATGGGGTTAGGTACAGAGTAAAACGCCCTCTAAACTGTCCCCATCAAACACTCCCTGGAGAGGTACAGCACGGGGTTAGATACAGAGTAAAGCTCCCTCTACACTGTCCCCATCAAACACTCCTAGAACAGGTACAGCATGGGGTTAGATACAGAGTAAAGCTCCCTCTACACTGTCTCCATCAAACACTCCCAGGACAGGTACAGCACGGGGTTAGATACAGAATAAAGCTCCCTCTACACTGTCCCCATCAAACACTCCCAGGACAGGTACAGCACGGGGTTAGATACAGAGTAAAGCTCCCTCTAAACTGTCCCTATCAATCACTCCCACGACAGGTACAGCACGGGGTTAGATACAGATAAAGCTCCCTCTACACTGTCCCAATCAAACACGCCCAGGACAGGTACAGCACGGGGTGAGATACAGAGTAAAGCTCCCTCTACGCAGTCCCCATCAAACACTCCCAGGACAGGTACAGCATGGGGTTAGATGCAGAGTAAAGCTCCCTCTACACTATCCCCATCAACAACTCCCAGGACAGGTACAGCACGGGGTTAGATACAGAGTAAAGCTTCCTCTACACTGTCCCCATCAAACACTTCCAGGACAGGTACAGCACGGGGTTAGATACAGAGTAAAGCTCCCTCTACACTGTCCCCATCAAACACTCCGAGGACAGGTACAGCATGGGTTTAGATACAGAGTAAAGCTTCCTCTACACTGTCCCATCAACCACTCCCAGGACAGGTGCAGCACAGGGTTAGATAGAGAGCAAAGCGCCCTCTACGCTGTCCCCATCAAACACTCCCAGGACAGGTACAGCACAGGTTTAGATACAGAGTAAAGCTTCCTCTACACTGTCCTCATCAAACACTCCCAGGACAGGTAGAGCATGGGGTTAGGTACAGAGTAAAACGCCCTCTAAACTGTCCCCATCAAACACTCCCAGGACAGGTACAGCACGGGGTTAGATACAGAGTAAAGCTCCCTCTACACTGTCCCCATCAAACACTCCTAGAACAGGTACAGCATGGGGTTAGATACAGAGTAAAGCTCCCTCTACACTGTCTCCATCAAACACTCCCAGGACAGGTACAGCACGGGGTTAGATACAGAGTAAAGCTCCCTCTACACTGTCTCCATCAAACACTCCCAGGACAGGTACAGCACGGGGTTAGATACAGAGTAAAGCTCCCTCTACACTGTCTCTATCAAACACTCCCAGGACAGGTATAGCACTGGGTTAGATACAGAGTAAAGCTCCCTCCACACTGTCCCCATCAAACAATCCCAGGACAGGTACAGCACGGGGTTAGATACAGAGTAAAGCTCCCTCTACACTGTCCCCATCAAACACTCCCAGGACAGGTACAGCACGGGGTTAGATACAGAGTAAAGCTTCCTCGACACTGTCTCTATCAAACACTCCCAGGACAGGTATAGCACTGGGTTAGATACAGAGTAAAGCTCCCTCCACACTGTCCCCATCAAACAATCCCAGGACAGGTACAGCACGGGGTTAGATACAGAGTAAAGCTCCCTCTACACTGTCCCCATCAAACACTCCCAGGACAGGTACAGCACGGGGTTAGATACAGAGTAAAGCTCCTTCTGCACTGTCCCCATCAAACACTCCCAGGACAAGTACAGCACGGGGTTAGATACAGACTAAAGCTCCCTCTGCACTGTCCCCATCAAACACACCCAGGACAGGTACAGCACGGGGTTAGATACCGACTAAAGCTCCCTCTGCACTGTCCCCATCAAACACTCCCAGGACAGGTACAGCACGGGGTTAGATACAGACTAAAGCTCCCTCTGCACTGTCCCCATCAAACACTCCAGGACAGGTACAGCACAGGGTTACATACAGAGTAAAGCTCCCTCTACACTGTCCCCATCAAACACTCCAGGACAGGTACAGCACGGGGTTAGATACAGACTAAAGCTCCCTCTGCACTGTCCCCATCAAACACTCCCAGGACAGGTACAGCACGGGGTTAGATACAGACTAAAGCTCCCTCTGCACTGTCCCCATCAAACACTCCCAGGACAGGTACAGCACGGGGTTAGATACAGAGTAAAACTCCCTCTACATTGTCCCCATCAAACACTCCCAGGACAGGTACAGCACGGGGTTAGATACAGAGTAAAGCTCCCTCTACATTGTCCCCATCAAACACTCCCAGGACAGGTACAGCACGGGGTTAGATACAGAGTAAAGCTCCCTCTACACTGTCCCCATCAAACTCTCCCAGGACAGGTACAGCACGGTGTTAGATACAGAGTAAAGCTCCTTCTACACTGTCCCCATTAAACACTCCCAGGACTGTACCGCACAGGGTTAGATACAGTGTAAAGCTCCCTCTACACTGTCTCCATCAAACACCCCCAGGACAGGTACAGCACGTGGTTAGGTACAGAGTAAAGCTCCCTCTACACTATCCCCATCAAACACACCCAGGACAGGTACAGCACGGGGTTAGATACAGAGTAAAGCTCCCTCTACACTGTCCCCATCAAACACTCCCAGGACAGGTACAGCACAGGGTTACATACAGAGTAAAGCTCCCTCTACACTGTCCCCATCAGACACTCCAGGACAGGTACAGCACGGGGTTAGATACAGACTAAAGCTCCCTCTGCACTGTCCCCATCAAACACTCCCAGGACAGGTACAGCACGGGGTTAGATACAGACTAAAGCTCCCTCTGCACTGTCCCCATCAAACACTCCCAGGACAGGTACAGCACGGGGTTACATACAGAGTAAAGTTCCCTCTACACTGTCCCCATCAAACACTCCCAGGACAGGTACAGCACGGGGTTAGATACAGAGTAAAGCTCCCTCTGCACTGTCCCCATCAAACACTCCCAGGACAGGTACAGCACGGGGTTACATACAGAGTAAAGTTCCCTCTACACTGTCCCCATCAAACACTCCCAGGACAGGTACAGCACGGGGTTAGATACAGAGCAAACCTCCATCTACACTGTGCCCATTAAACACTCCCAGGACAGGTACAGCAGAGGGTTAGATACAGAGTAAAGCTCCCTCTACACTGTCCCCGGAGGTTGGAGGTGGGCCGCTGTTGGCCGGCGGCAGGATTTCAGGTCCCGCCACTCTCAGTGGGGTTTCCCATTGGCTCCACCCCCGCTTCTGGAAATCCGTGGCGGAGGTTCGGCGGAGGTGGGACGCGAACGTTCTGCTGGTAGGAACGGGCAACAAATCCTCTCCAATATCACTCATGGGACATATTGTATATTAAATATATTGAACTTTTTGAAAAGAACGTCTTTTCTTCAGCGAAGGACACAAGCTGTTTTCGGGAGGTATGTTGTGGGATCTTCCTATGCTGCGGCGCTATACCCAACTGAAGTCAGCTGACCTTTGGCTGGTCTGTCAAATTCCCCATCCTGCCCATAATGTTTCCCACTGCCGGGCGTGACTGGAAAACCTCCGTCTGTGGAGCTCCCAGAGTGAGGCCTCGCATTCTAACTCTTGGGTGTAAAATAGATACCGGTATTGATACAGAGAGACTGCCACAGGGGCAACAGCCTTAACTCAACCCTGTTTTTCCTGCAACTCCTGTCACAGGAGCTGAGCTATTATGTGATTTGAAAAATCCACCAGAAGACCGCATTGCTGCGAACCAAGCGTTTTTAGCACTTAGTTTTTAGTTCTGAATCAATCAACCAGCAGTTTGGCTACACCAGTGTGGAAAGAGATCCCTGAGCTGTAAACAAACCTTTGGACAGCCCGTGAATATTTTTCTTTCTGACGTGTTACTTGTTTTTTTTCTCTATAAATTTAGAGTGCCCAATTCATTTTTCCCAATTTATGGGCCAATTTAGCGCGGCCAATCCACCTGCACATATTTGGGTTGTGGGGGTGAAACCCTTTCAGACACGGCGAGAATGTGCAAACTCCACAAGGACAGTGACCAGGGGCCGGGGTAGAACCTGGGACCTCGGCAACCTGAGGCAGCAGTGCTAACCACTGTGCAATCCCGTGTTGCTTGGTTAAGTTGTTTTGATCTGATACTCTGCAGAGTTTTATTTTTTAATGTAAACGTGGACCAGTCGTAACGACACCTGGGGGGGGGGGGGATTTATGTTTTTGTGTCAATTGACATATATTAATTCAGCTTGGCAAAAGGGGAAAGACTGTTTATAATAATGGGCTTCACTCACGCGCTCCACTCCTTCACTGCCATGTATTGAAATCTAATCATCGAAAGGTCACCCACTCTCTGACTGTACCTCTCCCAATTTCCATTTTGATAGCCTGGCATATGCTGATTCTGTGTAAGAAAACACAAAACAAAGGAACATTTCCGTTCATTTGCATCTTGCAATCTCGGTCATCAGTTACGCTGTGAATGAGTTGCGCCTGCCTTAGATGCTGTGTTCCAAGGCCAGAGTGGTTGAGCGATGCAAGCGGCAGAGAGGAGGGGAGCCTGCAATGACGCAATGGGTTTCGAGTCTCTGGGTGAGATCCATTCAAAAAGTAGCAATCTTCTTCTTATCACCTCATACACTGTCACACGCCCACGGGCTTGCAATACATACAGACACATGTGTACAGACACACGCACACAGAGTCGCATTAAACACAAGCACACTCACACAGACTCACTATAATCACAGATACACTTACACAGACTCACTATAAATACAGACACACTCACACAGGCACACTCACACAGACTCTATAAATACAGATACACTTACACAGACTCACTATAAATACAGACACACTCATACAGACTCTATAAATACAGGCGCACTCACACAGATGCACTATAAATACAGGCACACTCACACTGACTCACTATAAATACAGTCACACTCACACAGACTCTATAATGAAGGCACACTCAGACAGACGTACTATGAATACAGGCACACTCACACAGACTCTATAATGAAGGCACACTCAGACAGACGTACTATGAATACAGGCACACTCACACACACTGTAAATACAGGCACACTTACACATACTCACTATAAATACAGGCACACTCACACAGACTCACTATAAATACAGGCACACTTACACAGACTCGCTATAAATACCGGCACACTCACAGATGCACTATAAATACAGGCACACTCACACTGACTGACTCACAATAAATACAGGCGCACTCACACAGATGCACTATAAATACAGGCACACTCACACTGACTCACTATAAATACAGTCACACTCACACAGACTCTATAATGAAGGCACACTCAGACAGACGTACTATGAATACAGGCACACTCACACAGACTCTATAATGAAGGCACACTCAGACAGACGTACTATGAATACAGGCACACTCACACACACTGTAAATACAGGCACACTTACACATACTCACTATAAATACAGGCACACTCACACAGACTCACTATAAATACAGGCACACTTACACAAACTCGCTATAAATACAGGCACACTCACACTGACTGACTCACAATAAATACAGGCGCACTCACACAGATGCACTATAAATACAGGCACACTCACACAGACTCACTATAAATACAGGCACACTTACACAGACTCGCTATAAATACAGGCACACTCACACTGACTGACTCACAATAAATACAGGCGCACTCACACAGATGCACTATAAATACAGGCACACTCACACAGACACACTATAAATACAGGCACACACACACAGACTCACTATGAATACAGGCACACTCACACAGACTCACTATAAATACAGGCACACTCACACAGACTGTAAATGCAGGCACACTCATACAGACTCTATAAATACAGACACACTCAGTCAGCCATTATCCGGCCAACACAACCGTCTGTGTGAATTCCGGCCTACCTACGCCAATCGCAAAGCAAGAAGACACATTACCCAATTGGATGATGTTTGACTGTCACCCAAATTGCCTTTTCCGCCCATTTTTAACATTTTTAATGCAGCGCCAGGACTCACCATGCTATTCGTGAGCACTTTGCCGTTACTTTGGGCCTCGGGGAGTTTCTCCCCGCCGAGACCATACTTTAGCCTATTTCCTGCTGCCGAGTTCATCTCTGCACTGACCTGTGCATCCCACCCCTTTCCGCACCCTCCCCTCCCCCGCGTTCTGGACCCCCTCCCCCTTCTCCCCCCCCCCCCCCCCCCAACCTTCTCGAGGGCCCTGGAAACGCCTCGGCCCCCCTCCCACTCAAATGGACAAGACCCCCCTCCCCGGGCGGTGCGGCCCGGGCACCCTGACGGTGCCAAGGTGGCAGTGCCAAGGTGCTCAGAGAGAGTGCCAGGTACTGCCCTGTCCCTGACCACCCGGTGGGGGGGGGGCTCCAATGGGCTCAGAGACCCCCTCGAGTTTCCTTCATGCCTGGTCCACTCTTGTGGAGAGCAGTACTAATCGGTGCGGCCCCCACAATTGGGTGAATGCGGCGTCAGGATATTTAAATGAGCCATTTGCATGGTCCAGATCGCGCCGTGCGTGGCGAGTGGGGGGACTTGCAAACCCCATATCTCACCACAGCACCTGGTAAATTTAAGTTCAATGAAGTAACTAAATTAGGGAAACTCGGAGGAAAAATTCATGCAATACAAGTGCCAGGTAAAGAGCACCTACAACGGGAGAGAACCTCACTATCTCCCCTCGACATTACCATTGCTGCACCCACGCCATGAATGGTAGAAATTGAACTGGACCTAGCCAGATAAATACTGCGGCTACCAGAGCAGGTCAGAGGTGGGAATTCTGCAGCGAGTAAATTAGCTCCTGACTCCCCCCAAAGCCTGTCCACCATCTACAAGGCACAAGTCAGGAGTGTAACGGATACTCTGCACTTGCCTGGATGAGTGCAGCTCCAACAGCACCCAACAACACGGTAGCACAGTGGTTAGCACAATTGCTTCACAATTCAAGGGTCCCAGGTTCGATTCCCCGCTGGGCCACTGTCTGTGCGGAGTCTGCACGTCCTCCCCGTGTGTGCGTGGGTTTCCTCCGGGTGCCCCGGTTTCCTCCCACAGTCCAAAGATGTGCGGGTTAGGTGGATTGGCCGTGCTAAACTGCCCTTAGTGTCCAAAATTGCCCTTAGGATTGGGTGGGGTTACTGGGTTATGGGGATAGGGTGGAGGTGTGGACCTTGGGTAGGGTGCTCTTTCCAAGAGCCGGTGCAGACTCGATGGGCCGAATGGCCTCCTTCTGCACTGTAAATTCTATGATTCTATAAGAAGCTCGACACCATCCAGGACGAAGCAGCCCCGCTTGATTGCTCCCCCTTCCACAAACATCTGCTCCCTCCACCACCAATGCACAGTGGCAGCCGTGTGTACCGTCTACAAGATGCACTGCAGCAACTCACCAAGGCTCCTTCGACAGCACCTTCCAAACCCACAGCCACTGCCATCTCGAAGGACATGAGCAGCAGATACCTGGGAACCCCACCACCTGGAGGCTCCCCTCCAAGTCACTCACCATCCCGACTTGGAAACGTATCGGCCGTTTCTTCGCTGTCGCTGGGACAAATTCCTGCAACTCCCTCCCTAACAGCACAGTGGGTGTACCTACGCTACAGGGACTGCCGCGGCTCAAGAAGGCGGCTCGCCCACCACCTTATCAAGGGACATTTAAGGATGGCCAACAAATGGTGGCCTGGACAATAACGCCCAGAACCCCTGAAATAATAAAAGGAGTAATGATGAACAAGAGAGTCCAGGATTGTCATAACAACGTCTGGTACACTGGTGAAGGAATCAGCCATCGTTTACCCACTCTATCCTATAGTGACCCGTAGCAACGTGCTTGACTCTGAAGTGGCCTAACAAACCTCTGATTCATAGCGAGATGGACAATGAACGCCGACCTATCGAGCAAGACTCATATTCTGAGAACGAGTTTAAAAAAAAGGAGAGACTCCATCAGACCCCTAGAAATGTCTTTAAACATGAAGCCATTTGGGAACTGCCAATGTGACAGTAAAAGCGAGCCGTCAATAGAAAGTCAGTCACTTTCAGAGCCGAGGGTAATTGATTTTAAATGTCAAAGCCACAGAGAGCTCGGGAACCTAATCAAATCCTGCCTTGTAAACTGACAGCTTCCCAATTGTACAGAGCAACCCTCGCCTCCCCTCCCCTCGGTCAGGGAGCCACTCAAAAAGAATGGGGGAAGGAAACAAGAGGTTTCGCATTTCTGTAGCGCCTTCCACAAGCTCAGGGCTTCCCAAAGCACTTTGTGGCCAATCGGAGCCCTGACCCCTAAGACATAGGAGCAGAATTAGGCCACTCGGCCCATCGAGCCTGCTCCGCCATTCTATCATGGCTGATATGTTTCATAGAATTATATAATTTAGAGTGCAGAAGGAGGCCATTCGGCCCATTGAGTCTGCACCGGCCCTTGGCAAGAGCACCCCACTTAAGCCCACACTTCCAACCTATCCCCGTAACCCAGTAACCCCACCTAACATTTTTGGACACTAAGGGCAATTTAATGTGACCAATCTAACCTGCACATCTTTGGACTGTGGGAGGAAACCGGAGCACCCGGAGGAAACCCACATAGACACGGGGAGAACGTGCAGACTCCGCACAGACAGTGACCCAAGCCGGGAATTGAACTTGGGACCCTGGAGCTGTGAAGCAACTGTGCTAACCACGGTGCTACCGTGCTGCCCCATTCTCATTCCCATTCTCCTGCCTTCTCCCCATTACCCCTGATCCCCTTATTAATCACGAACCTGCGCACGATTCTCCGACACCCCACCGGGTCGAAGAATCGCCGAGGCCCGGTGTGAACCCCACCCCCGCCGTGTCCCGAATTCTCCTCCACCAGAGATTCGGCGGGGGTGGGAATCGCGCCGCGCCGGTCGGCGGAAATCCCCCGGCGATTCTCCGGTCCGCGATGGGCCGAAGTCCCGCCGCTATCAACCCACGCCAGCCGGCGTGGATTGAACCACCTTTCGAACGGCGGGACAAGGCGGCGCGGGCGGGCTCCGGTGTCCTGCGGGGGGGCGCGGGGCGATCTGGCCCCGGGGGGGTGCCCCCACGGTGGCCTGGCCCGCAATCGGGGCCCACCGATCCGCGGGCGGATCTGTGCCGTGGGGGCACTCTTTTCTTTCCGCCTTCGCCATGGTCTCCTCTATGGCGGAGGCGGAAGAGACACCCTCCACTGCGCATGCGCGGGGATGCCGCGAGCGGCCGCTGACGCTCCCGCGCATGCGCCGCACGGCATAGTAATTTCCGTGCCAGCTGGCGGGGCACCAAAGGACTTTCCCGCCAGCTGTCGGGGCGGAAATCAGTCCGGCGCGGGCCTAGCCCCTCAAGGTGAGGACTCAGCCCCTCAAGATGCGGAGAATTCCGCACCTTCAGGGCAGCGCGATGCCGGTCTGATTCGCGCTGTTTTTGGCGCCAGTCGGCAGACATCGCGTTGATTACGGCGAATCCTATCTATCGCTGTCTTAAAGACACTCAGTGATTTGGCCTCCACAGCCTTCTGCGGCAAAGAGTTCCACAGATTCACCACCCTCTGGCTGAAGAAATTCCTCCTCATCTCTGTTTTAAAGGATCGTCCCTTTAGTCTGAGGCTGTGTCCTCTGGTTCTAGTTTTTCCTACAAGTGGAAACATTCTCTCCACGTCCACTCTATCCAGGCCTCGCCTGTAAGCTTCAATAAGATCCACCCCTCATCCTTCTAAACTCCAACGAGTACAGACCTAGAGTCCACAACCGTTCCAGTCCTCGACCCAGTTTGCAATGGTGGAAACACAGCAGCCAGTGCGCACAGAGCAAGATCCCACAAACGGCAATGAGGAGGCAACCCGACCATCTGTTTGATGTGGGTGAGCGGTAGTGACCGGCAAACCGGAGTGGGGGGAGGGTGGCAGGTATATGAGGTTACCGACAGGCTACAATTGAGTGAGGCTATCAGATTGGCCGTACTCTTATTGAAGGGCGGAACTGGCTCGAGGGGCCGAATGGCTTCCTCCTGCTCCTTGCCCGTGTGTTCCTACGTTCAAACCCCCCCCCCCCCGCCCAACCACACACACACACACACACACACACACACGACTCTTTTCTGAAGCCGCGGGACCCCCGTGTGGCTACAACATGTCCACCCTATCCTGCTCTATTTTCTTTCAGTGTGGCGATTGCCTTATTCTGAGCGTGACAGTTGACCTCAGGACCCTGAGGCTGGGGGAGAGAAGCGGGGGGGGGGGGGGGGGGGGGTGCGAACGTGTGTGGTTGAAGGGTGGTTAAACTCTCTTCACATTTTCAGACTAACCCGAGATGTGATCAATCAAGACTCTGGCGAAGTCAGACCGGAGACTTGGGAAAGTGTTGGGCTCAGACTGAAAACCGGCAGGTAGCTCTCCAGTTGCACAGACCAGTTTTCTCTCCAGGTCTTAAGCCCCCTTCAAGAAAATAAATGAGCGGGCGTGGTTTGCGCCACCATTCTGGAGGGACGGGGCCTGTTAGATCAGCAACCGGCTCCACAGAGATCAGCACTGCAACCCAGCGGCCGACAGCTCCCCACCACGGAGGTTTCGGGGTCTCTCATCTCACAATCGCCATTTTTATAACATTTTTATTTTGACCCAGTGGTTTTACTAACCTGGGGCGAAATTCTCCCCCAACGGCGCGATGTCCGCCGACTGGCGCCAAAAACGGCACCAATCAGACGGGCATCGCGCCGGCCCAAAAGTGCGGAATGCTCTGCATCTTTGGAGGCCGAGCCCCAACATTGAGGGGCTAGGCCGACGCCGGAGGGATTTCCGCCCCGCCAGCTGGCGGAAATGGCGTTTGGTGCCCCGCCAGCTGGCGCGGAAATGCGGCGCATGCGCGGGAGCATCAGCGGCCGCCGACCGTTTCCCATGCATGCGCAGTGGGGAGAGTCTCTTCCGCCTCCGCCATGGTGGAGGCCGTGGCGGAGGAGGAAGGAAAAGAGTGTCCCCACGGCACAGGCCCGCCCGCGGATCGGTGGGCCCCGATCGCGGGCCAGGCCACCGTGGGGGCACCCCCCGGGGTCAGATCGCCCCGCGACCCCCCCAGGACCCCGGAGCCCGCCCACGCCGCCTGGTCCCGCCGGTAAATACCAGCTTTGATTTACGCCGGCGGGACAGGCAATTTCTGGGCGGGCCTTCGGCCCATCCGGGCCGGAGAATTGAGCGGGGGGTCCCGCCAACCGGCGCGGCCCGATTCCCGCCCCCGCCCAATATCCGGTACCGGAGACTTCGGCGGGGGCGGGATTCACGGCGGCCAACGGCTAGACATCTCCGCCGGGTCGGAGAATGACGCCCCTGAACTGAGTAATAGGTGGCCTTAGGAATTGCCGCTTAACCCATTCTTGCTTGCAAAGAAAGAACCACTTTCAGCCATTTACCGCTCATATCTTCCCACTGTGTACGCTGACTGGTGTTAAACGGGACTCCGTGTTTGCCACAGTCTCCCCACAGTCTCTCCAGGCCTGTCCTGGTCAATATTAGCCCTCAGCTCTCTGTCTTGTCTTTCATCCGTCCGCGTTTCGAGGGTTGGCCGCACTGCGAACAATCTTTCTCCGCCCATTTCTATCCTTCGTGGCCCTCACTGCCCGTCCCATCGCGAAGGCTGGTCCGCGTGCCGATATCGTCCACCCATGCCATCTTGGGTTTATCCTTGTGCGTGTTTTCTGGGCTGTTTGGACTTGCGCCACCTCTTTCCCCAGATACTCCCCTCCTGCTCGCAGCGCGCGAGAAGTGAAACAAATCCGTCGATTTTCGCGAGACCGGACAATCTCGCCGGTGGCGCAAAGACCCATCTGATGCGACCATCAGTTCACACGAAACCAGGAGTAGAAGTAAACTGTGGCTTTAATCAACTAGAGCAGTTCCTGCCTGCGACTAATCTGTTAGTGGGAGCCACCTACAGGGCGACTGCTCATTATACCTCCCCTCAAGGGGTGGAGTCAGGGGCGGAGCCCACACAGGCCCCAACATGCTACATCATAGGTAATACCTTACACTAGTCCATAGGTGGGGCCCACATGGGCAACAGCATAATACAGATATGCACATGGTGGATTGTTACAGCAATACATTCACCTCACCACCACAGGGGGCAGGGGGTGAGGTCATCACACTGACCCTGCAAAAGTGCACCCCCACATAGGCCCCCTCCCCTACCCTGTCCCCTTAACCCCACCCAACCTTTCGACACTAGGGCAATTTTAGCAAGGCCAATCCACCTGACCTGCACATCTTTGGATTGTAAAGGTGTGCTGCAAAACTCTATGACACTTCTGGCAGGACCGGAAGGTTCCGCCCGTAGAATGTTATCGCTCTGGTGGAGGCCATTCGGTCCCTCGGGCCTGCACTGGTCCATTCCAAGAACATAGAACATTACAGCGCAGTACAGGCCCTTCGGCCCTCGATGTTGCGCCGACCTGTGAAACCACTCTAAAGCCCATCTACATTATTCCCTTATCGTCCATATGTCTATCCAACGACCATTTGAATGCCCTTCGTGTTTGCGAGTCCACTACTGTTGCAGGCAGGGCATTCCACGCCCTTACTACTCTCTGAGTAAAAACCTACCTCTGACATCTGTCCTATATCTATCTCCCCTCAATTTAAAGCTATGTCCCCTCGTGCTAGACATCACCATCGAGGAAAAAGGCTCTCACTGTCCATCCTATATAATCCTCTGATCATCTTGTATGCCTCAATTAAGTCACCTCTTAACCTTCTTCTCTCTAACGAAAACAGCCTCAAGTCCCTCAGCCTTCCCTCATAAGATCTTCCCTCCATACCAGGCAACATTCTGGTAAATCTCCTCAGCACCCTTTCCAATGCTTCCACATCCTTCCTATAATGCGGCGACCAGAATTGCACGCAATACTCCAAATGCGGCCACACCAGAGTTTTGTACAGCTGCAACATGACCTCATGGCTCCGAAACTCAATCCCTCTACCAATAAAAGCTAAGTAAGAAGTTTTACAACACCAGGTTAAAGTCCAACAGGTTTGTTTCGATGTCACTAGCTTTCGGAGCGCTACTCCTTCCTCAGGTGAATGAAGAGGTATGTTCCAGAAACATATATAGACAGATTCAAAGATGCCAGACAATGCTTGGAATGCGAGCATTAGCAGGTGATTAAATCTTTACAGATCCAGAAATGGGGTAACCCCAGGTTAAAGAGGTGTGAATTGTGTCAAGCCCGGACAGTTGGTAGGATTTCGCAGGCCAGATGGTGGGGGATGAATGTAATGCGACATGAATCCCAGGTCCCGGTTGAGGCCGCACTCATGTGTGCGGAACTTGGCTATAAGCTTCTGCTCGGCGATTCTGCGTTGTCGCGCGTCCTGAAGGCCGCCTTGGAGAATGCTTACCCGGAGATCAGAGTCTGAATGCCCTTGACTGCTGAAGTGTTCCCCGACTGGAAGGGAACATTCCTGCCTGGTGATTGTCGCACGATGTCCGTTCATTCGTTGTCGCAGCGTCTGCATGGTCTCGCCAATGTACCACGCTTCGGGACATCCTTTCCTGCAGCGTATGAGGTAGACAACGTTGGCCAAGTCGCACGAGTATGTACCGCGTACCTGGTGGGTGGGGTTCTCACGTGTAATGGTGGTATCCATGTCGATGATCTGGCACGTCTTGCAGAGATTGCCATGACAGGGTTGTGTGGTGTCGTGGTCACTGTTCTGAAGGCTGGGTAGTTTGCTGCAAACAATGGTTTGTTTGAGGTTGCGCAGTTGTTTGAAGGCAAGTAGTGGGGGTGTGGGGATGACCTTGGCAAGATGTTCATCTTCATCGATGACGTGTTGAAGGCTGTGAAGAAGATGTCGTAGTTTCTCCGCTCCGGGAAAGTACTGGACGACGAAGGGTATTCTGTCGGTTGTGTCCCATGTTTGTCTTCTGAGGAGGTCTGTGCGGTTTTTTGCTGTGGCACGTTGGAACTGTCGATCGATGAGTCGAGCGCCATATCCCGTTCATATGAGGGCATCTTTCAACGTCTGTAGATGTCTGTTATGCTCTTCCTCGTCTGAGCAGATCCTGTGTATACGGAGAGCTTGTCCATAGGGGATGGCTTCTTCAATGTGCTTAGGGTGGAAGCTGGAGAAGTGGAGCATCGTGAGGTTATCCGTGGGTTTGCGGTAAAGCGAAGTGCTGAGGTGACCGTCCTTAATGGAGACGAGTGTGTCCAAGAATGCAACTGATTTTGGAGAGTAGTCCATGGTGAGTCTGATGGTTGGATGGAACTTATTGATGTCATTGTGTAGTCGTTTCAGTGATTCTTCGCCGTGGGTCCAAAGGAAAAAAATGTCATCGATGTATCTGGTGTATAACGTCGGTTGAAGGTCCTGTGCGGTGAGTAGGTCTTGTTCAAACTTGTGCATGAAGATGTTGGCGTATTGGGGTGCGAATTTAGTCCCCATGGCTGTTCCGTGTGTTTGGATGAAGAACTTGTTGTCGAAGGTGAAGACGTTGTGATCCAGAATGAAGCGGATGAGTTGCAGAATTGCGTCTGGCGATTGGCAGTTATCGGTGTTGAGTACTGAGGCTGTTGCAGCAATGCCGTCGTCATGGGGGATGCTGGTGTAGAGTGCCGAGACGTCCATTGTGACGAGGAATGTTCCTGGTTCAACTGGTCCATGGGTGCTGAGTTTCTGTAGGAAGTCCGTCGTGTCACGACAGAAGCGGGTGTACCTTGTACGATGGATTTCAAGATGCCCTCGAATAAAAGCTAACACACCGTTTGCCTTCTTAACAACCCTCTCAACCTGGGTGGCAACTTTCAGGGATCTATGTACATGGACACTGAGATCTCTCTGCTCATCCACACTACCAAGAATCTTACCATTAGCTCAGTACTCTGTCTTCCTGTTATTCCTTCCAAAATGAATCACCTCACACTTTTCTGCATTAAACTCCATTTGCCACTCTCAGCCCAGCGCTGCAGCTTATCTATGTCCCTCTGTAACTTGTAACATTCTTCCGCACTGTCCGCAACTCCACCGACTTTAGTGTCATCTGCAAATTTACTCACCCATCCTTCTACGCCCTCCTCCAGGTCATTTATAAAAATGACAAACAGCAGGGGCCCCAAAACAGATCCTTGTGGTACACCACTAGTAACTGGACTCCAGTCTGAACATTTCCCATCAACCACCACCCTTTGTCTTCTTCCAGCTAGCCAATTTCTGATCCAAACTGCTAAATCACCCTGAATCCCATGCCTCTGTATTTTCTGCAATAGCCTACCGTGGGGAACCTTATCAAACGCTTTACTGAAATCCATATACACCACATCAACTGCTTTACCCTCATCCACCTGTTTGGTCACCTTCTCAAAGAACTCAATAAGGTTTGTGAGGCACGACCTACCCTTCACAAAACCGTGTTGACTATGTCTAATCAAATTATTCTTTTCCAAATGATTATACATCCTATCTCTTATAAACCTTTCTAAGACCTTGCCCACAACAGAAGTAAGGCTCACTGGTCTATAGTTACCTGGGTTGTCTCTACTCCCCTTCTTGAACAAGGGGACAACATTTGCTATCCTCCAGTCTTCTGGCACTATTCCTGTAGACAAAGGTGACTTAAAGATCAAAACCAAAGGCTCAGCAATCTCCTCCCCAGCTTCCCAGAGAATCCTAGGATAAATCCCATCCGGCCCAGGGGACTTATCTATTTTCACACTTTCCAGAATTGCTAACACCTCCTCCTTATGAACCTCAAGCCCTTCTAGTCTAGTAGCCTGAATCTCAGTATTCTCCTCGACAACATTGTCTTTTACCTGTGTGAATACTGACAAAAAATATTCATTTAGCACCTCTCCTATCTCCTCGGACTCCACGCACAACTTCCCACTACTGTCCTTGACTGGCCCTAGTCATTCTTTTATTCCTGACATATCTATAGAAAGCCTTAGGGGTATCCTTGATCCTACCTGCCAAAGACTTTGCATGTCCCCTCCTGGCTCTTCTTAGCTTCCAAGGGTTGATTAAACTCCCGGCTCCTCCCCTGTACTCCACTATACTCAAACCGTCTGCCACGTCTCCTAGGTTACAACGTGGCTATGTTGTGAGGGCATTTCATTGGCTGAAAACTGCTTTGGGACGCCTTGAGTTTGCGAAAGGCGCTCTGTCAATGAAACTCTTTATTTTATCACTGTTGGACCACAACTCTGAATTTCCTTACCCAAACCTCAAAGTGTGAGAGCGCCATCACTGCGAGGAGTGTGACAGGCCCACCACTTCCTGCCTGAGGAGACAAAGACCTAGCAGTGAATACCAGCCTTGCTCACGGATAATAAAATATGAATGTAGCTAGGAACTACAGGCCGGTGAGCCTTACATCAGTGGACGGGAAATTACTGGAGAGAATTCTTCGAGACAGGATCTACTCCCATTTGAAAGCAAATGGACGTATTCGTGAGAGGCAGAACAGTTTTGTGAAGGGGAGGTCGTGTCTCACTAACTTGATAGAGTTTTTCGAGGAGGTCACAAAGATGATTGATGCAGGTAGGGTAGTGGATGTTGTCTATATGGACTTCAGTAAGGCCTTTGACAAGGTCCCTCATGCAGACTGCTACAAAAGGTGAAGTCACACGGGATCAGGGGTGAGCTGGCAAGGTGGATACAGAACTGGCTAGGTCATAGAAGGCAGAGAGTAGCAATGGAAGGGTGCTTTTCTGATTGGAGGGCAGTGACTGGTGGTGTTCTGCAGGGATCAGTGCTGGGACCTTTGCTGTTCATAGTATATATAAATGATTTGGACAAAAATGTAACTGGTCTGATTAGTAAGTTTGCGGACGACACAAAGGTTGGTGGAATCGCGGATAGCGATGAGGACCGTCAGAGGATACAGCAGGATTTAGATCGTTTGGAGACTTGGGCGGAGAGATGGCAGATGGAGTTTAATCCAGACAAATGTGAGGTAATGCATTTTGGAAGGTCTAATGCAGGTAGGGAATATACAGTGAATGGTAGAACCCTCAAGAGTATTGAAAGTCAGAGATATCTCGCTGTACAGGTCCACAGGTCACTGAAAGGGGCAACACAGGTGGTGAATGTAGTCAAGAAGGCAAATTGCATGCTTGCCTTCATTGGCCGGGGCATTGAGTATAAAAATTGGCAAGTCATGTTGCAGCTTAGTTAGGCCACACTTGGAGTATAGTGTTCAATTCTGGTCGCCACACTACCATAAGGATGTGGAGGCTTTAGAGAGGGTGCAGAAGAGATTTACCAGGATGTTGCCTGGTATGGAGGGCATTAGCTATGAGGAGAGGTTGAATAAACTTGGTTTGTCCTCACTGGAACAAAGGAGGTTGAGGGGCGACCTGATAAAGGTCTACAAAATTATGAGGGGCATAGACAGGGTGGATAGTGAAAGACTTTTCCCCAGGGTAGAGGGGTCAATTACTAGGGGGCATAGGTTTAAGGTGCGAGGGGCAAGGTTTAGAGTAGATGTACGAGGTAAGTTTTTTTACACAGAGGGTAGTGGGTGCCTGGAACTCGCTGCCGGAGGAGGTGGTGGAAGCAGGGACGATAGTGACATTTAAGGGGCATCTTGACAAATACATGAATAGGATGGGAATAGAGGGATACGTCCCCAGGAAGTGTAGACGATTTTAGTTTAGACGGGCAGCATGGTCGGCACGGGCTTGGAGGGCCGAAGGGCCTGTTCCTGTGCTGTACATTTCTTTGTTCTTTGTTCTCGCAGCCAAGCCCACACACCTGCTGAAAATCCACCCTGCGAGATTGGGGCGGGATTCTCCCCTACCCGGAGTGGATTAAACTTCCTTTTGAACGGCGGGACAAGGCGGCACGGGCAGGCTTGGGGTCCTGGGGGGGGCACGGGGCGATCTGGCCCCGGGGGATGCCCCCACGGTGGCCTGGCCCGCGATCGGGGCCCACCGATCCACGGGCGGGCCTGTGCCGTGGGCGCACTCTTTTTCTTCCACCTTCGCCACGGTCTCCACCATGGCGGAGGCGGAAGAGACCCCCTCCCCTGCGCATGCGCGCAGATGCTGTGAGAGGCCGCTGACGCTCCCGCGCATGCGTCGCCCGGGCGAAGGCCTTTCCCGCCAGCCGGCGGAGCGGAAACCACTCCCGCGCGGGCCTAGCCCCTCAAGGTGAGGGCTTGGCCCCTAAAACCTGCCCGCGCCGCCTTGTCCCGCCGTTCAAAAGGATGTTTAATCCACGCCGGCGGGAGAGGGTTGACAGCGGCGGGACTTCGGCCCATCGAGGGCCGCAGAATCGCCGGGGGTGGGCCCGCCGACTGGCGCGATTCCCGCTCCCGCTGAATCTCTGGTGGCGGAGAATTCGGGACACGGCGGGGGCGGGATTCACGCCAGCCCCCAGTGATTCTCCGACCCGGTGGGGGGTCGGAGATTCGCGCTCCAGAAATCTGTTCAAGTGCAAAGGTTTCTTTTATATTCATTCATAAGTTCTGACTGGTTAATGATCTCAACGTTGAACCCCGCCTTTCAGTAACCTGCTCCCCAAATCATGTCAACTTGGACTTCACATTCCCACACATCAGAAGCCATGTTCGAAATTAGTAGGTAACCGAGACCGTGTCAAAACATCACATTTAAACCGAGCTCGTCCAGCGGAGTGGAATTGTCTGCTGCGGAGGAAGTTATTCAGCCTGTGGTGGGCGGCTCGGTGGCACCGTGGTTAGCACCGCTGCCTCACAGCGGCAGGGACCAGGGTTCGATTCCGGCCTCGGGGGAGTGGAGAGTGGGCCTAGGTAGGGTGCTCTTTCAGAGGATTGGTTCACATGCGGTGGGCTGAATGGCCTCCTTCTGTACTGTATGGATTCTATGGTTCACTGAGTGAGCGATCCAATTAGTCCAACTTCCCTTCTCTACCCCCATTGCCCTGTCAATACTCCCTGTTCAAGTATCCTTCAAATTATCTTCTGAAAGTTATTACTGAATCTCCTTCTACCACCAGTTCAAGCTCTGCATTCCAGACTATAACAGCTCACTGTTTAGAAAATGGCCGCCTCATGGCTCTTATGCCAATTATCTTAATTCTCTGTCCCTCCGGTTACCACTCCTGCCTCTTACAAACATTTTCTCCTTGTTCACTCGATCAAAGCCCTTCATGATTTTTAAGAGGGGAATTAAATCTCCTCTTCAACCTTCTCCGCTCTCGGGAGAACAATCCCAGTTTCTGCACATTGACTGAAGGCCTTGGAACCATTCCAGTCAATCTCCTCCGCCGCTTCTCCACAGTCGGCACACTCCCGCCAAAGGTAAGGGGCGCGATTCTCCACTCCCACGCCAGTTGGGAGAATTGTCGGGGTCGCCAAGATTTCCCGCGACGCGGGCCGCAGGCCTGAGAATCGCCCGAGACACCCAAAATGGCGATTCTCCGGCACCCCTGCTATTCTCAGGCCCGGATGGGCCGAGCGGCCAGCCCAAAACGGCGGGTTCCCCCCGGCGCCATCCACACCTGGTCGCTGCCGGCCGGAACAGCGCGGGAACGCTGGGGGGGGGGTGGCCTGCGGGGGGGTGGGGGGGAGGGGGGATCCTGCACCGGGGGGTACCTCAAATGTGGGGTGGCCCGCGATCGGTGCCCACCGATCGTCGGGCCGCCCTCTCTGAAGGAGGACCTCCTTTCTTCCGCAGCCCTGCAAGATCCGTCCGCCATCTTCTTGCGGGGCGGACTCGGAGAGGACGGCAACCACGCATGCGCGGGTGACGCCAGTTATGCGGCGCCGGCCGCGTCATGTATGTGGCGCCGCCTTTATGCGGCGACAAGGCCTGGTGCGTGTAAATGACGCGGCCCCGCTCCTAGCCCATTATCGGGCCCTGAATCGGTCGGGATAGGGGCCGTTTCGCTCCGTCGTGAATCTCGACGGCGTTCACAACGGCGTGGGCACTTTGGCGCGTGAGTGGTGAATCCCGCCCAACGTGTCCAGAACTAGGCGCAACCCTCCCCGCCGGGGCCTAACCAGTGTTTTGTGAGTGTCTAGCACTTTGTACTTCATCATTCTAACTGTTGTTATGACAACCTGGGTCAGTGCGCGGCCAATTCCAACCCCGCTCGTCCCGGAGTCACAAGTGAATTAGCCAATCATTCTTAGAAAAATACCCAAGATCCTTCGCGCTCAGCTGCCCAATAATTACGGTCACTAGGTTTGTAAATGTAAACACAATTACTGTTTATTTATAACAAGAACTGTAATGGAATATGCAGCAAATACAACTGGTTAATTGTTTAAAAATAAGTTTAGAATATCCAATTCTTTTCTTTTTTTTTCCAATTAAGGGGCAATTTAGCGTGGCCAATCCACCTACCCTGCACATCTTTTTGGGTTGTGGGGGTGAAACCCACGCAGACACGGGGAGAATGTGCAAACTCCACACGGACAGTGACCCAGGGCCGGGATCGAACCCGGTTGGGTTCCCTCCGGGTGCTCTGGTTTCCTCCCGTAGTCCAAAGATGTGCAGGTTAGGTGCATTTGCCATGCTGAATTATACCTTAGTGTCCAAAAAGATTAAGTGTGGTTGCCGGGTTACGGGGATAGGTTGGGGCCCTGACCTCAGGTAGGGTGCTCTTTCAGAGGGTCGGTGAAGACCTCGATGGGCTGAGTGGCCTCCATCTGTGCGGATTCTAGATCTATGTCTTCAAATTCAGGCCTCTACCTTTTTGTCGATGCTCTGGCCGGATTCTCGGTTTCTGAGGCTAAGTGCGGGCCCGAACGGGGAATCCGTGGGAGTTTCACGACAGGAAGATCGGCACAAACCCCTCCCCGATTCCGGTACCGGTGAAGGGCTAGCACCGGTGCCGTGTCAGCCGCCCGTGGATCATGCCGGAAACGGCCGGAGAATCGCCGGGTCCCGGGCAGCGCAGGCACAGGGCTGGCGGCCTGCACTGGTCACGCCGGAAAACATGGCGCCGGCGTGCTGGACCACATACCCGCCCACCCCGTCCCCAATAGCCCACTCCCCTGTCCACCCCTCACCACTTCCCCCAGCTCTAGCGGCAGCCCCCCCACCCCCCCCCCCCCAACCCCCCCCCCACCTCCCAGCCAGCGGTACAGATCCCGGACGAGTGTGGCGGCGCTGGACACAATCCGCAGCCGGCACGCCGGGTTCCCAACCGCTAGGACCGCTCGTGACCAGCACCATCAGGAACTCGGCCCTGTGAGGCCGGAGCATCAGAGGTGGGCTGGCCGATGACACGCCAATGGCGTCGCAACGGCACACGGCACGCATCCCGATGACACCAGTTTGGAGAGGGCGGAGCCTGGCGGACCAGCATCAAACCAGCGCCAGCCGCGCGCGATTCTGGCATCGGAATCCATTCTCCGCCCGATCGCCGTTCCCGATTTCGGTGCCGGTCTATGGAGAATCCAGCCCACTTTATTTCACATCAAACCTTCCTTTCAGCTCTTGGTTGGCCTCTGCAGTCCCAAGGGAACAACACCCAGACTTGCTGGCGAGAGTCAGTCTCCACAGTGACCTTCTCGGGAGAATTAGCTGGATTTTCTTTGGAGAGAGTTGGTTAGATTCCTTCATCGGGCTGCCTGAATCAAAACTGAAACCAATCTGGAACCTGGGGACTCTGGAAAACCTTCCAGTGGAATAATATCCAATCACTACCTGGTAACGGGCACAGAACAGCCTTTTGGGCCAATTCATTGACCACCAGCCAAATCAATCAAACCGAGTCATCACTGACACTGGCCAGTCTGCAATCGCCACTTTAAACCAGCACAGGCTTCCGGATTCTTCCTGCTCGATTTAAAGATGCAGGCTTCTTGCCTTCAAGTGGCATGTCGAATAATCATCCAGGGATCGCAAATGTAACGGCAAAAAATATAAGAAAGGGGGAATGAGGGGCTAAACAGGAAGGAGCGGGACAGTATAAAGGCAAGGAATGGTGCGCCTCTTTAACATGTTTCATAAAGGAGGAGAGAGGGAGGTTTAAGGAGGGAATTCCAGAGATCAGGGCCACAGGCGGCTCCTAGTGGATAACCCCAGTCAAGGTGGGATGGAGAAAATTGAAGATGCTCAAAGGTGGTCAGACTTGGAGGAGCATAGCGTTTGGAGTTGATTATATTAGTGACCCCCCCACGGCACACCCCCCAGTTCAAGTTCCAGTCCTTGTCCCCAATCATCTCAATCTCCGATTACCAACGTCAACAGATTTTGGTGTGCTGGCTGAAGATACCTTTCCACGAACGAGGCAACATGAAAATGAAAATGAAATGAAAATCGCTTATTGTCACGAGTCAGCTTCAAATGAAGTTACTGTGAAAAGCCCCTTGTCGCCACATTCCGGCGCCTGTTCGGGGAGGCTGGTACGGGAATTGAACCGTGCTGCTGGCCTGCCTTGGTCTGCTTTCAAAGCCAGCTCTTTAGCCCTGTGCTAAACCATCACCAAGAGCAAGCCCATTCCCAACCTCCCGGTCCACAACATGTCAAACAAACAAACAAACAAACAGATCGGAAATACGAGCATTACATTTTTTTTATTTCTCGGGGCCCCTGCAGGGATGACTCCAGCTGTCTAACAGGTTTGATTCACAATGCTTCAAACTGACTACTCCGTGCTTCAAGCTCAGGATTCCAGTTCTTCTACTGTTTGTTTACTTTTCTCCGAGTCCACACCCAGGCTTCACCCGTCAAGCACAGTGAGCAGTGGTCAGTTGACAGACTCACAGAATCAAATATAGAACAATTGAGCCAAAGAATTGCAGAATTTTTTTAACGCCAACAATACACCCAACGCCATTCTCCCGCCTTCTCTATTAGCTCTGCACCATAATACCCTACTTTGTTTTTGAACGTCTCAATTGAACCTGCCTCTATCAGAGTCTCGGGCAGCGCCTGCCAGATTCCAACCACTCGCCACGTGAAAAAGTTCTTTCCCATATCGCTTTTCCTTCTTTTGCCAATTATTTAAGTCTGTGCTCTCTCGTCCGCGATCCTTTCACACGGACATAAGAAGTAGAAGGGGCCACTCGGCCCCTTGAGTCTGCCCCGCCATTCAATAAAATCACCGCTGATCTGATTGTGACCTCAACCTCACATTCCTGCCCCACCCCGATAACCTTTCTCCACCCCCCCCTTTGTTAATCAAGAATCTAACCCGCTCTGCCTTAAAAATATTCCATCACTCTACCTCCGTTGCCTTTTGAGGAAGCGAGTTCCAGAAACTCACCACCCTCTGAGAGAAAATAAATTTCTTTATCTTTGTTTTAAATGGGCGACCCTTTATATTTAAACAGCCACCCCGTGTTCTAGATTCCACCCCCCCACCCCCCTCCCCCCCGCCACAAGAGGAAACAATCCTTTCCACCAAGGGAACAGTTTCTCCTTCTCTACTCTGCCCAGGCCCCTGATGGCAAGAGCACCCCTCTCTGATCGCCCCTCAGCCCTCATTTATCGAAGGAAACCGTCCCCTACTTCCCCGGATTATCGAGCAAACTGATGATTCTCATCCCGGCCTCTCCAATGCCTTTCATTAAATACTACCGCCTGAGGTTCAGGAGCGAGGTGTGACCCATAGAATTCCTACAGTGCAGAAGGAGGCCATTCAGCCCATCGAGTCTGCACCGAACCTCCGAAAGAGCACCCTACCTGTCACAACATACACATCAGTATATGATGGTGCAGAGACACACACTGACTGACACACTGAAAGACCAATCAACACACAGAACACAGCAGCCAATCACCAGATAGGACACGGCCACTATATAGCCAGCGGGCACTAGTTTTCCCGCTCATTCGGGATGCAGTCTCTGAGACAGACAGAGCCCATGATCAGTAACACGAACATCTACCATGTGCTAGCAGTATAGTCTGGTCAGGTTAGCCCCAGGTCTCCAGTCAACCTAACATAGTGTCGACCCACAGTGCAAGTATGTTTAACAGCTCATAGCTAAATAAAATAGAGTTGTACTTCTACAAGTGTTGGTAGCCTGTCTCTCTCTCTGCTCTGGTAAACGCAGTCCTTGCAGACCCAGCATACCCAACACTTCACGGTGAGGGGCAGCACGGTAGCATTGTGGATAGCACAATTGCTTCACAGCTCCAGGGTCCCAGGTTCGATTCTAGCTTGGGCCACTGTCTGTGCGGAGTCTGCACATCCTCCCCGTGTGTGCGTGGGTTTCCTCCGGGTGCTCCGGTTTCCTCCCACAATCCAAAGATATGCAGGTTAGGTGGATTGGCCATGATAAATTGCCCTTAGTGTCCAAAATTGCCCTTAGTGTTGGGTGGGGTTACTGGGTTATGGGGATAGGGTGGAGGTGTTGACCTTGGGTAGGGTGCTCTTTCCAAGAGCCGGTGCAGACTCGATGGGCCGAATGGCTTCCTTCTGCACTGTAAATTCTATGATCACTACCTAGGCCCACTCCTGCACCCTATCCCTGTAACCCCCGCGCATTGATCATGGTCATTCTACCCTCACCTGCACATCTTTGTGGGGGGAAACCGGAGCCCCCGGAGGAAACCCACACAGACACGGGGGAGAACGTGCAGACTCCACACAGGCAGTGACGCAAGGCCGGAGCTGAACCCAGGTCACTAGCGCCATGAGGTAGCTGTGCTGCCCGCTGTGCCGTCCATGTTGATCCATAGGTCACCGCTCGGGCAACGCTCGCACTGCGTCATGGGTTGGGTGGGGGGGGAGGGGCGGCCTGTCTTTCTATCTCCAGTGTGATGTAGCTGTCCTCCCACGTGGGATCTTACAGTGCAGAAGCAGGCCATTCAGCCCGTCATGGTTGAAGCCCCCCACCCCCCGCCCCCCTCAGCTCTGCCAGCCTAACACAGCCAATCTCTGTCAGGATTCTCTCCGAAACAACTCTCTCTCCGTGAGGGGAAAGCGGAGGAGTGAGGAAAACAAATCCCTGCCCGGCCACACTCTCGCTTTGACCTGCTTAGAGACTCGAAGCCACCGGGTGCCTTTGTTCGCTTGGCACGAGGAGATGAGTCGGATCCCTCAAAGGGGCAGCCATTGTGTGTCTTCAAAATAAAAAGCACTCATGAGTTGGCAGAAAACTAGCAATGTGCCACAGGATTGTAAATTGCACTTTGAAGGGAAATTACTCGTCTGCAGTTCAAAAGAAACAAAGAGCTCAGGCGCAGGAGAGACCAACGTGCGTGGCGACAGGGATCGGCAGGGTGGTGTTGTTGGCGCGGAGCAGAAAGGGTGCTCACCCACACAGCGCTGCACTGCTTTTAAGCTTTGAAAGACGGGGAAAAAAATTCCCATTTACATAGCTACGTCGATCCTTGGTTAAAGGGGAAAACTGAGGATTGTCCGCCGATCCAGGGTCCTTGGGGAGGCAGTTTGAGCTTGAAGCCAACACCACGCGAGGAAGGCCCCCCCAAAAATCCAGGGGTATGAAGACTGTAGAAACCCGCACCGGATTTTCGAGGCGGGAATGATTATCGATCCCGTGGCCCTCGCGGAGTTCGCCCTCTCCCGCTGAGAGGCGCGGTCACCCTACCAACCATTATCTAAAAGGTCGGGCAGCGAGGCGCCAACTAGAGAACCAGGAACTCGGTCGGGATTCACCCGGAAGTATTTACACCGTTATTGTAAATAAATCTAAGTCCTTTACTGTTCTGGGCGTGGTCTCCCCGTGTCCTCATCAAAAAAGGCACTGGAGAGACTGCAGGAATATAGTCACGAGAATGGTTCCAGGGATGAGGAACGGCGGATTTGTGGATGGATTGGAGATGATGGGATTGTTTCCCTTGGATAAGAGAATAAAGCTGGGCAGAGATTTGAGAAAGGTGATCAAATTCAGGAGGGACTCTGGACAGAGTGGATGGGGTAAACGATTCCTGATGTGTTAGGCAGGTTGGTTCGATGTGGACTGCACTCGATGCAGGGAAGCTGGAAACAGACGTCTAACACTGGAGAAGATCCAACACTGTTTTATTCAACGATAGAACTGATAGACATATTTAACTGTGGGTCGACACTATACTGAACTGACTGGAGACCTTGTACTAGCCTGACCAGACTTACCAGCTACCGCATGGTGTTTGCACTGTGCTAGCTCGTGGACTCTGACTGTCTCAGTGGCTGGGTCCCGAGAGAGCGGGAAACCTAGTGCCCTCTGGCTTTATAGTGGTAGTGTCCTGTCTGGTGATTGGCTGCACTGTGTTGTGTGCTTACTGGTCGTCCTGTGTGTCAATCACTGACTGTCTGCATCTCATTATATACATGAGTGAATATTATGACAATTCCCATTGGTGGAAGGATGGAGAACGAGCGTTTCACAGATTTGTGGATATGAAAGAAGCAACAGCTTAACGAGGAAAAACGTTCTGCTCTCGGCAACGGCGCGAGGTATCAGCGAGGAGGCTGCTTCAAGCAACAGCGAGGTAGCACTGAATATAAGCACAGCAACTACGATACAGGGGCGGAATTCTCCAGCTGTTAGGATTCTCTGTTCTGGCACCACACCATCCCCCCCGCCCCGTGGGGGGGCTTCAATCGGATCTCATTGACAAGCGGCAGGAGTAGAGCATCCTGTTGCCAGGGAATGGTGCGTTGCCAAGAAACATGCGGCTGGGGGAGCGGGGAATCCCGCACCAGGTCTTTGCCCCCTTGACTCCTGGGCGCACACTGAGGGTTCGCTTGCTCCCCGGACCCGCCTGGTTTCTTGCCATTGGCCGAGGTTCGCACGCCCCCAAGCAATCGGCGCCCAGCCAGTCATATGACCCGCGAACGACCGCCCCTTAATGGGGCCATGTTACCACACTCTCGTTAGTCTGTGGAACTGCCTTCCCCAGAAAGTAACGGAGGTTGTGTTGGTAAATGTATTCAAAGCTGAGCGGGATCGGCAAGGGGGGTCAAGGGTTATGGAGGGGGATCAAACAGGGAAGTGGAGCCAAGTCCATAACCAGATCAGCCATGACCGTATCGAATGGTGGAGTAGGTATGACGGGCCAAATGGCCTCCTCTTGGCCCCTCAGTCCTAGGGGTCATCTATCATATTCAAGGCTTAGTTAGTATTTTTGATTGACAAAGGAGTCATGGATTATGGAGGACAGGCAGAGCAATGGAGTCGGAGCTACGATCAGATCAACCATGATCTTATCGACTGAAGTCTATAGGGGCTGAATGGTCTACTCCTGCTCCTATTCCTTCGGTTCACCATGACAACAAGAGGGATGAAACGCCAGAGGAAGTGAAGAAAAAGGTTGAGAGGGATATCAAAATTGGGAGGGTACGACTGTCGGGAAAGATTAGACAAGCCGGGACTCTATTCTCTAGAAAAGGGAAGACTGAGGGGGTGTCCTCATGGCCGACTTTAAAATGATGAAGGGGTTCGATCGGGTTGACATAGAGATGGTGTTTCCACGTGTGGGGTGAGTGGGTCCAAAACTAGGGACTGTAAATATAAGATGGCCGCCAAGAATTCCGGTAGGGAATTCAGGGGAAACCTCTTGGCCCAGAGAGTGGGGAGAATGTGCGACTCGCACCCCACAAGGTGGGGTTGAATCAAGTAGCATTAAAAAATTTAAGGAGAAGTTAGACCAGTACATGAGAGAGGAAGGACTAAGAGGATATGGCAATGGGAGGAAATGAAGTAAATAGTGCGTGAGGGGCCTTGTGTGGTGTAGGACAGCTGGCAGTGGTGCAGGGGTATTGTCATTGGATTAGTAACCCAGAAGCCTGGCTAATGCTCTGTGGACCCGAGTTCGAATCCCACCAGATGTAATTTGAATTGAATAAAAATGGAATTAAAAGATCGCGGTAAAAACACATCTGGTTCACTGATGTCCTCTCGGAAGGAAATCTGCCATCCTGACCTGGTCTGACCTACTCGTGATTCCAGATCAACAGCGGCATGCGGTTGACTCTTAAAAGCGCCCTGGAAGTTGAAGGGCAAGTAAGGTTGCCCTGAGGCCCACACCCAATGAGGGGCCGAATGGTCCTTTTTTTGTGCTGTACATTGTACATCTTCCTTCGGGAGGGGCTTCATCTGGTGGGGAGAAAGCGGGGGGGGTGCGGGGGGGGGGGCTTCCCACCTTTTCAGCTCCTCTCTGGACCACGGAGACATTGGAGGTCCTAAACGTGAGGTGGCTTTCTCGAAATGGAACCCAATCCATTAATCTCCCTCAGGCTCACCTTCATCTTCATACAGGGTTAAAATCAACTCTCTTTGATGTACACTTTAATCATCTATTTATAATGGTCGGAAATTGGTATGAATGGTTGATAATCAAACCTACTATTTTACTCCCACTTCTCTAATGGAAGTTCCACAGTGTCCCTCCATCTGTTACCTCTTCCAGTGAGTGTTTTATCATAAACTTATAGATTAAAGGATATTGGAACAACATTCAGAGAAGTAGATGAGAAAATTGCTGATGCATTAGCAATGATGTCCTCAAGCTTTCAACATTCAGGAACGTGGACTTAAAAATAGTAAATAGCACAACATCCTCGCATTATACCCCAAGGAAACTAAAAAGCGTGAACGTTTTAAAAAAATATTTATTGTGGGGGCGCACGATGGTGCAGTGGTTAGCACTGCTGCCTCGCGGCGCTGAGGACCCGGGTCACTGTCCGTGTGGTGTTTGCACATTCTCCCCGTGTCTGCGTGGGTCTCCGCCCACAGACCAAAGATGTGCAGGGTAGGTGGATTGGACCCGCTAAATTGCCCCTGAATTGGAAAAAAAAAGAATTGGGAACTTTATATTTTAAAAATATTTATTATGTATGAAATGAAATGAAAATCGCTTATTGTCACAAGTAGGCTTCAAATGAAGTTACTGTGAAAAGCCCCTAGTCGCTACATTTCCGGCGCCTGTTCGGGGAGGCTATTACGGGAATTGAACCGTGCTGCTGGCCTGCCTTGGTCTGCTTTCAAAGCCAGCGATTTAGCCCTGTGCTAAACAGCTAAAATTCTGTGTTGAACTCTCAGTTGACAATGGTAATTTCTTGCGCATTAGGAATGTTTTTTGTATCGAGAATGGTTCCACACTGCAGGGACAGCTCATTTATTTCAATTTAGTAAGGATTATTCAACGCAAAGACGCGTTTAGGTATGGTTCAGTTGGTGAACACTCTCCCCCCTGATGTGGTGAAAGTAGATTTTTTTATATAGATTGTATTATGTATATCTGTTGCAGTAATATATATTTTTAAATCCTGTATCCAGACACTGTGGCTGCAAAAGGTGCAATCAAGATGCCATAGAAGTGAGATCATCATTTGTTCCATCCATGTATGTGTTTGCAGAGAGCTGCCGAATGGAATTTTGTTACAGTTGCTGGAGATTCCCTGGAGAGTAGATAATTTGAGACATTGTGTTTAGACTTGGGAAAGCAGGTCAGGGGATCTGAGTGGCCTAAGGATGATGTAATTAATGGGAGGAACCAGGTCTGCCTGTAGTTTTGCAGTTTGATATAGGTTTGGGAGCCTGGCAGGCACTTTTATGTTCAGCAGCAATCTGACACAGACAGAAAGATCTGCAGGCTGTTTCCTGAAAGGGATTCTCTCCCTCTCCAACCATTCTTTCCAAGGGATTGCTAAACAAGTGTACCACAAGTAACCCTGCAAGTGGTTTTTGGGCTTTGCTTAATTGGAGATAGAGAAGGTATAAGTTAGCATGTTAATGTTAAGAATTGTTTAACTGTTAATTGAAATTCTGTTTTCTGTGACGTTAATGTATTTAATCTGAGGGCAGCACGGTGGCACAGTGGGTGAGCACTGCGGCCTCATGGCGCCGAGGTCCCAGGTTCGATCCCGGCTCTGGGTCACTGTCCGTGTGGAGTTTGCACATTCTCCCCGTGTTTGCGTGGGTCTCGCCCTCACAACCCAAAAGATGTGCCGGGTAGGTGGATGGGCCGCACTAAATTGCCCCTTAATTGGGAAAAAAAGGAATTGGGTACTCTAAATTTTTTATTTTCTTTATTTTTAAATCTCACTCCGGAATCTTGCGTGCAGGAATCCAGGTTGACATTCCTGGCGCAGTGTTGGGGGAGTGCCGCACCGTCAAAGGTTTGAGACGTTAAACTCTGCTCCTTGAGGTAAGCGTGGAAGATCCAACCTGGCTCCATTTTGAAGAAGAACAGGGGAGTTATCACTGGTGTCCTCGGCCGACGTTATGAAGTGGACTACCTGGCCATCATCTCATTGTTATTCGTGGGATCGTGCTGTGCTCAAATTGTTTCCTACTTTAGCGCGGCGGCTACACTTCAAACATGAGCTTCATGGGCTGCAAAGCATTTTGGGGATGTTGCAAGCTTGTGAAAGGGTCTTTGAGAAGGACCGTTAAGTTGGCCCGGTTCCCTAGCCCTCCACCCAAAGAATTAGCGGGGCACACATCTCCACGTCGTTCAGCAAAGTGTTAATTGGCTAAGGACAAGAATCCGCCATCCCTTCCCACTCCCCCCCACCCCCCCTCCCCCCAATCTGGGTAGGGTGACCCTCGCAGAGATGGCTCACAGCTCTAGAGGCCCCACAGCCGCCAGGTTTGGGCGGTGGCCACTTCTGGAACGACAGCCCTTCTCCGAAGAAGGGGAGGATATGGAGGCCGGGCTGAAGGTAAGTGAGCTGGGCAGGCGCCGGCAAGGGGAGTTGGGTGAGTGTGCGGGAGTGGTGGGGTGGGGGGGGGGGGGGGCGTTGGTGGGCCAGGTTTTAGAGGCTGGAGTAGGAAGGCCCAAAATGTTCTCGGGGGATGGGACGGGGCGGGGCTGGGGTTATGCCACCAGGGTACCTCACACTTGCCCAACTCCACCTAGTGCAGCTAAAACCACAAGGCCTCCCCCTGGTAGATGGGTTGGTGGAGAGGGCAGGGAAGTGGCTGATTGAGCTCAACTCTGGTAAACGTGAGATGCATTTATGGAGGTCAAACAGTAAAAGGGAATACACAATAAACGGGAATATCCTGAGAGGGTTAGATGAAGTGAAAGATCTTGGCGTGCAAATACACAGGCCCCTGAAGGTAGCAGTACAGGTAGATAAGGTTGTAAAGAAAGCCAATGGAATGCTCTCCTTCATTGGCAGAGATATAGAATACAAAGGTAGGGATATAATGATGGGGCTGTATAAGACACTGGTGGGGCCACACCTGGAGTATTGTGTGCAGTTCCGGTAACCACATCTCAGGAAGGACGTAATTGCTCTGGAGGGAGTGCAGAGGAGATTTACTGGAATGTTGCCAGGGCTGGAACATTGTAACTACGAGGAGAGATTGCAGAGTTTGGGGTTGTTTTCCTTGGGACAGAGACGGCTGAGGGGAGTGACATGATTGAGGTTTACAGAATGGCGAGGGGTAGAGTTCGAGCAGAGAGGCGGAGCCAGTTTCCTTGGGCAGAAAGGTTACAAACCAGGTGAGGTACCCTCAATAATGACGCTTAGAGTGTAAACGGTAAAGAAGGCTTTATTAGACTAAGAACTATGCTCGAGCTGAGACGTGTGCTGACTGCTGCGCAGCCCATGAGGCAGCCCCTTATATATGGCTCACAGATGGGCGGAGTCAGAGGCGGAGTCCTCAGGGTTGCAAGCCTGGTCTTAAAGGGGACATCACCTTACATGATGCTAAGGCAGTAACCGTTCATCACACCAGGGGTCATGGATTCAAGCTAAGTGACTGAAGGGTTAGAGGGGATGTGAGGAAAACCGTTTTTGCGCAGAGGGTGTTGGGAATTTGCTGCCTGAGTTGGTGGTGGAGGCGGAGGCCCAAAACCCTTTTAAAAAGTCCCTGGATCCGCACCTTCAGCGCTCTAAGCGGCAGGGCTGTGGACTGGATGCAGGATGGTGGGATTAAAAAGGTCACCTGGGTGTCCTCGGGCTAGCATGGGCAAGATGGGCCGAATGGTCTCCTTGTGTGCTGAATCATCTCTATGGTTAGGACAAAAAAGGGCGGCTGGTGAACGGCGATGGGCGGTCAGTAATTGGCCACTTCGGGGCCTCAACAGGCCTACGGATGGGTAAGTCAGCTGATGTCTCCACGGACCCTGTAAAATGGGGTGCAGGCCAAGGGGGCAGGTGGGTAGGTGGCAGACTGGCTCCTCGCTGAATTTTACAAACATTCTGTCAGGGAGGGGAATGGGGGGGGGGGGGGGGGGGGGAAGATGGGGGGGGGGGTGGCAATGTAAAATTTCACCCCGTCTTTTTCTTAAAGGGAAAGTATAAGGCCGGAAGGATGGGATTGTCGAAAGGATGTTGATGGGGTTAAATGTAAAAGGGGGGGAGGTGCCTGGTGGGGAGCAGATGCACCGTCGCAGACGGGCCGAGTGGCTTGTTCCTGTGGCTGTACATTCTGTCCATCCCTGTGGGCAAGGAGGTGGAAACCAGTCAGCTACAGGCCTGTCAGTTTAACATCAACCATGCCCCCCCCCCCCCCCCGGCCCTCCCCCCCCCCCCCCCCCCCCCCGGAACCTGCCACCTGCTACGAAGGATAAGTACCGTGAATCTGGACTTTCAGGAAGCAAATCCGCTCAAGAGGCAGTGTGCAAAATTGTGCACGCACAGAATTGGCGATGACCTTGTGGCTTGGTTGGGAGGTTCTGGGACACAGAGGAATGATCCCTCTCCCTCTCTCGGTAGCTACCTTGCTAATTGCCGTTAACACCATCAAACCACTGTGGGGTAAGTTAGCGAGGCGAGTGCCAAGAGCCACTTCAGCTGGTGAAGGATTTGAACTCAGTCTGTTGGACGATCACCTGCGCCAAGCTCTCGCCAAATGGGCTAAGGGCCAGGAGGGGGTCTGGCGAGCACGTCTTCCGATTGGCCAGATGTGACAAGGGGCGTTCCTCCACGGCCTCACTTGGGAGGCCAGCTTTCTGCCAAATATCACGGAACCGCGCCTCGTGTCCAATTTGCAGTTGGCGCCAAGTTAGGAGGCAGCAGGACAGTTGGTTAATGGCACATTTCAAAAAGGAGCATAGACGGAATGGGGAAAATACGGCAGATGGAGTTCTTGGCAGGAAAGCGCGAGGCCATCCACTTTCGATGCAGGAAAGAGAAATTGGGCAATTTTCTTTGAATGGAGTAAGTTATGAAGGAAATTGTGTGTCCTTGTGTGCAGATTTCTTAGAGCTAATTTACCCATACAAGGGGCTGCATCTTACAGGGCCCCCGTCGATTCCCCCCCCCCCCCCCCGCCTCGGATCTAAAAGGTCAAGCTTGGGCCCACCCAGTAAAGGTTCGGCAGTTCATGCAGCTCGAGGGTGGTAATAGGCTGAGGTCAAGAAGTCTCTCCCACCCCCTCCCCCAATCTGGGTGGTCGTCCCGTCTTGGAGAACTGCTGGCCAATCCGATCGGCGGAAACACAACTCTCGCCAGCGCCAGGTTCCACCACTGGCCACTGCTGGGACTACAGCCAGCACCCTGCCCTTCCCCCCTGAGGAAGAGGAAGTGATGCAAGGGGGCTGGTGGGTGTGGGAGTGGGGCTGAAGGGGTTACAGGTTTGAGAGTTGGGTTGGGGAGTTGGGGAGCGTGTGGGAGAGTTAACGGTGGATATGACCTTATTGGGGTGGGGGGGGTGGTGATAGTACCTTCTATGGACCCAAAATATCACCCCTCCCTCTTGCTGACCTGCCCGCCTGGCATGGGCCTTCCCTGCCACCGGTAAAATAACAATGGGAGCAGAGGGTGGGGGGGGGGCACTTAAGTAACCTTAATTGACCACCTAAGAGCCACTGGTAGTGGATGGAAAGTATTCTGCCCGGAGGTCGGTGACCAGTGGTGTCCCGCAAGGATCTGGGGCGTCATTCTCCGACCCCCCCGCCGGGTTGGAGAATCGCCGGGGGCTGCCGTGAATCCCGCCCCCGCCGGTTGCCGAAGTCTCCGGTACCGGATATTCGGCGGGGGCGGGAATCGGGCCGCGCCGGTTGGCGGGCCCCCCCGCTCGATTCTCCGGTCCAGATGGGCCGAAGTCCCGCCGATAAATTGCCTGTCCCGCCGGCGTGGATTAAACCACCTTTTCAACGGCGGGACAAGGCGGCGTGGGCAGGCTCCGAGGTCCTGGGGGGGGCGCGGGGCGCTCTGGCCCCAGGGGGTGCCCCCACGGTGGCCTGGCCCGCGATCGGGGCCCACCGATCCGCGGGCGGGCCTGTGCCGTGGGCGCACTCTTTCCCTTCCGCCTCCGCCACGGCCTCCACCATGGCGGAGGCGGAAGAGACACCCTCCACTGCGCATGCGGGGGAAACTGACAGCGGCCGCTGACGCTCCCGCGCATGCGCCGCCCGGGGATGTCATTTCCGCGCCAGCTGGCGGGGCAACAAAGGCCGTTTCCGCCAGCTGGCGGGGCGGAAATTCCTCCGGCGTCGGCCTAGCCCCTCAATGTTGGGGCTCGGCCCCCAAAGATGCGGAGCATTCCGCACCTTTGGGGCGGCGCGATGCCCGTCTGATTGGCGCCGTTTTGGGCGCCAGTCGGCGGACATCGCGCCGTTTCGGGAGAATTCCGCCCCTGCTCTTTGTGGTTTTTATAAATGACTTGGATGAGGAAGTGGAAGGGTGGCTTAGTAAGTTTCCCGAAGGTTGGGGGAGTTGTCGATAGTGTCGAGGGTTGTTGCAGGTTGCAACAGGACATTGACAGGATGCAGAGCTGGGCTGAGAAGTGGCAGATGGAGTTCAACCAAGATAAATGTGAAGTGATTCACTTTGGAAGGTCGAATTTGAATGCTGAATACAGGATTAAAGGCAGGATTCTTGGAAGCATGGGGTAACAGAGGGATCATGGGGTCCACGTACATAGATCCCTCAAAGTTGCCACCCAGCTTGATAGGGTTGTTAAGAAGGCGTATGGTGTGTTGGCTTTCATTAACAGGGGGATTGAGTTTAAGAGCCGCGAGGTTTTGCAGTAGCTTTATAAAACCCTGGTTAGACCACACTTAGGTCATTATAGGAAGGATGTGGATGCTTTGGAGAGGGTGCAGAGGAGAGTTACCAGGATGCTGCCTGGACTGGAGGGCATGTCTTCTGACGAAAGGTTGAGGGAGCTAGGGCTTTTCTCACTGAGCGAAGAAGGCAGAGAGGTGACTTGATAGAGGTGTACAAGGTGATGAGGGGCATGGATAGAGTGGATAGCCAGAGATTTTCCCCCAGGGTGGAAATGGCTGTCACGAGGTGACATAATTTTAAGGTGATTGGAGGAGGGTATAGGGGAGATGTCAGAGGTAGGTTCTTTACACAGAGAGTGGTGGGTGTGTGGAATGCACTGCCAGCAGAGGTGGTGGAGTCAGGGTCATTTGGGACATTTAAGCGACTCTTGGACAGGCACATGGACAGCAGTAAATTGAAGGGGTGGAGGTTAGGCTGATCTTAGATTAGGATAAATGGTCGGCACAACATCGTGGGCTGAAGGGCCTGTACCGTGCTGTACTGTTCTATGTTCTATGTAAGAGCCTCAAAAGGTCAAAAGGTGTGCTGGGTGACCAATGCCTTCACCGTCCCCCGTCCCCCATCAAATGGGAGACAGGTGGGGGTTGGTGGGGAAGGCAGCTGGCAAGCAGGGGAGGGGGGCATAGAATCCAGCCCGAGAACTGATCACAAATACTAATGTAATGTTATCCTGACCTCCAGGGTTATGGGCTGAGCACTGAAAATGGGATTAGTGCAGTCAAATGTTTGTTGATTAGCATGAACACGATGGGCCGAACGGGCTCCATTTGTACTGTAATGTTGCAGCTGGAGAGACCATTCCTCAGAGCAGCGACGGACGGACGGCGGGGGGGGGCAGTGTAAATCACGACAGATTTCATAGAAAGGGCAGCACGGTAGCACAGTGGTTAGCACAGTTCCATCACAGCTCCAAGGTCCCAGGTTCGATTCCCGGCTTGGGTCACTGTCTGTGCCCCGTCTGCACGTTCCCCCCGTGTCTGCGTGGGTTTCCTCCGGGCGCTCCGGTTTCCTCCCGCAGTCCAAAGACGGGCAGGTTAGGTGGATTGGCCCTTAGTGTCCAAAAAGGTTGGGTGGTGTTACTGGGTTATGGGGACAGGGTGGAGGTGTGGGGCTTAAGTAGGGTGCTCTTCCCAAGGGCCAGTGCAGACTCGATGGGCCAAATGGCCTCCTTTTGTGGGATGAAATGATGACCTAACCAAGGTGATAAAATGAGCCCACAGGGTCGATGCAATGTGACCATTTCCCCTGGGCTGTCCAGAACGAGAGGGGGGGGGGATCACAATCTTAAAATTAAAGCTAGTCCACCTAGGGGGGGGGAAGCACGTCTTCACAGAAATTAAATTAATTAATAATCTTCACTGTCACAAGTAGGCTTACATTAACACTGCAATGAAGTTACTGTGAAAAGCTCCTAGTCGCCACATTCCACCACCTGTTCAGGTACACGGAGGGAGAATTCAGAATGTCCAATTCACCCAACAAGCACGTCTTTGGGGACTTGTGAGAGGAAACCGGAGCCCCCGGAGGAAACCCACGCAGACACGGGGAGAGCGTGCAGACTCCGCACAGACAGTGACCCAAGCCGGGAATCGAACCCGGGACTCTGGTGCTGTGAAGCAACAGTGCTAACCACTGTGCTACCGTGCTGCCCGGCAAGTGGACATCAGCAACTCTCCCCCTCGAAAGGCCTGGGGTGGGGGGAGGGGGGGGGGGGTGGGGGGGAGGCTGCTGGAGACCAAGAAATCTTTCTAGGCCGGCATCAATAGATTTTTGTTGAGGGGGGGGCATTTAGTTGATGTACGAATCAGCCATAATTATTTGGCAGGGGTTGGAGGGGCTGAATGGGCTCCAGCCCTTCCTATGTCACTGTGGCTTTCAAATCAATCCATTGTTTGCAAAGAGGTCTGAATAGTTTCTGACAGACAAGATGACTTTATGTGAAAAGGTATTACACAAAGGCAAATCTTTAAATGCATCAAAAATCCATCTACCGTTCTCTAGTCCAAGCACTTAATGGATGCAGATGCTTTTGTAAACCATGAACATTTATTACCTGGACAATTATCTTGCCATCATTATATACTATTACTGAAAGTACTCTTGCCACATTGCCAATGCCATTTTAGGATCATAATGGATCTTCAGCTTCTGTATGTTCCAGTGGGTTAGTGCCCTGCCTCTAAGACAGGCGCTATCAGAAGCCCCCTTCTGACTGAGCATGCCCTCCTTTTAAGGCCCGGTCCCCTTCCCAGGCCTTCCCTAGTCTCGCCACCCTGAGCCTCTGGTCCTCAGAGCTTAGTCCCTGGCACCTCCATGCTGTACCTCTTCCGGCCACTGCAGCGCTGTTGCTGGAGGGACTGGCGAGCTGCCGGCCAATCTCTCAGGCGGGACTCCCTCCCTCCCGACCGAGGGGCAGAAATCCCGCCTTTTGCCAGTCAACGCTGGGCACAGCCCCCGCCATCCTAAACATTCAGGCCAATGAGCTCACCCGGGTTGTCAAGGTCAGTGAGGTCACCTTCCATAGATGTGCTCAACGTAATCAGGACTAAGGCCCAACAGTCAGTGACTCCACCTCAACCACACACACGAACCAAAACCCACCCCTCACTGCTTCCAGATCATTCCAGCTATTCAGCTATGGCAGGCACATCACCCAAGCATATTGCAGCACCAATCACTGGCACTCTTTCTTCTCTCTTTCAGGACAAGGTGGCAGGAAACTGGCGGGGTACAGACATGGCTGCATCACAGGTTTGGGCAGTGGGGAGAGCCATTCTCCCTACGAGAAGCCCCCTTTCCTCCTACCTGCCTACTCCTTTCAAACCACAGCCCCACCCCCCCGGCCCCAAGACCCGGTGACTCCATTCGATCCGTCGCCTAGGTCAGTAGGCGCTTAGCATCTGGCCTCATTGAGAACATTTCGGATGTTCCTGTGACATGGGCCTTCTCAGGTCCGACTTCACGATCCTCCTACTATCTGGCAAAAAATTGCAAGCTGCAGATGGTATGAACATCGACCTTGATCGGGATTCTCCAATCCCGCGGCCAAGTTCTGACGCCGGCGGGAAAAGCGGCCCGAGCCACTCCGGCGTCAACGGGCCTCAAGTGGCAGATAGCCACTCCTTCCTAGGGGGCTAGTACGTCGCCGGAGTGGTGTCCCCAGCTCCGGCGCCCGAAAGCCAGCGCGCCATGGCCGACGCGGGTTCATGCATGTGCGCGGGGTCCCGTCTCTACGCCGGACCCCAGGCAATATGGCGGAGCCCTACAGGGGCCCAGCGCGGAGGAACATAGGCCCCCACTGAACTAGCCCGCCCACCGATTGGTATGCTCCGATCGCGGGCCAGGCCACCGTAGAGGCTGCCCCCCCCCCCCACCAGAATGGCCCCCGCAGACAGAACTCTTAGGTCCCGCCGGGTGGGACCATACGTAACACACGCCGGCGGGACTTGGCCGAACTCGGCGGGCAATCGACCCGTCGAGGCCCGAAGAATCGCTGACGGGGGGGGCTTTAAACGGCCCCCGACCGGCATGGCGGGGATCCTGCGGCCGCCCGAGAATCGGTGAGCCGGTGTCGGGGCGGCGTGGCGCGATTATCGCAGGTTCTCCGACCCGGCGCGGGGTCGGAGAATTCCAGCCCTTGTTTTTCACCCCATCCCTTTTCCTCATCTTCTGTATTTCTATTTTCAGGCGCCAAAGCCTGCGGCCTGGTAAGCCAGAGCAGCCTCCTCGTGACACCTAAGAGCAACGGCTGAGGAACTAAGACCGCACCCTGTAAACATTTATAAAATATATCTAGATATTTCTCATTGCTCATTCGGAAATCTTAAAACTGAACACGATCCTTAAACTGGCTGAAATTGGGTTTGCCTGCGACCGCTGACCAGGAGACGGCGCCATTGCAGTCTCTGGGAAACAGGCGCCTCGTTATTTCTGAGGTGCCACTAATGGCCACCGAGTGCACAGCCCAACTTCAAAGAGAACTATACAAAGGCAATTGGCATTTGATAACTCCAGACTGGCCAGAAAGGGACTGATGGTCTGCTGAGGTAAAAGACCCCGCAACCTTTCTTCCAATTCAAGATGGCTGAGATATTTAGCAGCCTTTAAGATTCAGCCGCATTCCAAATGATGGACGCGCAACTTTTGTTGGATAGATGGAGGGGCATTGTGACATAGGCCTCTGGCTTGTTGAACGGGTTGATGTTGCCATTCTGGGCTGCTGAGTCATAGATGTTTACAGCATGGAAACAGGCCCTTCGGCCCAGCTTGTCCATGCCGCCCAGTTTCTATCACTAAGCTAGTCCCACTTGCCCGCATTTGGCCCATATCCCTCTATACCCACCCTGCCCATGTAACTGCCTAACTGCTTTTTAAAGGACAAAATTGTACCCGCCTCTACCCCTGCCTCTGGCAGCCCGTTCCAGGTGCTCAGCACCCTCTGTGTGAAGAAATTTCCCCTCTGGTCTCTTTTGTATCTCTCCCCTCTCACCTTAAACCTCTGCCCTCTAGTTCTAGACTCCTCTACCTTTGGGAAAAGATGTTGACTATCTACCTTATCAATGCTCCTCATTATTTTATAGACCTCTATAAGATCAGCCCTAAGCCTCCTTCGATCCAGGGAAAAAAGTCCCAGCCTATCCAGCCTCTCCTTATAACTCAGACCATCAAGTCCCGGTAGCATCCTCGTAAATCTCTTCTGCACTCTTTCTAGTTTAATAATATCCTTCCTATAATAGGGTGACCAGAACTGAACACAGTATTCCATGTGTGATCTTACCAATGTCTTGTACAACTTCAACAAGACGTCCCAACTCCTGTATTCAATATTCTGACCAATAAAACCTCGCATGCTGAATGCCTTCTTCACCACCCTGTCCACCTGCGACTCCACCTTCAAGGAGCTATGGACCTGTACCCCTAGATCTCTTTGTTCTGTAACTCTCCCCAACTCCCTACCATCAACTGAGTAGGTCCTGGCCTGATTCGATCGAATAAAATGCATCACCTCACATTTATCCAAATTAAACTCCATCTGCCATTCATCGGCCCACTGGCCCAATTGGTCCAGATCCTGTTGCAATTTTATATAACCTTCTTCACCTCTTAGAGTTCAGAAGAATGAGACATTTTTTTAAAAGGCGATCTAATTGAAACATGTAAGATTCTGAGGGATCAATGCAGAATTGATGTTTCCCCTCGTAATGGAATCTAGAACAAGGGGCACAGTTTAAATTAATAATAATAATCTTTATTGTCATAAGTAGGCTTACATTAACACTGCAATGACGTTACTGTGAAAATCCCCTCGTCGCCACATTCCGGCGCCTGTTCGGGTACACAGAGGGAGAATTCAGAATGGCCAATTCACCCAACAAGCACGTCTTTGGGGGCTTGTGGGAGGAAACCGGAGCACCCGGAGGAAACCTGGACACAGGGAGAGAGTGCAGACTCTGCACAGACAGTGACCCAAGCCAGGAACTGAGCCTGGGACCCTGGCACTGTGAAGCAACGGCACTAACCACTGCGTCACCGTGCGCCTCCCAATAAGGCGTCTCCAATTTAAGACAGGGATTAAGAGGAGTTTCTTCTCTCAGCGGGTAATTATCCTTTGGAATTCTCTCCCCCAGAGAGCAGTGGGGGAGGGGGGAGGGGGCTGTGGGTCATTGATTATATACAAGGCCGAGTTACACAGATTTCTGATCGACAAAAGAACTGAGGGCTAGGGGGGATCGGACAGGAAAGTGGTGTCGAGACATTAATATGGTCAGCCAATATCTTATTGTCTGGTGTAGCAGGTTTGAAGGGACGAATGGCCTACTCCTTCTCCTGTTTCCCGGGTTCTTTTGCGTGCTTGGCTATTCCACGGGCAATTGGAAAGTGATTGGATGATTTTCAGCTGTCAGTCAAACATTATCTTCCACAACTCCACTGTTTTGATAGCTATGCAAGCTGAGGAGTTAAAGGCAAACAATCTCCCCCCCCCCCCCCACATCCCCCTCGCCCCCCCCCCACTACCCCCCTCGCCCCCCCCCCCCCCACCACCACCCTCGCCCCCCCCCCCCACCACCACCACCACCACCCCAACACCCCCCTCACGCCCGCCCCCCTCCCAATGTTTAGGGCTCCCAGCAAGTTTTAGGAGAAAAGAAAATGATTCCTGTAGCCCAAAACAGTTTTGGTCTAATCTTAGATTAGGATAAATGGTCGGCACAACATCGTGGGCCAAAGGGCCTGTACTTTGCTGGACTGTTCTATGTTCTATGTCCCCTTATGGAAGATATACCGGCATTGGAGGCAGTCCAGAGAAGGTTCACTCGGTCGATCCCGGGGCGGGAGGGATTTTCTGATGAGGAGAGGTTGAGTAGGTTGGGCCTGTGCTCACTGGAGTTTAGACGAATGAGAGGCGACCTTATTGAGACGTATCGGATTCTCAGGGGGTTTGACAGGGTCGATGCTGAGAGGTTGTTTCCCCTTGTGGGAGAGTCTAGGACCAGAGGGCAGAATCTCAGAGTGAGGGGTCGCCCCATTTCAGACAGAGATGAGGGGGAATTTCTTCTCTCAGAGGGGAGTGAATCTGTGGAATTCTTTATCGCAGAGAGCTGTAGAGGCTGGGCCGCTAAGTGTGTTCCAGGCTGAGAGAGATTTTTAATCAGTGAGGGAATCGAGGGTTTTGGGGATAAGGCGGGAAAGTGGAATTGAGGTTTATCACATCAGATCAGTCACAATCTCATTGAATGGAGCAGACCCAATGGGCCGAATGGCCCACTTTTTCTCCTGAGTCTTATGGTCTAAAACGCTAACTTCTACCTAAATTCAGTCCCCTCGTCACCCTGCGGATAATAGAACATAGAACATGGAACATTGCAGCGCAGTACAGACCCTTTGGCCCTCGATGTTGCGCCGACCTGTGAAACCACTCTCAAGCCCATCTACACTATTCCCTTATCGTCCATATGTCTATCCAATGACCATTTGAATGCCCGTAGTGTTGGCGAGTCCACTACTGTTGCAGGCAAGGCATTCCATGCCCTTACTACTCTCTGAGTAAAGAACTTACCTCTGACACCTGTCCTATATCTATCTCCCCTCAATTTAAACCTATGTCCCCTCGTGCTAGACATCACCGTCCGAGGAAAAAGGCTCTCACTGTCCACCCTATCTAATCCTCTGATCATCTTGTATGCCTCAATTAAGTCACCTCTTCACCTTCTTCTCTCTAACGAAAACAGCCTCAAGTCCCTCAGCCTTTCCTCATAAGATCTTCCCCCCATACCAGGCAACATTCTGGTAAATCTCCTCTGCACCCTTTCCAATGCTTCCACATCCTTCCTATAATGCGGCGACCAGAATTGCACGCAATACTCCAAATGCGGCCGCACCAGAGTTTTGTACAGCTGCAACATGACCTCATGGCTTCGAAACTCAATCCCTCTACCAATAAAAGCTAACACACCGTACGCCTTCTTAACAACCCTCTCAACCTGGGTGGCAACCTTCAGGGATCTATGTACATGGACACCGAGATCTCTCTGCTCACCCACACTGCTGTGTGTGTGTGGGGGGAGGGGTGTTGTGCTGCGGATAAGATGCCGAACAGCAACCTGCCCAATTTGAATAACTAGTCTAATTTATAATTGACTCCGCGTCTCGAGTGTGGGGATTACAAGCGGGCCGCGTTTCGACAACGAGCCCCATTGTCCCCCAGACTCCAGCGAACCTTCCCATTCCGCGCATCAGTGAACAGCTCCGAAAATACATTGCTGTCAGAAAAAGCAATTTTAGTTTGGAGAATAAAAGAACTGGCTGTGTACTTTGGCAGTCAATTAAACGCTGTTGGGGTGGCCCGTGGGTGCATTTTGACATGGCAATTGGCTGGCCCACTCTGCAGGGTGCTGATAAGAGGCTGTGCATTCGGCTGCAAGGTGATTCACTCATTCCAGCGCGCAAATGTTCGCGAAGACATAGTATCACCATGGATACGACACACCTCCCCGTCCCTACGCTGGCATTGCCACGCGTGTAAGGTGATTGCTGACACGCCAAACTAAAAAGGTTAATCATTATTAGAACAGTTTAATCATTACAAAAGGCAGGAATGACTTATTAAACCTTGAGGCCCAGTGTTAAAAGGAAGAGTCACTGCCCTTTCGAAGTAATTAAGTGTGCGTTTTTTTTTGTTTGCGTTCACTCACGGGATGTGGGCGTCGCTGACAAGGTCAGCAATTAGTGCCCATCCCTAATTGACCCCTTGAGAAGGTGGTGGTGGGTGAGCCGCCTTCTTGAGCCGCTGCAGCCCCATATGGTGTAGGTACGCCCACAGTACTGGTAGGGAGGGCGTTCTGGGATTTGGAACTCACTTTGCCTGAATCGCAGATATCGGGGAATCGTTACGGCGTAGAAGGAGGCCATTCGGCCCATCGTCTCCGCACCGGCCCTCCAAACGGGCATCGTGACTTAGTGCCGTTCCCCCGCCTTCTCCCCGCACTCCCATTCAAAGGATCATCTAATGCCCTCTGGAAAGCCTTGATTGAACCTGCCTCGGGCCTAACTATCTTCAGCTGCTTCATCAATGACCTTCCCTCCATAATAAGGTCGGAAGTGGGGATGTTGGCGGGTGACTGCACAATGTTCAGCACCATTTGCGACTCCTCAGATAACAAAGCAGTCCATGTCCAAATTCAGCAAGATCTGGACAATATCCAGGCTCGGGCTGACAAGTGGCAAGTTACATTCGTGCCACACAAGTGCCAGGCAATGACCATCTCCTATACAAGAGAATCTAAACATTGCTCCTTGATAAATAAATAAAATTGTTGAATTCCCCACTATCAACATCCTGGGGGTTACCATTGATCAGACGCTGAACTGGTCTGTCCATATAAATACTGTGCTTACACGAGCAGGTCAGAGGCTGGGAATCCTGCGGTGAGTAACTCACCTCCTGACCCCCCCAAAGCCTGTCCACCATCTACAAGGCACAAGTCAGGGGTGAAATCCTCTCCACTTGCCTGGATGAGTGCAGCTCCAACAACACTCAAGAAGCTCGACACCACTTCAGGATGAAGCCGCCCCTGTTCGATTGGCACCCCATCCACACCTTCAACACTCACTCCCTCCACCACAGACACACATGGCAGCCGTGTGTCCCGTCTACAAGATGCACGATGCACTGCAGTAACTCACCAAGGTTCCTTCGACAGCACCTTCGAAGCCCACGACCTCTACCATCTCGAAGGGCAAAGGCAGCAGATACCTGGGAACCCCACCACCTGGAGGTTCCCCTCCAACCACTCACCATCCTGACTTGGAAATACATCGGCCGTTCCTTCACTGTCGCCGGGTCAAAATCCTGGAACTCCCTCCCTAACAGCACTGTGGGTGCACCTACAGCGCATGGACTGCAGCGGTTCAAGAATGCGTCTCACCATTACCTTCTCCAGAGGGAATTAGGGATGGGGAGTGTAGCCATCTGGGATGGCCCCTTACAACCAGGAACAGGGAAGGTCGCAAAGCATAGCGGGGAAAATGGACAACGCGAGATTCAGGCAGGCTCAGAGCCTGAATGTATATTTGCGAGTGAGGAATCCAGACGGTATCGAAACCCCAACCGATTAGCATTTGATGGACCATCTCCACCAGACAAAGGATTGATACTCGAGCAACCGATACAATCCCAGACATTTCGGCGCCACTCCCTGTACTAGGGAAGCGTAAACAACAGGGTCAATGACTGCTTGCGACACGCCCAGCCATCAAGGCACCCGCCCCTTTATTGGTTCGAATCGAACACAGTGATCGGGGATCACCCAATTAGTGGGGTCCAAACTGAAGGACCGCCCAGAAGAGTGCGAAAACCCCCAAGCATAAGAGAATCCACCATGTGTTCGGCCTCTCTTTGACCCGGCGCTCCGGCAACGTCTACTTCCAACTGCAGCACCACCAGAAGCAAGTTCAAGTCCAACGCCCGCGACCAGACGGATGAGCCGAGCTGAGCAGCAGTTACTCCTACAGACCCGATAGATCCAGAATCAAACAACGGCCACTGTTCCTCTGACCTAAGCCGGGTGCCTGAAGTTAAGTACAGGTTGTCATAGTCAATAGGTGTAGTTAACTAGTAGTGTTTATGTTGCATGACTAATTGTGTGTGAATAAAGTACCCTTGACCTTGAACTAACTAACTGGTGTTTGGCTCTTTGATCGATAACCGGTTGAAACTTGTGGTGGTATCATTTGATACCTGGCGACTCTGAGCATTAGAATATAGATATCAAAAGGAAGGAGGGCAACCTCACTGACTGCCATAGTTACAGTTGGTAAGAAAGGCAACAGGAGTAAATGCTGGAGCCAGCCAGCGACGCCCACATCCCGTGAAAAATTAAAAAGAAAAGGCCGGAGAAGTCAGATTCTCGTCGGAAAGACTACAGTCCTGAACAACTTTGACTGCATTCATATAGCACCTATCACACAGCAAAACCTTCCTAGCCGCTTTGCAGGAGTGTCGCCCGACAAAATGTGACGCAAAGTCATATATTGGGGCAGGTGACCAAAATCTGGTCAAAAGAGGCAGCGGAGGGGGTTCTGGGGGCGAGTTAGGCTGACTGGTTGAAGGCGCGAACACCGATGGTGGGGCAGAGATGTGAAGGGGGTCAGAATTTGGAGAGGGAGGGGCGGACACAGATCCCGCAAGACTGCGGCCCTCGGTGTTAGACCAGGGCCTCACCCTCGACGATGGACAGTTGGGTTTGAACCTCTGCTTTCTGTGACTTAGGGGGCCATTCCTTTCCGAAATCTGCCCCCCACCAAGGTCTGACCGAGCGGAATCATCACCCCCTGCTCCTCTTTCCTTTTGAGCCACACCAGCCTGCCGACGCCTTCATCTCCAAAGCAGAATCGCTACAGCTTTGTGAGTTATACTTAAGTGTTTTGTTTACAGAGCGGCACAATTTTAGCACTTGCGTTAATGAAAGCACGGATCCATAATTAGCGGATTAGAAGCTCCGAGTCCCTTCTGTTCGGTATTAATTAGAACAATTAAATGCAGAGAGGAAGCCTGAGTGTGGCAGGCTTAATAAAGAATGCCGTAAATAGGAAACGGCCCACTCGGAATCTCATTAGTGAGACGGTGAAGATGCACGGAGCCCATTGCAAACAAACCGACGGATTAAGAAAGGAAAGTGTCCAATAGAATTTATCAACCCCCAAAATTCCAGCAGTCAGTCAACAAACATTGTCCGTCACGAAGTGGAGCCTTCCCATTTAACCTCCAGGAACTTCCCATATCTGTTCCTATGTTTTACGCTCTTATCGTCTATCAATCCATACCTTCAATATGCTCAGTGACAGAAGATTCGCAGCTCGCTGGGTGGAGAGTGCCAAAGATTCGCAACCTATGCACGGTCGCACAGTGGTTAGCACTGCTGCCTCACAGCGCCAGGGCCCCGGGTTCGATTCCGGCCTCGGGTCACTGTCTGTGTGGAGTTTGCAAGTTCTCCCCGTGTCTGCGTGGGTTTCCTCCGGGTGCTCCGGTTTCCTCCCACAAGTCCAAAGGTGTATAGGTTAGGTGGATTAGCCAGGCCAAATTGCCCCTTAATGTCCAAAGGTGAGCTGGTTAGATGGATTGGCCATGATCAATGCGCGAGGCACGGGGATAGGACGGGGGAGTGGGCCTGGATAGGGTGCTCTTCCAGAGGGCCGGTGCAGAGCAAACGCTGACGCATGAAATTTAAAAAAATAAATTTAGAGTACCCAATTACTTTTTTCCAATTAAGGGGCAATTCAGCATGGCCAATCCACCTAACCTGCACATCTTTGGGCTGTGGGGGCGAAACCCATGCAAACTCGGGGAGAATGTGCAAACTCCACACGGACAGTGACCCAGAGCCGGGATGGAACCTGGGACCTCGACGCTGTGAGGCAGCAGTGCTAACCATTGCACCACCGGGCTGACGCATGGATAAAGAAGATTAATTTGCAAACATATTAAATCTTTCATTTGAAAGGTGCAGATTCTATTGTTATTATTTTGATATTGCTTGAGGGACAACAAAGAAAGATAATAATCAGGATATGCATCAATCAATAACACAATCGTTTTTTAAAAATTCATAATTTACTTCAGGGGCATCACGGTGGCACAGTGGTTAGCACTGCTGCCTCACAGCGCCAGGGACCCGGGTTCGATTCCGGCCTCGAGTGACTGTCAGTGCGGAGTTTGCACGTTCTCCCCGTGTCAGCGTGGGTTTCCTCCGGGTGCTCCGGTTTCCTCCCACAGTCCAAAGCTGTGCAGGTTAGGTGGGGTTGAAGGATGGGGGGGGGGGGGAAACGGGCCTAGGTAGGATGTTCTTTCAGAGGGCCGGTGTAGACTCGATGGGCCGAATTACCTCCTTCCGCACTGCAGGGTTCTATGGTTCCAAGGTTCTACATAAATTGCTGGGCCCAGCATTTAATGTCCATTCCTACTTGCCCCTTGAGAAGGTGATGGTGAGATGCCTTCTTGAACCATCTCTTGGCAGTGTCTCGCTGGGCTATTTCAGAGGGGGGCATTTAAGAGTTGAAGCACATTTGCTGTGGGTCTGGAGTCGCATGTAGGCCAGACCGGATAAAGATGGCAGATTTCCTTCCCAAAAGGGGGCATTTGTGAACCAGCTGAGTTTTTACAACAATCAACAATGGTTTCAATGGTTTAAATTCCACTATCTGCTGTGATAGGTTTCAAACCGAGTTTCCCAGAGCATTGCTCGTGGTCTCTGGATTACTCACCCGGTGAACCAGATGAGTTTTTAAATGACACAACACGGTGGCACAGTGGTTAGCACTGCTGCTTCACAGCGCCAGGGACAGGGATTCGATTCACTGCTGGGCCACTGTCTGTGCGGAGTCTGCACCTTCCCCCCGTGTCTGCGTGCGTTTCCTCCGGGTGCTCCGGTTTCCTCCCACAGTCCAAAGATGTGCTGTTGGGTGGATTGGACATCCTGAATTCTCCCTCTGTGTATCCAAACAGGCGCCGGAGTGTGGCGACTAGGGGACGTTGTGTTAAGCACACTGAGATAACACGGGCTGCAACTGGATGCAGCTTTAACTGAAAGATACTCCAGACCTTGAAGTTAGTTCAATCTGATTTATTGAACCTGTCACACAGTTAGCTCAGTTCTCTGTGAGTTCGACTCTCTGCTAACCTAAGTGTGGTTACTCTGTCTGACTGAACCAGACTAGCTCTTAGCCACGTGCTGGAGGTGTGATACTGTACATACACCCTGACTCACTCTGTGGAAAGAGGCGGAGTGTGAGTGCCTCGTGCCTTTTATAGTGGGTGTGGTAGTATGTATTGGGGGTCATGTGGGACTGGAAGCCCTAATGTCATTGGCTGACAGATCCCGGGTCCTGGTTGGCCGTTGACCTCAAGCTCCGCCCTGAAGGCGGAGTATAAGAAGCCGGTGTCTTCCCCCGCAGGCCAGTTTACTATCGAGCTGCTGGGGAACAGACACGCTTAATAAAGCCTCATCGACTTCACCATATTCGTCTCATGGAGTCTTTGTGCGCTACAATTTATTAAGCGTGCCTAAAAAGGACTATGGAGCTCAGGATCATTCCAGAATGCCTGAGGATCAGCCCCCACGCAGTGAATGCGGCAGCAGCCTTCAAACACTGGCAGACTTGCTTCGAGGCCTACATCAGAACGACCACCGGCCGAGTCTCAGACAAACAAAAACTGCAGGTCCTGCACTCGAGGGTGAGCACGGAGATTTTCACCCTCATTGAAGACACCGACGATTTCCAGACGGCGTTCACAGCACTGAGAAGTCTCTACGTTCGCCCAGTTAACCAAATCTACGCTCGCTACCAGCTCGCGACGAGACGGCAAGCTCCCGGAGAATCGATGGACGAGTTCTACGCCGCGCTGCTGATTTTGGGACGAGCCTGCAGCTGCCCGTCGGTGAATGCAAACGAACACACGGACATGTTAATGCGCGCCGCTTTTGTGGCAGGTATGCAATCCTCCCAAATCCGCCAAAGACTTCTAGAAAAAGAGTCGCTAGGACTCTCAGAGGCACGGGCCCTAGCAGCCTCCCTAGACGTGGCCGCGCGTAATACCCGCGCCTACGGCCCCGACCGCGCAGCAGGCCATTGGGCCCCGTGCGTACCCGTCGCGGCAAACCCCCTACCCCCCCCCCGGACACCCCACAGGCTTGCGCAGTCCAAACGCCGAGTCGCACCGGGGGCACCCGCTGTTATTTCTGCGGCCAGGCGAAACACCCCCGACAGCGCTGTCCGGCCCGCGCAGCCATCTGCAAAAGCTGCGGGAAAAAGGGCCATTATGCGGTGGTGTGCCGATCCCGCGAGGTCGCTGCCGTCCCGGGGCCACAGGGAGCCCTACAAGCTGTCTATGCGTCCCAACCCCCCCAGCACGCCATGTGCGACCCGCAGGCGCAGCCGCTCTGGTTCCCGACCACCGCGGTCCCGGGAGAACTGGGAGCCCTGCACGCCGCCTACGCTCCCCAACCCCCCTCCCCGCAGCCCATGTACGACCCGCCGCCGGCGCTACCGCTTTGGGTCCCGGCCAACACTCTCCACGGAGAGGAGGGGGTTTGTCGCGTCCCTAACGCCACCCTCACCCCCGTCCCGCGCCCCACGCCTGACCCGCCGGCGCCACCTACTTGGACCCCGACCACCGCTGTCCCCGGTGAGGGAGCTCCTCGCGCTCCTTGCGCTCGTGGCCCCACGCCTGACCCGCCGGCGCCGCCGACTTGGGCCCCGACCACCGCTGTCCCCGGTGAGGGAGCTCCGCGCGGTCCTAGCGCTCGCGGTCCTAGCGCTCGCGGTGAGGGAGCTCCGCGCGGTCCTAGCGCTCGCGGTCCTAGCGCTCCCCAGACCCCCCAGCACACCATGTGCGACCCGCAGACGCCGCCATTTTGGGTCCCGACCACCACGAGGGGAGGAGGGGCGCCGTTGTGCGACCCGCAGACGCCGCCATTTTGGGTCCCGACCACCACGAGGGGAGGAGGGGCGCCGCCATCTTGGACCGCCCCCGACCTGTACGACGCATGGGGGCGGCCATTTTGTCCACCCCCGCCGCCATCTTGTGACCCCCCAGCCACGTGCGATGTATGGGGGTGGCCATTTTGTCCATCCCCGACGCCATCTTGGACGGCAACAACGGACCCCACCCCACTACTACAACCACGGCTCGCTTCGGTTACGCTCGATCAGGCTCGGCCCCGGACACTCCAGACGACGACGACAACGGTCCTAATTAACGGCCACGAGACGCCATGCCTAGTCGACTCCGGGAGCACGGAAAGCTTTATCCACCCCGACACGGTAAGACGCTGTTCCTTGACCACCTATCCCAGCGCACAAAAGATTTGCCTAGCTGCAGGATCCCACTCCGTACAGATCCAGGGATTCTGCATAGTTACCCTAACGGTGCAGGGGAGGGAGTTCAAAAACTACAAACCTAACGTCCTTCCCCAACTCTGTGCCCCCACCTTGCTGGGATTAGATTTCCAATGTAATCTACAGAGCCTTACGTTTAAATTCGGCGGCCCCATACCCCCACTCACTATCTGCGGCCTCGCTACCCTCAAGGTGCAACCCCCGTCCTTGTTTGCGAACCTCACCCCGGATTGCAAACCCGTCGCCACTAGGAGCAGACGGTACAGCGCCCAGGACCGGACCTTCATTCGGTCCGAAGTCCAGCGGCTACTAAAGGAGGGCATAATCCAGGCCAGCAATAGTCCCTGGAGAGCGCAGGTGGTAGTAGTGAAGACAGGGGAGAAACAAAGGATGGTCATTGACTATAGCCAGACCATCAACAGGTACACACAACTAGACGCGTACCTTCTCCCCCGCATATCCGACATGGTCAATCGGATTGCCCAGTATAAAGTCTTCTCCACCGTGGACCTCAAGTCCGCCTACCATCAGCTCCCCATCCGCCCAAGTGACCGCAAGTACACAGCCTTCGAGGCAGACGGGCGATTATACCATTTCCTACGGGTCCCTTTTGGCGTCACAAACAGGGTCTCGGTCTTCCAACGGGAGATGGACCGGATGGTTGATCAACATGGGTTACGGGCCACGTTCCCGTATCTCGACAATGTAACCATCTGCGGCCACGATCAGCAGGACCACGACGCCAACCTCCAAAAATTCCTCCAGACCGCCAAAGCCTTGAACCTCACGTACAACGAGGACAAGTGCGTTTTTAGCACCGACCGGCTAGCCATTCTGGGCTACATAGTACGCAATGGGATAATAGGCCCCGACCCCAAACGTATGCGCGCACTCATGGAATTTCCCCTCCCGCACTGCCCAAAAGCCCTGAAACGCTGCCTGGGGTTCTTTTCGTACTACGCCCAGTGGGTCCCCCAGTACGCAGACAAGGCCCGCCCCCTAATACAGACCACGACCTTCCCTCTGTCGACAGAGGCTTGCCAGGCCTTCAGCCGCATCAAAGCGGACATCGCAAAGGCCACGATGCGCGCCATCGACGAGTCCCTCCCCTTCCAGGTCGAGAGCGACGCCTCCGACGTAGCTCTAGCGGCCACCCTTAACCAAGCGGGCAGACCCGTGGCCTTTTTCTCCCGAACCCTCCACGCCTCAGAAATCCGCCACTCCTCAGTGGAAAAGGAAGCCCAAGCCATAGTGGAAGCTGTGCGACATTGGAGGCATTACCTGGCCGGCAGGAGATTCACTCTCCTCACTGACCAACGGTCGGTAGCTTTCATGTTCGATAATGCACAGCGGGGCAAAATTAAAAATGACAAGATCTTAAGGTGGAGGATCGAGCTCTCCACCTTCAACTATGGATTTCGGCGGCAGCGGTGCGCAGGGGCCTTCTTGGAGGTGAGTAGTGAATTTAAAAGCACTTACCTTTGCAGGAGCAGCCCTTTGGATTTCGGCGGCAGCGGTGCGCAGGGGCCTTCTGGGAGGTGAGTAGTTAGTTTAAAAGCACTTACCTTTACAGGAGCAGCCCTTTGGATTTCGGCGGCAGCGGTGCGCAGGGGCCTTCTTGGAGGTGAGTAGTGAATTTAAAAGCACTTACCTTTGCAGGAGCAGCCCTTTGGATTTCGGCGGCAGCGGTGCGCAGGGGCCTTCTGGGAGGTGAGTAGTTAGTTTAAAAGCACTTACCTTTACAGGAGCAGCCCTTTGGATTTCGGCGGCAGCGGTGCGCAGGGGCCTTCTTGGAGGTGAGTAGTGAATTTAAAAGCACTTACCTTTGCAGGAGCAGCCCTTTGGATTTCGGCGGCAGCGGTGCGCAGGGGCCTTCTGGGAGGTGAGTAGTTAGTTTAAAAGCACTTACCTTTACAGGAGCAGCCCTTTGGATTTCGGCGGCAGCGGTGCGCAGGGGCCTTCTTGGAGGTGAGTAGTGAATTTAAAAGCACTTACCTTTGCAGGAGCAGCCCTTTGGATTTCGGCGGGAACCGGAAGTTCGACCTGTGGCAAGTGCCCCCCCCCCCCCCCCCCAATAAATTCTGGTGGAGAGGAAACCCGAGACACTACACGTGTAGTGTCTCCCACCCGCCCTCCTCCTCTAACCTAATAATAAGACCCATTGGTGTAAGGTAAGTGCCATATTATATTATTATATTATTAGCATTGTGCAGGTCAAGGATTGGAGGTGGAGGAGCAGTCTCTGTCAGCGAGGGAACCTGAGAACATCTCAGAAGGTAAGCAAGTGATTTTTACTTTTATACCTGTTTTTCAAATTGTGTGTGTCGGGGGGAAACTGAAGTGACATCACAGAAAAGCTGTGACCTGAGTGGCTGGTTGGGATTCTAACCTAAATTTTTTTGAGTATTTGGGATCTAATTAAACATAATAACTTAATTATAATTTAGAGGATATCTAAGCCAGAGATCGGAGAATATTATAGTTAGCTATCGCATTTCTATTAGAAATCTAGTGCTAGGAAACAGATAGTTGACAGTAACTTTGAAATTTAAAAAAAGTATTAAAAAAAAAAAAAGACAAATTTTAATTTTAATTAATTGACGCAATGTCAGTTAGAGGGGTGCTGTGCTCTGACTGTGAGATGTGGCAGGTCCGGGAGGCTTCCAGTGTCCCGGATGGCTTCATCTGCAGAAAGTGCACCCAACTGCAGCTCCTCACAGACCGCATGGTTCGGTTGGAGCAGCAATTGGATGCACTTAGGAGCATGCAGGTGGCGGAAAGCGTCATAGATCGCAGTTATGTAAGTGTGGTCACACCCAAGGTGCAGGCAGAGAAATGGGTGACCACCAGAAAGGGCAGGCAGTCAGTGCAGGAATCCCCTGTGGTTGTCCCCCTCTCGAACAGATATACCCCTTTGGATACTGTCGGGGGGGATAGCCTATCAGGGGAAAACAGCAGCAGCCAGAGCAGTGGCACCACGGCTGGCTCTGATGTTCAGAAGGGAGGGTCAAAGCGCAGAAGAGTAATAGTTATAGGGGACTCTATAGTCAGGGGCACAGATAGGCGCTTCTGTGGACGTGAAAGAGACTCCAGGATGGTATGTTGCCTCCCTGGTGCCAGGGTCCAGGATGTCTCCGAACGGGTAGAGGGAATCCTGAAGGGGGAGGGCAAACAGGCAGAGGTCGTTGTACATATTGGTACTAACGACATAGGCAGGAAGGGGCATGAGGTCCTGCAGCAGGAGTTCAGGGAGCTAGGCAGAAAGTTAAAAGACAGGACCTCGAGGGTTGTAATCTCGGGATTACTCCCTGTGCCACGTGCCAGTGAGGCTAGAAATAGGAAGATAGAGCAGACAAACACGTGGCTAAACAGCTGGTGTAGGAGGGAGGGTTTCTGTTATCTGGACCACTGGGAGCTCTTCCGGGGCAGGTGTGACCTGTATAAGATGGACGGGTTGCATCTAAACCGGAGAGGCATAAATATCCTGGCCGCGAGGTTTGCTAGTGTCACACGGGAGGGTTTAAACTAGTATGGCAGGGGGGTGGGCACGGGAGCAATAGGTCAGAAGGTGAGAGCATTGAGGGAGAACTAGGGAATAGGGACAGTGTGGCTCTGAGGCAGCGCAGACGGGGAGAAGTTGCTGAACACAGCGGGTCTGGTGGCCTGAAGTGCATATGTTTTAATGCAAGGAGCATTACGGGTAAGGCAGATGAACTTAGAGCTTGGATTACTACTTGGAACTATGATGTTGTTGCCATTACAGAGACCTGGTTGAGGGAAGGGCAGGATTGGCAGCTAAACGTTCCAGGATTTAGATGTTTCAGGCGGGATAGAGGGGGATGTAAAAGGGGAGGCGGAGTTGCGCTACTTGTTCAGGAGAGTATCACAGCTATACAGCGAGAGGACACCTCAGAGGGCAGTGAGGCTATATGGGTAGAGATCAGGAATAAGAAGGGTGCAGTCACAATGTTGGGGGTATACTACAGGCCTCCCAACAGCCAGCGGGAGATAGAGGAGCAGATAGGTAGACAGATTTTGGAAAAGAGTAAAAACAACAGGGTTGTGGTGATGGGAGACTTCAACTTCCCCAATATTGACTGGGACTCACTTAGTGCCAGGGGCTTAGACGGGGCAGAGTTTGTAAGGAGCATCCAGGAGGGCTTCTTAAAACAATATGTAAACAGTCCAACTAGGGAAGGGGCGGTACTGGACCTGGTATTGGGGAATGAGCCCGGCCAGGTGGTAGATGTTTCAGTAGGGGAGCATTTCGGTAACAGTGACCACAATTCAGTAAGTTTTAAAGTACTGGTGGACAAGGATAAGAGTGGTCCGAGGATGAATGTGCTAAATTGGGGGAAGGCTAATTATAACAATATTAGGCGGGAACTGAAGAACATAGATTGGGGGCGGATGTTTGAGGGCAAATCAACATCTGACATGTGGGAGGCTTTCAAGTGTCAGTTGAAAGGAATACAGGACAGGCATGTTCCTGTGAGGAAGAAAGATAAATACGGCAATTTTCGGGAACCTTGGATGACGAGTGATATTGTAGGCCTCGTCAAAAAGAAAAAGGAGGCATTTGTCAGGGCTAAAAGGCTGGGAACAGACGAAGCCTGTGTGGCATATAAGGAAAGTAGGAAGGAACTTAAGCAAGGAGTCAGGAGGGCTAGAAGGGGTCATGAAAAGGCATTGGCAAATAGGGTTAAGGAAAATCCCAAGGCTTTTTACACTTACATAAAAAGTAAGAGGGTAGCCAGGGAAAGGGTTGGCCCACTGAAGGATAGGCAAGGGAATCTATGTGTGGAGCCAGAGGAAATGGGCGAGGTACTAAATGAATACTTTGCATCAGTATTCACCAAAGAGAAGGAATTGGTAGATGTTGAGTCTGGAGAAGGGGGTGTAGATAGCCTGGGTCACATTGTGATCCAAAAAGACGAGGTGTTGGGTGTCTTAAAAAATATTAAGGTAGATAAGTCCCCAGGGCCGGATGGGATCTACCCCAGAATACTGAAGGAGGCTGGAGAGGAAATTGCTGAGGCCTTGACAGAAATCTTTGGATCCTCGCTGTCTTCAGGGGATGTCCCGGAGGACTGGAGAATAGCCAATGTTGTTCCTCTGTTTAAGAAGGGTGGCAGGGATAATCCCGGGAACTACAGGCCGGTGAGCCTTACTTCAGTGGTAGGGAAATTACTGGAGAGAATTCTTCGAGACAGGATCTACTCCCATTTGGAAGCAAATGGACGTATTAGTGAGAGGCAGCACGGTTTTGTGAAGGGGAGGTCGTGTCTCACTAACTTGATAGAGTTTTTCGAGGAGGTCACTAAGATGATTGATGCAGGTAGGGCAGTAGATGTTGTCTATATGGACTTCAGTAAGGCCTTTGACAAGGTCCCTCATGGTAGACTAGTACAAAAGGTGAAGTCACACGGGATCAGGGGTGAACTGGCAAGGTGGATACAGAACTGGCTAGGCCATAGAAGGCAGAGGGTAGCAATGGAGGGATGCTTTTCTAATTGGAGGGCTGTGACCAGTGGTGTTCCACAGGGATCAGTGCTGGGACCTTTGCTCTTTGTAGTATATATAAATGATTTGGAGGAAAATGTAACTGGTCTGATTAGTAAGTTTGCAGACGACACAAAGGTTGGTGGAATTGCGGATAGCGATGAGGACTGTCTGAGGATACAGCAGGATTTAGATTGTCTGGAGACTTGGGCGGAGAGATGGCAGATGGAGTTTAACCTGGACAGATGTGAGGTAATGCATTTTGGAAGGGCTAATGCAGGTAGGGAATATACAGTGAATGGTAGAACCCTCAAGAGTATTGAAAGTCAAAGAGATCTAGGAGTACAGGTCCACAGATCACTGAAAGGGGCTACACAGGTGGAGAAGGTAGTCAAGAAGGCATACGGCATGCTTGCCTTCATTGGCCGGGGCATTGAGTATAAGAATTGGCAAGTCATGTTGCAGCTGTATAGAACCTTAGTTAGGCCACACTTGGAGTATAGTGTTCAATTCTGGTCGCCACACTACCAGAAGGATGTGGAGGCTTTAGAGAGGGTGCAGAAGAGATTTACCAGAATGTTGCCTGGTATGGAGGGCATAAGCTATGAGGAGCGATTGAATAAACTCGGTTTGTTCTCACTGGAACGAAGGAGGTTGAGGGGCGACCTGATAGAGGTATACAAAATTATGAGGGGCATAGACAGAGTGGATAGTCAGAGGCTTTTCCCCAGGGTAGAGGGGTCAATTACTAGGGGGCATAGGTTTAAGGTGAGAGGGGCAAAGTTTAGAGTAGATGTACGAGGCAAGTTTTTTACGCAGAGGGTAGTGGGTGCCTGGAACTCACTACCGGAGGAGGTAGTGGAGGCAGGGACGATAGGGACATTTAAGGGGCATCTTGACAAATATATGAATAGGATGGGAATAGAAGGATACGGACCCAGGAAGTGTAGAAGATTGTAGTTTAGTCGGGCAGTATGGTCGGCACGGGCTTGGAGGGCCGAAGGGCCTGTTCCTGTGCTGTACATTTCTTTGTTCTTTGTTTGTTCTTGTTCTATGAGATCTTGTACCGGCCCGGAAAGCTGAACGAGCCGTCCGATGCCCTATCCCGCGGCACATGTGCCAACGCACAAATTGACCGCCTCCAAACCCTCCACGAGGACCTCTGCCACCCGGGGGTCACTCGGTTTTACCACTTCATCAAGTCCCGCAATCTCCCATACTCTTTAGAAGAGGTCTGTACAGTCACAAGGGACTGCCACATCTGCGCGGAATGCAAGCCGCATTTTTTCAGGCCAGATGGAGCGCACCTGATTAAGGCTTCCCGCCCCTTTGAACGCCTCAGTCTCGATTTCAAAGGGCCCCTCCCCTCCACCGACCGCAACGCATATTTTCTTAATGTAGTGGACGAATACTCCCGCTTCCCTTTTGCCATTCCCTGCTCCGACATGACCGCGGCCACAGTCATTAAAGCCCTGAACAGCATCTTCACACTGTTCGGTTACCCCGCATACGTCCACAGCGACAGGGGGTCCTCTTTCATGAGTGACGAGCTGCGCCAGTTCCTGCTCAGCAAGGGCATAGCCTCAAGCAGGACGACCAGCTACAACCCCCGGGGGAACGGGCAAGTAGAAAGGGAGAACGGCACAGTCTGGAAGGCCGTCCTACTGGCCCTACGGTCCAGGGATCTCCCAGTTTCACGGTGGCAGGAGGTCCTCCCGGACGCTCTCCATTCCATCCGGTCGTTATTATGTACGAGCACTAATCAAACGCCCCACGAGCGTCTCCTTGTCTTTCCTAGGAGGTCCTCCTCTGGAACGTCGCTGCCGACCTGGCTGGCGGCCCCAGGACCCATCCTGCTCCGAAAGCATGTGCGGGCACATAAGGCGGACCCGTTGGTCGAAGGGGTTCACCTCCTCCACGCAAACCCCCAGTACGCCTACGTGGAGTACCCTGACGGCCGACAGGACACGGTCTCCCTGCGGGATCTGGCGCCCGCCGGCACCACGCACACCCCCCCGACACCATCAACCCAACCGCCCCCCTTCCTGCCACCGCCGCACCCTGCGACCGCCCCCTTCCCAGGAGGATCGGTCCCCCTCCCCTTTGCACCGGCAGCTGAAACCGTACGGCTCCTGGAGGCGACAACACTGGTACAAGCACCACCACCACCGCCGGGGCCGAGGCGATCGACACGGATGACCAGACCGCCCGACCGACTCGTGGCGTCGATGTAAAACAAAGATGGACTGTTCAAAGAACATTTTGTTTTTTTCCTATACCCTCTGTAAATAGTTGCAACAGGACGAAACTGTCCAATACTGTACTACCATGTGAATGTTCTATCCTCCCAGGACCAGCCCTGTAAACCCTTACCACCATACGAAGCATCACCCCGCCGGGTTCATTTTTGACAAGGGGTGAATGTGGTAGTATGTATTGGGGGTCATGTGGGACTGGAAGCCCTAATGTCATTGGCTGACAGATCCCGGGTCCTGGTTGGTCGTTGACCTCAAGCTCCGCCCTGAAGGCGGAGTATAAGAAGCCGGTGTCTTCCCCCGCAGGCCAGTTTACTATCGAGCTGCTGGGGAACAGACACGCTTAATAAAGCCTCATCGACTTCACTATATTCGTCTCATGGAGTCTTTGTGCGCTACAGTGGGAAACCACCCCCAAGTGTTCTGCCTGCTGATTGGTTATGTCCTGTTCTCTGTGTTCATTAGCTGCCTGTCTGTATCTCATTATCTGCATATCATGACAGGGGCTTTTCACAGTAATTTCATTGCAGCACTTTTTGTTTTTTTTTACATTTAGAGTACCCAATTCATTTTTTCCAATTAAGGGGCAATTTAGCCTGGCCAATCCACCTACCCTGCGCATTTTTGGGTTGTGGGGGCGAAACCCACGCAGACACGGGGAGAATGTGCAAACTCCACACGGACAGTGACCCAGAGCCGGGATCGAACCTGGGACCTCGGCGCCGTGAGGCAGCAGTGCTAACCACTGCACCACCGTGCCGCCCATTTTTAAATGTTATTACTTTTTCTGAGTTACCAAGCCAGGGCTCAGAGTGTGGACAGGGGTGAACCCCTAATCCAGCTCCTCGCCTGCTCCAAAAACCAATTCAAATTCAAATTGAATCCAATTCAAGATCCCCACAAGAGAGACATACCAGAGCTGAGCCAAAAGGCAGAGCAGATACTACACTTGATCTGAGCCAAAAGGGCCAGAAACGATGCAGTGTTAAAGTAAGCCTACTTGTGACACTAATAAATATTAGTAGTAAACAGTGAGGTTTCATGATTTCCATTACTGAGATTAGTTTTCTATTCCAGATCTAGTAACTAGCTGCCATGTTAAGATTCAAACTCATGCCCTTAGTGCCTACGTCACTGACCCAGTGGCGTGATCACTATATCACCCTCTCAATACAAGGCCCATTGCATTTTTTCTTTGTGTATCGTCACACACACACTGTTTTCCCTCTGGGGAATAGTGGGGGAAGTGGGAGTATTCCCGAGCTGATTATCAGCCGTTTGAACCGTGTTATATTCAGTCCTTTTGTGGCCAGTAGGCCTGATGTTGGACCCAAACCCGGAGATTCGGGTCCAGAGGTGGGGGCACTTACCCACTGCACCACAAGACCTCCTCCTCACAGCCTGAAAGTGTCATATAAATGACAATGCTTTGAGGAAAAGTCTTTACTTTTCACAGGGGCTTTTCACAGTAACTTCATTGAAGCCGACTTGTGACAATAAGCGATTATCATTATTACTTACGGATATTAGTGAGTTGGACAGGCCCACCTCTTACTGCAAAGCCTGTCCGTCCTTGAACCTTCCATTCCTGGGCAAGGCTCAGCCCACTCGTTCCTCCTGTCTCATGGGTCAGTCTTCCCTGTGGGTTTCGGAACCCCGCAGCCAGGCCCGAATGGGCGTCAGAAGCCTGCAATGCGTGGGGAGGTTGCTGTCGCACATGGTTATTTTCCCCCCAAAGGTGGCCAACTCATGGACAAGAGGCCAGGCTTCAGGGATCTCAAAGCTGAAGGGCCATTAGAAGATCCCTGACTAGGAGCAGGATACCGTGACGGAGAAGTGAGGAAGATGATAAATGGAGATAGCCTCTCCCCACCCTCGTTACATTTGAAAGAAAGAAATGCCTTTGCAACAAGTGAAGGGAGGGGGAAGAGAGGAGCTTCCATCCCACTCAGGGTGGGCCTCTAAACCCCAGAGCGCCTGTCCAACCGTCCACTCCTTCCTGCCTAGCTCCCCGCCCTCTTCACCACCCCCACCCGCCCAAATCTGACCTACAGGCAGCAAAACCGCCCCTTACTGTGCACGCAGTAAGTGTAGGGATACCAACAGGAAAACCCCAGTACTAGGCCTCTCGACAGCAGGCCATAGTGAGTTGGATAGGGTGTACCCGGTCTTGAGGACGCGTGGCCCTGCCTCCTGACACCACACACACACGCCCCCTCACTCCCCAACCAATCCCACCTCCGGAATTGATCAGCACGGGCTGGAGGCGAGCGTCCAATACGTTGGCCAATGGCGCTAATTCTGTCGCTAACCATGGCTGTAGCTGAAAAACCCACTCTGCATTTTGCACGCAGGCCCCAGCTCATTTACAGGCCTCCCCTCTGGGGATCTACAGATCCCAGTTTGGGGTGGGTGGGACTAACTGATAGTGACCGGTCACCATGATGGGTCAACAGCTTCTTCACCGCTGTGAGGCGCGCTGCCTCGATCGAAGGCAAACTCAATGAACCTTTCCCCATCTGGTAATCCCTCTGTGCTGGGAACTGCTGCAAGATTCAAGCTGAAACGTAACGACGACAAATGTGGATTTGACGGCGCTGATTGGCACTTGGTGCTAACTTCACCATCGGCGAGGACAGTAAACCTAACCAAGTGAAGTTCTCAGCCATGGGCGCTGTAAGAGAGCTCTGATAAGTGCTCAATTACTTGGCTAGATTCTTGCCGAGCTTCTCAATGGAGGAGAAAATATTCAACAGAAGGCGGCAGGATTTAATGAGGGGTGTGAAGTGGGGGGGGAGCGATGAACAGTGAGCGGTTGGTTAGCTCAGTTGGCTGGGCGGCTGGTTCGTGATGTGGGGCGAAGCCAGCAGTGTGGGTTCAATTCTCGTGCCAGCTGAAGTTATTCATGAAGGCCTCGCGCCTGAGGTGTCCTTCAGATTAAAACACCAGCAGTCAGCTCTCTCTCGAAGGGGACAGCACTCTCGGGGACAATGGCGCCATTTTATTTTTCACAGGGAATGCTACTCCAATTCAGAACTTTTGAAAGTGTGGCCCTAGTTAGAGGACCAAGTGCACAGCAAGCTCCCATAAACAGCTGTGTGGCAAAAAGGCAGATGACCGGTCCTTCACTTTTTAGGATGCCGATTGAGGGGGTGAAGGTTGAGCAGGACTCTTTGAAAGAGCACCCTGGGATCCTTTTGCATCGATACATGCCTCGTCTGCGACACAGCATCTCTGACTGCACAGCACTCCCTCGGCACCGCGCTGAGAGGGACAGCCTCGATTTTGATGCTCAATTAGGCCTCGGAGGTGGGACTAGTAGTGGTGTCCACCCTGAGAATCCAGGAGCAGTTCCATGTCTCTGCTGCCCCCTATCTGCAATAATCACCAGCGGGTTTGGACTCGACGTTTAGGTCCTGGAAGGGTTTGGGGACTTGTTCGTGGAGGGAAGGTTTGCCAGCTTTAAGGAGCTGTCGGAGAAATTCCAACTCCCTGGTTCCAATCTGTTTAGATACTTGCAGTTTGGTGACTTTTCCCGCATGGCTTTTCCCTCTTTCCTCTTGACACCACCCTCCTCCCTGCTGAAGAGGATTTTGTCTTTGGTCGGGTCTGGTGGGGGGATTATTTTGTGCAGAAGCGGCCAGATCCTATCAGCGGAGTCGGCTCCGTTGGATGAGGTAAAGGTGGAATGGGAGGGTGAATTGGGTCCTATTCTGGATGAGGAGGTGTGGAGCGAGGCTCTTCACAGGGTCAGCTCCACCTCCTCTTGCGCTCGGCTTAGCCTGATCCAGTTCAAGGTGGTGCACAGGGCTCATCTGACCAGCGCGAGGAGGAATGGATTTTTCTCTGGGATGGGGGGCAGAAATGACGTTGTTCTCGGGGGGGTGGGGGGGGGGGGGGGGAAACCACACTCATATGTTCTGGTCTTGTCCCAAGTTAGTAAGTTTTTGGGTCTCTTTCTTCAACACTTTGTCACGGATACTTAATGTCGATCTGGAGCCATGTCCGCTGGCGGCCATTTTCAGGGTCTCGGACTCGCCGGCGCTGAGGTCGGGGGTGAAGGCGGATGCCCTCGAATTTGCCTCTTTAACAACCCGGAGACGAGTTCTGATTGGGTGGAGGTTTCCTACTCCGCCCAGTGCCTCGGCTTGGCCAGGTGACCTCATGTCGTTCTGACATTTGGGGAAGGTCAAGTTCACCATTAGGGGGCGGGAGAAGGGTTCTACCTAAGATGGCAGCCAATCACTTCCTTTTTTCAAGAGTTAGTCACCGTCAGTCGTGAAGGGGTTTGGTTTAATTTTGGGAGGGGTTATGATAATTGGGGTTCTTGATTGTTTATTGCGTTCTTTTTTGCATCATAACTGTTTTATATAATTTTGTGTATAATGAAAGGCTTGGACCCAGCACCTCACAACACAGAGACACGAGTCAAACCGCATCAGGAGAATTTAATGGAAGCATTAACGGAGGAGTAAGCTAATAGAATCGTGACATCCGAGAAAAGCAATTTCACGTTTCAGTCGATGGCTCTCCAAGATCAGAGGATGCACTCCTGCCAAAATATAGTGATTGGTGCTGGACTATTACCTCCTCAGGTCTCTCACTGACTAAGATAAGGCATACAGGGGCAGCACAGCGGTTAGCACTGCTGCCTCACAGCACCAAGGACCGGGGTTCCATTCTGACCTTGGGCGACTCTGTGGAGTTTGCATGTTCTCCCCGTGCCTTTCATTTTAATACATTTGGGGTACACAATAATTTTTTTTTCAAAATTAAGGGGCAATTTAGCGTGGCCAATCTACCTAACCTGCACATCTTTTTGGGTTGTGGGGGGTGAAACCCACGCAGACACGGGGAGAATGTGCAAACTCCACACAGACAGTGACCCGGGGCCGGGATCGAACCCGGGTCCTCAGCGGCGTCAGGCAGCAGTGCTAACCACTGCGCCACCGTGCCGCCCTCTCTCCCTGTGTCTGCATGGGTTTCCTCCGGGTGCTCCTACATTAGACTCCTATTTATTGACTACAGCTCTGCCTTCAACACCATAATCCCAGCCAACCTCATATCAAAGCTCCAAAACCCTGGACTTGGCTCCTCACTCTGCAACTGGATCCTCGATTTTCTGACCAACAGACCACAATCAGTAAGAATGAACAACAACACCTCCTCCACAAGAGTCCTCAACACCGGCGCCCCGCAATGCTGCGTACTTAGCCCCCTACTCTACTCCCTGTACACACATGACTGCGTGGCAAAACTTGGTTCCAACTCCATCTACAAGTTTGCTGACGATACGACCATAGTGGGCCGGATCTCGAATAACGACAAGTCCGAATACAGGAGGGAGATAGAGAACCTAGTGGAGTGGTGCAGCGACAACAATCTCTCCCTCAATGCCAGCAAAACTAAAGAGCTGGTCATTGACTTCAGGAAGCAAAGTACTGTACACACCCCTGTCAGCATCAACGGGTCCGAGGTGGAGACGGTTCGCAGTTTCAAATTCCTAGGGATGCACATCTCCAAAAATCTGTCCTGGTCCACCCACGTCGACGCTACCACCAAGAAAGCACAACAGCGCCTATACTTCCTCAGGAAACTAAGGAAATTCAGCATGTCCACATTAACCCTTATCAACTTTTACAGATGCACCATAGAAAGCATCCTATCGGGCTGCATCACAGCCTGGTATGGCAACTGCTCGGCCCAGGACGGCAAGAAACTTCAGAGAGTCGTGAACACCGCCCAGTCCATCACACGAACCTGCCACCCATCCATTGACTCCATCTACACCTTCCGCTGCCTGGGGAAAGCGGGCAGTATCATCAAAGACCCCTCCCACCCGGCTTACTCACTCTTCCAACCTCTTCCATCGGGCAGGAGATACAGAAGTCTGAGAACACGCACCAACAGACTCAAAAACAGCTTCTTCCCCACTGTTACCAGACTCCTAAATGACCCTCTTATGGACTGATCTCATTAACACTACACCTTGTATGCTTCATCCGATGCCAGTGCTTATGTAGTTACATTGTATATGTTGTGTTACCCTATTATGTATTTTCTTTTATTTCCTTTTCTTCCCATGTACTTAATGATCTGTTGAGCTGCTCGCAGAAAAGTACTTTTCACTGTACCTCGGTACACGTGACAATAAACAAATCCAATCCACAGACCAAAGATGTGCAGGTTAGATGGCATTGTGGGGACAGGGTGGCAGAGTGAGCCTAGGTAGGGTGCTCTTTCAGAGGTGCAGTGCAGACCAGATGGGCCGAATGGCCTCCTTCTGCACTGTAGGGATCCGACGACTGCGTGACAGAAAAGGGGCTGTTCCATTGTAGATTTTCGAGTCCTGTGTGTGGTTCATCCATGACCATTCATTTAGTGAAGAACCAGGATACAAGTTGCTTTCTATTCAACAAAAGCTTTCATTATTATCCTTTACAGATAAAAATTGGATGCACTTAAGAGCGTCTGTGAGGAGAAAGCAGAGCAGTGGGATTAGCAAAAAAGCTAACACAACAGCCGCTGGAATTGACTTTGTGCTTCAACATCTAAAACACAGACAGATTTTTAATCAGTGGGGGCTCGAGGGCCACGGGGATAAGGCGGGTAAGTGGAGGTGAGGATTATCACATCAGATCAGTCATGATCTCATTTTTTTATTATTATTATTTTTAAAATAAATTTAGAGTACCCAATTCATTTTTTCCAATTAAGGGGCAATTTAGCGCGGCCAATCCACCTACCCTGCACATCTTTGGGTTGTGGGGGCAAAAGCCACACAAACACGGGGAGAATGCTGGGCAGCACGGTGGCGCAGTGGGTTAGCACTGTGGCCTCAGGGCGCCGAGGTCCCAGGTTCGAATCCCGGCCCTAGGTCACTGTCCGTGTGGAGTTTGCACATTCTCCCCATGTCTGCGTGGGTTTCGCCCCCACAACCCAAAGATGTGCATGTTAGTTAGGTGGATTGGCCGCGCTAAATTGCCCCTTAATTGAGAAAAAATGAATTGGGTACACTAGATTTTAAAAAAAACACGGGGAGAATGTGCAAACTCCACACGGACAGTGACCCAGAGCCGGGATCGAACCCGGGTCCTCAGCGCCGCAGTCTCAGTGCTAACCACTGCGCCACATGCTGCCATTCTTACATTTGTTCTTGGGATTTGAGCATCGCGTTCAAGGCCAGCATTGATTGCCCATCCGAATTGCCCTTTGGGGAGGTGATGGTGAGCCGCTTGAACCGCTGCAGTCCATGTGGCATAGGTACACCCACAGTGCTGTTAGGGACGGAGGTCGAAGATTGTGACCCAGCGACAGTGAAGGAACGGCCGATATATTTCCAAGTCAGGATGGTGTGCGGCTCGGAGGGTAAGTTGGTGTTCCCATGTGTCCGCTGCCGTTGTCCTTCTGGGTGGAGGAGGCTGCACGTTTGAATGAGGCTAACGTTTTATCCACATTTATTCATTGAATATGAATTGGCCAAGGTCGCGTTTAAACCGGTACCCACCCACCCCAGGGCATTATCTGGCCTCTGGATCACTTTTAAAGTAACATTGCCACCGTGGTCACGGACTTAACTTCGAACAAGACAAGATTCTGAATTCTCAACCTCTCCCACCCTCTGGAGCCTAGCTGAGTAAAACGTTTGCGAAATAATCAAGGTGATTCTTCGGCCTCCCATTCCCGAGGCGAACAGCCTCGGGCATCCCACAGCTCCGGACTATCTGCAGAGCGCTCGGCCCACCGTCCTCACACCTACTGTTTGATTGGGAACACGGGCAGTGGTTGAGGGACATCACCTGCAGCGAGGCCACAATAGCAGGAAAAGGTTCACCGCGGGACATTAATCAAATGTGGCCTTGCAAGCTTTTAGTCGCAAAGGGCTGGGCTTCTCACTTCTCCATACAGCACGGAAAGGCAAGTGTCGTCGCTACTCCAATCTGTAACTTTGTCTTTCGCTGTCATCACCTCTCCTGGGGTTGCCCCCTCCACCCCTCCCCGTATTAGGATCGGAGGCTGTGTGGTGAGCCACGTATCGCTGCCTAAGGCTGTTGTTGATATGTTCTACTGTTCTATTAGTATTGTTATCGCCACTGTTGTATATACTTATTGTTATTGCTGTTCTGTTATTGGTTGTTGCTGTTGTACTGTTGGAATGTTATTATTGGTGCTGCTGTTGGCTCCGCCTGTGGCTCCGCCCCTCTGAGGAGGTATATAGCCTGTTGGCCTGGGTCAGCCCTGCAGTGCGGGAGGAGCTACAGGTCGGCACATATTTAGCTTATTAAAGCATCGGTTCACTCAGCGTCTCGTCTGAATTGATGTCTATCAGGCTGACACCACATTGTCACCTCAGGCGGAATCTTGGGTCCCCCCCCCCCCCCCAGGCTGGGACGTGGGGGGAGGCCCTGCGGAGGGTGAATGCGTCCTCGTCGTGTGCGAGGCTCAGTCCTATTCAGTTTAAAGTCGACCACAGGGCACAGGTGACGGTGGCGAGGCTGAGTTGGTTCTTTGAGGACAGGTATGGACGGTGCGGGGGAGAGGTCCGCGGATCGCGCCCACGTGCTTTGTGCATGTCCGAAACTGAAGGGGGTTCTGGCAGGGGGTCTGCCGATGTAATGTCCGAGGTGCTGGGGGGTGAAGGTGGTCCCGAGACCAGGGGTGGCAAAAATCGGGCTGTCGGAAGACCCGGGAGTCCAGGGGGCGAGAGAGAGAGGTCTTGGCCATTGCCTCCCTGATAGCCCAGAGACGGGTTTTACCCAGGGGGCCGGGGTGGGACCGGGGGTGGGGGGGGGGGGGGAAGACAGCGGGGGGGGAGTGACTCAGAACCGCCTCTTCTTTCATTTATTCTGTTTGTTGTTTGATTATGCAAATTGATGAATAAAATATATATTGTTAAAAATGGCATGCTGGCATGCACCACCACGATGGCCACTGACTACGGTGGCCTGGCAGCAGGTGCCAAAAACCAAAACCCACGGCGTCACGTGACAACTTCATGTGTGGCACCTGTGGCAGAACTTCCGAGGTCGGGCCCTCTTCAGCCATCAGCAATGATGCAAATGAAGACCCCCCCCCAACCCCCCCAGATCAATGGTGCGTGTCCTTCACCTCTCGTTGATGGCCAACAAAAATGTCCCTGTTGGAAAATTAAACCACGGCGGGGTGGGATTAGGGACCCAATCCCAATACACGAGGCAAACCTTCCGGAACCCTCTTCCAGCGGGCACGCTGGAGTTAAACCTCGTCTCCATGGGAATAATTACAAATCTGAACGTCAATCCAAGATTGATGATTGACTCTGTTTACGGGCACCAGAACACACCCTCCCAGTGGAAGCTCTGTGCCCACACCTCTGTGCCAAGTGCGCGAGCACGCATACCGATTACTCCACCAGGTTTATTAGAAAAGCAATTATTGAGCCCAAAGCATGACTTAATTGCATTTTGGTTAATAAAGATTTCTTCAGCTAATTCCCTCCTTGATGTTGCGAAATGGCTCGGATTGTTTGGGATGTGGAATCGAGTGCGACAATCAGGCCGTTTGTGCGGATCATTGGGAGGAGAAAAAAATGCTCATTGAGAACGCTCCTGGGGGGCCCAAAGTTCATGGTGTCCGCACGGAACGGCCCGTGCTCGTTTCCGACGTTCTTTACCCTGACGTAGAATAGAGCGGAGTCCCGAAGAGGTTGCAGTGCAAGGTGGGCACTCGACTGTCGCGTTGGCGCCGGCTCCCCCGCCTGATACTGCCACTCGCTGCCCCCCCCCCCCCCCCCGGCCTTTCCCGGGACCACATGATCCCGGGCAGGAATATCCGGCCCTTCCTGCCAGCGAGACCATCAAGTCCCGTTGACATCGGCAGGACCGGAACATTCCACCGCCAGCCATTGGTGGGCCGTCTCCGCCAACGCAAGACACGCCGCGGGGGAGAGCGGGAATTCCCGCCGAAGGTTTCTCCTCATATCTCCGTCGGTTCTCCCGCCAGTCACCTGGAGTCAGTGGGCCTCAGATTCTTGACCCTTCCACCAATGGGAACGGTTCCTCCCTATTAACTCTGCCCAGACCCCCTCGTGACTTTGATCACCCTCGGTGAATTGGCTCATTGACAACAGGAGCCTGGCATTCGCTCGTGTCATAGAATTTACAGTGCAGAGGGAGACCATTCAGCCCATCGAGTCTGCACCGGCCCTTGGAAAGAGCACCCGACTTAAGCCCACGCCTCCACCCTATCCCCGTAACCCAGTAACCCCACCGAACCTTTTTGGACACTAAGGGCAATTTATCGCGGCCAATCCACCTAACCTGCACATCTTTGGACTGTGGGAGGAAACCGGAGCACCCGGAGGAAACCCACGCAGACACGGGGTGAAGGTGCGGGCTCCGCACAGACAGTGACCCAAGCCGGGAATCGAACCTGAAACCATGGAGCTGTAAGGCAACTGTGCTAACCACTGTGCTACCGTGCTGCCCACAACTGTCGAGACGGTTAGACTCGGCCAGCGCATTTAAGGAAGGATTCACGAACAACCAGAGTGCTCAGGCTTGAGGTATGGCCATTTCCCAGCTGGAGGTGGAATTGTTATTCAACGGCCAATAACCTCACGCAAGGTCAGGAAGCTCTACTGGGGGAGGGTCAAAGTGGACAGTTTTGATTTGGCTGTTCTGGGGCCCGATAGAGCTTGACGTGATCCAGCCAGGCCTGGGAGTGGAGGTGCCCCAGGCACACTCCCTCGGGTTTGAGGGAGTAGGGATGGGTACAGGCAGTGGCTCTCTCCGAGAGATGTCCAAAGGTGCGCAGTTCAGGTGGACTGACCAGGCTAAATTGCCCATTGGATAGGATCATGGGGATGGGGGCCTAGGTAAGGTGCTGTTTCAGAGGGTAGCTGCAGACCTCGATGGGCCGAATTACCTCCTTCTGCACTCTAGGGATTCTATGAGAGGCAGTGGTGGAAATGGTGATGTCACTGGTTTTGTAATTCAGAGGCCTCAGGCTAATGCTCCGGGTGGTGGGGATGCGGGGGGGGGGGGGGGGGGGGGGGGGGTGCAAGGTTGAGAAGGCTAGGGGCGAAGGGGATCAAAGGATATGGGGGGGAGGGGGGGAAGGTGGGATTAGGCTATTGAGTTGGATGATCAGCCATGGTCATATTGAATGGCGGAGCGGGCTCGAAGGGCCGAATGGTCTCCTCCTGCTCCAGTTTTCTATGTTTTTATTGTCTCGGCCGCTACGTAGATTGAACCCAGGCTGCTGGCGTCACTCCGCACCACAGACCAGATAGCTGAGCTAACCGACCCCCTGTGTCCTGTGGGGATTCTCTCCTGACCGAGCCAAGTAAGTCCGAGCGAGACCAGGGTTTGAACCACTCCCCCCGCTGGGCGGGGGCTGAGTGAGGAGTAAAGGGAGGGTGCGGGTCGGCGCCTCCAACGCGCTCGCTCGAGGGACAGCCTCCGCGTGGAACCATCTCAGCGAGCCGCTGACCTGCGAAAACGAAATATCAGCGGGAAGACCGTTCCGCGAGCGTCGGGCAGCGCGTTCATACACACACCTCAGTCCCCAGGCATATTTGAGGCCTGACCTGTCCCCCTGTCCTGGATCCAGGTTGCAGCCACAGCGTCAAGGCCGCCTGGCCGATCGGCCGACCCACCAACAATAAAAATAGAGCCGGGCTTCGTCCAATCTCAGTCAATCGCCGTTTAATTCATTCACGCTGGCTTCCTCATTATCGTCGGGAAGGCTCCCGACTCCGCGCGCGAGCTCTCAGACTGGAACATCGCGCAAATCGCCGGGACGTGCGTCCGATGTCTTCTCACACATAACGTTCTGGCCTCGGAAAGTAATCTAATCCTGTTAGAATTTCCTAAGTTTCTATAAGATCCCCTCCTCTCACCCTTCTGAACCCCAATGAATATAACCCGAACCGACTCAGTCCCTCCTCATACGTCAGTCCCGCCCTCCCAGGAATCAGTCTGGGAAACCTTCGCTGCGCTCCCTCCACAGCAAGAACAGCCCTCCTCAGATAAGGGGACCAAAACTAGAGGGGATTGTCATGACATCCAGATCAGCATATCATGGCGCAATCACACACACACACTGATGGACAGGCAGTTGGACCAACCAGCACACACATAACATCGCAGCCAATCACCAGTGAGAGCACACGCACTATAAAAACAGGGAACACCACAGTTCCCGCTCATTCTACCAGGAGATAGCTCAGAGCACAGAGCTCACAGCGCGCCACTCAGACATAGACCATGTGCTGAGTGCCTCACTAAGATAGTGATAGGGCTGGGTCCACAGGTTAGCTGGTGAAGCACGTACCCAAGCTAGCAGTTAGTTGTTACCGTTGTTTAGACAATAAAACAGAGTTGTACCATCCACAGCCGTGTTGGATCATTTGTGCATCAGAACACCCAACACGACAGGGATCAAAGGATATGGGGGGAAAGCGGGAACCGGTTACTGAGTTTGATGATCAGCTATGATCATAATGAATGGCGGAGCAGGCTCGAAGGGCCGAATGGCCTCCTCCTGCTCCGATTTTCCGTGTTTCTAAGTTTTTAGGTTCCCATATCAAAGGTGGACGAGTCCCCCCGCACCCCCCCACCCCCCCCCCCTTCCTCCCCAACCCCCTTCACTGCATCGGCTCTTGAACCTATGAACGCAAAGTAAGTTGGTCTGCCTGTGAGCTGAATAGAATTGGCAGCTCTGACGACAGATGCTTCTGGAAGCATTGATCAGAATCACCACTGCCTCCAATAATGGGCACCTCAGAGATAGCAACGTGGGATAAACACATTAGATCTATCTTGTCTGGAATTGTCAGCAGAGTATGAGTAATGGGTCTGTTTAGATGAAAGATTAAATGGAAATTCACCTTAATTATCTGAGATCTACCTGGCGCGAGACAGAAGACAACAGCCTGCATTTGTGTGACGCCTCTGCTGTCACCACTGACTTCCTCTCACAACCTCAGCCACGAGGGTGGGGGGGGTGGGGGAGAGATGATCAAATTATGCTGAAAGGAAATTGGACGGGGCCCCGAGGGGGAGAAAGTTCCAGGGCCATGAGACAGAGAGGGAAGACCACAAGACGTAGGAGCAGAATTAGGCCACTCGGCCCATCGAGTCTGCTCCACCATTCGATCATGGCTGATATTTTTCTCATCCCCATTCTCCTGCCTTCTCCCCATAACCCCCGATCCACTTATTAATCAGGAACCTATCTCTACCTTAAAGACACTCAGTGATTTGACCTCCACAGCCTTCTGCGGCAAAGAGTTCCACAGATTCGCCACCCTCTGGCTGAAGAAATACCTCCTCATCTCTGTTTGAAAGGATCGTCCCTTTAGTCTGAGATTGTGTCCTCTGGTTCTAGTTTTTCCGACAAGTGGAAACATCCTCTCCACGTCCACTCTATCCAGGCCTCGCAGTATCCTGTAAGTTTCAATAAGATCCCCCCTCATCCTTCTAAACTCCAACGAGTGCAGACCTCAACAGTTCCTCATACGACAACCTCTTCATTCCAGGGATCATTCTTGTGAACCTCCTCTGGACCCTTTCCAAGGCCAGCACATCCTTCCTTAGAAACGGGACCCAAAACTGCTCACGGTACTCCAAGTGGGGTCTGACCAGAGCCTTATACAGACTCAGAAGTACATCCCTGGTCTTGTATTCTAGCCCTCTCGACGGGAATGCTAACATTGCATTTGAAAGACGGGCGTTAAGGGGCTGATTGGATTGCTCCGCAGGGGGCCAGTATCGGGTCGCTAGGTTGAATGGCCTCCTCCTGTAACCTCATAATAATAAAGACTCCACATTGACCTGAACCTTTCCATCCAAATGAAGTTTGAACAGCCTACAGGAGATAGAGAGAGGGGTGGGTGAGCGGGGTGGGGGGGAGATAGTGATGAGGCAGGAAAAGTGAATTTGCATGCATGCCTTCCATCAGCGAGAGCCAGAAAGGATTTGTCAAAATTAAACTCGATTGCAACACCAGGCATGCAATCACTCTTTCGTTTTTAATCAAGAGACTGGGGAAATGGCTGAGGCTCAGATAGCAGGGCAGCGCTGAGCAGTAATGAGGGCGAAGGGAAGGAGAAGAAAATCAAAACGCTGCGATTAGATGTTGGCACATCGGCGTTTTAAAAAAAACTGGGCGAAAAGAAATACTTCTTTCACTTTGAATTGTATTATTATTGATCTCTTGCTGCCCCTAATATGTCCAAATCCATTTATCTAACTGCTTCAGAACACTTTTGTTAGTTTAGATTGTCCTAATGACCCTATCGAGTCAGCTTTGGGCCACTTAATGCTCATCATCATTCGCTGACCCACCTCCACCTTAGCTCCCTTATCTTCATTCCCCCACAGGGATGTGGGCGTCGCTGGCCGGGCCCAGCATTTCTTGCCCATCCCTAATTGACCCTCTGGCCGAATATCTCGCTCGGCCATTTCAGAGAGGGGCAGCTAAGAGTCGACCACCTTTGCTGTGGGTCTGGAGTCACGTACAGGCCACAATAACCCTCACATTTTCTCTTCCTCAAAAGATCATAGATCATAGAATTTACAGTGCAGAAGGAGGCCATTCGGCCCATCGAGTCTGCACCGGCTCTTGGAAAGAGCACCCTACCCAAGGTCAACACCTCCACCCTATCCCCATAACCCAGTAACCCCACCCAACACTCAGGGCACTTTTGGACACTAAGGGCAATTTATCACGGCCAATCCACCTAAACTGCACATCTTTGGACTGTGGGAGGAAACCGGAGCACCCGGAGGAAACCCACGCAGACACGGGGAGAACGTGCAGACTCCGCACAGACAGTGACCCAAGCCGGGAATCGAACCAAGGACCCTGGAGCTGTGTCGCAACTGTGCTATCCACAATGCTACCGTGCTGCCCAAGATAAGAAGCCTCGGTCTGTTCAGGGACCAGGAGGGATAATGGGTTAGAATTTCCACGCCTCCCTTGACGTGTCTCGCGGCGCCGGACGGAGACCGTCATTGGCCGGTGGCAAGATCTCCCGGTCCCGCCGTTATCACCCATGGGCCATTGACAACCGGAAGATTTCCCTTGCGGCAAAGGAAAGAAACTTCCTGCCCACGTTCCGGCTCTGGCGGCCCTGTGAATCTTCTTTGCACCTTCCCGAGTGCCTCAGTGTGATATAGAGAGCAGAGCTGTGCACAATACTCCGTGTGTGGTTTAACTGAGGCAACGTGTAGACCCGCACCGTGCATTGTAATCCAAGTGCGGCCTAGTCACGGTGGTTTTAAGCAAGTTTCACGTCACTTTCGGTCTGTTGGGCCACTGGTCAGATATTCTCCCTTGGTTTATGATTTGCTGGCACGTGGGGGTAGCTGGGCCTGGCCAACGTTTGTTACCCACCCCCAGTTGCCCTTGAACCGGGTGGCTCGCTCGGCCATTTCAGAGGGGCAGTTAAGCGTCAATCCCGGATCACATTAGGCCAGACCAGGTAAGGACGGCAGATTTCCTCCCCCAAAAATAGTGAAACAAATGGATTTTGACAACAATCAATGCTAGTTACCACGGTCGCCAGACTAACTTCCGTTTCCAGATTTGACGCACTGAATTTAAATTCCCCCAGCTGCAGTGGTGGAAATAGAACCCATGGTTAGGCGGTTTCCTCCCACAGTCCAAAGACGTGCAGATTAGGTGGATTGGCCACGTTAAATTGTCCCTTAGTGTCCAAAAGGTTAGGTGGGGTTACTGGGTTACGGGAATAGGGTGGGATCGTGGACCTAGTAAGGCTGCTCTTCCCGAGGGTCGGTGCAGACTCGATGGGCTGAATGGCCTCCTTCTGCATTGTAGGGATTCTATGATTCTATGGCTCACTGGGTAATGCCCTGGTCTCTCTGACACACCCAATGCAGTACTGAGAGAGTGCAGCCCTGCCGGGGGTGCCATAGAGTGTCTACAGTGCAGAAGGAGGCCATTCGGCCCATCGAGTCTGCACCAATGGTCCGAAAGAGCATCCTATCGAGGCCCCCCCCCCCCACCCCATCCCCGGGTGGGCAGCACGGTAGCATTGTGGATAGCACAATTGCTTCACAGCTCCAGGGTCCCAGGTTCGATCCCGGCTTGGGTCACTGTCTGTGCGGAGTCTGCACATCCTCCCCGTGTGCGCGTGGGTTTCCTCCGGGTGCTCCGGTTTCCTCCCACAGTCCAAAGATGTGCAGGTTAGGTGGATTGGCTGTGATAAATTGCCCTTAGTGTCCAAAATTGCCCTTAGTGTTGGGTGGGGTTACTGGGTTATGGGGATAGAATGGAGGTGTTGACCTTGGGTAGGGTGCTCTTTCCAAGAGCCGGTGCAGACTCGATGGGCCAAATGGCCTCCTTCTGCATTGTAAATTCTATGATAATCTATAAACTAACTTGCACATCTCTGGACTGTGGGAGGAAATCCACGCAGACACGGGGGGAACGGGCAGACTCCGCACAGACAGTCACCCGAAGCCGGTATTGAACCCGGCTCCCTGGTGCTGTGAGGCAGCAGTGCTAACCAACGTGCCATTTTTCAGCTAAGGTGACAAACCAAAGCTCCCTCAGCACGGCGCAGGTCAAAGACTTTCTGCCACGATTTCAAAGACAGACGAGAGACTTACAGAATAGAATCACAGATTGCCTGCAGGACAGAAGGGAGGCCAGTCAGCCCATCATGGCGATGCTAGCTCACTGCAGAAGCAACTCAGCAACTCTCCACTTGTCAGCCGCCTCCACATAGCCCTTCAAATTATTCCTCTTCAGATAACGATCCAATTCCATTTTGGAAGCCGTGATTGAATTCCCTCCCCCACACTCCCAGGCAGCGCATTCCGAATCCAACCACTCGCTGCATGAAAAAGCGTTCCCTCATGGTCACGTTTGCTTCTTGCATCAGTCGCCTTCCGCCATCGCCCTCTCATTCCCAATGGGGAAGCTTCACCCTATCCACTCTGTCCAGACTCCCCGCCCCCCCCCCTGGTTTGGAACGCTTCTATCAAATCTCCCCTCGGCCTTCTCTTCGCCAAGCGGAACAGCCTCAACTACTCCGGTCTCTCCACCTGCCCGAAGCCCCTCATCCCTGGAACCGTTTCTCCTCAATCATTTTGACCGACGCTCTGGGCTCAATATTCAACAATCATCCAATGTCCCTCAGGTGTATCAGCCGGTTTACGGGGATAACGTCACCCTGGCCGAGCGAGTCACACTCACCAGAAAGTTGCGAGGTTGGGTCCCACACCAGGGGCTCGGGCGGCTGAGGGAGAGCCGCGCTGAGGGAGAGCCGCGCTGAGGGAGCGCCGCGCTGAGGGAGAGCCGCGCTGAGGGAGCGCCGCGCTGAGGGAGAGGCGCGCTGAGGGAGAGCCACGCTGAGGGAGAGTATCGCTGAGGGAGCGCCGCGCTGAGGGAGTGCCGCGCTGAGGGAGCGCCGCGCTGAGGGAGCGCCGCGCTGAGGGAGAGCCGCGCTGTGGGAGAGCCGCGCTGACGCGCTGAGCGAGAGCCGCACTGAGGGAGCGCCGCGCTGAGGGAGAGCCGCGCTGAGGGAGCGCCGCGCTGAGGGAGAGCCGCGCTGAGGGAGCGCCGCGCTGAGGGAGCGCCGCGCTGAGGGAGAGCCGCGCTGAGGGAGAGCCGCGCTGAGGGAGCGCCGCGCTGAGGGAGCGCCGCGCTGAGGGAGCGTCGCACTGAGGGAGCGCCTCGCTGAGGGAGCGCCTCGCTGAGGGAGCGCCGCGCTGAGGGAGCGTCGCACTGAGGGAGCGCCTCGCTGAGGGAGCGCCTCGCTGAGGGAGCGCCTCGCTGAGGGAGAGCCGCGCTGAGGGAGAGCCGCGCTGACGCGCTGAGGGAGAGCCGCTCTGAGGGAGCGCCGCGCTGAGGGAGCGCCGCGCTGAGGGAGAGCCGCGCTGAGGGAGAGCCGCGCTGAGGGAGAGCCGCGCTGAGGGAGAGCCTCGCTGAGGGAGAGCCTCGCTGAGGGAGAGCCGCGCTGAGGGAGAGCCGCGCTGAGGGAGAGCCGCGCTGAGGGAGAGCCTCGCTGAGGGAGAGCCGCGCTGAGGGAGCGCCGCGCTGAGGGAGAGCCGCGCTGAGGGAGAGCCGCGCTGAGGGAGAGCCGCGTTGAGGGAGCGCCGCGCTGAGGGAGCGCCGCGCTGAGGGAGAGCCGCGCTGAGGGAGCGCCGCGCTGAGGGAGAGCCGCGCTGAGGGAGCGCCGCGCTGAGGGAGCACCGCGCTGAGGGAGCGTCGCACTGAGGGAGCGCCTCGCTGAGGGAGCGCCACGCTGAGGGAGCGCCTCGCTGAGGGAGCGCCTCGCTGAGGGAGAGCCGCGCTGAGGGAGAGCCGCGCTGACGCGCTGAGGGAGAGCCGCTCTGAGGGAGAGCCGCGCTGAGGGAGAGCCGCGCTGAGGGAGAGCCGCGCTGAGGGAGAGCCTCGCTGAGGGAGAGCCTCGCTGAGGGAGAGCCGCGCTGAGGGAGAGCCGCGCTGAGGGAGAGCCGCGCTGAGGGAGAGCCTCGCTGAGGGAGAGCCGCGCTGAGGGAGCGCCGCGCTGAGGGAGAGCCGCGCTGAGGGAGAGCCGCGCTGAGGGAGAGCCGCGTTGAGGGAGCGCCGCGCTGAGGGAGCGCCGCGCTGAGGGAGAGCCGCGCTGACGCGCTGAGGGAGAGCCGCTCTGAGGGAGAGCCGTGCTGAGGGAGAGCCGCGCTGAGGGAGAGCCGCGCTGACGCGCTGAGGGAGAGCCGCTCTGAGGGAGAGCCGCGCTGAGGGAGAGCCGCGCTGAGGGAGCGCCGCGCTGAGGGAGAGACGCGCTGAGGGAGCGCCGCGCTGATGGAGAGCCACACTGAGGGAGAGCCGTGCTGAGGGAGAGCCGCGCTGAGGGAGAGCCGTGCTGAGGGAGAGCCGCGCTGAGGGAGAGTCTCGCTGAGGGAGAGCCGCGCTGAGGGAGAGCCGTGCTGAGGGAGAGCCGCGCTGAGGGAGAGCCGCGCTGAGGGAGAGCCGCACTGAGGGAGAGCCGCGCTGAGGGAGGGCCGCGCTGAGGGAGGGCCGCGCTGAGGGAGCGCCTCGCTGAGGGAGCGCCGCGCTGAGGGAGAGCCGCGCTGAGGGAGAGCCGCGCTGAGGGAGAGCCGCGCTGAGGGAGAGCCGCGTTGAGGGAGAGCCGCGTTGAGGGAGAGCCGTGCTGAGGGAGAGCCGCGCTGAGGGAGAGCCTCGCTGAGGGAGAGCCGCGCTGAGGGAGAGCCGCGTTGAGGGAGAGCCGTGCTGAGGGAGAGCCGCGCTGAGGGAGAGCCGCGCTGAGGGAGAGCCGCGCTGAGGGAGAGCCGCGCTGAGGGAGCGCCGCGCTGAGGGAGAGCCGCGCTGAGGGAGCGCCTCGCTGAGGGAGAGCCGCGCTGAGGGAGGGCCGCGCTGAGGGAGCGCCGCGCTGAGGGAGCGCCTCGCTGACGGAGCGCCTCGCTGAGGGAGCGCCTCGCTGAGGGAGCGCCTCGCTGAGGGAGCGCCGCGCTGAGGGAGCGCCGCGCTGAGGGAGCGCCTCGCTGAGGGAGCTCCGCGCTGAGGGAGAGCCGCGCTGAGGGAGAGCCGCGATGAGGGAGAGCCGCGCTGAGGGAGAGCCGCGCTGAGGGAGAGCCGCGCTGAGGGAGAGCCGCGCTGAGGGAGAGCCGCCCTGAGGTAGCACCGCGCAGGGGGAGAGCCGCGCTGAGGGAGAGCCGCGCTGAGGGAGCGCCACGCTGAGGGAGAGCCGCGCTGAGGGAGCGCCGCGCTGAGGAAGCGCCGCGCTGAGGGAGCGCCGCGCTGAGGGAGCGCCGCGCTGAGGGAGCTCTGCGCTGAGGCAGAGCCGCGCTGAGGGAGAGCCGCGATGAGGGAGAGCCGTGTTGAGGGAGAGCCTCGCTGAGGGAGAGCCGCGCAGAGGGAGAGCCGCGTTGAGGGAGAGCCTCGCTGAGGGAGAGCCTCGCTGAGGGAGAGCCGCGCAGAGGGAGAGCCGCGTTGAGGGAGAGCCTCGCTGAGGGAGAGCCGCGTTGAGGGAGCGCCGCGTTGAGGGAGAGCCTCGCTGAGGGAGAGCCGCGCTGAGGGAGAGCCGCGTTGAGGGAGAGCCGTGCTGAGGGAGAGCCGCGCTGAGGGAGAGCCTCGCTGAGGGAGAGCCGCGCTGAGGGAGAGCCGCGTTTAGGGAGAGCCGCGCTGAGGGAGAGCCGCGCTGAGGGAGAGCCGTGCTGAGGGAGAGACGCGCTGAGGGAGAGCCGCGCTGAGGGAGAGCCGCGCTGAGGGAGAGCCTCGCTGAGGGAGCGCCGCGCTGAGGGAGCTCCGCGCTGAGGGAGAGCCGCGATGAGGGAGAGCCGCGCTGAGGGAGCGCCGCGCTGAGGGAGGTCCGCGCTGAGGGAGAGCCGCGCTGAGGGAGAGCCGCGCTGAGGGAGCGCCGCGCTGAGGGAGCGCCGCGCTGAGGGAGCGCCGCGCTGAGGGAGCGCCGCGCTGAGGGAGAGCCGCGATGAGGGAGAGCCGCGCTGAGGGAGCGCCTCGCTGAGGGAGAGCCGCGCTGAGGGAGAGCAGCGCTGAGGGAGAGCCGCGATGAGGGATAGCCGCGCTGAGGGAGCGCCGCGCTGAGGGAGCTCCGCGCTGAGGGAGAGCCACGCTGAGGGAGAGCCGCGATGAGGGAGCGCCGCGCTGAGGGAGCGCCGCGCTGAGGGAGAGCCGCGCTGAGGGAGAGCCTCGCTGAGGGAGAGACGCGCTGAGGGAGAGCCTCGCTGAGGGAGAGCCGCGCTGAGGGAGAGCCGCGCTGATGGAGTGCCGCGCTGAGGGAGAGCCGCGATGAGGGATAGCCGCGCTGAGGGAGAGCCGCGCTGAGGGAGAGCCGCGCTGAGGGAGAGCCGCGCTGAGGGAGCGCCGCGCTGAGGGAGAGCCTCGCTGAGGGAGAGCCGCGCTGAGGGAGCGCCGTGCTGAGGGAGAGCCGTGCTGAGGGAGAGCCGCGCTGAGGGAGAGCCGCGATGAGGGATAGCCGCGCTGAGGGAGAGCCGCGCTGATGGAGCTCCGCGCTGAGGGAGAGCCGTGCTGAGGGAGCGTCGCGCTGAGGGTGAGCCGCGCTGAGGGAGCGTCGCGCTGAGGGAGAGCCGCGCTGAGGGAGCGCCGCGCTGAGGGAGCGCCGCGCTGAGGGAGAGCCGCGCTGAGGGAGAGCCTCGCTGAGGGAGAGCCGCGCTGAGGGAGAGCCTCGCTGAGGGAGAGCCGCGCTGAGGGAGAGCCGCGCTGATGGAGTGCCGCGCTGAGGGAGAGCCGCGCTGAGGGAGAGCCGCGCTGAGGGAGTGCCGCGCTGAGGGAGAGCCGCGCTGAGGGAGCGCCTCGCTGAGGTAGCGCCGCGCTGAGGGAGAGCCGCGCTGAGGGAGAGCCGCGCTGAGGGAGAGCCTCGCTGAGGGAGAGCCGCGCTGAGGGAGAGCCTCGCTGAGGGAGAGCCGCGCTGAGGGAGAGCCGCGCTGAGGGAGAGCCGCGCTGAGGGAGCGCCGCGCTGAGGAAGCGCCGCGCTGAGGGAGCGCCGCGTTGAGAGAGCGCCGAGCTGAGGGAGAGCCGCGCTGAGGGAGAGCCGCGATGAGGGAGAGCCGCGCTGGGGGAGAGCCGTGCTGAGGGAGAGCCGCGCTGAGGGAGAGCCGCGATGAGGGAGAGCCGCGCTGAGGGAGCGCCTCGCTGAGGGAGAGCCGCGCTGAGGGAGAGCCGCGCTGAGGGAGAGCCGCGCTGAGGGAGAGCCGCGCTGAGGGAGAGCCGCGCTGAGGGAGAACCGCGCTGAGGGAGCGCCTCGCTGAGGGAGCACCGCGCTGAGGGAGCGCCGCACTGATGGAGCTCCGCGCTGAGGGAGAGCCGCGCTGAGGGAGAGCCGCGCTGATGGAGCTCCGCGCTGAGGGAGAGCCGCACTGATGGAGCTCCGCGCTGAGGGTGAGCCGCGCTGAGGGAGCGTCGCGCTGAGGGAGAGCCTCGCTGAGGGAGAGCCGCGCTGAGGGAGAGCCTCGCTGAGGGAGAGCCGCGCTGAGGGAGAGCCGCGCTGATGGAGTGCCGCGCTGAGGGAGAGCCGTGCTGAGGGAGCGCCGCGCTGAGGGAGCGCCGCGCTGAGGGAGAGCCGCGCTGAGGGAGTGCCGCGCTGAGGGAGCGCCGCGCTGAGGGAGAGCCGCGCTGAGGGAGAGCCTCGCTGAGGGAGAGCCGCGCTGAGGGAGAGCCTCGCTGAGGGAGAGCCGCGCTGAGGGAGAGCCGCGCTGATGGAGTGCCGCGCTGAGGGAGAGCCGCGCTGAGGGAGTGCCGCGCTGAGGGAGAGCCGCGCTGAGGGAGCGCCTCGCTGAGGTAGCGCCGCGCTGAGGGAGCGCCGCGCTGAGGGAGCGCCGCGTTGAGGGAGCGCCGAGCTGAGGGAGAGCCGCGCTGAGGGAGAGCCGCGATGGGGGAGAGCAGCGCTGGGGAAGAGCCGCGCTGAGGGAGAGCCGCGCTGAGGGAGAGCCGCGCTGAGGGAGAGCCGCGCTGAGGGAGAGCCGCGCTGAGGGAGAGCCGCGCTGAGGGAGAGCCGCGCTGAGGGAGAGCCGCATTGAGGGAGAGCCGCGCTGAGGGAGAGCCGCGCTGAGGGAGAGCCGCGTTGAGGGAGAGCCGCGCTGAGGGAGCGCCTCGCTGAGGGAGAGCCGCGTTGAGGGAGAACCGCGCTGAGGGAGAGCCGCGCTGAGGGAGAGCCTCGCTGAGGGAGAGCCGCGTTGAGGGAGAGCCGCGCAGAGGGAGAACCGCGCTGAGGGAGAGCCGCGCTGAGGGAGAGCCGCGCTGAGGGAGAGCCTCGCTGAGGGAGCGCCGCGCTGACACGCTGAGGGAGAGCCGCGCTGAGGGAGCGCCGCGCTGAGGGAGAGCCGCGCTGAGGGAGAGCCGCGCTGAGGGAGCGCCGCGCTGAGGGAGAGCCGCGCTGCGGGAGCGCCGCGCTGAGGGAGAGCCTCGCTGAGGGAGAGCCTCGCTGAGGGAGAGCCTCGCTGAGGGAGCGCCTCGCTGAGGGAGCGCCGCGCTGCGGGAGAGCCGCGCTGCGGGAGAGCCGCGCTGAGGGAGAGCCTCGCTGAGGGAGAGCCGCGCTGAGGGAGAGCCGCGCTGAGGGAGCGCCGCGCTGCGGGAGAGCCGCGCTACGGGAGAGCCGCGCTGAGGGAGAGCCGCGCTGAGGGAGAGCCGCGCTGAGGGAGAGCCGCGCTGCGGGAGAGCCTCGCTGAGGGAGAGCCGCGCTGAGGGAGAGCCTCGCTGAGGGAGAGCCGCGCTGAGGTAGAGCCGCGCTGAGGGAGAGCCGCGCTGGGGGAGAGCCGCGCTGAGGGAGAGCCTCGCTGAGGAAGAGCCGCGCTGAGGGAGAGCCTCGCTGAGGGAGAGCCGCGCTGAGGGAGAGCCGCGTTGAGGGAGAGCCTCGCTGAGGGAGAGCCGCGCTGAGGGAGAGCCGCGCCGAGGGAGAGCCTCGCTGAGGGAGCGCCGCGCTGAGGGAGAGCCGCGTTGAGGGAGAGCCTCGCTGAGGGAGTGCCTCGCTGAGGGAGAGCCGCGATGAGGGATAGCCGCGCTGAGGGACAGCCGCGCTGAGGGAGAGCCGCGCTGAGGGAGCTCCGCGCTGGGGGATCCCCGCGCTGGGGGAGCTCCACGCTGAGGGAGCGCCGCGCTGAGGGAGCTCCGCGCTGAGGGTGCTCCGCGCTGAGGGAGAGCCGCGCTGGGGGAGCGCCGCGCTGAGGGAGCGCCGCGCTGAGGGAGCTCCGCGCTGAGGGAGCGCCGCGCTGAGGGAGCGCCGCGCTGAGGGAGCTCCGCGCTGAGTGAGCTCCGCGCTGAGGGATCGCCGCGCTGGGGGATCGCCGCGCTGAGGGAGCGCCGCGCTGAGGGAGAGCCGCGCTGAGGGAGCGCCGCGCTGAGGGAGAGCCGCGCTGCGGGAGCGCCGCGCTGAGGGAGAGCCTCGCTGAGGGAGAGCCTCGCTGAGGGAGAGCCTCGCTGAGGGAGCGCCTCGCTGAGGGAGCGCCGCGCTGCGGGAGAGCCGCGCTGCGGGAGAGCCGCGCTGAGGGAGAGCCTCGCTGAGGGAGAGCCGCGCTGAGGGAGAGCCGCGCTGAGGGAGCGCCGCGCTGCGGGAGAGCCGCGCTACGGGAGAGCCGCGCTGAGGGAGAGCCGCGCTGAGGGAGAGCCGCGCTGAGGGAGAGCCGCGCTGCGGGAGAGCCTCGCTGAGGGAGAGCCGCGCTGAGGGAGAGCCTCGCTGAGGGAGAGCCGCGCTGAGGGAGAGCCGCGCTGAGGGAGAGCCGCGCTGGGGGAGAGCCGCGCTGAGGGAGAGCCTCGCTGAGGAAGAGCCGCGCTGAGGGAGAGCCTCGCTGAGGGAGAGCCGCGCTGAGGGAGAGCCGCGTTGAGGGAGAGCCTCGCTGAGGGAGAGCCGCGCTGAGGGAGAGCCGCGCCGAGGGAGAGCCTCGCTGAGGGAGCGCCGCGCTGAGGGAGAGCCGCGTTGAGGGAGAGCCTCGCTGAGGGAGTGCCTCGCTGAGGGAGAGCCGCGATGAGGGATAGCCGCGCTGAGGGACAGCCGCGCTGAGGGAGAGCCGCGCTGAGGGAGCTCCGCGCTGGGGGATCCCCGCGCTGGGGGAGCTCCACGCTGAGGGAGCGCCGCGCTGAGGGAGCTCCGCGCTGAGGGTGCTCCGCGCTGAGGGAGAGCCGCGCTGGGGGAGCGCCGCGCTGAGGGAGCGCCGCGCTGAGGGAGCTCCGCGCTGAGGGAGCGCCGCGCTGAGGGAGCGCCGCGCTGAGGGAGCTCCGCGCTGAGTGAGCTCCGCGCTGAGGGATCGCCGCGCTGGGGGATCGCCGCGCTGAGGGAGCGCCGCGCTGAGGGAGCTCCGCGCTGAGGGATCGCCGCGCTGGGGGATCGCCGCGCTGGGGGAGAGCCGCGCTGAGGGAAAGCCGCGCTGAGGGAGCGCCGCGCTGAGGGAGCTCCGCGCTGGGGGATCGCCGCGCTGGGGGATCGCCGCGCTGGGGGAGAGCCGCGCTGAGGGAGCGCCGCGCTGAGGGAGCTCCGCGCTGGGGGAGCGCCGCGCTGGGGGATCGCCGCGCTGGGGGAGAGCCGCGCTGAGGGAGAGCCGCGCTGGGGGATCGCCGCGCTGGGGGAGAGCCGCGCTGAGGGAGCGCCGCGCTGGGGGATCGCCGCGCTGGGGGAGAGCCGCGCTGAGGGAGAGCCGCGCTGGGGGATCGCCGCGCTGGGGGATAGCCGCGCTGAGGGAGCGCCGCGCTGAGGGAGAGCCGCGCTGGGGGATCGCCGCGCTGGGGGAGAGCCGCGCTGAGGGAGCTTCGCGCTGGGGGAGAGCCGCGCTGGGGGATCGCCGCGCTGGGGGAGAGCCGCGCTGGGGGAGAGCCGCGCTGAGGGAGCGCCGCGCTGGGGGAGCGCCGCGCTGGGGGATCGGCACGCTGGGAGAGAGCCGCGCTGGGGGAGAGCCGCGCTGAGGGAGCTCCGCGCTGGGGGAGCGCCGCGCTGGGGGATCGGCACGCTGGGAGAGAGCCGCGCTGGGGGAGAGCCGCGCTGAGGGAGCGCCGCGCTGTGGGAGAGCCGCGCTGAGGGAGAGCCGCGCTGGGGGATCGCCGCGCTGAGGGAGCTCCGCGCTGGGGGAGCGCCGCGCTGGGGGATCGGCGTGCTGGGGGAGAGCCGCGCTGGGGGAGAGCCGCGCTGAGGGAGCGCCGCGTTGAGGGAGCTCCGCGCTGGGGGAGCGCCGCGCTGGGGGATCGCCGCGCTGGGGGAGAGCCGCGCTGAGGGAGAGCCGCGCTGGGGGATCGCCGCGCTGGGGGAGAGCCGCGCTGAGGGAGCTCCGCGCTGGGGGAGAGCCGCACTGGGGGATCGCCGCGCTGGGGGAGAGCCGCGCTGAGGGAGCGCCGCGCTGGGGGATCGCCGCGCTGGGGGAGAGCCGCGCTGAGGGTGAGCCGCGCTGGGGGATCGCCGCGCTGGGGGAGAGCCGCGCTGAGGGAGCGCCGCGCTGGGGGATCGCCGCGCTGGGGTAGAGCCGCGCTGAGGGAGAGCCGCGCTGGGGGATCGCCGCGCTGAGGGAGCTCCGCGCTGGGGAAGCGCCGCGCTGGGGGATCGCCGCGCTGGGGGAGAGCCGCGCTGAGGGAGCTCCGCGCTGAGGGAGAGCCGCGCTGAGGGAGAGCCGCGCTGAGGGAGAGCCGCGCTGGGGGATCGCCGCGCTGAGGGAGCTCCGCGCTGGGGGAGCGCCGCGCTGGGGGAGCGCCGCGCTGGGGGATCGCCGCGTTGGGGGAGAGCCGCGCTGAGGGAGAGCCGCGCTGGGGGATCGCCGCGCTGAGGGAGAACCGCGCTGAGGGAGCTCCGCGCTGAGGGAGCTCCGCGCTGAGGGAGCTCCGCGCTGGGGGAGTGCCGCGCTGGGGGATCGCCGCGTTGGGGGAGAGCCGCGCTGAGGGAGAGCCGCGCTGAGGGAGAGCCGCGCTGAGGGAGAGCCGCGCTGAGGGAGCTCCGCGCTGAGGGAGCTCCGCGCTGGGGGAGCGCCGCGCTGGGGGATCGCCGCGTTGGGGGAGCGCCGCGTTGGGGGAGCGCCGCGCTATGGGAGAGCCGCGCTGGGGGAGCGCCGCGTTGGGGGAGAGCCGCGCTGGGGGAGCGCCGCGCTGAGGGAGCGCCGCGCTGCGGGAGAGCCGCGCTGCGGGAGCGCCGCGCTATGGGAGAGCCGCGCTGGGGGAGCGCCGCGTTGGGGGAGAGCCGCGCTGAGGGAGAGCCGCGCTGCGGGAGAGCCGCGCTGAGGGAGAGCCGCGCTGAGGGAGCTCCGCGCTGAGGGAGCGCCTCGCTGAGGGAGCGCCGCGTTGGGGGAGAGCCGCGCTGAGGGAGAGCCGCGCTGAGGGAGCGCCGCGCTGCGGGAGAGCCGCGCTGCGGGAGCGCCGCGCTGGGGGAGAGCCGTGCTGAGGGAGAGCCGCGCTGAGGGAGAGCCGCGCTGCGGGAGCGCCGCGCTGGGGGAGAGCCGTGCTGAGGGAGAGCCGCGCTGAGGGAGAGCCGCGCTGAGGGAGCTCCGCGCTGGGGGAGCTCCGCGCTGGGGGAGCGCCGCGTTGGGGGAGAGCCGCGCTGAGTGAGCTCCGCGCTGAGGGAGCGCCGCCCTGCGGGAGAGCCGCGCTGCGGGAGAGCCGCGCTGGGGGAGCGCCGCGCTGAGGGAGCGCCGCGCTGAGGGAGAGCCGCGCTGGGGGATCGCCGCGCTGAGGGAGAACCGCGCTGAGGGAGCTCCGCGCTGGGGGAGCGCCGCGCTGGGGGATCGCCGCGCTGGGGGAGAGCCGCGCTGAGGGAGCGCCGCGCTGAGGGAGAGCCGCGCTGGGGGATCGCCGCGCTGAGGGAGAACCGCGCTGAGGGAGCTCCGCGCTGGGGGAGCGCCGCGCTGGGGGATCGCCGCGCTGAGGGAGCTCCGCGCTGGGGGAGAGCCGCGCTGGGGGATCGCCGCGCTGGGGGAGAGCCGCGCTGAGGGAGCTCCGCGCTGGGGGAGAGCCGCGCTGGGGGATCGCCGCGCTGGGGGAGAGCCGCGCTGAGGGAGAGCCGCGCTGTCGGATGCACCTTCCAGATTAGTCCGAAAATCTATGGTTGTCGGGATTCTCTGTTGCCGCCGGCTGCGCAACCCCTCCCCCCACCCCGCCCGAGGGCTTCCAGGTGAGATGGTTCCAAAGGGAAATCCCATTCTCAGGGGACGGGAGAAGGGAATCCCGCTGCCAGCGAAGGGTGCAAACTGGGAGCAGAGAATCCTGCCCTGGAGCTGGATCCGCCATCCTAGCGGGTCATCCCAGGTGCCTGTGGCTCTGATGGAAGAAGGGTGACAGTGTCTGGGAGGGGCCCATATTGACCTCTTACCCGATGCCGCTGAAAAGATAAACTGGCCATTCCATCGCGACGCTGTTGGCGGGATCTTGCTGTGCACGAATTGGCAGCCCATGTTTCCAAAACCAAAACAGTGACTGCCGTTCCAAAAGTACTTCAGGGGCTGCAAAGCGCTTTGGGATGTCACGAGGGCATAAAAAGGCGCAAAACAAATAGAAATCTTCAGTCCTTCTGCTGGTGGTAGGGTCTGATTGGGTTCGGTTAAAATTGCTTCCAGGTTAAGAGGTGGTGTGCTCAGGGGTCATTGCTGCGGTAACACCGGTCTTGTTTTTACGTTCCTGGTTGACCAACCCCATCGCTGGGAACTAACTTTATTAGAAACGCGGGGCAGCACGGTGGCGCAGTGGGTTAGCTGAATTGGGTACACGAAGTTTTAGAAAAAAAACCTTTATTAGAAACACGTTTTCAGGACATAATCACACCCGTTAAGGCATCCGCAGCCTTGTCACAATCATCTCCTACATGTGCTAGCTGACCTTCAAGCCCCCAGGTCATGAAGTACCTAATTGTAACTAACACTGGAGTTCCACTCCCACACTGACCCAGTAATTGTGACCGCTTGCACTTTGACATTCGGCCCATCACGTGACTGACCAGGAATCTCTCCCGCTTTTACTCCTAGCCATCGGAATCGATAATTAACCTGTTTGGCCGCCTTACGAACCACCTTTGTTTTCCTTTTATAAACTCAGAGTACCCAATTATATATATTTTTCCAATTAAGGGGCAATTTAGCCAATCCACCTACCCTGCACATCTTTGGGTTGTGGGGGCGAAACCCACGCAGACACCGGGGAGAATGTGCAAACTCCACACGGACAGTGACCCAGGGCCGGTATCGAACCCGGGCCCTCAGCGCCGCAGTCCCAGTGCTATCCACTGCGCCACATACAGCCCTCATACGAACCACTTTTGACCATTGAGTCCTGGAGTGGCACCCTTCCCTCAGAGGTGGGGCTCTACCCACTGCCTCATAAGGCCTCCTCAAGTTAAGTCCTGGCATGATATTTCGTTCAGCCCAGTCCTGCCTCTTTACGGAAGGCGCACTTCCGATGGGTTAGTGGGGTAGGCCGTTGCTGCATCTGAGTAGCCCTGCATTGTGTATCCATGTTTGTTCCTTTTTTTAAGATAAACTTAGAGTACCCAATTCTCTTTTTCCAATTAAGGGGCAATTTAGCGCGGCCAATCCACCTACCCTGCACATCTTTGGGTTGTGGGGACGAAACCCACGCAAACACGGGGAGAATGTGCAAACTCCACACGGATAGTGACCCGGGGCCGAACCCGGGTCCTCGGAGCCGTGAGGAAGCAGTGCTAACCACTCTGCCATCACGCTGCCTCCTCCGTGTTTGTTCCGAGTTGAACAAGGTCATTTTGAGAGTCCGATCATGTGACATATTGATGACGTCATCGGCCGTTTGGGCGGGGCAAATGGACAGTCGACCCTAACAGCCTGCAGATAAAACTCCTTTCCAATAAAGCTCTTATTTGCTTGCACCTTCGTGGTCCTGGAAAAATACCCCAACCCTGGACCGACCTGTCCAATCTCCAGGACACCACCATGGACGACCCAGGAGAAAAAAACATTGGGACGCAAATTTTTTTGTCCTTTTATTCGAACATCTCTCTCTTTTTTTAATAAATTAATTTTAAAAGTGCCAAACAGCACGATGGCGCAGTGGTTAGCACTGCTGCCTCACGGCGCCGAGGTCCCAGGTTCGATCCCGGCTCTGGGTCACTGTCCGTGTGGAGTTTGCACATTCTCCCCGTGTTTGCGTGGGTCTCACCCCCCACAATCCAAAGATGTGCAGGGTAGATGGATTGGACACGCTAAATTGCCCCTTAATTGGAAAAAATGAATTGGGTACGCTAAATTTTTTTTTAATTTAGAGTGCCCAATTCACTTTTTTCAATTAAGGGGCAATTTTAGCGTGGCCAATAATAATAATAATAATCGCTTATTGTCAAAAGTAGGCTTCAATGAATTTACTGTGAAAAGCCCCTAGTCGCCACATTCCGGCGCCTGTTCAGCGAGGCCGGTACGGGAATTGAACCCGCGCTGCTGGCCTTGTTCTGCATTACAAGCCAGCTGTTCAGCCCACTGTGCTAAACCAGCCCCTGTGCTAACTGTGCTGAGCAATCCACCTACCCTGCACATCTTTGGGTTGTGGGGGCGAAACCCACGCAGACACGGGGAGAATGTGCAAACTCCGCACGGACCGTGACCCAGAGCCGGGATCGAACCCGGGACCTCGGCGCCGTGAGACAGCAGTGCTAACCACTGCGCCACTACGCCTGCTCTGGTCACTCTCCGTGGCATCAATTCCGTGCTCAAGCCAGAATCTACCAAAATAAAATCCACCAAATACAAGCAGAAAACCGGAGAGTAGAGAAAATAGGCGATTTGCAAGTAAATGTACACCTCAAGCTTCCACGATCTGGAACGTTCTGACTGGGCGGCTGGTGGCTGTAGATTCAATAAAAACTCTCAAAAAGGAGAGCGAGAGGGCAGCACGGTGGCACATTGGTTAGCACTTCAGTCTCACGGCGCCGAGGTCCCAGGTTCGATCCCGGCTCTGGGTCACTGTCCGTGTGGAGTTTGCACATTCTCCCCGTATCTGCGTGGGTCTCACCCCCACAACCCAAAGATGTGCAGGGTAGGTGGATTGGCCACGCTAAATTGCCCCTTAATTGGGTACTCTAAATATTTTTTTTAAAGGAGAGCAAGTAAATTACTAAAGAAAGAAATCTTACAGGGATAGGGGGGAAAAGGGGACTTGACAGTCAATCTTATCAAATAATGGGCTAAATGGTCCCCTTTTATGCAGCATCAATCTCTGATTCTATATAATACATGGTCAGACAACAATATCGATGGGATAGAGTCACTCTGTGTATCCATGGTGAATGAATTCAAGCATTATTGCGACAATCGCATCTTTTTAACTTTCTATTGAAATCAATAGTATTTTAATTTCCTTTATAGCCTTCTCTCGGAAACTGAGATAAAATCTATCTGCAACACTGTTGATATATTCAACACTCGATCTGCATTGGTTACAGTTTGTCCCAGGAATATTTTTTGCTCAGTGAGTGACGGCTGGGCTGGGTTTACACTGGACTGGGTCCCTTTAAATCCCCCCCCCCCCCCAGTCCCCTGTCCGCCTCCACCCCCCAGCACAGCCCATCAAGGAGCTTTGACGAATGAGACCGATTAAAATCGCCCCACCTGTTCGAGAGATTCTGGGCTGCCTCATTGGGATTTAAATCTCTCGGAGGCTGCGAGAGTTTGTGTGTCTCAGCATTGACAAGTCCTCCTTAAAGTTGGGGCATCCAGGGGGCAGCGGGCAACAGGAGCGAGAGGGGGGCATCGGGCAACAGGAGCGAGAGGGGGGCATCGGGCAACAGGAGCAAGAGGGGGGCATCGGGCAGCTGGAGCGAGAGGGGGGCATCGGGAACAGGAGCGAGAGGGGGCATTCAAGTTCAGCAGCGGAAGGTGCACCGGGACTGGCAATGTGTGGGCATTGGCAACAGGAGCAAGGGGGCATGGGGCACCTGCGCCAGGAGTGAGAGGGTCATTCGGGAGAGCCGGTGTTCCCAGAAATACTTTCAAACCAGCGGCAGCTGCCCATCTGCAGGAGATTCAGCGGTGAGTGACTGGCAAAACAATGATTTATATTTCAGCCCATTTTGTTCCTGGTACACCCCCGTGTTATCATCCTGAAAATTAAAGCCTGCTCCAAAGTTAATTAGCTTGGTGTGAATGGTGAACGATTCCCATTCAGGAGCTTTTAATACTCTGCGAAAATGTTATTCAAATGATCCCAGATTGTTGCCTAATCTGATTATTTTGAGCGTGTGTAAGTGTTGTATGTTAAAAACACCGAGAAGAGGCACCGAATGTTTCATTTGCATTCCTGCGCGCAATCCTGCCTGCTGTTGATTCAGCTCTCTGAAACCTGTTACTGACTGAGTGACAGCACGCTTCTCACAATCGCTCATGTTCTAAAAAGGATTTCCACAGGGAGATCTGACCCCAGGGCGAAACAGGGGGTAAGAGACAACCTAAAGATTAAACTCACAGCGAAGATTCATCCCGTCTCTATGTTTCTTGCTGTGTCCCTCTCTATCTCTCTCTCGGTTCTCTCTCCTGCTCTCTTCTCCTATCTCGCTTTCCGTCCTGCCCCTTCTGTCTTTCTCTCTGTGTCCTGCTTTTCTTTCTCTCTCGCTCTCGGTTCTCTCTCCTTCTGCTCTCTTCTCCTATCTCGCTCTCCATCCTGCCCCTTGCTCTTTCTGTCTTTCTCTCTGTGTCCTGCTTTTCTTTCTCTCTCGCTCTCTCTCTCTCTCGGTTCTCTCTCCTTCTGCTCTCTTCTCCTATCTCGCTCTCCATCCTGCCCCTTGCTCTTTCTGTCTTTCTCTCTGTGTCCTGCTTTTCTTTCTCTGTTCATTTTCTCTATCTATCTATCTATCTATCTTTCTTTCTACCTTTCTATCTATCTATCTATCTATCTTTCTACCTTTCTATCTATCTATCTATCTACCTTTCTATCTATCTATCTATCTATCTACCTTTCTATCTATCTATCTATCTATCTTTCTATCTATCTATCTATCTTTCTATCTATCTATCTTTCTATCTATCTATCTTTCCATCTATCTTTCTATCTATCTTTCTATCTATCTATCTATCTATCTTTCTATCTTTCTATCTATCTATCTATCTATCTATCTATCTTTCTTTCCTTCTTTCTATCTATCTATCTATCTTTCTATCTATCTATCCCATTCCTCCCTCCTCTCCTCTGTCATACCCTCCCTCTTTCCAGCCTTCACTGTCTCCTGTCCGGGTTCTCTTTACTCTCTGTTGCTCTCTCATTCTCTGTCCTTTCCCTCTCTCTCTCACTCTCTCTCCTTTTGTTCTCCCCCTCTGTCCCTCGCTCTCCTGTTATTTGCTCCTGCCCTTCTTAGCCCCCTCTATCCCATTTCTCTCTCTCTCTCTCTCTCTATCCTTTTCCTCTCCCCCCCTCTTTCCTTTTGTCTGTTCTCTCTCTCTCTGCTCCTCCTCAGTCCTTCTCTCCTCTACTACTACCCTTCAGCCCTCCAATTTCTCTCCCTCTGCCCTCTTCCCCGTCTCCACTCTATCCCTCCCTCCAGCATTTCACTCCTTCTCTCGCTCTCTCTCTCTCTAAACCTCCTTCGCTGCCCCCTGAGATCTCTAATTCTTTCCTCCCGATTCGGTCGATTCTCAGTGACTTTCCACTTTCTTTTCATTTGTCATTTCCATTTTTCTCCTGGTATTTACCTCCTTTGGCGCCTCTTTCAATATTCTGTCCCCGTCTGGCTGAAATTCGGGGAGGCGAGAGTGCAGATCGCAGTAAAAGATGGAACAATTTGTATTCAAACCTACTTGGCCCAAGGTTTCCAACGCTGCTGCATATTCTACACTGGAACAATCCACTCTAAAGATATAAAATCCCCGCAAGAATGATATTCGATCTAAAAATGACAACAACCAGAGCCTACAGTCCAGTTATGCTCCACGGGGATCTCTGGGACTATAAATTATGGATAACAAATTGTCTTCTGTATTCTAGATTGAAAATAAAATGATTGTTTGGAATTCTACACCAGATTCATTACGCCGTAATTAAATTGTTGCTGCTGTGTTCAGTTTTAGAGAAGACAATGGGATCAGTCAAGGTGTACACTTTCAATTAATTGATGCTTTCCTCCACCCCCCACCCCCCCTCCCGCCCACCACTAGTTTTCCCCTGAAAGGCAGACGTGCATTTATATAGCGCCATCTACTCAGCCCTCAGGACATCCCGAAGCACTTTACGACCAATGAGGTACTTGATTTTTACCACTTATTGTTGGGGGAGGGGGGGGGGGGTGCAGGGGAGGTGAAGGGAGAGGGGAGGAGAGGGGCAGGAGGATAGCGAGGGAGGAGGTAAATGAGGCAAAGGGGGAAGAAGACGAGGAGGCGGAGGATAGGGAGGGGGGTTTGGGGAGGGGGGAGATTGGCGATAGGGAAGTGGACGGGGGGGTAATACCAGAAAGGAGGAGGATAGGGGAGGGAGAGGTGAGGGGAGGTTACGGAACGGGATGGGGGGGGGGGCTAAGGAGAGGGGTAGTTTAGGGTTGGGAAGGAAATGGAAAGGGAGAACGGGGGCACTTGGTGGTCCCTAATCCTCAGCTGTCATTGGCCGAGAGTTCCCCCACGACTCAGTCTGAGAGTGTTCGACTCGGTCACAACGTACGCCGTCTGTTGAGTGATCTCAACCCCCTCGGGTGGTCACCATCCCTGGGTCGAGGGGGAGCGATCTGGCAAGGCGCATTGGGTGGACGAAGTGTGAGGGCAGGGTTGGGCTTGACTGCGATGCACTCCACAGTTGAAAAGCTGTTGCCAGTCACTGGGTTCGCGCAGTGAAGCAAAGCCACTTGGACCGACCCCCCCTGGCGCAGTAGCTCTACGGGAGTTGACGCCGTTGGGAGGACAGTAGCGAAGGTCGGAAGCAGCAAATACTTTAGCCACCATTCCAATCATTTTATTGGGTTAATGGTTCCAAATTACAGAAAGATAAGGGAGATCACAGCCACCCTGACACTTCCAAAATGCTCCACAGAATTGAACAGATTTTCAGCTCAAAAGAATAAACCTGGAACCGAGGGGGGACATCAGTAAAGTTGAAACATGCCCCATTTCACAACATCCTCACTCTGCACGTCAATGAACTGGTCATAAAATCCTAGCCATTGTCTGCCACCTTCTCAACCATTCATTCTACTTGGGCCGGAGGTCACGGATTCAAATCCCAGCTCCACTTAGCCACCACAATGTCGCTGATGATTCGGTGCTGGACTGGCCGAGGTTCCCCTTCTGGATCAAAACTTCAAACACACTTTCCCACTCGGGATGGACAGAAAGAGGAAGGGCAGAGTCCGGAGCCCAGTATCTGTGAGTGTGTGTGACAAAGAGAGAGAGTATGTGTGTGTGTGAGAGAGAGTAGAAGTGAGTGTGAGAATGTGTAAGTGTGTGTGTGAGAGAGAGAGTGTGTTCGTGAGTGTGCGTGTGTGTACGTGTGAGAGAGTGGATGTGAGCGTGCAAGTGTGAATAGGGAGAGTGTGAGAGATCGTGTGAGTGTGTGATAGTGAGTGTGCGTGAGTGAGTGTGCGTGAGTGTGAGAGAGGGTGTGAGTGAGTGTGTGTGTTTATGTGTGAGGGACAGTGTGTAAGTGTGTGAGAGTGTGTATGTGCCTGTGTGTGCAAGTTTGTGTGTGAGTTAGTGTATGTGTGTATGTCAGGGGCAGCAGGGTGGCGCAGTGGTTAGCACTGCTGCCTCACGGCACCGAGGACCCGGCTCTGGGTCACTGTCCGTGTGGAGTTTGCACATTCTCCCCGTGTCTGCGTGGGTTTCACAACCCAAAAAGATGTGTAGGTTAGGTGGATTGGCCACGCTAAATTGCCCCTCAATTGGAGAAAAAAAATAATTGGGTACCCTTAAAAAAATGTTAAATGTGTGTGTGCATGTGGATGAGTGTGTGTACATGAGTGTGGATGGGAGAGTGTGTGAGTGAGTTTGTGTGTGGGTGTGAAAATGTGAGTGAGTGTGTGTGAGTGTTGGGGCAGCACGGTAGCACGGTGGTTAGCACAATTGCTTCACAGCTCCAGGGTCCCAGGTTCGATTCCAGCTTGGCTCATTGTCTGTGCGGAGTCTGCACGTCCTCCCCGTGTGTGCGTGGGTTTCCTCCGGGTGCTCCGGTTTCCTCCCACAGTCCAAAGATGTGCAGGTTAGGTGGATTGGCCGTGATAAATTGCCCTTAGTGTCCAAAATTGCCCTTAGTGTTGGGTGGGGTTACTGGGTTATGGGGATCAGGTGGAGGTGTTGACCTTGGGTAGGGTGCTCTTTCCAAGAGCCGGTGCAGTCTCGATGGGCTGAATGGCCTCCTTCTGCACTGTAAATTCTATGTATGTCTATGTATCAATATTTGGGATCTTGCTGTGCACAAGTAGGCTGCCACATTCCTACATTAAAACAGTGACTCCAGTGCAAGAGTACTTTGGCTGAGAAGACGAAAGGCGCTAGATAAATGCAAGTCTTAGTGGGTGCCCACACCATCCAGTGTGGTACTGAGCCCATCAACCCACTGGGTGAACAGAGGGGGCGTTACACAGTAACGGGGGTTAAGAGGCAGCTGTTTAACTTGATGGCCTTGGGCCTATACCTTGCTGATGTGATGTGTTTTATCCAAAAGGTCTTTACTGAAAGCTGATGAGGACGAAAGTATGGAGAATGAAACCCTGGACAACAGTAGTCTCTTCAACAGTAGCTCTCTCATGAACTTCCCTGGAACCATTCTACTGCAGAAGTACAAGTCGTTCTTCATCCTGCTATACTGCGCCCTGGTGGCCGTGGCCTGCGTGGGCAACATCTTCCTGGTGGGCAGCATCATTGTGGACAAGAAGCTCCACAACGCCACCAACTTCTTCATCGGCAACCTCTCGGTCACCGACCTCCTCATGTGCCTGACGTGCGTCCCCCTCACCCTGTCCTACGCCTTTGAGTTGCGCGGATGGCTCTTCGGCAAGTTCATGTGCCACTTTGTCTCGCTCATGCAGTCGGCCATGGTCTACGTCTCGGTCCTCTCGCTGACGGCCATCGCGGTGGACCGGTACATCGTGGTGGCCTACCCCATCCGGCAGAGGGTGACACTGAGCTGCTGCGCCCTCATCGTCGGGGGCATCTGGGCCCTCTCGCTGGCCCTGGCGAGCCCAGCCTCCATCTACGCCACCTACGTGGAGCTCAAGGTGACGGGCAACGACATAAACATCTGCGAGGAGTTCTGGAGGGGCATGGAGACGGAGAGGCTGGCTTACTCCTGCGTCGTGATCCTGATGTCCTACATGATGCCGCTTTCGGCCGTCACCATCTCCTACTGCGCCATCACCGTCCACCTCAAGAGGAGGAACATGCCGGGGGCCGTGGAGCAAAACCAAGTCCGGTGGAACAGGAAGAAGAGGAAGACCTTCTTCCTCTTGGTCATCTCGGTGGTGACCTTCGCCATCTGCTGGATGCCCCTCCAGATCCTCAACCTGATCCGCGACCTGGATGTGGATTTCACGATCATTGACACCAGGTACATTAACGTAGTGCAGGTCTCCTGTCACTGGGTGGCGATGAGCTCCTCCTGCTACAACCCCTTCATCTACGCCTCGCTCCACCGCAAGTTCCGCCTCCAGCTCCGGGGCTACTTCCGCCGCTGGAAGAGGCCGAGCAGCTTCCCGTCGACCCGACTGTCGCCGTTCCACACCAGCATCAGCCTGGTGTCCGAGGGCCCGAAGGCCGGGACTGACAATGGCTCGTACGTGGTCAACGCGCTCTGAGCTCCCATTGCCTCGCTCACACTGTCGGGAGCTCCGCAGGGTCCTGAGTCCTCATCGCTGGCTTCCATCAATTCTTATTGGCCCATTCTTTCTCATCCCCCTCCCCTCTCTTGATGGCGGCAGCAGCCATTACCCACCTCAACTCTCCATCGTTCGGCAGTCTAAGTGCCGACGGGCCATCAAAACATGGCGGGTACGAGAAGTGCACGCCAACTGTGTCTCAAACCGTCTCCAAGCACTGGATAATGAGCAGGACAGGGGATCCAGATAGATTACCCCCTCCCTCCCTCTTTCTAGGGCCATCATGGATTAACAGGCCCAACTAAATATTGTCCCACCTGAAGCTGGGTATAACTAGACCGTTCTCGATTGAAGCCGGGCGCAGCTTTAAGATGCCAGGCAGACATGCCCAAGGACCGTCCGCAGGAATCAGGACCGTGTCTGTCCCTTTAAGAGCACCACTGCCCTAATAACAGAGCAGGTGGTCCAATTAAACCAAAGCGGTTCAGGGTAAAGCAATGAAGCCTAAAGACCCTCACCAACCATCGCATTAAGACACTCTATATACCCGGCGGTGCCCACTGGCCACGGGAAGCTTTACATGTGCCAGCTGACACTGTTTGCTCCCTCTCCAAGACCACCCGGGCATGGTGCCCACAGAGAAGGGGGTGGGCGCCCAGGGTGATTACACCCGCAGGTGCTGCCTCTTCCCACCAGTGGAAGAGGAGGAGTGATTATCCACCGCACCACCCACCCCACCCCCGGGTGGGTCAAAGGTCACAGGGGCAGGGCTGAGGTGCCGCCCTCAGGCGAGGAGCAGCCTGCTCAGCTTGGGGCCCCCATATCCTTCTGGGCGAGGCAGGAACATTCTGCGGGGTGCAGTTACTCGCCAGGCCACGGGGGGGAGCTCTCTATCCTCAGTGGTGGGCCAACAAAACTGGGCCCAATGTCAGATTGGCGACAGCAGCAAGCAAGCACCCCAAGAACTCTCCTCAAATGGGGGGGCGGGCGGGGCGGAGATGGTGGGTGGCTGGAACTGGGATGGAGACACGGGAGGCCGCGGAAAACGGTGGTCAAATTTGTAGCATTTCAGGAGGGTTGGACAGTCTAGATGATAGCATAAAATTGCAAGGAGATGTTGACAGCCTAGGTCAATGGGCAAAATTGTGGCAGATGAAATTTAACGTACGCAAGTGTAAGGTTATCCATTATGTACCCAAAAAGGATAGAACAGAGTACTTTCTAAATGGAAAGAGGTTAGGTACAGTGGACATCCAAAGCGACTAGGTGGGGGAGGGGGGGGGGGGGGGGGTTCAGGTGCATAGATCCTTAAAGTGCCGGGAGCAAGTGGAAAAAATAATCAAAACGGCTAATGAAATGTTAGCTTTTATATCAAGGGTGATTAAAATGTAGAGACACGGGTTATGCTAAAGCTGTACAAAACCCTGGCTAGTTCCCACTTGGAGTCACTGTGAGTGGTTCTGCATACAGAACATACAGTGCAGAAGACCATTCGGCCCATCGAGTCTGCACCGACCCACTTAAGCCCTCACTTCCACCCTATCCCCGTGACCCAGTCACCCCTCCTAAACATTTTGGACACTAAGGGGCAATTTAGCGCGGCCAATCCACCTAACCTGCACGTCTTTGAACTGTGGGAGGAAACCGGAGCACCCGGGGGAAACCCACGCACACACGGGGAGAACGTGCAGACTCCGCGCAGACAGTGACCCAAGCCGGGAATCGAACCTGGGACCCTGGAGCTGTGAAGCCACAGTGCTATCCACTCGTGCTACCGTTCTGGGCACCGCACCGCGGGAAGGATATTTTGGCTTTGGGGGGAGCGCAATGCAACTTCACAAAAATGATACCTGGACTTACAGGGGTTTAGTTACGAGGAAAGATTTACTCAAATTAGACCAGTTTTCGCTAAAATTCAGAAGGTTAAGGGGTGATCTGATCGAAGTCTTCAAGATATTAACAGGGAAAGGCAGGGTAGATAAAGGTAAACTATTTCCACTTATCAGAGATTCTAAAACTAGGGGGCAGAGTCTAAAAATTAGGGCGAAACCGTTCAGGAGAGATGTTCGGAAGAACCTCTTCACTCAAAGGCTGGTAGAGGTTTGGAATTCTGTCCCACACACAGCAGTTGAAGTTGGAACAGTTGTTCATTTTATATCTGAGATAGATTTTTGTTAAGCTAAGATATGAAGGGGTCTGGGCCAAAGGCAGGTGTATGGAGTCTGGTTACTGATCAGCCTTGATCTCATTGACTATCGGGACAGACTCGAGGGGCCGAATGGGCTACTCCTGTTCCTATGATAGCATGGTGATCGGAATTCCGAAAGGGAATTCCGTGGAGAAACAGGGACATTGGAGTGCATATGCACAGATCCCTGAAGGTGCCTGGATAAAGCAGTCAAAACTGGGATAGAGGACTGATCCGATCTGTTTCTTTTCTATTGGGTAAGGATGCGATTGGACTGGAGAGGGATAAGGAGAAGACTTAGGCCGGAATTCGCGGGCCGCTCGCTGGCGGAATTTAAATTCAGTTCGCAAAATCTGGAATTGAAAAGCTGGTCTCAGTAACGGCGACCGTGACAACTATCATCGATTGTCGTAAAAAAAAAACATCTGGTTCACTCATGCCCCTTCAGGGGAGGAAATCTGCAGTCCTTATCCTGTCCAGCCTACATGTGACTCCAGGCCCACAGCAATGGGGTTGTCTCTGAGCTGGGCCCGCCGCAGGCAGTAAAGGCCAGCCTGGTCCAAATTGTGCCAATTAAAAAATAATGGCGCGACATAGAGAGGTCTGGGGAGAATATTTCAGAAAGAGGCCTGAGGACATTATTGCCAATCATAGAATTTACAGTGCAGAAGGAGGCCATTCGGCCCATCGAGTCTGCACAGGCCCTTGGAAAGAGCACCGTACTTAAGCCAAACCTCCACCCTATCCCCATGACCCGGTAACCCTACCTAACCTTGTGGACACTAAGGGCAATTTATCATGGCCAATCCACCCTAACCTGTACATCTTTGGACTTGTGGGAGGAAACCGGAGCACCCAGAGGAAACCCACGCAGACACGGGGAGAACGTGCAGACTCCGCACAGACAGTGACCCAAGCCGGGAATCGAACTCGGGTCCCTGGAGCTGTGAGGCAGCAGTGCTAACCACAGTGCTATCGTGTCGCATTATTTATTATGTTTTTACTTTTCTTTTCTGGGTGTGGGCGTCGCTAGCTTGGCCAGCATTTATTGCCCATCCCTAACTGCTCCTTGAGGAGGTGCTGTTGAGACGTGTTCTTGAAAGGCTGCAGTCCGTAGGGTGTAGGTGCTGTTCGGGAGGGAGTTCCAGGATTTTGACCCAGCGACAGTGAAGGAACGGCCGATATATTTCCAAGTCAGGGTGGTGAGTGGGTTGGAGGGGAACCTCCAGCTGCTGCCCTTGTCCCTCTAGTTGGAAGAGGTCACAGGTCTGGTTCACTAATTCCTCTTTGGGGAAGGAAATCTGCCGCCCTTACCCGGTCTGGCCTACGTGTGACTCCAGACCCCACAGCAATGGGATTGACTCTTTATTGCCCCTCTGAAATGTCCGAGCGAGGCGCTCAGTTTGAGGGGCAATTCGGGATGGGCAACAAATGCTGGGCCGGGCCCAGCGATGCCCACAACCCACAAACTAATTATTTTAGATGTGGAGATGCCAGCGTTGGACTGGGGTGAGCACAGTAACATTAACACATTTTACCCTCGGTATTGGGTCCAAGTAGATTATGAGCGCAAATTCTAATTTTGTTTTTGTAAAAGAATTTAAAAATAAAATGTGGGCACCAGGAAAGGCCAGAGGACTGGGATTGGGGCAGTTAATAATCCAGCACTGGCTCGCTGGGCCGAAGGGCCTCCTTCTCTCCTGGGACTACACGGACTTTAAGTGAATCAATTTGTTACACAGTTCGAAAGACGCACTGGTCCCTTCTCAGGTTCACTGGAGTTAGGCCCAGCCCTGGAACATCCTTTCCTGAAGCTCCGAGTTTCCGTGGGTGGGTGGGGGGAGGGGGGGGGGGGGGGGGGGGGAGGCACTTGGGCTGGTACAATTGGCCTCAGCGCTGATGTGTTGGGGGAGGGGCAAATTTGCACGCGGGTTCCTGTTCCTGGCCACCTCTCATCCAACTCCCCCCCCCCCCCGCCCCCCCCCCCGGCTGTTGAAAAGGGCGTGCGGCAGTCGGACAAGATGGGACCCGGCTGTGATGCACACCAAGGTCAAAGAGCCCGCTGCGAGTTACAAGAGAGCAATGCCAAGCCGGACAAGAGTCAGCAGCATCAGGCCAGGAAGGCGAACATTGCGAGTGAAAGAGACAGAAATTTGTATCGGTCGACACTAAACTTAACAGTTAACATGTTCCGGATAATTTATTCTTCATTTCTCCATGAAGCAAACTTGCTGTTTCGCCTCGCCGAGCAAATATTTATTATGTGATAAGTGTCTGAATGTTTATTCTGTCTGATGTTAAGTATTGCGCAGAGTTGTGCAAGGAAACGCTTTTACCCGTGCCCGCAGGCACAGTTCCCAGTCAGGCGAAGATCGTCGCCAGGCGTTCTGGGAACGGTCCCCCTCGCTCGCGGAACGGCGTGAGGCTCAGGCCGGATTCACCCCCCTCCCCAGCCTCACTCATGGGGAATAAAGCAGATATGAGGGCGTGGGGAGGTGGCGAAGTCTGTGGGGGCGGGTGGGTCACTGAAACGAAGGGGGTGAAGGGAGGGGGGTGAAGGCATTCGAGAGAGTACAGAGAAGATTCACGAAGAACGGTTCAGGGAATGGTGGGGGTGGGGGGGGCGGGTAGTTCAGCTATGGAGATAATTTGGGAGAAGCTGAGGTTGTTGTCCTCGAGGATGAGGGCGATCGGGGGGGTGGGGGGGTCCGAAATGACGAGGGGACAATCGGATAGAGAGAAGCTGTTTCCATAGGTGGAAGGGCCGAGGACCAGAGGAGACGCAAAGGTGAGATGATTGGCTAAAGACGCAATGGTGACTGGCGGAGAAACCTTTAGCAGGCAGCGAGGGGTTAACGTTTAGACTCCGTTGCCCGAGAGGGGAGGCAGGTTCCATCGGGGCGTTCAAGAGAGAGTTGGATCATTTTTCGAAGTGAGAAGTGAGGGCAATGGGGGAGGAAGGGGGGGGGGGGGGGGGAGGGGGCAAACGGAATGCTCCCTCTCAGAGTGCCAGCACGGCCATGATGGGCCGATTGGTCTCCCTATCTGCTGTGAACCTGGGATAGAGAGAGAAAGAAGGAGAGAGTGTCCAGGGAGAGGTGTAGAATGTGCCAATGAGAATGTCGCTGATCGCCCTGAGCCAAGGTGGCCCCGGTTTCACCAGCAGGGTTCGGAGGTCATCTCGTGTTCAAAGGCAAATTGTGCATCCTTATTCCTCCCGGCCCTCTCCCAGTGCGCTGCGTATCGAGTTGATGGTTCGGTTCTTGTGCCCAATGAATATGTTTGTCATGTACCCCACCACTGCCGCCCCTCCCCCTCCCCTCCCCCTCCCCCTCCCATGTCATGGTGCCTTCAGGGGTTGCTCTGTCAATAAAGAATTTCAACACGGAACCTGCTCTCCGACCTCTCATTTTCCCCACGTGCTCCGTGAGGCACGATCAATTTGACTGGAGACGAAGTTGAATCCAAACTGAGGCTTTATTAGTATCAGATGTGTGGCCTCCCACAGCAGCTGACGAAATGGCTGCGAGCTGGAGGCCACGCATATTTATAACCCGGCTCCTGGGCGGAGCTAGCATGCAGGGGCCCAGGTGAACCTGTAGTGCAGGTTCTACCGTACAACCCTTAATATAGGAACACAGTGGTTTACCACACTGTGAGCGACCTTCACCAGCTCTCCTCCAACAGACAACACCAGCAAGGGGGGGGGGGGGGGGGCGGGGGGGTTGGGGGTGACCGTCAAGTGTCTGACAGGTTATTTGAGTCCCTGATCCCACCCTGGGCCCCTGTCGAGTTACCCAATCATGGCTCAGAGCAGAGGATGAGGTTGGACTGGATTTGGCGGGGGCTTGGGGGCGGGAGGGTGGGTGTGGAAGGATTGAGGGGGTGGGTGATGTGCTTCAGTTAGCCTCAACAACATCCTCCTGCTCAAGGAGGGGGTTGGTCTCCTGACCAACGTCTAATCAACCTCTGCCACTCTTCCAACTGTGACGGAAAGCACCATTTGGCAGGTGTCAGATGCAAACGCGATGCCTCGTATAGTTGAATAGCCCACGGCAACTCACCGTTCTGGGACTCAGCCGTGGTTATTGGTTCCTTGGGTAAGATAACTGTCGGCAACGCCGGAAGCTCCATAGCCAGAAAGAGGGGACAGGGGTGGGTGGGGAGCGTTGGATGGGGTGGGAAACGCTCTCTGCAGACAACAAAGAACGGCGGCTGTGTCAGGTAAAAGTTCGAGCAGCTAAGTACTCCAAACGTGGCAGGAGAAAGTGCGTCGGATGGAATCTATCCTGTGGCGCCGCATATTTCGGACATACCAGAATAACCCACACAAATCAATAGCGGATAGAACCCCTACAGTGCACCATTCGGCCCATGGAGTCTGCACCAACCTTCTGAAAGAGCACCCTCCTTGCTAGGCCCACTCCCTCACAACCCCTGAACAACACATAACCTTTGCACACTAAGGGGCAATTTAGCACGGCCAATCCACCTGACTTGCACATCTCTGGATTGTGGGAGGAAACCGGAGCAGCCGGAGGAAACCCACACAGACAGGGGGAGAACGTGGAGACTCCGCACAGACAGTCACCCGAGGCCGGAATCGAACCCAGGCCCCTGCCGCTGTGAGGCAGCGGAGCTAACCGCTGGGCCACCCTGCTGATCCCTTGAGGGGTGGGATGGTAGCGTGGTGGTATTTTACTGAACCAGTCAGCGAGAGGCCTGGACTAACGCTCTGGGTTTGTGGGTTCAAATCCCATCAGCTGGGGGATCGAACCCACATCCTCGGGGAGAAATGGAAGGATATGTCGACGGGGTGAGTTGAAGGAGTCTCGGGTGAAGCATAAGCACCAGCATGGACCAGACGGGCCCAATGGCCTATGTCTGTGCTGTAACTCTATCCTGTACACTTAACGCAGCGATAGGTAACCTCAGCTGGTGACTGGGCCTCCTTCACACAGTGGGCCGCAGGATTGAAATCGGCCTTGTTCACTAACCACAACCCCATGGATAAGATTAAATACATTTAATACACGCTGAATATTTCAGAACAAGTTATAAAAAATGTTCAATTATTTATATATTGATAGAAGTGTCATCATCTTCAAATGGTAAAAACAAAAGAAATATTTACACTTTGGACACAGAGGGAGCGCACGGCTCTCACAGTCAATGTTGTGAGCAATCAGCACGCACCTCGCTTCACTCGCCCCTCACTTCACTCGCCCCTCACTTCACTCGCTCCTCACTTCACTCGCCCCTCACTTCACTCGCCCCTCACTTCACTCGCCCTTCGCTTCACTCGCCCTCGCTTCACTCGCCCCTCGCTTCATTCGCCCCTCACTTCACTCGCCCCTCACTTCACTCGCCCCTCACTTCACTCGCTCCTCACGTCACTCGCCCCTCACTTCACTCGCCCCTCACTTCACTCGCCCCTCACTTCACTCACCCCTCACTTCACTCACCCCTCACTTCACTCACTCCTCACTTCACTCGCCCCTCACTTCACTCGCCCTCACTTTACAGGCGAATCACCTCAGCAATACCAGCAGGAAAAAAAACTACATGGACGGGAATCGGCGGAATGTGTCGACCCTGCGCGTGGGCAACGGTCAACAAAATGTCTCGTGGGGGCCACACTCAGAACCCAGATGGGCCGCATGTGCCCCCCCCCCCCCCCCACACACACACAGGCCGTACGTTGCCCACTGCTGAGTTAACGGATTCCAAATGACCTTAGTGTCCTGAGTAGCTGACCATGAGATGACTGAGTCGGGTGGGGAGCCGGACTCTGACCTTTCACCTTCAGTTCAAAATCCACTCATATATAAAATAAAGTGAGCAATCAGGGTTACTTGTTGTTCTTTGTGCAGACCTTGGGGGGAGACTATTTCAGGAACAACCTGAAAACCCTTGTCAGACTCAAATCCTATGGTAAATACCAAAAGCTACAGACAGACCTGGCACCTCCTATCAATTACATCATCTGCATCCCACTAAGATATCCCATGACCTGCTTACCTAGGACTAAACGCCACTCCGTCATAAATTATCGACACTCCAGGGAACCTTCAAAAACATAAACAATATTCCATTAGCCATCTCTCTGCAAATAAGTAATTGGATAGAATCAATGATAGCCTCACCTTTATGACTCCTTAATCACAGCTTTAGCAGACATGTTGCCTGTATGTATTCGAAACCAAGGTTTTTAATCACATTACAGCAAAATATAATATAGAACAATTTCCTACATTCGTCACACCCGTGATATCACGGAGTGGAGGAGAGGGTGGAGGGGCGGGCTATTGAGACATCGTATCCCACCCAACTATGCAGGACAATCCATGTTCAGGGGTCCGTCACTTCGGAGCAGAGTGGATTGAGGGGGGAGATTCTAAGGGGCGTTCAAAGTCGTTAAAGATTTTGACGGAGTAAATAAGGCGAAACTGTTCTCGGTAGAAGGAAGGTTGGGAACTGGAGGCCATAGACTTAAGAGAATTGACAAAACAGGGGGGGAGCGGAGATGAGGAGAATTTTTTATGTTTTGCGGCGAGCTTGAACACAGCTGCCTAAAAGGCCGACAGCAGCAGATTCAACAGCGACATTTTAAAAGGAACTGGATAAACGTTTACAAATGGAGATTTTACAGGGCTATGCGAAAAGTGTAGAGAGAGTCGGACTAACCATCTGGCTCTTTCGAGGAGCTAGCACAATAACAATGGGTCGAATCTAACGGGTGCCAGTGGGACTGGGTGATCCTTTGACCTTTTGAACCTCGCGTCACCTCCAAATCACTTCAAATAAATTTGTTTCTATCATTTTTTAAGCCAAGCAACGCTTGCGCCCAGGTCACGGAAGCTTCCGGAAAGCGATTTGTGTCGTTCCTGGGCAAATAATTGGATTTTGGTTTTTTTGCCACGGTTGCTAGGGTAACAGTGCGCGCCGTTCCTGTCCCGGTGATGGGCAAAAGAACGGCAAAGAGGGTGGCTCCAAGGGGGCGGGGTGGGGGGGGGGGTCAACCACAACAATAAAGGGGCTGTTTAGCACAGGGCTAAATCGCTGAAAGCAGACCAAGGCAGGCCAGCAGCACGGTTCGATTCCCGTACCAGCCTCCCCGAACAGGCGCCGGAATGTGGCGACTAGGGGCTTTTCACAGTAACTTCGTTTGAAGCCTACTTGTGACAATAAGCGATTTTCATTTTCACCTGAACAAAACGCCAGAGCTTCCAGGCCTGAGGGGGGAGGAGGACGCCAAGGGCTCAAAAGTCCCATTCCAGGGCCTGGGGCCCAGAATTTGAGGCTGACACACCAGTGCAGTACTGAGGGAAGGCTGCACAGCCAGAGGTGCCGTCCCATTTGCCTGCTTGATCGATGTTCGAGATCCTGCCGTGTGTGTAGGGCGGGGGGGGGGGGGGGGGTGGCGTGTTGTGGGGTTCTCTCTGGTGTCCTACCCGACATTTATCCCTCAAATCGACATCGCAAAGACAGGTGAGCTGGTCATTGGCACGTTGCTCGGTGTGGCATCTTCCTGTGCACAAATTGGCTGCCAATTTACAACAGCACCTGCACTTCAAAACAGCACCCCATCGGTGCTTAAGGCGCTTTGAGGCATTCGGCGGGTTGTGACAGGTTCTATACAAATGCAAAAAACAGAGAATGCTGGGAAACCCAATAGGCCTGGCACCAGTCGTAGGGAGACAAAGCAGAGTTAACATCCCGGATCCGAATCCCTCTTCTTCAGAGGTAAAAGTGGGAGGAATGCGTTTGGGATATACAGGGAAAAGGTTGAGATGGGCGGAGAACAGGTCAAAGTCTAAAGTTGTTGAACCATTCTTTGTGGCAACGCAGAAAACGCTCTCCTTTCCCCCCTCCCCCACTGGGCCATCTGTCACTTGTTCTTCAGTTTCGTGACACCTTTGATGTGGTGTCTCCCAGCTCCCGCTGATCACTGACCTTCCTCTCTGTTCCCTCTCGAATACAGTATACCATCCAACACGTTTGCTTCAGATTCTAACATCTGCAGCATATTCCGCCTTAAAAAATATATACAAACGCAAGTCTTTCCATCCAGACCCATCCTCAGGTCCCATCGCTGCCCTCCCACTGGGTCAACAACTACGACTGGACTCAGTGACCCCGAAAGGAAAGGCTGTGCATTTCTATAGCACCTTGCGGGACTCAAACGAATCAGGTAGCTCCGGGACTGGATGTGCAGCAAATACGGCGGCCATCTTGTGCACAGAAAGCCCCCACGAGGGACAAACGTGGGAATGACCAGATGTTTTGCGATGGAGGTTGAGGGGCAAATGTTGGCCAGGGCATGGGGGGTGGGGTGGGGTGGGGGGGGGGGGGGGCAGGGGGGGGGATTCTCCTGCTTTTATTCGAAACAGTGCCCCGGGATCGGAACCCCAGTTTAACGCCTAATCCAAAAGACGGCACCTCTGACAGTGCAGCACTCCCTCGGTATGGCCTAGTTTCAGCCTGGGGGGTGATCGCAGCCCCTCGAGCTCAGGGGTGAGAGTGCGGCACCACTGAACTACCCCCCACTTCCCCCCCCCCCTCCCCCCCCCCGCCCCGCCCCCCCCAGTGACCCATTGGATCTCAGTTGCTCGAGAGCACCATCTTCGAGGGGGGGGAATGGGAGGGGTCAGCTGATCACTATCCCAAAGACCCCCCCCCCCCACTCCTCGGAAAGCGTATGCACTCGGGTGTCAAGGCAAGGGCGGAGCCAAGCTTAGCTGTGAAGCATCCCATGGTTAATCAACCCACCAATACCCACTTGCCCCGGAGCCAGTCGAGTGTGACACCGCGTGTGCGATCAAGGCGATGTCTGGATAGTCGGGAAGGGAAAACATTTTTGTCGCTTGTTTTGATTACTATCGAGTTAGCCGCGCAGAATACATTACCCATTTCCTGCAACCCCTGCCTCCCCCATTAATAACTGGAAACCCGTTATAAATAAGGCCACAATGTCATCTCAGAAACAACGTAAATATTTGCCACATCTTTCTGTAAATAGTCCATAACTCGTGTGAGCCTGGAGACTTAAAATAAACTTAGCGTGGTGGCCGTAAGTGTGGTCTTGAAAAAACATTATCCCAAGCGGGATGAGTCAGCGATCCTGTCCTCACCGGCCTTGCAAAGCTGATGTCCCATTTTCCCTGACGCTCCCTGGGCTCGCTGGCCCACGCTGGCTCCTGGTCCAGCAGTGTCACAAATTCCCATCCCTCTTTTCAAATCCCTCCCCCTCCCCTATCTCTGTAACCTCCTCCAGCCCCTCCAACCCTCCGCGATCTCTGCAGAAGGCTGTGGGGGATAAGTCACGGAGCGTCTTTAAGACAGAGGTGGCGGCTATGAAGGAGGAAGTCGCGCATTTGGCGGCTCCCGCTCGGGTCGGACTTTCCCCCCGATTTTTTACCGGACTTGATTTGAAAAATTGATGGCAGAGGCAATTGTGTACTGAATTCCCACATTGGTGCATGGAGAGAAGGACTGGAAGTGCTCGTAAAGGCAGAAACAGAAGGACAGAGAAGGCTTGGGCTGAAGCTCAGCGGGAGACAGCATGGCGGAGGACCGGACCTCTGGTTTGTCGACCCAGCGGTCAACGGAGCAGCTGATGCAAGTTATCCAGGGGGGCGTCGCCAAGCAGAAGCGGGACTGCTTGGACCCGATTAAAGAGGCAATATCGCGGCTGGAGGTTAGATTGGACGCCCAAGATCGGGCGATCCAGAAGGTGGAGAAGGCACTGGCTGACCAGGAGGAACATCAAACTGCGGTGGAGTTGGAGTTGGAGATGTTAAGAGACCAGCAGAAAAGGCTCCTGGAGAAGGTGGAAGACCTAGCGAATAGGTCCCACCGGTAGAACCTGAGAATCGTTCTCCCGGAGGGGTCCGAAGGAGCAGACGCTGGGGCATGCATAGCGGGCATGTTTGAGAAGCTGCTGGGGGATGGGGCATCCTCCCGGACCTTGGAGGTGGACAGGGCTCACAGAGCACTCGTGAGGAAGCCGTGAACGGGAGACCCCCCCAAGGGCAATGGTGGTGAGACTCCACAGATATCTGGATAAGGAGCGTGTTTTACAACGGGCCAAGCAGATACGGAGCTGCAAATGGGACAACAGTATCCTGCGGATCTATCAAGACCTGAGTGCGGAGGTGGCCAGGAGAAGAGCGGGATTCAATCAGATCAGGTCGACCCTTTTCAAGAAAAAGGTGAATTTCGGGCTGTTGTACCTGGCCCACCTCTGGGTCACATACGAGGAACAACATTTCTATTTCGATTCGCCAGAGGGAGCGCTGGACTTTGCGAAAAGGAAAGGACTGGTGTCGGACTGAGAACTTTGAACCTGGAATTTGGCTGTAGCGTTTATGTTTTGCAAAGAAAAAGTTTTTTGTTTCTTGGGTTTTTTTGGACATTATTTGGAATGCCTGCTGTATGGATCTGGGACCAGCTGCAGCGCTGAGTGAGGTAAATGTTTGTATTTGCTCTGTTGGGGGATGGAGGTGTGTTTGTTCAGATGCTGGATCTTTAGCTTGCCCTTTCCCTTTGTTCGAGTTCAACTAGGGTTTTATTTTCATCTCTGTTGGACAATTGTGTTGGGATTGTTTTTCATTTGAATATGTATGTATGAGCGGGGAGGAGGGTAGGGAGGGAACAATAGGTGGGAGATTGTCTGGCGCTGTGGCGAGGGCCCGCTTAGCTGGGCGGGCTAGCTTACAGAAGCGTAGTGGGGGGTGAACAGATGCTAGGCTTATCAAAGGGGTTAATTTATTTAGTGTTGTTATTCGAGGGGGGGGAGGGGGAAAAATGTTCTGCTGATGAGGGAGGGACTGGTGCTGAGGGACAGAGAGGAGGTCGGGGACGGAGGCTGCCTGGGGACGGGCCGGTAGGGGCGTAGGGTGTGGGCTGGTGACTGGCCCAAGAGAGGGGATGGCTAATCGGTGAGGGCGGGGGGGGGGGGGGCGATGAGCTCCCCAACTAGACTGATCACCTGGAATGTAAGAGGGCTCAATGGGCCGGTCAAGAGGGCACGCGTGTTCGCGCATCTGAGGGGACTGAAGGCGGACGTGGTAATGCTGGAGGAGATGCACCTTAGAGTAGCTGACCAGATTAAGTTAAGGAAAAGTTGGGTCGGACAGGTTTTCCACTTGGGACTGGACTCAAAGACCAGAGGGGTCGCGATCCTGATCAACAAGCGAGTGGTGTTTGAGGCGGGAAGAATAGTTTCAGATGTGGGAGGTCGGTACATTATGGTCAGTGGGAAATTGGAGGGGGTGCAGGTGGTATTAGTAAATGTATACGAGCCAAACTGGGATGATGTGGAGTTTATAAAGAGGATGCTGGGGAAGATACCGGACCTGGACTCGCACAGGTTGGTCATGGGAGGGGACTTCAACACAGTTATTGGCCCTGGCTTGGACCGGTCAAGCTCGAAAACGGGCAGGGTGCCAGCAATGGCTAAGGAGCTAAAAGGGTTCATGGAGCAGATGGGGGGGGGGGGGGGGGTTGGATCCATGGAGATTTGGGCATAGAAGTTCTCCTTCTACTCCCACGTGCATAAAGTGTACTCCCGAATCGATTTCTTTATTTTGAGCAGGGCCTTACTGACGGGGGTGGTGGACACGGGGTACTCGGCGATCACAATCTCAGACCATGCTCCGCACTGGGTTGACCTATAGGTTAGTTAAGACAGTAACCAGCGCCCGCACTGGAAGTTAGACGTGGAGCTCTTAGCGGACGAGGAGGTGTGCGGGCGGTTGAGGAAATGTATTCAGAACGACCTGGAGGTCAATGACACGGGGGACATTTCGGTAGCGGTGGTCTGGGAGGCATTGAAGGCGGTGGTTAGAGGGGAGCTAATCTTGATACGGGCCCACAGGGAGAAGGTAGACAGGACGGAGGCGGACCGACTGGTAAAGGAGATAATACAGGTCGACAGGAGGTATGCGGAGACCCCAGAGGCAGGGCTTCTAAAGGAGCGACGGAGGCTACGGGCGGAGTTTGGCTTATTAACCACAGGGAAGGCGATGGAACAGCTGAGAAAGGCGAGGGAGCTGTCCTAATATACATCAGTACATGATGGTGCAATCACATACACACACTGATGGACATGCAGTAGGACCAATCAGCATACATAACACCGCAGCCAATCACCAGTGAGAGCACAAGCACTATAAAGACAGGGGACAGGAGAGTTCCCGCTCATTCTAGCAGCAGCCAGCTCAGAGCACAGAGCTCACAGCCTGCAACACAGACATTCACCATGTGCTGAGTGCCTCACCATAGCTAGTGCTAGGAAAGGGTCCACAGTTAAGCTGGTATTGCTCATACCCACGTTTAAAGTATGTTAGCATAGTTGAACAGTTAATAAAATAGCGTTACACCTCTTCCAGCATTGTTGGCTTGTTTGTGAACCAGAACACCCAACATGACATGGTACAAGGCGTGGCCGCAATCTAGCACTTGTGAGACCTACTTGCAACTTCTCAGCATTCCGGCATCCTACAGCATAGAGAACATCAACCCGCCGCAGCCGCTCCGCATCGCTGGCAATCTCGGGGTAAATTGGAAGATATTTAAACAGCGCTTCCAGCTCTTCCTCGAGGCCACGGACAGGGAGAATGCAGCGGACACCAGGAAGATAGCCCTTCTTCTCTCCACGGCTGGGCAACATGCCATCCACATCTTTAACTCCCTGACATTCGCGGACTACGAGGACAAGACCAAGTACAAGACGGTGCTCCTCAAATTCGACACACACTTCAGTGTTGAAGTCAACGAAAGTTTCGAAAGGTACCTGTTCCAGCAGCGCTTGCAGGGTAAGGACGAGCCTTTCCAATCCTATTTAACACACCATGTTTTGGGGGTCATGTCGGAACCCCTGCTTCAGCAGCTCCTTAAAGTTAAGCAACTAACCCTCTCGACTGCCATCGAGACCTGTGTCCTGCATGAGACACATGTTCCTCTGTTTAAGAAGGGTGGCAGGGATAATCCCGGGAACTACAGGCCGGTGAGCCTTACTTCAGTGGTAGGGAAATTACTGGAGAGAATTCTTCGAGACAGGATCTACTCCCATTTGGAAGCAAATGGACGTATTAGTGAGAGGCAGCACGGTTTTGTGAAGGGGAGGTCGTGTCTCACTAACTTGATAGAGTTTTTCGAGGAGGTCACTAAGATGATTGATGCAGGTAGGGCAGTAGATGTTGTCTATATGGACTTCAGTAAGGCCTTTGACAAGGTCCCTCATGGTAGACTAGTACAAAAGGTGAAGTCACACGGGATCAGGGGTGAACTGGCAAGGTGGATACAGAACTGGCTAGGCCTTAGAAGGCAGAGGGTAGCAATGGAGGGATGCTTTTCTAATTGGAGGGCTGTGACCAGTGGTGTTCCACAGGGATCAGTGCTGGGACCTTTGCTCTTTGTAGTATATATAAATGATTTGGAGGAAAATGTAACTGGTCTGATTAGTAAGTTTGCAGACGACGCAAAGGTTGGTGGAATTGCGGATAGCGATGAGGACTGTCTGAGGATACAGCAGGATTTAGATTGTCTGGAGACTTGGGCGGAGAGATGGCAGATGGAGTTTAACCTGGACAAATGTGAGGTAATGCATTTTGGAAGGGCTAATGCAGGTAGGGAATATACAGTGAATGGTAGAACCCTCAAGAGTATTGAAAGTCAAAGAGATCTAGGAGTACAGGTCCACAGATCACTGAAAGGGGCTACACAGGTGGAGAAGGTAGTCAAGAAGGCATACGGCATGCTTGCCTTCATTGGCCGGGGCATTGAGTATAAGAATTGGCAAGTCATGTTGCAGCTGTATAGAACCTTAGTTAGGCCACACTTGGAGTATAGTGTTCAATTCTGGTCGCCACACTTCCAGAAGGATGTGGAGGCTTTAGAGAGGGTGCAGAAGAGATTTACCAGAATGTTGCCTGGTATGGAGGGCATAAGCTATGAGGAGCGATTGAATAAACTCGGTTTGTTCTCACTGGAACGAAGGAGGTTGAGGGGCGACCTGATAGAGGTATACAAAATTATGAGGGGCATAGACAGAGTGGATAGTCAGAGGCTTTTCCCCAGGGTAGAGGGGTCAATTACTAGGGGGCATAGGTTTAAGGTGAGAGGGGCAAAGTTTAGAGTAGATGTACGAGGCAAGTTTTTTACGCAGAGGGTAGTGGGTGCCTGGAACTCACTACCGGAGGAGGTAGTGGAGGCAGGGACGATAGGGACATTTAAGGGGCATCTTGACAAATACATGAATAGGATGGGAATAGAAGGATACGGACCCAGGAAGTGTAGAAGATTGTAGTTTAGTTGGGCAGTATGGTCGGCACGGGCTTGGAGGGCCGAAGGGCCTGTTCCTGTGCTGTACATTTCTTTGTTCTTTGTTCTTTGAGAATGCCACCAGCCGGTTCTCCTACATACAGGCAGCTGAAACGGCGCGGCAAGGGCCCCATGAGGCGGAACGGGTCCAAACGATCGAACACGTCCCGGGCCGCAGTCTGGAGGAGGGCGGCCATTTTGCGCGCTTTCCGAGGCCTCCCCCGCTTGTACGCTCCAAACGAGGGGACGGTGACGCGGAGGAACGCGATGCGCAGGCCCGCACCACGCAAGACCGTACCGCGCATGCGCGGTGGTGCAACGAACGCACTGACATCACGATGTGCGGCAACTGTGGCTCCGCCCACTTAAAGTGGCAATGCCCTGCAAAATCGCGACAGTGCCTACGCAGTGGCAGGCATGGCCACTATGCTGCCTGCTGTCGAGCAGCCCAGCCTGCCAACTCGCAACGATTTAACCAGCCTCGCAGGACTGTTCGGGCAATCCAACCCACCTTCACCGAGTCCGATCCTGACTTCATGCAGACCAGTGACACCGAGGACAGGGAGCCTTTTCGAGTCGCTGTCATAACCAAGAACAGGCTGTCCCCGAATCGAAAGCACCAGCCGCTGTCCGTGCACAGCATTGATCCGGACGACGAGTGGTGTGCCACCCTGACGGTCAACCCAAATTCGTCGCCCACCTCAGAGACTTGATTTATGAGCCTTACAATGTTGGACTCAATGCTTTGTTCTTTCATCCTGTTTCAGCATTTCACTAGTTTGTTTCTAGCATTCGTTATTCACCGGTTTGCCCTGGGAAGTGTGGATGGGGGGGTTCCGGATATGTGGAGAGCAGGAATTGAGAGGATGGGGGAATGTTTGGGCAATTCAACCCACGGTCACCGAGCCCGATGCGGACCTCCCACACAGCAGTGACACCGAGGACCCGAAGGCGCCTTTTCGAGTCGGTGTCGTAACGAAAAACAGGCTGTCCCCGAAGCAAAGACACCAGCCGCTGTCGGTATACAGCATCGATCCAGACGATGAGTGGTGTGCCACCCTGACAGTCAACCGGTCCCAAATACGATTCCGCCTGGACACTGGTGCCTCCGCCAATCTCATGGCGTGGTCTGCTTTCCAAAGCCTTCGTGTCAAAGCAGCCATTCTTCCATCAGCCTGCCAGCTATTGGACTACAATGGCAACGTCATTCCTGCTACCGGCTCGTGCCAACTTGAAGTGATGCACAAGTCACGAAAAGCCATCCTTCCTTTCAAGATCGTGGGCTCCTCGAAGGACTCTCTGCTTGGCGCACAGGCGTGCAAGCTGTTGAACCTCGTTCAGAGGGTTCACTCTCTCTCTCCTGATGACACGTCTGCCTTCCAGGATGCTGACTTCAGGGCGCAACTCGACGCCATCATCGACCAGCACCGCAACGTCTTCGAAGGCATGGGCACGCTCCCATATACTTACAAGATCCTACTCAAACAGAACGCCATGCCTGTGGTGCATGCACCTCGCAGAGTCCCAGCACCCCTTAAGGACCGCCTAAGCAGCAGCTCCAGGACCTCCAGGACCAAGGAGTGATCTCCAGAGTTACGGAACCAACCGACTGGGTCAGTTCCATGGTGTGTGTAAAAAAGCCTTCCGGCGAGCTGAGAATTTGCATTGATCCCTGTCATGATATCCAGATGAACATATCATGGTGCAATCACACACACACTGATGGACAGGCAGTTGGACCAACCAGCACACACATAACATCGCAGGACCGCATGCGCGGTGGCACAATGAACGCCATGACGTCACGACGTGCAGCAACTGTGGCCCCGCCCACTTAAAGCGGCAATGTCCGGCTAAAGCGCGACAATGCCTCCGCTGTGGCAGGATGGGCCACTACGCTGCCTGCTGTCGAGCAGCTCAACCTGCCAACACCCAACAATTCCGCCAGCCTCGCAGGGACGTGCGGGCGATTCAGCCCCCCTACACTGAGTCATATCCAGACAGTATGCAGACCAGCGATACCGAAGACAGGGAGCCCTTCCGCGTTGCGGTAATCCACAAGAACCGGATGTCCTCAAGTCAGAACCACCAGCCGCTGCCAGTGCACAGCATTGATCCGGGCGATGAGTGGTGTGCCACTCTAACGGTCAACCCGAATTCGTCGCCCACCTGATAGGCTTGACTTATGAGCCTGTTAGCACATTGGACTCACTGAATTGTTTTACAGTACTGTTAACGAGCTTTTCTTGTCGTTCATTGTTGCAGAGTTTTCTCTCGTCGTTTGTTGATTGCATTTGTTCTGTTATTGGTACAACCTCGTTGTTCTGTTACACCTGACACCTTCCTCTGTATATAGTTCAGCCTCATGTACATGTTGTAAATATTGCACACACGTACTCAGATGCACTCAGTACACATTTCTATGTATTAGCATGTAGGCACATATCCTTTGTGAAAGGGAGGGATGTCATGATATCCACATCAGCATATCATGGTGCAATCACACACACACTGATGGACAGGCAGTTGGACCAACCAGCACACACATAACATCGCAGCCAATCACCAGTGAGAGCACACGCACTATGAAACAGGGAACACTACAGTTCCCGTTCATTCTACCAGGAGATAGCTCAGAGCACAGAGCTCACAGCGCGCCACTCAGACATAGACCATGTGCTGAGTGCCTCACTGAGATAGTGATAGGGCTGGGTCCACAGGTTAGCTGGTGAAGCACGTACCCAAGCCAGTAGTTAGTTGTTACCGTTGATTAGACAATAAAACAGAGTTGTACCATCCACAGCCGTGTTGGATCATTTGTGCACCAGGACACCCAACATGACAATCCCAAGGATCTGAATCGCAATATCATGAGGGAGCATTATCCAATTCCCAAGCGCGAAGAGATCACATGCGAGACGGCTCGCGCCAAGCTCTTCACCAAACTCGACGCCTCGTAAGGATTCTGGCAAATCCAGCTCGACAAATCCAGCAGGAAACTGTGTACATTTAATACCCCCTTTGGCAGATATTGTTACAACAGGATGCCGTTTGGGATCATATCTGCTTCAGAAGTGTTCCACAGGATTATGGAACAAATGATGGAAGGCATTGAAGGTGTTCGCATCTATGTCGACGACATAGTCATTTGGTCCACCACCCCGCAGGAGCATGTCAGTCGCCTCCAGCGCGTGTTCAAACGCATATGTGAGCAGGGCCTACGCCTCAACAGAGCCAAATGCTCGTTTGGACAGATGGAACTCAAGTTCCTCGGGGACCACATCTCCCAGTTGGGTGTGCGGCCGGATGCAGACAAGGTGGCTGCCATCACAGCCATGAAAACACCAGAGGACAAGAAGGCGGCCCTCCAATTTCTGGGCATGGTCAACTTTTTAGGGAAGTTCATGCATAACCTCGCCTCTCATACCACAGCTCTCAGGAACCTGGTCAGTGAAGTGTTGGGTGCTCTGAGGTACAGACGAACCAACATGGTTGCGATTGGTACAACGCAGTTTTATTCCATTTAACTATTTATATGTCAGACTTGGTACTCAGCACGTTGTGACGGTGTGAGTGTCTTGCTATGAGGTCCTGGCCCTGTGCTGTCTCCAGATGGACTGCCCAGGAAGTGTCATGTTTCTTGTCTTATACTGTGTCTGCTCTTGTCTGTGATCGGCTGTCATGTTATGTGTGCTAATTGGACACGGCGTCTGTGTGTGGTTCCGTTGCGAGCGTGGAAGTAGGCAAAGGGCTCGGCGATTGCGCCTACGCACGGATCCATCCGGCATGCGAACCAGGAACGAGCGGGGAGCCACGCGTCGGAGAATTTGGCAGGTGCTGACCAGCCACCGTCTGGTAGGTGGATGCGGACGTTGTCTCCAGGGGCCAGGGAGGGAAGATCAGTTGCCCGTATGTCGTACAACCTCTTCTGGCGACCGCGCTGCAGTTGCATCCTATGCAGTACCGGAGCATGGTCTATTGTTGGTGCCAGGATGGAAGGCACAGTGGTTCTGAGGGCGCAACCCATCAGCAGCTGTGCTGGTGAGAGACCAGTGGCTAGTGGGGCCGAGCGATAGGCCAGCAGGGCGAGGTAGAAGTCCGCTCCGGCAGCAGCAGCCTTGCAGAGGAGCCGCTTGGCAATGTGAACGCCTTTCTCTGCCTTTCCATTGGACTGGGGATGCAGAGGGCTGGACGTCACGTGTGTGAAGCCATACGAGGCCGCAAAGGACGACCATTCATGGCTGGCGAAACAGGGCCCATTGTCCGACATGACAGTCATCGGAATGCCATGGCGAGCAAAGGTGTCTTTGCAGGCCCTGATGACAGCAGACAACGTCAGATCGTGCAGGCGTATGACTTCTGGGTAGTTTGAGAAGTAGTCAACTATGATGACATAGTCCATGCCGACCGCGTGAAATAGGTCGACACCCACCTTCGCCCAGGGGGACGTCACCAGCTCATGGAGCAGAAGCGTCTCAGGACGTTGCACCGGCTGAAACCTTTGGCAGGTTGTACAGTTGATCACCATGTTGGCAATATCGTCACTGATGCCCGGCCAGTATACCGCCTCTCGGGCCCTCCGTCTGCACTTCTCGACCCCCAGGTGGCCTTCGTGTAGTTGGTCGAGAACCAGCTGGCGCATGATGTGCGGAATCACAATCCGGTCCAGCTTCAGAAGGACACCATCAATGATGGCTAGGTCGTCTCGTACATTATAGAACTGCGGGCACTGCCCTTTGAGCCATCCTCCCGTCATGTGGCGCATCACTCGCAGCAGAAGGGGGTCGGCCGCTGTCTCTCGGCGGATACGGGCCAGACTGGAGTCGTCAGCCGGCAGATTTGCCGCTGTAAAAGCCACCTGCGCCTTGACCTGACATACGAACCCCTCCGCATCTGGCGGCGTGCACACTGCTCTGGATAGGGCATCCGCCACGATGAGGTCCTTCCCTGGAGTGTAGACCAGTTGGAAGTCGTACCTCCTGAGTTTAAGTAGGATGCGCTGGAGGCGAGGGGTCATCTCGTTCAGGTCCTTGTTTATTATGCTGACCAGGGGGCGGTGGTCAGTTTCGACCGTGAACCGTGGAAGACCATAGACTTAATCGTGGAACTTGTCTAAACCGGTTATCAAGCCCAGGCATTCTTTTTCGATTTGTGCGTAGCGCTGCTCTGTGGGGGTCATGGCCCGCGATGCATAGGCCACTGGGGCCCATGATGCCGTGTCATCCCGCTGCAGGAGCACTGCCCCAATGCCGGATTGGCTGGCATCAGTTGAGATTTTGGTGGCACGAGACGTGTCAAAAAACGCCAACACTGGTGCCGTAGTAAGTTTGCGTTTGAGCTCCTCCCATTCCAGCTGGTGTGTGTGTTGCCACTGGAACTCTGTGGATTTTCTGACGAGGTGGCGCAGAGTCGTCGTGTGGGAGGCAAGGTTGGGAATGAACTTCCCCAGGAAGTTGACCATGCCAAGGAAGCGTAGGACAGCCTTCTTGTCGGCCGGCTGCGGCATGGCTGTGATGGCGCTCACCTTGTCTGCATCCGGACGGACCCCTGACCGGGAGATATGGTCCCCCAGGAACTTCAACTCGGTCTGGCCAAAGGAGCACTTGGCTCGGTTGAGGCGCAGGCCGTTTTCCCGTATGCGCGCAAAGACGCGCTGGAGACGATGTATGCGCTCCTGCGGTGTGGTGGACCAGATGATGACATCGTCCACATATACGCGCACCCCTTCGATGCCTTCCATCATCTGCTCCATGATTCTATGGAAGACCTCGGATGCCGAGATGATGCCAAATGGCGTCCGGTTGTAGCAGAACCTGCCGGAAGGGGTGTTGTAAGTACATAGCTTTCGGCTGGACGGGTCCAGTTTGATCTGCCAAAATCCTTTAGAAGCATCCAGTTTTGTGAATATCTTCACCTGGGCCATTTCACTGGTGATCTCCTCCCGTTTGGGTCTGGGATAATGTTCCCTCATAATATTATGATTGAGGTCTTTGGGGTCAATACAGAGGCGGAGCTCGCCAGAGGGCTTCTTGACACACACCATGGAGCTGACCCATGGCGTGGGCTCCGTGACCCTGGATAGGACCCCTTGGTCCTGGAGATCCTGCAGCTGCAGCTTGAGGCGGTCTTTAAGTGGCTCAGGATCCCTGCGAGGTGCGTGAACAACCGGGATGGCGTCCGGTTTGAGGCGAATTCGGTAGGTGTATGGCAGTGTTCCCATGCCTTCGAATGCCTCCTGGTTGTGGGCGAGGAGCGATTGGAGCTGTGCGGAGAACTCTGCATCCGGGAAGTCAGACGTGCCGTCTGGAGAGAGAGAGAGAATTTGTTGCACAAGGTGGAGAGCCTTACATGCCTGTGCACCCAGCAGGGAGTCCTTCGATGAGCCAACTATCTCGAACGAGAGTGTGCCCGTGTGTGTTTTGTGTGTCACCTGGAGCTGGCAGGATCCCATGGCCGGGATAACGCTCCCGTTGTAGTCGACCATCTTGCATGCGCAGTTCGGTCTTGCGTCGGGGGCGCCTGCGCAGCACGTCCCTCAGTGTTGCCGTAGGTTTTGGCGCGCACAAACGCGGGAGGCCTTAAAAAGCGCGCAAAACGGCCGCCCTCGTCCGGGCCACGGGCCGGGAGAAACTCGATTGCCTGGACGCGTTCGGCCTCGTGGGCGGCCTGGCTTGCCGATTCAATCGCGTGGGACCCCCTCCGTGCCGATTCGGTCGCCTGAAATTGGGCATAGCGGCTGGTCGCATTCTCATGCAGGACACAGGCTTCAACTGCAGATGCTAAGGTCAGGCCTTTAATTTTTAGAAGCTGCTGGTGTAGGCCACTGGAGGCAACGCCAAAAACGATCTGGTCCCGGATCATGGACTCTGAGGTGGTGCCGTAACCGCAGGACTGCGCGAGTATGCGGAGGTGCGTCAGGAAGGACTGAAAGAGCTCATCCTTACCTTGCAGGCGCTGCTGAAAGACATACCTCTCAAAGCTCTCGTTGACCTCAACGTTGAAGTGCTTGTTGAGCTTGAGGAGGACCGTGTCATATTTAGATTTGTTCTCGCCTTCCGCGAACACCAAGGAGTTGTATACATCGATGGCGTGCTGACCTGCGGTAGTGAGGAGCATGGCAATCTTTGTTTTGTCCGAGGCGCCCTGTTTTTCATTGGCTTGCATGAACAGTTCGAATCGCTGCTTGAAGAGCGTCCAATTTGTGCCCAGGTTCCCAGCGACTTGCAACGGCTGCGGTTTGTTGCGGGTGTCCATGGCTCAGGATGGCAGATTTGCCGGTAGGTATCGATTCACTCCTGGTATCATGATGTGTTGGGTGCTCTGAGGTACAGACGAACCAACACGGTTGCGATTGGTACAACGCAGTTTTATTCCATTTAACTATTTATACATCAGACTTGGTACTCAGCACGTTGTGACTGTGTGAGTGTCTTGCTAATGAGGTCCTGGCCCTGTGCTGTCTCCAGATGGACTGCCCAGGAAGTGTTGTGTTTCTTGTCTTATACTGTGTCTGCTCTTGTCTGTGATTGGCTGTCGTGTTATGTGTGCTAATTGGTCCATTGGTCTGTCTATCATTATGTATGTGTTATGATGTATGTTTGAATATCATGACAGTCAGGAAGACAACAGACTTCCAATGGCTTCCTGCCCACGAGCGCGAATGGAGGGAACTCAAAACCAAACTCACCACGGCCCTGGCCTTCTTTGGTCCAGCGAAAGAGACAAAAATTTCGACCGATGCCAGCCAATCCGGCATTGGGGCAGTGCTCCTGCAACGCGATGTGGCCTCATCATGGGCCCCCGTTGCATACGCGCCATGACCTTCCACGGAACAGCGCCACGCGCAGATAGAAAAGGAGTGCCTGGGCCTTTTGACCGGTGTCGTCAAGTTTCACGATTATGTGTACGGCCTTCCTCAATTCACCGTCGAGACCGACCATCGCCCGCTGGTCAATATAATACAGAAAGACTTGAACGACATGATGCCTCGCCTCCAGCGTATTCTGCTCAAGCTCCGACGATATGACTTCCAGCTGGTATACACCCCAGGCAAAGACCTCATCATTGCTGACACTCTCTCCAGGGCAGTCAACACCCCGTGTGACCCAGCGGGATTCGTCTGCCAGGTTGATGCCCATGTGGCCTTCGTGGCCTCCAATCTACCGGCCACGGATGAACGCCTCGTCCAAATTAGCCGCGAGACGGCGGTTGACCCTTTGCTGCAGCGTGTCATGCGCCACCTAACAGACGGGTGGCTCAAGGGCCAATGCCCGCAGTTCTATAACGTCAGAGATGATCTGGCGGTAGTAGATGGCGTTCTACTGAAACTGGACCGCATTATCATCCCGCATAGCATGCGCCAGCTTGTCTTGGAACAACTACACGAGGGTCACCTTTACGTGGAAAAGTGCCGCCGACAGGCCCGAGAGGCAGTGTACTGGCCCGGCATTAATGACGACATCGCCAACACAGTGCTCAACTGCCCCATTTGTCAGCGCTTCCAGCCGGCCCAACCACGTGAGACCCTACAGCCCCATGGGTTGGTCACGTCACCATGGACCAAGGTGGGCATCGACCTGTTCCACGCGCTGGGCAGGGACTTTGTCCTGATTGTAGACTATTTTTCAAACTACTCGGAGGTGGTACGTCTACACGACATCACATCGTCTGCAGTCATCCGTGCCTGTAAGGACACCTTTGCTCGACACGGCATCCCACTCACTGTGATGTCGGACAATGGCCCCTGCTTCACAAGCCAGGAATGGTCCAACTTTGCTAGGAGGTACAACTTTGTGCATGTGACATCCAGTCCCCTGTACCCCCAATCCAACGGCAAAGCGGAGAAGGGCGTCGACATAGTCAAACGGCTCCTCTGCAAGGCTGCCGATGCGGGATCCGACTTCTACCTCACCCTGCTGGCCTATCACTTGACCCCACTGTCCACTGGCCTGTCGCCAGCCCAGCTGCTCATGGGTCGCACCCTGGGGACGACGGTGCCGTCCATTCATGTCCCAGACCTCGACGACGTTCCGGTCCTTCAACGAATGCAGCTGTCTCGTGCACAGCACAAGGCGGCTCATGACGCCCGTGCAGCTGATCTCCCTGCTCTGGCTCCAGATGACAACATCCGCATCCATCTTGCGGATGGTGGCTGGTCTGCAACTGCTGTGGTTCTTCGGCAGGTGGCTCCCCGCTCGTTCCTGGTTCGTCTACCGGATGGTTCCATTCTGCACCGCAATCGACGTGCCCTTCGTCTCGTTCCGCACTCGCTACGTGATCCTGCACCATTGCCATGTCCTCCTGTTGTCCCTAACCTGGACTATGCAGAGATTCCGGTCACTCTGCATCCTCCTGACTCTGACGCAGTCCAGCCCGCTCCTCAGCCGGCGGCTCCCGACCCACCCTTGAGGCGGTCAACCAGAATTCGTCGCCTACCTCAGAGACTTAATTTGTGAACTTTGTGCACTTATGGGGCGGGATTCTCCACTCCCGCGCCGAAGTGGCCGCGCCGTCGTGAACGCCGTCAATGTTCACAACGGCGCGGAACGGCCCCGATCCCGACCGATTCAGGCCCTGACAATGGGCCAGGATCGGGGCCGCGTCATCTACACGCGCCAGGCATTGACGCCCGCGTAAAAGCGGCGCCGCATAACGGGCGTCATCCGCGCATGCGTGGTTGCCGTCCTCTCTAAGTCCGCCCCGCAAGAAGATGGGAGACAGATCTTGCGGGGCTGCGGAAGGAAGGAGGTCTGCCTTCAGAGAGGACAGCCTGACGATCGGTGGGCACCGATCGCGGGCCACCCCACATTTCAGGTAAAGCCCGGTGCAGGATCCCCCCTCGCCCCCCCACAGGCCGCCCCCCCCCAGTGTTCACGCACCGCCCACGACTGCAACGACCAGGTGTGGAAGGCGCCGGGGGGAACCCGTTTTGGCCTGGCCGCTCGGCCCATCGGGGCCTCAGAATAGCGGGGGTGCCGGAGAATCGCCATTTTGGGTGTCTCCGGCGATTCTCCGGCCTGCGGACCGCGAAACTCGACCGGGCCGTACCCGCCGCTTGGGAGAATCGCGGGAGGGCGTCGTACCGGCGTACCCGGAAATTTTGGCGGCCCAGGCGATTCTCCCAACCGGCGTGGGAGTGGAGAATCGCGCCCATGGACTTTCTGATTTGTTCTGTTCTTCCGTTTAATTGTTCAAGTGGTTTGTATATAGTGTTTATCTCGTTATTCTTGTGACACACTGTTTTTCTGCACCAGGCACCTTCCCATGTAAATAGTTTAGTTTTCATGTACATAGTCCTGTAACTATTTCGCACACACGTAGTCAGGGACATTCTCGCCGTACACTATTTATTGCCACGCAGGTACATTTTTTATAAAAGGGGGGATGTCATAATATACACCAGAATATCATGGTGCAGACACGCACTGATGGAGACACAGTGGGACCAATCAACACACACAACACCGCAGCCAATCACCAGTGAGAGCACACGCACTATAAAGAGAGGGGGCATCAGAGTTCCCGCTCATTCGAGTTGCAGCTAGCTAGGAGGACAGAGCTCACAGCCTGTAACACAGACATTCACCATGTGCTGAGTGCATCGACTGGTTAGAACAAGGCAAAGGTCTTGAGTTAAAGCTAGTATCGTATTAACCTACAGTCTGAGTATGTTTAAACAGTTAATGATTCAATAAAATAGTGTTGCACTATTTCAAATGTTGGTGAGCTGTATGTGATCCAGAACACCCAACACATCCGTGGCGATGTCAGTGGACTAGTAATCAGGAGGCCCAGGCTAATGCTCGGGCGGTCGGGGGAACACGGGTTCAAATCCCACCACGTCAGCTGGTGGAATTTGAATTCAATGAATAAAATATGGGATTGAAAGCTGGTAATCATGAAGGGGCCATCTACCGATTAGATACTTTGCAGCCCTCAGGACACAACATTGAGTTCAACAACTTTAGACCGTGACCTTCCTCCTCCATCTTGACCCTTTTAAAAAAATATCCTGAACATTTTTTGCCCTGATGCCAAAAACAACTCTCCCTCCCCCACTGGGCCACCGGTCGCTTGTTCTTCAGCTTTCCTTTCACTGAGCTCTGACCTTTGAACTCCTATCAACATGTTCTGCTGTCTTACCTTTCTGCCATTCTACCTTGTAGCATTCATGTGGCGAGGGCTAGATTACAAGGCCAGGGATGTATTTCTGAGGCTGTATAAGGCTCTGGTCAGACCCCATTTGGAGTACTGTGAGCAGTTTTGGGCCCCGTATCTAAGGAAGGATGTGCTGGCCTTGGAAAGGGTCCAGAGGAGGTTCACAAGAATGATCCCAGGAATGAAGAGCTTGTCGTATGAGGAGAGGTTGAGGACTCTGGGTCTGTACTCGAAGGAGTTTAGAAGGATGAGGGGGGGTCTTATTGAAACTTACTTGATACTGCGAGGCCTGGATAGAGTGGACGTGGAGAGGATGTATCCACTTGTAGGAGAAACTAGAACCAGAGGACACAGCCTCAGACTGAAGGCATGATCGTTTAAAACAGAGATGAGGAGGAATTTCTTCAGCCAGAGGGTGGCGAATCTGTGGAACTCTTTGCCGCAGAAGGCTGTGGAGGCCAAATCACTGAGTGTCTTTAAGACAGAGATAGATAGGTTCTTGATTAATCAGGGGATCAGGAGTTCTGGGGAGAAGGCAGGAGAATGGGTATGAGAAAAATATCAGGTATGATTAAATGGTGGAGCAGACTCGATGGGCCGAGTGGCCTAATTCTGCTCCTGCTTCTTATGGTCTTATGCCACTACCAGCACCTTCTACAGTCCTCCAGACTGCCATTCACGCTTTCTCTGTCTCATGTCCTCCACATCGATGTTGCAATCTCTACTGGCCTCCACCTATCACTGGCCTTCTACTCCGCCTCCCTCTTAAACAGTCCGTCCCATTTCTCCCTCTCTTTAGCTCTGAAGAAAGGCCATGCGGACTCAGCGAGTTTACTCTGTTTCTCATGCCGCAAACGCTGCTGAGATTTCCCAGCATTTTCTGCTTTTGGTTCAGGTTTCCGGCATCTGCAGTATTGTGGTTTTGTGAAACTATCGTCGATTGTGGTAAAAAAAACCACCTGGTTCACTCATGTCCCCTTTAGGGAGAGAAATCTGCCGTCCTTACCCCGGTCTGGCCTACACGTGACTCCAGACCCACTGCTCCTCTGAAATGACCGAGCAAGACACTTAGTTCAAGGGGCAATTAGAGATGGGCAACTAATGCTGGCCCAACCATTCCACGAACTGTGCAAATTGCTTTCGACGCTGGTGGGATCGGAAGGCCCCTCCAGCAGCCATTGGCGAATCATGTCCGCCACGGGAAAACCTTTTGCAGCTGTTGGGGGGGGGGGGGGCAAGAAGGGGAGGGGGAGATGTACAATTCCGCCCATTAACTCTGTTCCTCTGGGGCAGCACGGTTGCGCAGTGGTTAGCACTGCCGCCTCACGGCGCTGAGGTCCCGGGTTCGATCCCGGCTCTGGGTCACTGTCCGTGTGGAGTTTGCACATTCTCCCCCGTGTTTGTGTGGGTTTCGCCCCCACAACCCAAAGATGTGCAGGGTAGGTGGATTGGCCGCGCTAAATTGCCCCTTAATTGGAAAAAATGAGTTGGGCACTTTAAAATAAAAAATAAAAAGTCTGTTCCTCTGTCCAGATGCCGCCTGACTTGTTGAGAATTTCCAGCATTTGTATGTTGTCACAATTTATAATTGGCCGTTTTATTTCTCGTTCTTTCCAAAAGTCTTGCAGCAACACAAACCTTGATGTGTCACATTTTGGCAAACAAATTGCACATATCTTGGCTCACTTTCCTTGCTCGGCAGAACTCCCAGCCTCGTTAAGTTCTCACCAAGACCTCCAATTCTTCCTCCAAAGCTGGTAATTTGGCTCAACTCCATGATTACCACAAACGAACCTGAATTCATCTCACCCATTCCCTTCCGTCCCCTTGTACCTGAAAGGGTTAGGAAGAACCAGAGGCCCCAGGCGAATGCTCTGGGGGGACCTGGGTTTGAATCCTACCACGGCAGCTGCTGGAATTTAAATTCAACTAATACAAATCTGCAATTGAAATCTAGTTTCGGGAACGGCGACTGTGAAAACTATTGTCGATTGTCGTAAAAACCCATCTGGTTCACTAATGCCCCCCTTTAGGGAAGGAAATCTGCCGTCCTTACCCGGTCTGGCCTACACGTTGAAGTGTTGGGTACTCTGATACACAGACGAACCAACACGGTTGCGAATGGTACAACGCAGTTTAATTTCAATCAGCTATTAACATAGTAAACTCTGGTACTCAGCACATGGTGAATGCCTGAGTGGCTGGCAATGAGGTCTGTGCCCTGAGCCGTCTCCTGCTCGAGTGCCCAGGAAGTGTCGTGTTCCCTGTTTTGTACTGTGTATGCTCTTGCCTGTGATTGACTGTCGTGTTGTGTGTGTTGATTGGTCCGTTGATCTGTCCATCATTATGTATGTATGTATGTGCTGTGATGTTCACCTGAATATCATGACACACGTGACTCCAGACCCACCACGATGTGGTTAACTGCCCTCTGAACGGGCCGGGAAACAAGCCACTCAGCTCAAGGGGATGGGCAACGGATATTGGCCCAGCTAGTAATTCCCTCATTCCCATGGAAGGTTCTCAAGAATTAACAATGGTCTTATTAAGGCATTGAAGATAACGATTGGAATGGGTTGAAGGTGACGAGGGAGGACCACATAGCACCAACCCTTACCCCCACAACATCCCACGGACCCCCCCCCCCCCACCCCCCCCACCCCCCCCCCCCCCCCCCCCCCCCACCCCAAAGCCATGAAGCAATGGAACAGAGGTTGTAACTTTCCCAGGAGACCTTCCTGGCTCGCAACCATCTCTGAATCAGCTTCAAGTAATAATTCAAAGTTATAAATCCATCAAAGTTGTCCAGAGCAAAGCAGATCCAGAATGGCAAATGTCAATGGGTCCAGAATATTCAGAATTTTTGGAACGAGAAAATAGCAACAAATGTACAATATATTAAAGAGTCCTGGGTCCACTTTCTGTCACTATCAAACCCACTTCCTGTTAGTATTTGCACCATCACACGGACTTCCTGTCACAACTTACTGTCACACTCAATTCCTGTCACAGCTTACTGTCACGCTCACTTCCTGACACAATTTACACCATTGCGTGCACTTCCGGTTACCTTTTACACGGTCGCACTCACGTCTGGTCACTATTTACACTGTTGCACTCACTTCCTGCAACAACTACCCTGCCACACCTACTTCCTGTCACAATTTACACCTATCACACCTGGGGCTGGTTTAGCTCACTGGGCTAAATCGCTGGCTTTTAAAGCAGACTAAGGCAGCCCAGCAGCACGGTTCAATTCCCGTACCAGCCTCCCCGAACAGGAGCCGGAATGTGGCGACTAGGGGCTTTTCACAGTAACTTCATTTGAAGCCTACTTGTGACAATAAGCGATTTTCATTTCATTTCAATTTACACCATTGCATGCACTTCCTGTCACAATTTACACCACTGCATGCTTTCCATGCTACCATTTACACTGGCGCACTCACCTCTGGTCACAACTTACACTGCCACACCCACTTCCTGTCACAACTACACTGTTGCACTCACTTCCTGTCACAATTTACACCAACACGCCCATTTCCTGTTGCAATTTTACGTCTCGCTCACCACCAAAGTTGTAGAGAATCTGTTCATTTTTTTAAATAATCATTTTTAATATCAATATTGGGTCAGGTTAGGGGTCAGATTTAGACATCAAGTGATGTTTTATGGGGGCAAAATCTCTGTTCTCCACCCACAGGGTCAACTGTCAAAGGAGGGTTGCCCTCATCCCATCAGCGCACAGAACAACCCTTTCAGCTGAAGACTTCTTCACCCATTCACCCATTGTACCATGGGGTACAGGTCTCTGGCACAGAGTCTGTCCCTGTTGCTCAGAAGGGAAGGGGGGAGAGGAGTAGTGCATTAGTCATTGGAGACTCCATAGTTAGGGGGATAGATAGGAGATTCTGTGGGAATGAGAGAGACTCACGGTTGGTGTGTTGCCTCCCAGGTGCCAGGGTGCGTGATGTCTCGGATCGTGTTTTCGGGATCCTTAAGGGGGAGGGGGAGCAGCCCCAAGTCGTGGTCCACATAGGTACCAACGACATAGGTAGGAAAAGGGATAGGGATGTAAGGCAGGAATTCAGGGAGTTAGGGTGGAAACTTAGATCTAGGACAAACAGAGTTATTATCTCTGGGTTGTTACCCGTGCCACGTGATAGCGAGACGAAGAGGAGTTGAACACGTGGCTACAGGGATCGTGCAGGAGGGAGGGTTTCAGATTTCTCGATAATTGGGGCTCATTCTGGGGTCGGTGGGACCTCTACAAACGGGATGGTCTGCACCTGGACCAGAGGGGTACCAATATTCTGGGGGGGAAATTTGCTAATGCTCTTCGGGAGGGTTTAAACTAGTTCAGCAGGGGCTTGGGAACCTGAATTGTAGCTCCAGTATACAGGAGGTTGAGAGTAGTGAGGTCATGAGTAGGGTTTCAAAGTTGCAGGAGTGTACCGGCAGGCAGGAAGGTGGTTTAAAGTGTGTCTTCTTCAATGCCAGGAGCATCCGGAATAAGGTGGGTGAACTTGCGGCATGGGTTGGTACCTGGGACTTCGAATTTGTGGCCATTTCGGATTCATGGCTAGAGCAGGGACAAGAATGGTTGTTGCAGGTGCCGGGATTTAGATATTTCAGTAAGCTCAGGGAAGGTGGTAAAAGAGGGGGAGGGGTGGCATTGTTAGTCAAGGACAGTATTACGGTGGCAGAAAGGACGTTTGATGAGGACTCGTCTACTGAGGTAGTATGGGCTGAGGTTAGAAACAGAAAAGGAGAGGTCACCCTGTTAGGGGTTTTCTATAGGCCTCTGGAAAGTTCCAGAGATGTAGAGGAGAGGATTGCAAAGATGATTCTGGATAGGAGCGAAAGCAACAGGGTAGTTGTTATGGGGGACTTTAACTTTCGAAATATTGACTGGAAACGCTATAGTTCGAGTACATTAGATGGGTCCGTTTTTGTCCAATGTGTGCAGGAGAGTTTCCTGACACAGTATGTAGATAGGCCAACGAGAGGCGAGGCCATATTGGATTTGGTACTGGATAATGAACCAGGACAGGTGTTAGATTTGGAGGTAGCTGAGCAATTTGGTGATAGTGACCACAATTCGATTACGTTTACTTTAGATGGAAAGGGATAGGTATATACCTCTGGGAAAGAGTTATATCTGGGGGAAAGGCAATTATGATGTGATGAGCAAGACTTAGGATACATCGGATGGAGAGGAAAACTGCAGGGGATGGGCACAATGGAAATGTGGAGCTTGATAAGTATGTACCTGTCAGGCAGGGAGGAAGTGGTTGAGTGAGGGAACCGTGGTTTACTAAAGCAGTCGAAACGCTTGTCAAGAGGAAGAAGGAGACTTATGTAAAGATGAGACATGAAGGTTCAGTTCGGGCGCTCGAGAGTTACAAGTTAGCTAGGAAGGACCTAAAGAGAGAGCTAAGAAGAGCCAGGAGGGGACATGAGAAGTCTTTGGCAGGTAAGATCAGGGATAACCCTAAAGCTTTCTATAGATATGTCAGGAATAAAAGAATGACTAGGGTAAGAGTAGGGCCAGTCAAGGACAGCAGTGCGAAGTTGTGCTTGGAGTCCGAGGAGATAGGAGAGGTGCTAAATGAATATTTTTTGTCAGTATTCACACAGGTAAAAGACAATGTTGTCGAGGAGAATACTGAGATTCAGGCTACTAGACTAGAAGGGCTTGAGGTTCATAAGGAGGAGGTGTTAGCAATTCTGGAAAGTGTGAAAATAGATAAGTCACCTGGGCCGGATGGGATTTATCCTAGGATTCTCTGGGAAGCTAGGGAGGAGATTGCTGAGCCTTTGGCCTTGATCTTTAAGTCATCTTTGTCTACAGGAATAGTGCCAGAAGACTGGAGGATAGCAAATGTTGTCCCCTTGTTCAAGAAGGGGAGTAGAGATAACCCCGGTAACTATAGACCAGTGAGCCTTACTTCTGTTGTGGGAAAAATCTTGGAAAGATTTATAAGAGATAGGATGTATAATCATCTGGAAAGGAATAATTTGATTAGAGATAGTCAACACGGTTTTGTGACGGGTAGGTCGTGCCTCACAAACCTGAAAGAGTTCTTTGAGAAGGTGACCAAACAGGTGGATGAGGGTAAAGCAGTTGTTGTGGTGTATATGGATTTCAGTAAAGCGTTTGATAAGGTTCCCCATGGTAGGCTACTGCAGAAAATACGGAGGCATGGGATTCAAGGTGATTTAGCAGTTTGGATCAGAAATTGGCTAGCTGGAAGAAGACAAAGGGTGGTGGTTGATGGGAAGTGTTCAGACTGGAGTCCAGTTACTAGTGGTGTACCACAAGGATCTGTTTTGGGGCCCCTGCTGTTTGTCATTTTTATAAATGACCTGGAGGAGGGCGTAGAATGATGGGTGAGTAAATTTTCAGATGACACTAAAGTCGGTGGAGTTGTGGACAGTGCGGAACGATGTTACAAGTTACAGAGGGACATAGATAAGCTGCAGCGCTGGGCTGAGAGGTGGCAAATGGAGTTTAATGCAGAAACATGTGAGGTGATTCATTTTGGAAGGAATAACAGGAAGACAGAGCACTGGGCTAATGGTAAGATTCTTGGCAGTGTGGATGAGCAGAGAGATCTCGGTGTCCATGTACATAGATCCCTGAAAGTTGCCACCCAGGTTGAGAGGGTTGTTAAGAAGGCGTACGGTGTGTTAGCTTTTATTGGTAGAGGGATTGAGTTTCGGAGCCATGAGGTCATGTTGCAGCTGTACAAAACTCTGGTGCGGCTGCATTTGGAGTATTGCGTGCAATTCTGGTCGCCGCATTATAGGAAGGATGTGGAAGCATTGGAAAGGGTGCAGAGGAGATTTACCAGAATGTTGCCTGGTATGGAGGGAAGATCTTATGAGGAACGGCTGAGGGACTTGAGGTTGTTTTTGTTAGAGAGAAGAAGGTTAAGAGTGACTTAATTGAGGCATACAAGATGATCAGAGGATTGGATAGGGTGGACAGTGAGAGCCTTTTTCCTCGGATGGTGATGTCTAGCATGAGGGGACATAGCTTTAAATTGAGGGGAGATAGATTTGAACAGATGTCAGAGGTAGGTTCTTTACTCAGAGAGTAGTAAGGGCGTGGAATGCCCTGCCTGCAACAGTAGTGGACTCGCCAACACTAAGGGCATTCAAATGGTCATTGGATAGACATATGGACAATAAGGGAATAGTGTAGATGGGCTTTAGAGTGGTTTCACAGGTCGGCGCAACATCGAGGGCCGAAGGGCCTGTACTGCGCTGTAATGTTCTATGTTCTATGTTCATTCTGGCCTTCCACATGTCTGTTATTTTGTGCAAGGTTTTCTTCAATGTTTAAGTATCGCCGTTATCTTTGGAGCCTCCTGTTTACCTTTCATTAACACTGCATCGTTATCTATTTCATAAACTGCCAGAACTAATTCATTCGGTCAGCCTCTGCGAGCGAACACAATTGAAAAGGGCTTGCTCGGGCCTGTCAGAGATAAAGCTGACAGCATCCTTATGGTCAGATGGTCTCAACCTTCTCGACGAGGGAACAACGGGGGGGGGCAGGGGGTGTCCAAAAAAGTTTAGGTGGGGTAACTGGGTTATAGGGATAGGACAGGCTTAAACGGGGTGCAGGTTAGATGCTAAATTGCGCCTTAGTGTCCAAAAGGTTAAGTGGGGTTGTGGAGGTGTGGGCCTAGGTAGGGCACTCTTTCAGAGGGTCGGTGCAGACTGGATGGGCCAGATGGCCTCCTTCTGCACTGCAGGGATTCTGTGATTCTCGACTCAACCGACCTTGCCTGAGGCAGCGGGTTGAGCATAGTGACTGGCAGCTTTGTGCCCTATAAAGGAGGGGACAGCTTCTAACTGCACAATTAAACAGGCAGGTCCACTCTGGGCAATCAGCAAAGATTCCTCAAATTCTATACTTTGTGCATCCAAATGATAAACCCTTAAGAACCATCCCAAGCATCAAAGTCTTGTTTATTCTTTTTGACGGGGGTGGGGGGGGGAACAGTCTTTGCTGTCTAGGTTAACGCTTATCGCCCAGTCGCTAATTACACCTGAGAAGGTAATGGAGAACTGCCTTCTTGAACCGCGGCAGTTCCTGCGGTGTAAACATCGAAACGTAGAAAATAGGAGCGGGATTAGTCTCTTGGAGCCTGCTCCATCTGTCAATATGATCTTGGCTGACTGTCTATCCTCTATCTGATCCTCCATCTCAATGCCATATTCCAGCAATCCCCCCATACCCTAGACCCATAATTCTCTGTAGCAGCTTGGTACCACTGAGCGTCTCGCTCGGCAATCTCAGAGGGGCAGTTAAGAGTCAATCCCATTTGCTGCGGGGTCTGGAGTCACGTGTAGGCCAGGCCGGGTAAGGACGGCAGATTTCCTTCCCTAAAGGGGGACATTAGTGAAGCAGATGAGGGGGTAACACAATGATTCTGTAGTTTAAATAATGGTCACCATTACTGAGGCTGACTTTTTAATTCCAATTTCCGGAAATTAAAATAATTTAAACCCATCTGGTTCACTAATGCTCCTTTAGGGAAGGAAATCTGCCACCTTTACCTGGTCTGGCCGACATGTGACTCCATACACTCAGGTTCCATTCTGAGTGTTTCCACCCTCGATGAGGCAATGAGGAACCTTGAGCCGTTATCAACATATTTTGACTCATCTGACTCTGTGGCCTTTGCGGTTCTTGGGGAGAATAGCAATATTCAGTTGGAAACATTCAGAATCAGAGCTGCACGTGCTGTTAAAAGATGGATCCCCTTTATTTCCGACTAGACTCCCTCTGCTGGTATGTGTTTGCATGATCGCCTTAAGTGGACAAAATGCAATTTTCAATACTCTGCATTGCCCCTTCTGCTACCCTCCCAATATTTTCCCCTTCTCGCCTGAACATGCTGAGTCATCAGGAGTACCGTTCCCTAGAAATGTTGTCCATTCCCTCACCCTCAATCCCACATTCCTCATGCACACGAGCATGGCGGGCGTCACCGCCAAATTCCATTTTCTGTTTGGCTCAGTATCTGAACCCTTTGCACCATCTGGTGGGCCGGTGCTTGGGAGTGAGAATAATTCTTTTGTTTTGTAGCCCAGAATTGTTGCTCTCATCGCTCTCCCAGCACAGATCAGTAGAGGGCAGGGATCCAATGCGGGGTTTTTGTGGTTAATGTGACTTAGTTCCAGGACAGGTCTTGGGGGTACCATAGTGTGCAACAATGAACGATTCTGTGCCCAATGGCAATGCTAATATTCAACACGTGGCGACCCCCCCCCCAAGCCCCAGGTTCATGGGCTACAAGGCTGGTTGCCCATCTCAGCGGCAGGAACGTGTAGCGGGGATGAGACACTGGACAGGAAGCTGCTGTTCCTCTTCCGATGGCGGACGTACCCTTCGAGGTGGAGGTGGAACTTCTGGTGGAGCGAGGCGTAGATGAAAGGGTTATAGCATGAGGAGCTCATCGCCACCCAGTGGCAGGACAGGTGGAGGACCTTGATATATCTATAGTTGAGGATGCTCAGATCGATGTCCACGTCGATGATCAAGTTCAGGATCTGCAGGGGCAGCCAGCAGATGGCGAAGACCACCACAGAGATGACGAGGAGGACGAAGGTCTTCCTTTTATCTTTGCTCCACTTGCCATGATTCCTCCCGACCGAGTTTCTCTTCTTGAGATGGGCGGTGATGGCACAGTAGGAGATGGTCACGGCACATAATGGGAGCATGTAGGACAACAGGAGGATGACGCAGGAATATGCCAACCTCTGCGCCTCCAAGCTCGGCCATGACTCCCCGCAAGCTTTAAAATCAACCACGTTGAGCTCCTGGTACCGTGTTTGAATGGTGGCAGGGCATGCCAGGGCAAGAGATACCACCCATATGGCAGCTATGATGAGGCCAAACCAATAGAAGGTTATTCTTTGGTGGATGGGATAGGCCACTACGATGTACCGGTCGACCGCAATGGCCGTCAACGAGAGGACCGAGACGTAGACCGTGGCGGACTGCATGAGCGAGACAAAGTGGCACATGAACTTGCCGAAGAGCCAGCCGCGCAACTCCAGGGCGTAGGACAGGGTGAGGGGGGCGCAGGTCAGACACATGAGGAGGTCGGCGACCGAGAGGTTGCCGATGAAGAAGTTGGTGGCGTTGTGGAGCTTCTTGTCCAACGCGATGCAGCCAATCAGGAAGATGTTGCCCACGCAGGCCACGGCCACCAGGGAGCAGTACAGCAGGATGAAGAAAGATTTGTACTGTTGGAGTAGATCAGTGTCGGGAAAGTTCACCAAGGAACTGCTGTTGAAGAAGCTACCATTGTCCACAGCCTTGGCTTCCATAGTCCCTTGCACATCAGCCTTCAATCGTCGCCCTTTAAATAAAACACAACGTTTTATAATGGCTGAATGATGGCACTCGGCCCATTATGTTTATGGTGGCGCATTAGAAAGTCCCATCCAATCAGCCCCATTCTCCTGCCCAATTCCTTTTAGATTTTGCCCTGACAAAGAGCATTGCCTTTGGCCATTGACCAGGGGAGTTTCAGATTCCCTGATATTGTCCATCTTTGCACCTCACCGGCCCCCACCCTCCTTTTTCGCCTTTTCATTTTCTGTAGCCACCTTCACCCAAAAACGGGAGGGTACTATGAGGAGAGATTGGTTCGTGTGGGCCTGTGTCCACTCGAGTTCAGAAGGATGCGGGGAGATCTGATTGAAGCGTATAAAATTTTAACAGGACTGGACAGGCTAGATAAAGGGAGGATGTTTTCCTTGCTTTGGGAATCCAGGGGACACACTCCCCTTTAGGACCATTCAGGACTGAGATGAGGAGAAACGTCTTCACTCAGAAGGTGGTGAAACTGTGGAATTCTCCTCCACAGGAGGCTATGGAGGCCGAGTCACTGAATATATTCAGAAAAGAGGTAGATTTGTTTTTAGATTTTAATGGCAGAGAGGGTTATGGGAAGAAAGCGGGAATATGGCATCAGGATTGACGATCAGTCAATGGCGGAGCAGGCTGGAAGGGCCGAATGGCCTCTTCCTGCTCCTAATTTCTGTGTTTGTTTTAACATTCCGCCAAACCTCACCTGTTACTCATTCTACATTCATTCCCCTAGCACTGAGCTGCAAAGACCTGGATTGATTTGCCCCTAGTCGCCACACTCCGGCGCCTGTTCGGGTACACTGAGGGAGATTTCAGAATGTCCAATTCACCCAACAAGCACGTCTTTCGGGACTCGTGGGAGGAACCCGGAGCGCCCGGAGGAAACTCACGCAGACACGGGGAGAACATGCAGAATCGAACCCGGGGACCCTGGCGCTGTGAAGCAACCGTGCGAATCACTGTGCTAGGTCCCAGGTCACTAACACACCCAAGAAGGAGCCAGTGCCTTCGGGAGGTGAGCTGTTCTCATTTCCTGCGACTGATTCTCCCGGGCAGCTTCAAGTGAAGAATAAAAAGGTGAAAGAATGCACTGTCGCCAAGTTGGCAGATGACACAAACATCAGTGGGAAGGCGAGTGGTGGGGTTGTCACTAAAGAATCGACAGACGAATATAGACAGGTAGGTGAGTGGACAGAAACTTGGCAGATGGAATATAATGTCGGAAAATGTGAAGCTACGCACTTTGGTCGAAGAATAACGGCGCTGAATATTATTAAATGGAGAGAGACTGCAGAAAGCTGCAGCACAGAGGGTACATAAATCATACAAAGCTATTATGCAAGCTCATCATAATTGGGACGGCAAATGGAATATTGGTCTTTATTTCAAAGGGAATGGAGTCTAAAAATAGGGAAGTCCTGCTCAAAGTATACAAGGCACTAGTTTGACAACACCTGGGATCCTACAAACAGTTTTGGTCCCCTTATCTAAGGAAAGATAGACTGACATAAGCGGCAGTTTACAGAAGGTTTACTAGGTTGGCCCCAGCTATGGAGGGATTTTCTTATGAGGAGAGGTTGAGTAGGTTGGGCCTGTGCTCATTGGAGTTTAGACGAATGAGAGGCGACCTTATTGAGACGTATCGGATTCTCAGGGGGTTTGACAGGGTCGATGCTGAGAGGTTGTTTTCCCATGTGGGAGAGTCTAGGACCAGAGGGCAGAATCTCAGAGTGAGGGGGTCGCCCATTTCAGACAGAGATGAGGAGGAATTTCTTCTCTCAGAGGGGAGTGAATCTGTGGAATTCTTTATCGCAGAGAGCTGTAGAGGCTGGGCCGCTAAGTGTGTTCACGGCTGAGACAGATTTTTAATCAGTGAGGGAATCGAGGGTTATGGGGATCAGGCGGGAAAGTGGAGTTGAGGATTATCACATCAAATCGGTCATGAGCTCAATGAATGGCGGAGCCGATTGATGGGCCGAATGGTCTACTTCTACTGCTGTGTCTTATGGCCTAAGATCATGGAAGGCTTGAAAATAAAAAGAGCAAAGGGGAGAGGAGAAACAAATAAATACTCAGAGTCTGTCTTTAGCTTTCTGGTTCAGGTCTTTATTTTCTCTATTTAATCCTGTGGTAGGGTAATTTCTCTTATACCCAAAGTTTAAAACTTTCAATTTTTCACGCAGGATGATCAGAAACTTCAGGAAAACTGCACCAAGAATTGAACACTTCCTGTCGGTGGGCAGAGGCAGATTTACAAATTCTTGACTCATGATGTGTTGCCAGGTGAATTGGAGGTGCTAAATTGCCCCTTCGTGTCCAAAAGGTTGGGCGGGGTGAGGATTTTGCTTTGTAATTAACTCTCATCCACCCGCTCCGTACACACTAACCCAGGGAATGTTTCAAGGACAAACTCCTGACTGTGGCACCAGCACCTTCGAAATTGTGAATCATTCAGCAGTCACACCACACAGATTCTCTTCGGAGCCAGACTTTGATCTGCAGGATGACAGTACGCGTGGCAAAGAGAATAGAAAGATGAACCATGTTAGAACAGCCACTCACCTCAGAAGTTCCGACGGGAGGGTAGCTGCTGGTGGGATGTCTTTTTGCAGCAAGGCACAGCACCAAGCGCTGGAAAATGGATTCAGAATAGATAGGTGTCTGAGGGCCGGCACAGACTCGATGGACCGAAGGGCCTCGTTCCTTGCTGTCAAACTCTATGACTCTATGGCTACGACTATGAATTCCACTGGCACTCCTCTCACTCCTTTCTTTTAAATAAATTTAGAGTACCCATTTCACTTTTTCCAATTAAGGGGCAATTTAGCGCGGCCAATCCACCTACCCCGCACATCTTTGGGTTGTGGGGGGCGAAACCCACGCAGACACGGGGAGAACGTGCAAACTCCACACGGACAGTGACCCAGAGCCGGGATCGAACCCGGGACCCCGGCGCCGTGAGGCAGCAGTGCTAACCCACTGCGCCGCCGTGCGGCCCCTGACCCACTCGCTCCTGTTCCCGATGCCCCCCTCTCGCTCCTGTTGCCCGATGCCCCCCTCTCGCTCCTCTTCCCGATGCCCCCCTCTCGCTCCTGTTGCCCGCTGCCCCCTGGATGCCCCAACTTTAAGGAGGACTTGTCAATGCTGAGGCACACAAACTCTCGCAGCCTCCGAGAGATTTAAATCCCAATGAGGCAGCCCAGAATCTCTCGAACGGTGGGACGATTTTAATCGGTCTCATTGGTCAAGGCTCCTTGATGGGTTGTGCTAGGAGGGGGAGGCTCGTTGATGGGCTGTGCTGGGAGGAGGGGGGGGGAGAGATGCAGAGAGGGGGGGGGGGCGGATTTAAAGGGATCCAGTCCAGTGTAAACCCAGCCCAGTAGCCACTCACTGAGCAGCAAATATTCCTGGGACAAACTGTGAACAATATTTCCACAGCTAGACTGTCAAGTTATTTTACAATGTTATTTTAATTTAAATCGAGTTAGGACTCACTGCACATAAAGTGATTTGAGCCATCCAAGAGGTTAAATCTTTTAGTAAACAGACAGATATTTCCGTGGTCCATTAATCTTTGCCTTTGGCAATAGAACTGTTCCTGGCTCTTATTTTTTTTCCCCTGTTTTCTTCGTCCTTTTGTCCTCCGTCTATTGCGAAAACGTTGGCGGGGACAACCACCGGCTAGTCTGCGCACACAGCCCAGGGATCATTCTCTGTGTGTGGGAGGCTAGTCAGGGAGAGGCTGCTGCTCTTTGACTGTGCGAGGCATCGCGGACGTAACCGATCCCATCCCCACAACCTGGTTGCAGTCTGCCACTCCACAATGGCATATCAGGCTTCTCCTGAACACGGAGGATGGTTACAGGGGCAAGAGCAGGACAGGAAAATATTAAATCTTAATTTTGGGTCCAATTAGGCTTCCGGTTGCGGCTATGCTGAGCTAAGTCGCACGTTCGGCAGCTCCCGCCAGAAACGGACTTTAGGGCTCTTTTGAGGGGCCCCAGTGGCATTTGTTCGACGGTTCCCAGTGTGGGAGGGTGACAGTACGATTTCCCCGGCACTGTATGGATTGGACCAGGAGTGGAGCGGTGGAAAAGGTCATTCTGGTGCAGCGAAAAGTGCGAGGGAGGAAAGCCAAGATGGCGGCGGGTGGAGACCAGGCAGCGTGGGCGCAGTGGGCGCAAGAGCAGCAGGAGTTTCTCAAGCGCTGCTTCACGGAATTGAAAGCAGAGCTGCTGGAGCCGATGAAGGCTTCGATCGACAAGCTGGTCGAGACCCAGAAGGCCCAAGGGGCGGCGATCCGGGAGGTGCGGCAGAAGGCCTCGGAGAATGAGGACGAGATATTGGGCCTGGCGGTGAGGGTGGAGGCGCACGAGGCGCTGCATAGAAAATGGCAGGAGAAGTTCGAGGACATGGAGAATCGGTCGAGGAGGACGAACCTGCGGATTCTGGGTCTCCCGGAGGGGTCGGATACTGGAGCATATGTGGTCATGATGCTGAACACGTTGATGGGCGCGGGTGCCTTCCCGAGGCCCCTAGAGCTGATGGGCCCACCGAGTCCTGGCGAGGAGGCCCAAGTCTAACGAGCCGCCGCGGGCGGTATTGGTGCGGTTCCACCGTTTGGTGGACAGGGAGTGTGTCCTAAGATGGGCAAAAAAGGAGCGGAGCAGCAGGTGGGAGAATACAGAGGTCCGTATATACCAGGACTGGAGCGCGGAGGTGGCCAAGAAGAGGGCCGGGTACAATCGGGCTGAGGCGGTTCTGCATCGGAAGGGGGTGAAATTCGGGATGCTGCAGCCGGCGCGACTGTGGGTCACGTTTAAAGACCGGCACCATTACTTTGAGACGCCGGAGGAGACGTGGACATTTATTCAGGCCAAAAAGTTGGGCACGGACTGAGGGTCGGTTGTGAGGGGAGGACGCGGGAGGCTACTGTGGTTACTGTGCTTTGGGGGATGTTGGGGGATGTTCTGTTCTGTATTGTTTCCTTGGGTGCTGGGTGGGGTAGGGTGAAATGGTTCGAAGTGAGGGTTTTGTGAGAGTGTGGGCGTCGGTGATTGGAAGGACGGGGCCCTGTTGGGGGAGGGGAGATGGGAGGCCCGAGGTGGGGGACCTGGGATTAGGCCACAAAAGGGAGCTGTGCCAGAGAGGGCGGGGCCGGTTTGATGGAAAGCGCGGGCTTTTTCCCGTGCTAGGGAAGGAAGGAGGCAGGGCCGGGGGGGAAGGGCGGTGCTGGAGAATAGCGCCCGCTGATGGACAGGAGGGAGGGGGGGGGGGAGACTACCACACTGGGGGGTCGATGGAGTGGCGGGAGTCAGCTGAGTCAGCTGACTTACGGGAGTGCTATGGGGGGGAGCAACGCAGCTAGGGGGGACCTAGCTTGGGGGGTGGGGGGGGGGGGGGGGGGGGATCTGGGTTGCTGCTGCATTGGCCAAAGGTGAGCTGGAGCTCGGAGAGAGAGTCGGGGCTGGGGTCTGCCGCTGGGGGGAATGGAGAGTGCGGGAGGCGCGGGCACGTGGCTGGCCTAGAAAAGGGGATCGGCAGGGGGGGGGGAGTCCCCTGATCCGGCTGATAACTTGGAATGTGAGAGGCCTGAACGGGCCGGTCAAGAGGGCCCGTGTGTTCGCGCACCTGAAGGGACTGTAGGCAGATGTGGTTATGCTCCAGGAGACGCATTTGAGGATGGCAGATCAGGTTAGGCTGAGAAAGGGGTGGGTAGGGCAGGTTTTCCACTCAGGGTTGGATGCAAAGAATCGAGGGGTGGCGATTTTGGTGGGGAAGCGGGTGTCATTTGAGGCGCTGAACATTGTGGCAGACAATGGAGGTAGGTATGTGATGGTGAGCGGTAAGCTGCAGGGGGTGCGGGTGGTATTAGTGAATGTGTATGCCCCGAATTGGGACGATGCCGGATTTATGCGGCGCACCTTGGGCCGGATTCCGGACCTGGAGGCAGGGAGCTTGATAATGGGGGGGGGGGACTTCAACACGGTACTGGATCCAGCATTGGACCGCTCCAGGTCCAGGACGGGTAAGAGGCCGGCGGCGGCCAAGGTGCTGAGGGGGTTAATGGACCAGATGGGAGGAGTGGACCCATGGAGGTTTGTCAGGCCGGGGGCCAGGGAATTTTCCTTTTTTTCCCACGTTCATAAAGCCTACTCCTGGATAGACTTCTTCGTTATGAGCAGGGCACTAATCCCGAGGGTGGAGGGCACGGAGTATTCGGCCATAGCCATCTCAGACCATGCCCCACATTGGGTGGAGCTGGGGCTAGGGGAGGAGAGGGACCAGCGCCCGCTGTGGCGCCTGGATGTGGGCTTGCTGGCGGATGAGGAGGTGAGCGGGCGGATCCGGGGGGTGTATTGAAAGTTATCTGGAGGCTAACGATAATGGGGAGGTACAGATGGGGGTGGTCTGGGAGGCGCTGAAGGCGGTGATTAGGGGAGAGCTAATCTCCATTAGGGCCCACAAGGAGAAGAAGGAGAGGAGAGAGAGGGAGAGATTGGTGGGGGAGATTTTAAGGGTGGATAGGAGGTATGCAGAGGTCCCCGAGGAGGGACTACTCAAGGAGCGACGAAGCCTCCAGGCCGAGTTCGACCTGTTGACCACAAAGAAGGCAGAGGTGCAGTGGAGGAAAGCGCAAGGGGCGGTGTATGAGTACGGGGAGAAGGCTGGCCGGATGTTGGCACACCAGCTTCGGAAGCGGGGGGGCAGCGAGGGAGATTGGGGGAGTTGGATAAAGGGGGGAACACGGTGCGGAGTGCGGTGGGAATAAATGGGGTATTTAGAGACTTTTATGAGGGGCTGTATAGGTCTGAGCCTCCGAAGGAGGGAGGGATGCGTCGATTTTTGGATCGACTGAGGTTCCCGAGGGTGGAGGAGGAGCAGGTGGCTGGGCTTGGGGCACCGGTAGGGCTGGAGGAGCTGACTAAGGGGCCGGGGAGTATGCAGGCGGGGAAGGCACCGGGGTCAGATGGGTTCCCGGTGGAATTGTACCGGACGTACATGGACCTGCTGGGCCCTCTATTAGTGAGGACTTTCAATGAGGCGAGAGAGGGGGGGGCCCTACCCCCGGCGATGTCCAGGGCACTGATCGCGCTGATCTTGAAGCGGGACAAGGACCCGTTACAGTGTGGGTCGTATAGGCCCACTCTCTCCTCAACGTGGACGTGAAGCTGTCAGCGAAGGTGTTGGCTTCCAGAATTGAGGACTGTGTCCCGGGGGTGATTCACGAGGACCAGACGGGTTTTGTTAAGGGAAGGCAGCTGAATACCAATGTGCGGAGGCTCCTTAACGTAATCATGGTGCCTACAGCGGAGGAGGAGGCGGAGATAGTGGCGGCGATGGATGCGGAGAAGGCCTTCGATAGGGTAGAGTGGGGGTACCTCTGGGAAGTGTTGAGGAGGTTTGGGTTCGGGGAGGGGTTCATTAGTTGGGTTAGGCTACTTTACGAAGCCCAGGTGGTGGGTGTGGCCACGAATCGGAGGAGGTCGGAATACTTTCGGCTGTACCGGGGGCGAGGCAGGGGTGCCCCCTATCCCCCTTGCTATTTGCACTGGCAATTGAGCCTTTGGCTATGGCTCTAAGGGAGTCCAGGAACTGGAGGGGGCTGGTCCGGGGGGGGGGGGGGGGGGGGGGGGGGGAGGAACACCGGGTTTTGTTGTATGCCAATGACCTGTTACTGTATGTGGCGGACCCAGTGGGGGGGATGCCGGAGGTGATGCGGATCCTCAGGGAGTTTGGGCACTTTTCCGGGTATAAGCTCAACGTGGGGAAGAGTGAGCTCTTCGTGGTACACCCAGGGGACCAGGGAAGGGGGATAGACGAGCTTCCACTGAAGAGGGCGGAAAGGAGTTTCGGTACCTGGGGATCCAGGTGGCCAGGAGCTGGGGGGCCCTACACAAGCTCAACTTGACGAGGCTGGTGGAGCAGATGGAGGAGGAGTTTAAAAGGTGGGATATGCTGCCACTCTCCTTGGCGGGTAGGGTACAGTCGGTGAAGATGACGGTGCTCCCGAGGTTCCTTTTTATATTCCAGTGCCTCCCCATCCTGATCCCTAAGGCCTTTTTTAAGCGGGTCAGTAGGAGCATCATGGGATTCGTGTGGGCGAAAAAGACCCCGAGGGTGAGAAGGGTGTCATGATATTCAGGTATACATCATAGCACATACATACTGATGGACAGATCAACGGACCAATCAACACACACACACAACACCACAGCCAATCACAGGCAAGAGCGTACACAGTACAAAACAGGGAACACGACACTTCCTGAGCATTCCAGCAGGAGACAGCTCAGGGCACAGAGCTCATAGCAAGCCACTCAGACATCCACCATGTGCTGAGAGCCACTCCAAGATAGTATTAGGAATAGGTCCACAGATTCTAGGGTTATGATCGAACCTCAGTAACCAGTTTACCACTGTAAATAAATGTTAGCAATAAAACTGAGTTGTACCATTCGCAACCATGTTGGTTCGTCTGTGTAGCAGAGTCCCCAACACATCAAAGGGTGTTTCTGTGCGGAGTAGGGACAGAGGAGGGTTAGCGTTACCTAATCTGTGTGGGTATTACTGGGCTGCCAATGTGGCGATGATACGCAAGTGGGTAATGGAGGGGGAGGGGGCAGCGTGGAAGAGGCTGGAGATGGCGTCCTGTGTGGACACGAGTCTGGGAGCGCTGGTGACAGCACCGCTGCCGCTCCCGCCGACTAGGTAAACCACGAGTCCGGTGGTGGCGGCGACGCTGAAAATTTGGGTGCAGTGGAGGCGCCACAGGGATGAGATAGAGGCTTTGGTTTGGTCCCGGACCCGGGAGAACCATCGGTTCGTCCCGGGGAGAATTGATGGAGGGTTCCTGAGCTGGCACAGGGCAGGAATTAGAAGGATGGGGGACCTGTTTATAGATGGGACGTTTGCGAGCCTTGGGGCGCTGGAGGAAAAATTTGTGCTTCCCCCTGGAAATGCCTTCAGGTACATGCAGGTAAGGGCATTTGTAAGACGGCAGGTGAGGGAGTTCCCGCTGCTTCCAGCACTCAGGATCCAGGATAGGGTGCTCTCGGGGGTGTGGGTTGGAGAGGGCAGGGTCTCGGCGATCTACCAGGAGATGCAGGAGAAGGAGGAGACGTCGGTGGAGGAGCTAAAGGGTAAATGGGAGGAGGGGTTTGGGGAGGAGATAGACGAGGGTACGTGGGCGGACGCCCTGGGCAGGGTTAATTCTTCCTCCTCTTGCGCCAGGTTTAGCCTGATACAATTTAAGGTTCTTCACAGAGCGCATATGGCAGGGGCGAGGCTGAGCAGGTTCTTTGGGGTGGAAGACAGGTGTGGGAGGTGCTCGGGGAGCCCAGCAAATCATACCCACATGTTCTGGGCGTGCCCGGCGCTGGATGGGTTCTGGAGGGGCATTGCGAGGACGGTGTCTAAGGTGGTGAACACCCGGGTTAAGCCGAGCTGGGGGTTAGCACTATTTGGGGTATCGGACGAGCCGGGAGTGCAGGAGGCGAAAGAGGCCGGCATTCTGGTCTTTGCGCCCCTGGTAGCCCGGCGGATCAGCGACATGGCAGAGTTCATTAAATTGGAGAGGGTAAAATCTGCCTATAGAGGGTCTGTGCAAGGGTTCTTCAGGCGGTGGCAACCGTTCCTAGACTTTCTAGCGGGGTGTTAGGAGGAGGTCAGCAGCAGCAGCAACCCAGAGGGGGGGGGAGGAGGGGGGGGGGGGGTGTACTTTGTGTTTTCTACTGTGTTTATTATTGCTTAATGGGGGGTTTGTATATAAGTCTGAACCTTCCTTTGTCAGAGTATACATCAAGGAAGCAGCTTATGCTACATGAAGAAGCAGAACACAAGTATTTATTAATCTTCTGGTTTTTCTGGGCATTTGGCAGCACGGTGCACAGTGGTTAGCACTGCTGCCTCACAGCGGCAAGGCCCCAGGTTCGATTCCGGCCTCGGGTGACTGTCTGAGTGGAGTTTGCACGTTCTTCCCCGTGTCTGCGTGGGTTTCCTCCGGGTGCTCCGGTTTCCTCCCACAGTCCAAAGATGTGCAGGTTAGGTGGATTGGCCACGTAAATTATCCCTTAGTGTCCAAAAGGTTAGGTTGGGTTACAGGGATAGGGTGGAGGTGTGGGCTTAAGTAGGGTGTCCTTTCCAAGGGCCGGTGCAGATTCGATGGGTCGAGTGGTCTTCTTCCGCACTGTAAATTCGATGGCTCCATGATCGTATTAGGGCCTGGTCACCTGGAAACCGCACTCCCTTCGCCAATTGCACTTCTGCTTGGGGCATCTGTCCCACACGCCGTCCGGGGGGGGGCGGGGGGGGGGGGGGGACGACACGGATCGATGTAAGAAATGAAAATAATTTTAGCGCGGCCAATCCACCTACTGCACACCTTTGGGTTGTGGGGGTGAAATCCACGCAGAAACGGGTGTTGTGTTCTGCTTCTTCATGGACCATAAGCTGCTTCTTTGATGTATGCTCTGACAAAAGAAGGTTCATACTTGGAGATAGGTTTAACATATTTATTGAACAGTTAACAATTCGCCTACTTGAGTTTGGCTCTCCTGCTAATCTTACTATAGTAACTCAATCTAACTGACCAGTCTGCTCTAACCCGTGCGGTGGGTGTGATGCTTCCAGATCTGCCCCTATCTCTCTGAGTGTCGCCTATGGAAAGAGAAAGAGCATGTGTGCCCTGTCCTTTTATATGGGTGGCCCCCTTGTGGTAGTGTCACCTCTGGGTGTGTCTTGACTGCCCATTGGTCGTGTCCTATCTTACTGACCTATTGGTTGAATGCCTGTGTGTCATGTCTCTGGTGCTCCCTCTAGTGTTTACCTAGTTGCAGTGTACCTACATTAACCCCTTGTGTATTTGCAGTGATTCTTAAGGATTAGGTAAAAAGGACGAAAGTGAATGAAGAAATGATGACAGAGTGAGAGACAGAGAGCGACAGAGAGAGGTCAACAACTGGAGTAGGATATCATCATCTAAAAGATGGTTATGGTGAGAAAGAAATCCGGGCCAAGAAAGCATTCTCCAAACGTGCTCAGCAGAGCAATGAGCGCAGGCACCCGAGTGTGGAAACAACTGGCGCGACCAGGGCAACAGGGTAAAGGAGGTGGGGTGAATTGGATGGCTCTGCCACAGGGCTAGCACATGCTTGATGGGCCGAACCGCCTCTTCCTGGGCTGCTTCATTCGATGATTCTAGCCCTCTCATGACCGACTAACTCACCCCAGACCTGGGAGCAACCCTTTTTATTTTAATTTAGAGTAGAGGGCAGCATGGTAGCATAGTGGTTAGCACAATTGCTTCACAGCTCCAGGGTCCCAGGTTCGATTCCCGGCTTGGGTCACTGTCTGTGTGGAGTCTGCACATCCTCCCCGTGTGTGCGTGGGTTTCCTCCGGGTGCTCCGGTTTCCTCCCACAGTCCAAAGATGTGCAGGTTAGGTGGATTGGCCGTGATAAATTGCCCTTAGTGTCCAAAATTGCCCTTAGTGTTGGGTGGGGTTATTGGGTTACGGGGATAGGGTGAGGGTGTGGGCTTGGTTAGGATGCTCTTTCCAAGAGCCGGTGCAGACTCGATGGGCCGAATGGCCTCCTTCTGCACTGTAAATTCTATACATTCTATACATCTATACCCAATTCATTTGTTCCAATTAAGGGGCAATTTAGCGTCGCCAATCCACCTACCCTGCACATCTTTTGGGTTGTGGGGGCGAAACCCACGCAGACACGGGGAGAATGTTCAAACTCCACACGGACAGTGACCCAGAGCCGGGATCGAACCTGGGACCTCGGCGCCGTGAGGCAGCAGTGCTAACCCACTGCGCCATCGTGCTGCCCTACCTGGGAGCAAGCCTGGCCTGTATGTCTCAAAGGGATTATCCATACAATTTGTGGACAAACACGTTGAGTATTTCAGGAGTAGAGGTTGTTAACTAGTTAACTAGAGGGAGTTAAACCCATTGAGGGTTCCTTGAAGAGATCGCCCTCTCAGTGACATGCCTAGGGTGTCATCTGGTGGCCGTTTCTGGAAGTACAGGTCTCCGATGCTGATGATGCACATCTGGGTGTCATCCACCCCGCACCCTTTCTGTGTATCAGAGAGGGATGAGGGTGATTGATCCGTGGGTCGTACAACGACCCACATGGATTCCCCCACTCTTTCCAGCCTCGAGATTGGAGCGCATGGTCCCGGCCGACACTTCAAGCCTTTAGGATGACACACAAACCCCAAAGCAGATTACCCGGCCATTGCTGTGGGCAAAACAGCCGTCACGTTTCCACCGTGACAAAGGGTGTGCACACTCCAAAAGCAGCTCCACCGGCTGTCAGGGGCATCCTGAGGGTGCGAGCGGCGCTACATCAATGCATTCTTTATGGTACTCCCATCCACTGAGCTCTGCCTGACGGACTGTGAGCCAGGATATGTTCGATGGCCCACAGCCCCCACTTCTCTCTGGGGGAGAGAATTCCAAAGACTAATGACTTTGAGGGAATAATTGTCTCCTAATCTCCGTCTTAAATGGGAGACCCCTTATTTTTAAATTATTGACCCCCCCCCCCCCCTCCAGTTCTAGATTTCCCCACGAGGGAAACACTCTCTCAGTCTCTACCCTGTCAAGCGCCGCCTCACAATCAATTCACCTGTTTGATTGTGTTTCAATAAGATCACCTCTCAATCTTCTAAACTTCAACGTGTATCGACTCAAACCTGCTCACAACCTTTCCTCGTAAGACACCCCCTTTGTTATCATCCGCACCAGACCTACGGGAGGTGGGAGCAATCCACTTCCCTGTCAGTCTCGCCGAATACGAGCTCCCCTGCCAAACGGGCAGGGAGCCCTAAATCATCCAGAGTTAAGTTCTGCACAAAAATCGGCCAGGTATGGTACCAACAGTTCAGACCCGTTTGCGATCTGCTGTATATTGTAAATACTACGGTGTGTTAATAAACCAAGTTTTCTTAAATCTACTCAGTCTGGACACGATTGTGGTCTACAAAACACTTCTTCCCAGGAGTCAGCCCCGTGGACTTTCTCTGAACTGCTTCCAAAGAAGGGGCTGTTTAGCGCAGGGCTAAATCGCTGGCTTTTAAAGCAGACCAAGGCAGGCCAGCAGCACGGTTCAATTCCTGTAACAGCCTCCCCGAACAGGCGCCGGAATGTGGTGACTCGGGGCTTTTCACAGTAACTTCATTGAAGTCTACTTGTGACAATAAGCGATTTTCGTTTCATTTTTCATTTCAAGTGCTTAAGTGGGTTGGTGCAGACTCGATGGGCCGAATGGCCTCCTTCTGCACTGTATGTTCTATGTTCTTCTAAGTGCATCCCTCCTTTAGTCAGGAGTCTAGATTTGCACGCAGTACTCCAGGTATGATCACGCCAGAGCCTTGTACAGTTATAGAAAGACGTTCCTACTTGTATTCATAGAATTTCCAGTGCAGGAGGCCATTCGGCCCATCGTCTCTACACCGAATCCTGAAAGAGCCTCCTACCTAAGCCCACACCTCCGCCCCATCCCAGTAACCCAGCAATCCCATCCAGCCTTTTTGGATACAAAGGGGCAATTTAGCGTGACCACTCCACCCTAACCTGCACACCTGTGGACTGTGGGAGGAAACCGGAGCACCCGGAGGAAACCCACGCACACACGGGGAGACAGTGCAAACTCCACACAGACAGTGACCCAAGTCGGGAATCGAACCCGAGTCCCAGGCGCTGTGAAGCAACAGTGCTAGCCACTGTGCTACCGTGCCTCCCTGAATATTCAGATCCCAGCCTGTGGTCACTTTGCAACCATATCCCTGTAATAGCTATATAGGGAACGGCACGGTGGCACAGAGGGTTAGCACTGCTGCCTCTCAGCGCCAGGGACCCGGGTGCAATCCGAGCCTCAGGCCACTGTCTGTGTGGAGTTTGTCGTTCTCCCCGTGTCTGCGTGGGTTTCCTCCGGGTGCTCCGGTTTCCTCCCACAGTCCATAGATGCGCAGATTAGGTGGATTGGCCACGATAAATTGCACCTTAGTGTCCCAAAGGTTTGGTGACGTTACTGGATTACGGGAGTAGGGTGGACTTAACTAAGTAGGGTGCTCTTTCGGGGGGTCGGTGCAGACTCGAATGGGCCGAATGGCCTCCTTCTGCACTGTAGGGATCATATCATACATTTATTTTTATTTGTGCTCGCAGTTCATCCACCATGTTACCTATGAGGTGTGAATTCAGATTAAGAGCCTTTAAGTGAGTCTTTTTACCATTTTCCTCTACTACGACCTTCTTCGCTGGTGTACCCCTCTGCTTGTACATCCTGTCCAGTTGCTCCCTCGTTATCATTACCCACACCGTCACCCCGCACTATTTCCTCATTATTTTACGTTAACTGTCCAAATCTCCCCTCATATGAACCCTCCCCCTCACTATTTAATTTAAAATCTTCGCCGGTAAAGTGTTGTCCTTAAGTTCACACAAAGGACACTGATGCTATATTCCACTAGGTAGTGCTGTTTAAACACAAATGTGCTGCTGCTTGTAAAACACATCGGACACGAGCGAAGGGGGCCGTTACCTTACAAATGTGGAATTCTCACTGCATCCGCCAGGGATGCCAACCCCTCCAGACTTGTCCTGGGCTCTCCTGGAATTAAGGGCCCTTGTTCCGGGTATCACTGTCCGGAGCGTTGAGAGAAATGGGGTGCTCTTTACAATTTAGTTACTTAACTCAGTAATGGAAATGGGGGGGGGGGATAAAACCAGCTGTTGGATTGGGTGGGGCGGCTGGAGTTGGGACGTCTGGAGGACGACTCCAGGAAGATGTCTAGGCAGAGTTGGAAACCGTAACTCCAGCCGATCGAGTGCTAAATAGACTCAACCAAACTGATCCATTTCACTCCAGAATATATATTATTTTTTATAAATTTAGAATACCCAATTATTTTTTTCCAATTAAGGCGTAGACAATCCACCTACCCTGCGCACCTTTGGGTTGTGGGGGTGAGACCCACGCGGACACGGGGAGAATGTGCAAACTCCACACGGGCAGTGACCCAGGGCCGGGATCGAACCTGGGACCTCGGTGCCGTGAGGCTGCAGTGCTAACCATTGCGCCTCCATGCCGTCCCCCCCCCCAAAAGTATATATTATCACCAAAGTGACCAGTAACACTCGCGCCAGGTAATGGCCACCTCCGACATGAGGGAATCTAACCATCTCCTCTTGACGTTCAATGACATTACCATCTCAGAATCCCCCCACTATCAACATCGTGGGGGTTACCATTGATCAGAAACTGAACTGGACCCAGCCATATAAATACTGCGGCTACCAGGGCAGGTCAGAGGCTGGGAATCCTGCGGAGAGTAACTCACCTCCTGACCCCCCAAAGCCTGCGCACCATCTACAAGGCACAAGTCAGGAGTGCGATGGAATACTCTCCACTTGCCTGGATGAGCGCAGCTCCCAACAACACTCAAGAAGCTCGACACCATCCAGGACAAAGCAGCCCCGTTTGATTGGCATCCCATCCACCACCTTCCCTCCACCACCGCCGCACAGTAGCAGCCGTCTGTACCGTCTGCGAGATGCACTGCGGCAACTCACCAAGGCTCCTTAGGCAGCACCTTCCAAACCCATGACCGCTACCATCTGGAAGGACAAGGATACATGAGGAATCCCACCACCTTGAGGTTCCCTCTCCAAATCACTCACCATCCTGACTTGGAAGTATTTCAGCCGTTCCTTCACTGTCACCGATCAAATCTCGGAACTCCCTCTCTAACAGCACTGTGGGTGTACCTGCACCACCTGGACTGCAGCGGTTCAAGGAGGCGGCTCGCCCCCACCACCTTCTCAAGGGGCAATTAGGGATGGGCAATAAATGCTGGCCTTGTTTGCAATGCTCACGTTGCATAGCAAAATAATTTTAAAAATGTTACCCTGGGCTATTTCAGAAGAGTGCGCTTCTGTATTCCAGGTTTGACACACACACACCCACTCCCTCCCCACCCACCTCCCCCCACTCCCACCACATTGACCGAAATAGTTCAGCTGGCACCAACAAGGCGCAGTTACGGTTCTACAATTGGCCTCCGTTCCACTCAATAGGGAAGGGATATGATGGGGTTGAGAGGGAAAATCAGCCAAAGACTCTCGCTGTTGGCCCTTGTCCAGTGACCCCCCCCCACCCAGCGGCTAGTGCATCGGTGGGCACCAGGCAAGGGCATGGGTAGCCCATCGACGGTCATTGTCCTGGTACTACTGTCGGAACTGGCACTGTGAATGGAATGAGAGACCAAAAAGCAGCCTTGAGCCCCAGCTTGGAGGTAGCACCTTCTGGAGGAGACAGGAGAAATATAGAGATGCATCCACACTGGCATCAATCTCACAGGTTGTAACTTAGAATGTAACGCTGCAAACAAGTGGGACAAAACAGCTGTTCATTGCAGCGAGATACAACAGCTGACCCCTAACTGGGAACTTTAGGAAGGATGTGGAGAGAGTGCAGGAAAGATTCACAAGGATGGTTCCGGTGAGGAGGAACTTCAGTTATGTACTTAGATCGGCAAACTTGGGAGACTTTCCTTGGAGAGGTTAAGCAGGGAGGAGATTCGATAGAGGCATTCCAAACCGTGAGGGGTGTGGACTGATTAGATAAGGAATTCTCATTGGCTGACGGTGAGGGCAAGGGGACAGAGATCTAAGGTCTTGGGCGAGAGGTCTAACTGAAATGTGGGGAAGTACATTTTTTTGGACAATGCATGGTAACGGTCTGGAGCTCACTGTCCGTGAGGGTGGTGGCACTCACTGTCTGTGAGGGTGGTGGCACTCACTGTCCGTGAATGTGGTGGCACTCACTGTCCGTGAGGGTGGTGGCACTCACTGTCCGTGAGGGTGGTGGCACTCACTGCCCGTGAGGGTGGTGGCACTCACTGTCCGTGAGGGTGGTGGCACTCACTGTCCGTGAATGTGGTGGCACTCACTGTCCGTGAATGTGGTGGCACTCACTGTCCGTGAGGGTGGTGGCACTCACTGTCCGTGAGGGTGGTGGCACTCACTGTCCGTGAATGTGGTGGCGCTCACTGTCCGTGAGGGTGGTGGCACTCACTGTCCGTGAGGGTGGTGGCCCATGAAGTCATTGGAATTCACTGGGGGGTTTCATGCAAGAAACAAATTCCTTGCCTTCTTAGCTGAGTCCAAAAGGAGGTGTCGGTAATGGCATCGAGATTAGAGAGCAAAGGGGCAGCAAGGTGGATCAGTGGTTAGCACTGCTGCCTCACGGCGCCGAGGTCCCAGGTTCGATCCCAGCTCTGGGTCACTGTCTGTGTGGAGTTTGCACATTCTCCCCGTGTTTGCGTGGGTTTCGTCCCCACAACCCAAAGATGTGCAGGGTAGGTGGATTGGCCACGCTAAATTGCCCCTTAATTGGAATGAATTAATTGGATACTCTAAATTTATTTTTAAAACGAGATTGGAGAACAGAATCAAATAATAGAATCTCAGAATAGACTAACGCAACCGAACAACAAAGTACATTTATAGAATATCATTTATATATCAATATTTATTCCTATTTATTGGTGTGTAGAATGTATTTGGGTAGAATTATTGAGAGGAAAGCAAGAATGAGATAATTTATAATTTCATAGCGGGGAGTCTGAGTGCGAAATCTTAGAGGAGAAATGACATCAAATAAATCAGAGGAGGAATATTAGTGAAAGAGTAAACTAATTAATGAGTGTAAGTTAATTAGGGGGAGTAGGTTATTGAGTGAGAGTAAGTTAATGAGTGAAAGTGGAAGTTAATGAGTGAGGTTAAGTTACTGTGTAACAGTCGGTTACTGAGTGGGAGTAGGTTAATTAGTGAGAGTAGGTTATGAGAGAAAGAGCAGGGAAATGAGTGAGAGCAGGTTAATGAGTGAGAGCAGGTTAATGAGTGAGAGCAGGTTAATGAGTGAGAGCAGGTTAATCTGTGAGAGAGCAGGTTAATGAGTGAGAGCAGGTTAATGAGTGAGGGAGGTGAATGAGTGAGAGAGCAGGTTAATGAGTGTGAGAGCAGGTTAATGAGTGAAGGAGCAGGTTAATCAGTGAGAGAGCAGGTTAATGAGTGAGGGAGGAGGTTAATGAGTGAGGGAGGTGAATGAGTGAGAGAGCAGGTTAATGAGTGAGAGCAGGTTAATGAGTGAGAGCAGGTTAATGAGTGTGAGAGCAGGTTAATGAGTGAAGGAGCAGGTTAATCAGTAAGAGAGCAGGTTAATGAATGAGGGAGCAGGTTAATGAGTGAGAGAGCAGGTTAATGAGTGAAGGAGCAGGTTAATCAGTGAGAGAGCAGGTTAATGAGTGAGAGAGCAGGTTAATGAGTGAGAGAGCAGGGTAATGAGTGAGGGTGGATGTTAATGAGTGAGGGAGGTTAATGAGTGAGAGAGCAGGTTAATGAGTGAGGGAGGTTAATGAGAGAGCAGGATAATGATTGAGAGAGCAGGTTAATGAGTGAGAGAGCAGGTTAATGAATTAGAGAAGGTAAATGAGTGATAGAACAGGTTAATGAGTGATAGAGCAGGTTAATGAGTGAGAGAGTAGGTTAATGAGTGAGGGAGCAGGTTAATGAGTGAGGGAGCAGGTTAATCAGTGAGAGAGCAGGTTAATGAGTGAGAGCGCAGGTGAATGATTGAGAACAGGTCAACGAATGAGAGAGCAGGTTAATGAGTGAGAGAGCAGGTTAATGAGTGAGAGCAGGTTAATGAGTGAGAGAGCAGGTTAATGATTGAGAGAGCAGGTTAATGAGTAAGAGCAGGTTAACGAGTGAGAGAGCAGGTTAATGAGTGAGAGAGCAGGTTGATGAGTGAGGGAGCAGTTTAATGAGCGAGAGAGCAGGTTAATGGGTGAGAGAGCAGGTTGATGAGTGAGAGAGCAGGTTAATGAGTGAGAGCAGGTTAATGAGTGAGAGAGCAGGTTAATGATTGAGAGAGCAGGTTAATGAGTAAGAGCAGGTTAACGAGTGAGAGAGCAGGTTGATGAGTGCGAGCAGGTTAATGAGTGAGAGAGCAGGTTAATGATTGAGAGAGCAGGTGAATGATTGAGAACAGGTTAACGAGTGAGAGAGCAGGTTAATGAGTGAGAGAGCAGGTTAATGAGTGAGAGAGCAGGTTAATGAGTGAGAGAGTAGGTCAATGTATGAGAGAGCTGGTGAATGAGTGAGAGCGCAGGTTAATGAGTGAGAGAGCAGGTTAATGAGTGAGAGAGCAGGTTAATGAGTGAGGGAGGAGGTTAATCAGTGAGGGAGCAGGTTAATCAGTGAGAGCAGGTTAATGAGTGAGAGCAGGTTAATGAGTGAGGGAGGAGGTTAATGAGTGAGAGAGCAGGTTAATGAGTGAGGGAGCAGGTTAATGAGTGAGGGAGCAGGTTAATCAGTGAGAGAGCAGGATAATGTGTGAGAGAGCAGGTTAATGAGTGCGAGAGCAGATTAATGAGTGAGAGCATGTTAATGAGTGAGAGAGCAGGTTAATGATTGAGAGAGCAGGTTAATGAGCGAGAGAGCAGGTGAATGAGTGAGAGCAGGTTAACGAGTGAGAGAGCAGGTTAATGAGTGAGAGAGCAGGTTAATGAGTGAAGGAGCAGTTTAATGAGTGAGAGAGCAGGTTAATGAGTGAGAGAGCAGGTGAATGAGTGAGGGAGTAGGTTAATCAGTGAGAGGGCAGGCTAATGAGTGAGAGCAGGTTAATGAGTGAGAGAGCAGGTTAATGAGTGAGAGCAGGTTAATGAGTGAGAGAGCAGGTTAATGAATGAGAGCGCAGGTAAATGAGTGAGAGAGCAGGTTAATGAGTGAGTGAGCAGGTTAACGAGTGAGAGCGCAGGTTAATGAGTGAGAGAGCAGGTTAATGAGTGAGAGCACGTTAATGAGTGAGAGAGCAGGTTAATGAGTGAGAGAGCAGGTGAATGAGTGAGAGAGCAGGTTAATGAGTGAGAGAGCAGGTTAATGAGTGAGGGAGCAGGCGAATCAGTGAGAGAGCAGGATAATGAGTGAGAGAGCAGGTTAATGAGTGAGAGCACAGGTTAATGAGTGAGAGCAGGTTAATGAGTGAGAGAGCAGTTTAATGAGTGAGAGAGCAGGTTAACGAGTGAGAGCGCAGGTTAATGAGTGAGAGAGCAGGTTAATGAGTGAGGGAGCAGGTTAATCAGTGAGAGCGCAGGTTAATGAGTGAGAGCAGGTTAATGAGTGAGAGAGCAGGTTAATGAGTGAGAGCAGGTTAATCAGTGAGAGAGCAGGTTAATGATTGAGAGAGCAGGTTAATGTGTGAGAGCACAGGTTAATGAGTGAGAGCAGGTTAATGAGTAAGAGAGCAGGTTTACGAATGAGAGCACAGGTTAATGAGTGAGAGCAGGTTAATGAGAGAGAGAGCAGGTTAACGAGTGAGAGCGCACGTTAATGAGTGAGAGAGCAGGTTAATGAGTGAGGGAGCAGGTTAATCAGTGAGAGCGCAGGTTAATGAGTGAGAGCAGGTTAATGAGTGAGAGAGCAGGTTAATGAGTGAGAGCAGGTTAATGAGTGAGAGAGCAGGTTAATGATTGAGAGAGCAGGTTAATGTGTGAGAGAGCAGGTGAATGAGTGAGAGCAGGTTAACGAGTGAGAGCGCAGTTTAATGAGTGAGAGAGTAGGTTAATGAGTGAGGGAGCAGGTTAATCAGTGAGAGCGCAGGTTAATGAGTGGCGCAGCTTAACGAGTGACAGCGCAGGTTAATGAGTGAGAGCAGATTAATGAGTGAGAGCAGGTTAATGAGTGGCGCAGGTTAATGAGTGAGAGAGCAGGTTAACGAGTGAGAGCGCAGGTTAATGAGTGAGAGAGCAGGTTAATGAGTGAGAGAGCAGGTTAATGAGTGAGAGAGCAGGTGAATGAGTGACAGTGCAGGTTAATGAGTGAGTGAGCAGGTTATTGAGTGAAAGAGCAGGTTAATGAGTGAGGAAATAGGTTAATCAGTGAGAGAGCAGGCTAATGAGTGAGGCCAGGTTAATGAGTGAGAGAGCAGGTTAATCAGTGAGAGAGCAGGTTAATGAGTGAGAGCAGGTTGATGAGTGAGAGAGCAGGTTAATCAGTGAGAGAGCAGGTTAATGAGTGGAGCAGGTTAACGAGTGAGAGAGCAGGTTAATGAGTGAGAGAGCAGGTGAATGAGTGACAGCGCAGGTTAAAGAGTGAGTGAGCAGGTTATTGAGTGAGAGAGCAGGTTAATGAGTGAGGGAGTAGGTTAATGAGTGAGAGAGCAGGTTAATGAGTGAGAGAGCAGGTAAATGAGTGAGAGCACGTTAATGAGTGAGAGAGCAGGTTAATGAGTGAGAGAGCAGGTGAATGAGTGAGAGCGCAGGTTAATGAGTGAGAGAGCAGGTTAATGAGTGAGGGAGCAGCTGAATGAGTGAGGGAGCAGGTTAATCAGTGAGAGAGCAGGATAATGTGTGAGAGCAGGTTAATGAGTGAGAGAGCAGGAAAATGAGTGAGAGAAGGTGAATGAGTGAGAGAGCAGGTTAATGAGTGAGAGAGTAGGTTTCTGAGTGAGGGAGCAGGTTAATGAGTGAGGGAGCAGGTTAATCAGTGAGAGAGCAGGTTAATGAGTGAGAGCGCAGGTTAATGAGTGAGAGCAGGTTAATGAGTGAGAGAGCAGGTTAACGATCGGGAGCGCAGGTTAATGAGAGAGAAGGTTAATGAGTGAGGGAGCAGATTAATCAGTGAGAGAGCAGGTTAATGAGTGAGAGCAGGGTAATGAGTGAGGGAGCAGGTTAATGAGTGAGAGAGCAGGTTAATGACTGAGAGAGCAGGTGAATGAGTGAGAGCAGGTTAACGAGTGAGAGCGAAGGTTAATGAGCGAGAGAGCAGGTTAATGAGTGAGGGAGCAGGTTAATCAGTGAAAGAGGAGGTTAATGAGTGAGAGAGCAGGTTAATCAGTGAGAGAGCAGGTTAATGAGTAAGAGCAGGTTGATGAGTGAGAGAGCAGGTTAATGAGTGAGAGAGCAGGGTAATGAGTGGAGCAGGTTAATGAGTGAGAGAGCAGGTTAACGACTGAGAGCGCAGTTTAATGAGTGAGAGAGCAGGTTAATGAGTGAGAGCAGGTTAATGAGTGAGAGAGCAGGTTAATGAGTGAGGGAGCAGGTTAATCAGTGAGAGAGCAGGTTAATGAGTGAGAGCAGGTTAATGAGTGAGAGAGCAGGTTAACGAGTGAGAGCACAGGTTAATGAGTGAGAGAGCAGGTTAATGAGTGAGGGAGCAGGTTAATCAGTGAGAGAGCAGGTTAATGAGTGAGAGCAGGTTAATGAGTGAGAGAGCAGGTTAATGAGTGAGAGCAGGTTAATGAGTGAGAGAGCAGGTTAATGATTGAGAGAGCAGGTTAATGTGTGAGAGAGCAGGTGAATGAGTGAGAGCAGGTTAACGAGTGAGAGCGCAGTTTAATGAGTGAGAGAGTAGGTTAATGAGTGAGGGAGCAGGTTAATCAGTGAGAGCGCAGGTTAATGAGTGGCGCAGCTTAACGAGTGACAGCGCAGGTTAATGAGTGAGAGCAGATTAATGAGTGAGAGCAGGTTAATGAGTGGCGCAGGTTAATGAGTGAGAGAGCAGGTTAACGAGTGAGAGCGCAGGTTAATGAGTGAGAGAGCAGGTTAATGAGTGAGAGCAGGTTAATGAGTGAGAGAGCAGGTTAATGAGTGAGAGAGCAGGTGAATGAGTGACAGTGCAGGTTAATGAGTGAGTGAGCAGGTTATTGAGTGAAAGAGCAGGTTAATGAGTGAGGAAATAGGTTAATCAGTGAGAGAGCAGGCTAATGAGTGAGGCCAGGTTAATGAGTGAGAGAGCAGGTTAATCAGTGAGAGAGCAGGTTAATGAGTGGGAGCAGGTTGATGAGTGAGAGAGCAGGTTAATCAGTGAGAGAGCAGGTTAATGAGTGGAGCAGGTTAACGAGTGAGAGAGCAGGTTAATGAGTGAGAGAGCAGGTGAATGAGTGACAGCACAGGTTAAAGAGTGAGTGAGCAGGTTATTGAGTGAGAGAGCAGGTTAATGAGTGAGGGAGTAGGTTAATGAGTGAGAGAGCAGGTTAATGAGTGAGAGAGCAGGTAAATGAGTGAGAGCACGTTAATGAGTGAGAGAGCAGGTTAATGAGTGAGAGAGCAGGTGAATGAGTGAGAGCGCAGGTTAATGAGTGAGAGACCAGGTTAATGAGTGAGGGAGCAGGTTAATGAGTGAGGGAGCAGGTTAATCAGTGAGAGAGCAGGATAATGTGTGAGAGCAGGTTAATGAGTGAGAGAGCAGGTAAATGAGTGAGAGAAGGTGAATGAGTGAGAGAGCAGGTTAATGAGTGAGAGAGTAGGTTTCTGAGTGAGGGAGCAGGTTAATGAGTGAGGGAGCAGGTAAATCAGTGAAAGAGCAGGTTAATGAGTGAGAGCGCAGGTTAATGAGTGAGAGCAGGTTAATGAGTGGGAGAGCAGGTTAACGATCGGAAGCGCAGGTTAATGAGAGAGAAGGTTAATGAGTGAGGGAGCAGATTAATCAGTGAGAGAGCAGGTTAATGAGTGAGAGCAGGGTAATGAGTGAGAGAGCAGGTTAATGAGTGAGAGAGCAGGTTAATGACTGAGAGAGCAGGTGTATGAGTGAGAGCAGGTTAACGAGTGAGAGCGAAGGTTAATGAGCGAGAGAGCAGGTTAATGAGTGAGGGAGCAGGTTAATCAGTGAGAGAGCAGGTGAATGAGTGAGAGAGCAGGTTAATCAGTGAGAGAGCAGGTTAATGAGTAAGAGCAGGTTGATGAGTGAGAGAGCAGGTTAATGAGTGAGAGAGCAGGTTAATGAGTGGAGCAGGTTAATGAGTGAGAGAGCAGGTTAACGAGTGAGAGCGCAGTTTAATGAGTGAGAGAGCAGGTTAATGAGTGAGAGCAGGTTAATGAGTGAGAGAGCAGGTTAATGATTGAGGGAGCAGGTTAATCAGTGAGAGAGCAGGTTAATGAGTGAGAGAGCAGGTTAACGAGTGAGAGCACAGGTTAATGAGTGAGAGAGCAGGTTAATGAGTGAGGGAGCAGGTTAATCAGTGAGAGAGCAGGTTAATGAGTGAGAGCAGGTTATTGAGTGAGAGAGCAGGTCAATGAGTGAGAGAGCAGGTTAATCAGTGAGAGAGCAGGTTAATGAGTGTGAGAGCAGGTTAATGAGTGAGGGAGCAGGTGAATGATTGAGAGAGCAGGTTAATGAGTGAGGGAGCAGGTGAATGAGTGGGATAGCAGGTGAATGAGTGAGAGAGCAGGTTGATGAGTGAGAGAGAAGGTTAATGAGTGAGAAAGCATGTTAATGAGTGAGAGAGCAGGTTGATGAGTGAGAGAGAAGGTTAATGAGTGAGAAAGCATGTTAATGAGTGAGAGAGCAGGTTAATGAGTGAGAGAGAAGGTTATTGAGTGAGACAGCAGGTTAATGTGTGATGGAGCAGGTGAATGACTGAGAGAGCAGGTTAATGAATGAGAGAGAAGGTTATTGAGTGAGAGAGCAGGTTAATGAGTGAGTAAGCAGATGAATGAGTGGGATAGCAGGTGAATGAGTGAGAGAGCAGGTTAATGAGTGAGAGAGCAGGTGAATGAGTGAGAGAGCAGGTTGATGAGTGAGAGAGGAGGTTAATGAGTGAGGGAGCAGGTGAATGAGTGGGAGAGCAGGTTAATGAGTGAGAGAACAGGTTAATGAGTGAGGGAACAGGTGAATGAGTGAGAGAGCATGTTAATGAGTGAGGGAGCAGGTTAATGAGTGAGGGAGCAGGTTAATGAGTGAGAGAGCAGGTGAATGAGTGAGAGCAGGTTAATGAGTGAGAGAGCAGGTTAACGATCGGGAGCGCAGGTTAATGAGAGAGAAGGTTAATGAGTGAGGGAGCAGATTAATCAGTGAGAGAGCAGGTTAATGAGTGAGAGCAGGGTAATGAGTGAGAGAGCAGGTTAATGAGTGAGAGAGCAGGTTAATGACTGAGAGAGCAGGTGAATGAGTGAGAGCAGGTTAACGAGTGAGAGCGAAGGTTAATGAGCGAGAGAGCAGGTTAATGAGTGAGGGAGCAGGTTAATCAGTGAAAGAGGAGGTTAATGAGTGAGAGAGCAGGTTAATCAGTGAGAGAGCAGGTTAATGAGTAAGAGCAGGTTGATGAGTGAGAGAGCAGGTTAATGAGTGAGAGAGCAGGGTAATGAGTGGAGCAGGTTAATGAGTGAGAGAGCAGGTTAACGACTGAGAGCGCAGTTTAATGAGTGAGAGAGCAGGTTAATGAGTGAGAGCAGGTTAATGAGTGAGAGAGCAGGTTAATGAGTGAGGGAGCAGGTTAATCAGTGAGAGAGCAGGTTAATGAGTGAGAGCAGGTTAATGAGTGAGAGAGCAGGTTAACGAGTGAGAGCACAGGTTAATGAGTGAGAGAGCAGGTTAATGAGTGAGGGAGCAGGTTAATCAGTGAGAGAGCAGGTTAATGAGTGAGAGCAGGTTAATGAGTGAGAGAGCAGGTTAATGAGTGAGAGCAGGTTAATGAGTGAGAGAGCAGGTTAATGATTGAGAGAGCAGGTTAATGTGTGAGAGAGCAGGTGAATGAGTGAGAGCAGGTTAACGAGTGAGAGCGCAGTTTAATGAGTGAGAGAGTAGGTTAATGAGTGAGGGAGCAGGTTAATCAGTGAGAGCGCAGGTTAATGAGTGGCGCAGCTTAACGAGTGACAGCGCCGGTTAATGAGTGAGAGCAGATTAATGAGTGAGAGCAGGTTAATGAGTGGCGCAGGTTAATGAGTGAGAGAGCAGGTTAACGAGTGAGAGCGCAGGTTAATGAGTGAGAGAGCAGGTTAATGAGTGAGAGCAGGTTAATGAGTGAGAGAGCAGGTTAATGAGTGAGAGAGCAGGTGAATGAGTGACAGTGCAGGTTAATGAGTGAGTGAGCAGGTTATTGAGTGAAAGAGCAGGTTAATGAGTGAGGAAATAGGTTAATCAGTGAGAGAGCAGGCTAATGAGTGAGGCCAGGTTAATGAGTGAGAGAGCAGGTTAATCAGTGAGAGAGCAGGTTAATGAGTGGGAGCAGGTTGATGAGTGAGAGAGCAGGTTAATCAGTGAGAGAGCAGGTTAATGAGTGGAGCAGGTTAACGAGTGAGAGAGCAGGTTAATGAGTGAGAGAGCAGGTGAATGAGTGACAGCACAGGTTAAAGAGTGAGTGAGCAGGTTATTGAGTGAGAGAGCAGGTTAATGAGTGAGGGAGTAGGTTAATGAGTGAGAGAGCAGGTTAATGAGTGAGAGAGCAGGTAAATGAGTGAGAGCACGTTAATGAGTGAGAGAGCAGGTTAATGAGTGAGAGAGCAGGTGAATGAGTGAGAGCGCAGGTTAATGAGTGAGAGACCAGGTTAATGAGTGAGGGAGCAGGTTAATGAGTGAGGGAGCAGGTTAATCAGTGAGAGAGCAGGATAATGTGTGAGAGCAGGTTAATGAGTGAGAGAGCAGGTAAATGAGTGAGAGAAGGTGAATGAGTGAGAGAGCAGGTTAATGAGTGAGAGAGTAGGTTTCTGAGTGAGGGAGCAGGTTAATGAGTGAGGGAGCAGGTAAATCAGTGAAAGAGCAGGTTAATGAGTGAGAGCGCAGGTTAATGAGTGAGAGCAGGTTAATGAGTGGGAGAGCAGGTTAACGATCGGGAGCGCAGGTTAATGAGAGAGAAGGTTAATGAGTGAGGGAGCAGATTAATCAGTGAGAGAGCAGGTTAATGAGTGAGAGCAGGGTAATGAGTGAGAGAGCAGGTTAATGAGTGAGAGAGCAGGTTAATGACTGAGAGAGCAGGTGTATGAGTGAGAGCAGGTTAACGAGTGAGAGCGAAGGTTAATGAGCGAGAGAGCAGGTTAATGAGTGAGGGAGCAGGTTAATCAGTGAGAGAGCAGGTGAATGAGTGAGAGAGCAGGTTAATCAGTGAGAGAGCAGGTTAATGAGTAAGAGCAGGTTGATGAGTGAGAGAGCAGGTTAATGAGTGAGAGAGCAGGTTAATGAGTGGAGCAGGTTAATGAGTGAGAGAGCAGGTTAACGAGTGAGAGCGCAGTTTAATGAGTGAGAGAGCAGGTTAATGAGTGAGAGCAGGTTAATGAGTGAGAGAGCAGGTTAATGATTGAGGGAGCAGGTTAATCAGTGAGAGAGCAGGTTAATGAGTGAGAGAGCAGGTTAACGAGTGAGAGCACAGGTTAATGAGTGAGAGAGCAGGTTAATGAGTGAGGGAGCAGGTTAATCAGTGAGAGAGCAGGTTAATGAGTGAGAGCAGGTTATTGAGTGAGAGAGCAGGTCAATGAGTGAGAGAGCAGGTTAATCAGTGAGAGAGCAGGTTAATGAGTGTGAGAGCAGGTTAATGAGTGAGGGAGCAGGTGAATGATTGAGAGAGCAGGTTAATGAGTGAGGGAGCAGGTGAATGAGTGGGATAGCAGGTGAATGAGTGAGAGAGCAGGTTGATGAGTGAGAGAGAAGGTTAATGAGTGAGAAAGCATGTTAATGAGTGAGAGAGCAGGTTGATGAGTGAGAGAGAAGGTTAATGAGTGAGAAAGCATGTTAATGAGTGAGAGAGCAGGTTAATGAGTGAGAGAGAAGGTTATTGAGTGAGACAGCAGGTTAATGTGTGATGGAGCAGGTGAATGACTGAGAGAGCAGGTTAATGAATGAGAGAGAAGGTTATTGAGTGAGAGAGCAGGTTAATGAGTGAGTAAGCAGATGAATGAGTGGGATAGCAGGTGAATGAGTGAGAGAGCAGGTTAATGAGTGAGAGAGCAGGTGAATGAGTGAGAGAGCAGGTTGATGAGTGAGAGAGGAGGTTAATGAGTGAGGGAGCAGGTGAATGAGTGGGAGAGCAGGTTAATGAGTGAGAGAACAGGTTAATGAGTGAGGGAACAGGTGAATGAGTGAGAGAGCATGTTAATGAGTGAGGGAGCAGGTTAATGAGTGAGGGAGCAGGTGAATGAGTGGGAGAGCAGGTTAATGAGTGAGAGAGCAGGTTAATGAGTGACAGAGCAGGTGAATGTGTGGGAGAGCAGGTAAATGAGTGAGAGAGCAGGTTAATCAGTGAGAGAGTAGGTTAATGAGTGAGGGAGCACGTTAATGAGCGGGAGTGCAGGTTAATGAGTGAGAGAGCAGAATAATGAGTGAGAGAGAAGGTTAATGAGTGAGGGAGCAAGTTAATCAGTGAGAGAGCAGGTTAATGAGTGAGAGAGCAGGTTAATCAGTGAGAGAGCAGGTTAATGAGTAAGAGCAGGTTGATGAGTGAGAGAGCAGGTTAATGAGTGAGAGAGCAGGTTAATGAGTGGAGCAGGTTAATGAGTGAGAGAGCAGGTTAACGAGTGAGAGCGCAGTTTAATGAGTGAGAGAGCAGGTTAATGAGTGAGAGCAGGTTAATGAGTGAGAGAGCAGGTTAATGAGTGAGGGAGCAGGTTAATCAGTGAGAGAGCAGGTTAATCAGTGAGAGAGCAGGTTAATGAGTGAGAGCAGGTTATTGAGTGAGAGAGCAGGTCAATGAGTGAGAGAGCAGGTTAATCAGTGAGAGAGCAGGTTAATGAGTGTGAGAGCAGGTTAATGAGTGAGGGAGCAGGTGAATGATTGAGAGAGCAGGTTAATGAGTGAGGGAGCAGGTGAATGAGTGGGATAGCAGGTGAATGAGTGAGAGAGCAGGTTGATGAGTGAGAGAGAAGGTTAATGAGTGAGAAAGCATGTTAATGAGTGAGAGAGCAGGTTGATGAGTGAGAGAGAAGGTTAATGAGTGAGAAAGCATGTTAATGAGTGAGAGAGCAGGTTAATGAGTGAGAGAGAAGGTTATTGAGTGAGACAGCAGGTTAATGTGTGATGGAGCAGGTGAATGACTGAGAGAGCAGGTTAATGAATGAGAGAGAAGGTTATTGAGTGAGAGAGCAGGTTAATGAGTGAGTGAGCAGATGAATGAGTGGGATAGCAGGTGAATGAGTGAGAGAGCAGGTTAATGAGTGAGAGAGCAGGTGAATGAGTGAGAGAGCAGGTTGATGAGTGAGAGAGGAGGTTAATGAGTGAGGGAGCAGGTGAATGAGTGGGAGAGCAGGTTAATGAGTGAGAGAACAGGTTAATGAGTGAGGGAACAGGTGAATGAGTGAGAGAGCATGTTAATGAGTGAGGGAGCAGGTTAATGAGTGAGGGAGCAGGTTAATGAGTGAGAGAGCAGGTGAATGAGTGGGAGAGCAGGTTAATGAGTGAGAGAGCAGGTTAATGAGTGACAGAGCAGGTGAATGTGTGGGAGAGCAGGTAAATGAGTGAGAGAGCAGGTTAATGAGTGAGAGAGTAGGTTAATGAGTGAGGGAGCACGTTAATGAGCGGGAGTGCAGGTTAATGAGTGAGAGAGCAGAATAATGAGTGAGAGAGAAGGTTAATGAGTGAGGGAGCAGGTTAATGAGTGAGAGCGTAGGTTAATGAGTGAGAGCAGATTAATGAGAGAGAAAGCAGGTTAATGAGTGGGGGAGCAGGTTAATGAGTGAGGGAGCAGGTTGATGAGTGAGAGAGCAGGTTAATGATTGAGAGATTAGGTGAACGAGTGGGAGAGCAGGTTAATGAGTGAGAGAGCAGGTGAATGAGTGAGAGAGCAGGTTAATGAGTGGGAGAGCAGGTTAATGAGTGAGAAAGCAGGTTAATGCGTGAGAGAGCAGGTGAATGAGTGAGAGCAGGTTAATGAGTGAGAGCGCAGGTTAATGAGTGAGAGAGCAGGTTTATGAGTGAGAGAGCAGGTCAATGAGTGAGAGAGCAGGTTAATGAGTGAGGGAGCAGGTGAATGATTGAGAGAGCAGGTTAATGAGTGAGGGAGCAGGTGAATGAGTGAGAGAGCAGGTTAATGATTGAGAGAATATTTGAATGAATGAGAGAGCAGGTTAATGAGTGAGAGAGTAGGTTAATGAGTGAGTGAGCAGGTGAATGAGTGGGATAGCAGGTGAATGAGTGAGAGAGCAGGTTGATGAGTGAGAGAGCAGGTTAATGAGTGAGAGAACAGGTTAATGAGTGAGAGAACAGGTTAATGAGTGAGGGAGCAGGTGAATGAGTGAGAGAGCAGGTTGATGAGTGAGAGAGCAGGTTAATGAGTGAGAGAGAAGGTTAATGAGTGAGAGAGCAGGTTGATGAGTGAGAGAGAAGGTTAATGAGTGAGAGAGCAGGTTAATGAGTGAGAGAGAAGGTTAATGAGTGAGAAAGCATGTTAATGAGTGAGAGAGCAGTTTGATGAGTGAGGGAGCAGGTTAATGAGTGAGAGAGAAGGTTAATGAGTGAGAGAGCATGTTAATGAGTGAGCGAGCAGGTTGATGAGTGAGAGAGGAGGTTAATGAGTGAGAGAGCAGGTTAATGAGTGAGAGAACAGGTTAATGAGTGAGGGAGCAGGTGAATGAGTGAGAGAGCCTGTTAATGAGTGAGGGAGCAGGTTATTGAGTGAGGGAGCAGGTTAATGAGTGAGAGAGTAGGTTAATGAGTGAGAGAGCAGGTGAATGAGTGGGAGAGCAGGTTAATGAGTGAGAGAGCAGTTTAATGAGTGACAGAGCAGGTGAATGAGTGGGAGAGCAGAATAATGAGTGAGAGAGCAGGTTAATGAGTGAGGGAGCAGGTTAATGAGTGAAAGCAGGTTAATGAGTGAGGGAGCAGGTTAATGAGTGAGGGAGCAGGTTAATGAGTGAGCATGCAGGTTAATGAGTGAGAGAGCAGGTTGATGGGTGAGAGAGAAGGTTAATGTGTGAGAGAGCAGGTTAATGAGTGAGAGCAGTTTAATGAGTGAGAGAGAAGGTTAATGAGTGAGAGAGTATGATAATGAGTGAAAGAGACTATTAATGAGTGAGAGAGCATGTTAATGAGTGAGAGAGCAAATTAATGCGTGAGAGAGCAGGTTAATGTGTGAAAGAGACAATTAATGAGTGAGAGAGCAGGTTCATGAGTGAGAGAGCAGGTTGATGAGTGACAGAGCAGGTTAATGAGTGAGAGAGCAGGTTGATGAGTGAGAGAGAAGATTAATCAGTGAGAGAGCAGGTTAATGAGTGAGAGGGGAGGTTAATGGGTGAGAGAGCAGGTTAATGAGTGAGAGAGTATGATAATGAGTGAAAGAGACAATTAATGAGTGAGAGAGGATGTTAATGAGTGAGAGAGCTGGTTATTGAGTGAGAGAGCAGGTTAATGAGTGAGAGAGCAGGTTGATGAGTGAGAGAGCAGGTTAATGAGTGGGAGAGCAGGTTAATGAGTGAGAGAGAAGGTTAATGAGTGAGAAAGCTTGTTAATGAGTGAGAGAGCAGGTTGATGAGTGAGAGAGCAGGTTGATGAGTGAGAGAGCAGGTTAATGAGTGAGAGAACAGGTTAATGAGTGAGGGAGCAGGTGAATGAGTGAGAGAGCAGGTTGATGAGTGAGAGAGCAGGTTAATGAGTGAGAGAGAAGGTTAATGAGTGAGAAAGCATGTTAATGAGTGAGAGAGCAGGTTGATGAGTGAGAGAGGAGGTTAATGAGTGAGAGAGCAGGTTAATGAGTGAGAGAACAGGTTAATGAGTGAGGGAGCAGGTGAATGAGTGAGAGAGCCTGTTAATGAGTGAGGGAGCAGCTTATTGAGTGAGGGAGCAGGTTAATGAGTGAGAGAGTAGGTTAATGAGTGAGAGAGCAGGTGAATGAGTGGGAGAGCAGGTTAATGAGTGACAGAGCAGGTTAATGAGTGAGGGAGCATGTTAATGAGTGAAAGCAGGTTAATGAGTGAGAGAGCAGGTTAATGAGTGAGGGAGCAGGTTAATGAGTGAGAGAGCAGGTTGATGAGTGAGAGAGGAGGTTAATGAGTGAGAGAGCAGGTTAATGAGTGAGAGAACAGGTTAATGAGTGAGGGAGCAGGTGAATGAGTGAGAGAGCCTGTTAATGAGTGAGGGAGCAGGTTATTGAGTGAGGGAGCAGGTTAATGAGTGAGAGAGTAGGTTAATGAGTGAGAGAGCAGGTGAATGAGTGGGAGAGCAGGTTAATGAGTGACAGAGCAGGTTAATGAGTGAGGGAGCAGGTTAATGAGTGAAAGCAGGTTAATGAGTGAGAGAGCAGGTTAATGAGTGAGAGAGCAGGTTAATGAGTGAAAACAGGTTAATGAGTGAGAGAGCAGGTTAATGAGTGAGGGAGCAGGTTAATGAGTGAGAGCAGATTAATGAGTGAGAGAGCAGGTTAATGAGTGTGGGAGCAGGTTAATGAGTGAGGGAGCAGGTTGATGAGTGAGAGAGCAGGTAAATGATTGAGAGAGTATGTGAACGAGTGGGAGAGCAGGTTAATGAGTGAGAGAGCAGGTGAATGCGTGAGAGAGGATGTTAATGAGTGAGAGAGCATTTTAATGAGTGAGAGAGCAGGTTGATGAGTGAGAGAGCAGGTTAATGAGTGAGAGAACAGGTTAATGAGTGAGAGAACAGGTTAATGAGTGAGGGAGCAGGTGAATGAGTGAGAGAGCAGGTTGATGAGTGAGAGAGCAGGTTAATGAGTGAGAGAGAAGGTTAATGAGTGAGAGAGCAGATTGATGAGTGAGAGAGAAGGTTAATGAGTGAGAGAGCAGGTTAATGAGTGAGAGAGAAGGTTAATGAGTGAGAAAGCATGTTAATGAGTGAGAGAGCAGTTTGATGAGTGAGGGAGCAGGTTAATGAGTGAGAGAGAAGGTTAATGAGTGAGAGAGCATGTTAATGAGTGAACGAGCAGGTTGATGAGTGAGAGAGGAGGTTAATGAGTGAGAGAGCAGGTTAATGAGTGAGAGAACAGGTTAATGAGTGATGGAGCAGGTGAATGAGTGAGAGAGCCTGTTAATGAGTGAGGGAGCAGGTTATTGAGTGAGGGAGCAGGTTAATGAGTGAGAGAGTAGGTTAATGAGTGAGAGAGCAGGTGAATGAGTGGGAGAGCAAGTTAATGAGTGAGAGAGCAGTTTAATGAGTGACAGAGCAGGTGAATGAGTGGGAGAGCAGAATAATGAGTGAGAGAGCAGGTTAATGAGTGAGGGAGCAGGTTAATGAGTGAAAGCAGGTTAATGAGTGAGGGAGCGGGTTAATGAGTGAGGGAGCAGGTTAATGAGTGAGCATGCAGGTTAATGAGTGAGAGAGCAGGTTGATGGGTGAGAGAGAAGGTTAATGTGTGAGAGAGCAGGTTAATGAGTGAGAGCAGTTTAATGAGTGAGAGAGAAGGTTAATGAGTGAGAGAGTATGATAATGAGTGAAAGAGACTATTAATGAGTGAGAGAGCATGTTAATGAGTGAGAGAGCAAATTAATGCGTGAGAGAGCAGGTTAATGTGTGAAAGAGACAATTAATGAGTGAGAGAGCAGGTTCATGAGTGAGAGAGCAGGTTGATGAGTGACAGAGCAGGTTAATGAGTGAGAGAGCAGGTTGATGAGTGAGAGAGAAGATTAATCAGTGAGAGAGGATGTTAATGAGTGAGAGAGCTGGTTATTGAGTGAGAGAGCAGGTTAATGAGTGAGAGAGCAGGTTGATGAGTGAGAGAGCAGGTTAATGAGTGAGAGAGCAGGTTAATGAGTGAGAGAGAAGGTTAATGAGTGAGAAGGCTTGTTAATGAGTGAGAGAGCAGGTTGATGAGTGAGGGAGCAGGTTAATGAGTGAGAGAGCAGGTTGATGAGTGAGAGAGCAGGTTAATGAGTGAGAGAACAGGTTAATGAGTGAGGGAGCAGGTGAATGAGTGAGAGAGCAGGTTGATGAGTGAGAGAGCAGGTTAATGAGTGAGAGAGAAGGTTAATGAGTGAGAAAGCATGTTAATGAGTGAGAGAGCAGGTTGATGAGTGAGAGAGGAGGTTAATGAGTGAGAGAGCAGGTTAATGAGTGAGAGAACAGGTTAATGAGTGAGGGAGCAGGTGAATGAGTGAGAGAGCCTGTTAATGAGTGAGGGAGCAGGTTATTGAGTGAGGGAGCAGGTTAATGAGTGAGAGAGTAGGTTAATGAGTGAGAGAGCAGGTGAATGAGTGGGAGAGCAGGTTAATGAGTGACAGAGCAGGTTAATGAGTGAGGGAGCAGGTTAATGAGTGAAAGCAGGTTAATGAGTGAGAGAGCAGGTTAATGAGTGAGAGAGCAGGTTAATGAGTGAGGGAGCAGGTTGATGAGTGAGAGAGGAGGTTAATGAGTGAGAGAGCACGTTAATGAGTGAGAGAACAGGTTAATGAGTGAGGGAGCAGGTGAATGAGTGAGAGAGCCTGTTAATGAGTGTGGGAGCAGGTTATTGAGTGAGGGAGCAGGTTAATGAGTGAGAGAGTAGGTTAATGAGTGAGAGAGCAGGTGAATGAGTGGGAGAGCAGGTTAATGAGTGACAGAGCAGGTTAATGAGTGAGGGAGCAGGTTAATGAGTGAAAGCAGGTTAATGAGTGAGAGAGCAGGTTAATGAGTGAGAGAGCAGGTTAATGAGTGAGGGAGCAGGTTAATGAGTGAAAGCAGGTTAATGAGTGAGAGAGCAGGTTAATGAGTGAGGGAGCAGGTTAATGAGTGAGAGCAGATTAATGAGTGAGAGAGCAGGTTAATGAGTGTGGGAGCAGGTTAATGAGTGAGGGAGCAGGTTGATGAGTGAGAGAGCAGGTAAATGATTGAGAGAGTATGTGAACGGGTGGGAGAGCAGGTTAATGAGTGAGAGAGCAGGTGAAATCGTGAGAGAGGATGTTAATGAGTGAGAGAGCATTTTAATGAGTGAGAGAGCAGGTTAATGAGTGAGAGAGCAGGTTAATGAGTGAGAGAGCAGTTTAATGAGTGAGGGAGCAGGTTAATGAGTGAGAGAGAAGGTTAATGAGTGAGAAAGCAGGTTAATGAGTGAGAGAGCAGGTGAATGCGTGAGAGAGGATGTTAATGAGTGAGAGAGCATTTTAATGAGTGAGAGAGCAGGTTAATGAGTGAGAGAGCAGGTTAATGAGTGAGAGAGCAGGTTAATGAGTGAGAGAGCAGGTTGATGAGTGAGAGAGCAGGTTAATGAGTGAGAGAGCAGGTTGATGAGTGAGAGAGCAGGTTACTGAGTGAGAGAGGATGTTAATGAGTGAGAGAGCAGGTTAATGAGTGAGAGGGGATGTTAATGAGTGAGAGAGCAGGTTATTGAGTGAGAGAGTATGATAATGAGTGAAAGAGACAATTAATGAGTGAGAGAGCATGTTAATGAGTGAGAGAGCAGGTTGATGAGTGACAGAGAAGGTTAATGAGTGAGAGAGCAGGTTGATGAGTGAGAGAGAAGATTAATCAGTGAGAGAGCAGGTTAATGAGTGAGAGAGCAGGTTAATGGGTGAGAGAGCAGGTTAATGAGTGAAGGAGCAGGTTAATGAGTGAGGGAGCAGGTTAATGAGTGAGCATGCAGGTTAATGAGTGAGAGAGCAGGTTGATGAGTGAGAGAGAAGGTTAATGTGTGAGAGAGCAAGTTAATGAGTGAGAGAGCAAATTAATGCGTGAGAGAGCAGGTTAATGTGTGAAAGAGACAATTAATGAGTGAGAGAGCAGGTTAATGAGGGAGAGAGCAGGTTAATGAGTGAGAGAGCAGGTTCATGAGTGAGAGAGCAGGTTGATGAGTGACAGAGCAGGTTAATGAGTGAGAGAGCAGGTTAATGAGTGAGAGAGCAGGTTAATGAGTGAGAGAGAAGATTAATCAGTGAGAGAGCAGGTTAATGAGTGAGAGGGGAGGTTAATGGGTGAGAGAGCAGGTTAATGAGTGAGAGAGTATGATAATGAGTGAAAGAGACAATTAATGAGTGAGAGAGGATGTTAATGAGTGAGAGAGCTGGTTATTGAGTGAGAGAGCAGGTTAATGAGTGAGAGAGCAGGCTGAAGAGTGAGAGAGCAGGTTAATGAGTGAGAGAGTATGATAATGAGTGAAACAGACAATTAATGAGTGAGAGAGCATGTTCATGAGTGAGAGAGAAGGTTGATGAGTGACAGAGCAGGTTAATACATGAGAGAGCAGGTAAATGAGTGAGAGAGCTGGTTATTGAGTGACAGAGCAGGTTAATGAATGAGAGAGCAGGTTGATGAGTGACAGAGCAGGTTAATGAGTGAGAGAGCAGGTTAATGAGTGAGGGAGCAGGTTAATGAGTGAGAGAGCAGGTTAATGAGTGAGGGAGCAGGTTAATGAGTGAGGGAGCAGGTTAATGAGTGAGAGAGTAGGTTAATGAGTGAGAGAGCAGGTTAATGAGTGAGAGAGCAGGTTAATGAGTGAGCATGCAGGTTAGTGAGTGAGAGAGCAGGTTGATGAGTGAGGGAGCAGGTTAATGAGTGAGGGAGCAGGTTAATGAGTGAGAGAGCAGGTTAATGAGTGAGAGAGAAGGTTAATGAGTGAGAGAGTAGGTTAATGAGTGAGAGAGCAGGTTAATGAGTGAGAGAGCAGGTTGATGAGTGAGAGAGAAGGTTAATGATTGAGAGCAGGTTAATGAGTGAGAGAGCAGGTTGATGAGTGAGATAGAAGGTTAATGTGTGAGAGAGCAGGTTGATGAGTGAGAGCAGGTTAATGAGTGAGAGAGGAGGTTAATGAGTGACAGAGAAGGTTAATGAGTGAGAGAGCAGGTTGATGAGTGAGAGAGAAGATTAATCAGTGAGAGAGCAGGTTAATGAGTGAGAGAGCAGGTTAATGGGTGAGAGAGCAGGTTAATGAGTGAAGGAGCAGGTTAATGAGTGAGGGAGCAGGTTAATGAGTGAGCATGCAGGTTAATGCGTGAGAGAGCAGGTTAATGTGTGAAAGAGACAATTAATGAGTGAGAGAGCAGGTTCATGAGTGAGAGAGCAGGTTAATGAGTGAGAGGGGAGGTTAATGGGTGAGAGAGCAGGTTAATGAGTGAGAGAGTATGATAATGAGTGAAAGAGACAATTAATGAGTGAGAGAGGATGTTAATGAGTGAGAGAGCTGGTTATTGAGTGAGAGAGCAGGTTAATGAGTGAGAGAGCAGGCTGAAGAGTGAGAGAGCAGGTTAATGAGTGAGAGAGTATGATAATGAGTGAAAGAGACAATTAATGAGTGAGAGAGCATGTTCATGAGTGAGAGAGAAGGTTGATGAGTGACAGAGCAGGTTAATACGTGAGAGAGCAGGTAAATGAGTGAGAGAGCTGGTTATTGAGTGACAGAGCAGGTTAATGAATGAGAGAGCAGGTTGATGAGTGACAGAGCAGGTTAATGAGTGAGAGAGCAGGTTAATGAGTGAGCGAGCAGGTTAATGAGTGAGAGAGCAGGTTAATGAGTGAGGGAGCAGGTTAATGAGTGAGCATGCAGGTTAGTGAGTGAGAGAGCAGGTTGATGAGTGAGGGAGCAGGTTAATGAGTGAGAGAGCAGGTTAATGAGTGAGAGAGAAGGTTAATGAGTGAGAGAGTAGGTTAATGAATGAGAGAGCAGGTTAATGAGTGAGAGAGCAGGTTGATGAGTGAGAGAGAAGGTTAATGATTGAGAGCAGGTTAATGAGTGAGAGAGCAGGGTAATGAGTGAGAGAGCAGGTTGATGAGTGAGAGAGAAAGTTAATGTGTGAGAAAGCAGGTTAATGAGTGAGAGCAGGTTAATGAGTGAGAGAGCAGGTTGATGAGTGAGAGAGAAGGTTAATGTGTGAGAGAGCAGGTTAATGAGTGAGAGCAGGTTAATGAGTGAGAGAGGAGGTTCATGAGTGAGAGAGCAGGTTAATGAGTGAGTGAGCAGGTTAATGAGTGAGGGAGCAAGTTAATGAGTGAGAGAGCAGGTTGATGAGTGAGGGAGCAGGTTAATGAGTGAGGGAGCAGGATAATGTGTGAGAGAGAAGGTTAATGAGTGAGAGCAGGTTAATGAGTGAGAGAGAAGGTTAATGAGTGAGAGCAGGTTAATGAGTGAGGGAGCAGGTTAATGAGTGAGTGAGCAGGTTAATGAGTGAGGGAGCAGGTTAATGAGTGAGAGAGCAGGTTGATGAGTGAGGGAGCAGGTTAATGAGTGAGGGAGCAGTTTAATGAGTGAGAGAGCAGGTTGATGAGTGAGAGAGTAGGTTAATGAATGAGAGAGCAGGTTAATGAGTGAGAGAGCAGGTTGATGAGTGAGAGAGAAGGTTAATGATTGAGAGCAGGTTAATGAGTGAGAGAGCAGGGTAATGAGTGAGAGAGCAGGTTGATGAGTGAGAGAGCAGGTTGATGAGTGAGAGAGAAGGTTAATGTGTGAGAGAGCAGGTTAATGAGTGAGAGCAGGTTAATGAGTGAGAGAGGAGGTTCATGAGTGAGAGAGCAGGTTAATGAGTGAGTGAGCAGGTTAATGAGTGAGGGAGCAAGTTAATGAGTGAGAGAGCAGGTTGATGAGTGAGGGAGCAGGTTAATGAGTGAGGGAGCAGGATAATGTGTGAGAGAGAAGGTTAATGAGTGAGAGCAGGTTAATGAGTGAGAGAGAAGGTTAATGAGTGAGAGCAGGTTAATGAGTGAGGGAGCAGGTTAATGAGTGAGTGAGCAGGTTAATGAGTGAGGGAGCAGGTTAATGAGTGAGAGAGCAGGTTGATGAGTGAGGGAGCAGGTTAATGAGTGAGGGAGCAGTTTAATGAGTGAGAGAGCAGGTTGATGAGTGAGAGAGAAGGATAATGAGTGAGAGAGAAGGTTAATGATTGAGAGCAGGTTAATGAGCGAGAGAGCAGGTTAACGAGTGACAGAGCATGTTAATGAGTGAGGGAGCAGGTTAATGAGTGAGAGAGGCGGTTAATGAGTGAGAGAGCAGGTTAATGAGTGAGAGAAGGTTAATGAGTGAGAGAGTAGCTTGATGAGTGAGAGAGCAGGTTAATGTGTGAGAGAATAGCTTGATGAGTGAGAGAGCAGGTTAATGAGTGAGAGAGCAGGTTAATGAGTGAGAGAGTAGCTTAATGAGTGAGGGAGCAGGAAAAAGAGTGAGAGAGCAGGTTCATGAGTGAATGATCAGGTTAATGAATGAGAGAGCAGGTCAATGAGTGAGAGAAGGTTAATGAGTGAGAGAGTAGGTTAATGAGTGAGAGAGCAGGTTGATGAGTGAGGGAGCAGGTTAATGAGTGAGGGAGCAGGATAATGTGTGAGAGAGCAGGTTAATGAGGGAGAGAGAAGGTTAATGAGTGAGAGCAGGTTAATGAGTGAGAGAGAAAGTTAATGAGTGAGAGCTGGTTAATGAGTGAGTGAGCAGGTTAATGAGTGAGGGAGCAGGTTAATGAGTGAGTGAGCAGGTTAATGAGTGAGGGAGCAGGTTAATGAGTGAGGGAGCAGGTTAATGAGTGAGAGAGCAGGTTGATGAGTGAGAGAGAAGGACAATGAGTGAGAGAGAAGGTTAATGATTGAGAGCAGGTTAATGAGTGAGGGAGCAGGTTAATGAGTGAGAGAGGCGGTTAATGAGTGAGAGTGCAGGTTAATGAGTGAGAGAAGGTTAATGAGTGAGAGAGTAGCTTGATGAGTGAGAGAGCAGGTTAATGTGTGAGAGAATAGCTTGATGAGTGAGAGAGCAGGTTAATGAGTGAGAGAGTAGCTTAATGAGTGAGGGAGCAGGAAAAAGAGTGAGAGAGCAGGTTCATGAGTGAATGATCAGGTTAATGAATGAGAGAGCAGGTCAATGAGTGAGAGAAGGTTAATGAGTGAGAGAGCAGGTTAATGAGTGAGAGAGCAGGACTTCCGGGTGCGGCGATGACCAGCTGAGTCGCACGTTTCGGCAGCTCCCGGTGAAACGGAGTTTTGGGCTCTTGATTGGAGCCCCAACGGCAATTTTGACGGCTAAAAACACTGTGCGGTAAACCAGAAGGGAATCCCCCCTGGATACGGATGAAAAAAGGAGGAGAAAGTGGCCGGATTGCAGTGGATCCTTTAGAACAGCGTCAAGGAAGTCAAGCAAACACCAAGATGGCGTCGGAAGGTGGCAGTTTAACATGGGGCCCTGAACAACAAGAGTTCTTAAAATGCTGTGTGGAAGAGCTCAAAAAGGAAATGAAGAAAGAGCTGTTGGCCCCGATACTACAGGCGATCGAAGGGCTAAAGGAGGAACAAAAGACCCAGGAGCGGGAGCTTCGGGTCGTGAAGGCAAAGGCAGCCGAGAATGAGGACAACATACAGGGCCTGGTGGTGAAGACGGAGACGCATGAGGCACATCAGAAACTATGTGTGGAAAGGTTGGAGGCACTGGAGAACAACGCAAGGAGGAACAACCTGAGGATTCTTGGTCTTCCTGAAGGTGCGGAGGGAGCGGACGTCGGGGCATATGTGAGCACGATGCTGCACTCGTTAATGGGAGCGGAGGCCCCGGCGGGTCCGTTGGAGGTGGAGGGAGCATACCGAGTGATGGCGCAAGGACCGAGAGCAGGAGAAATTCCCAGAGCCATAGTGGTGAGATTCCTCCGTTTTAAGGATAGAGAAATGGTCCTTAGATGGGCAAAGAAAACTCGGAGCAGTAAATGGGAGAACGCGGTGATCCGCGTTTATCAAGACTGGAGTGCGGAGGTGGCGAGAAGGAGGGCGAGCTTTAATCGGGCCAAGGCGGTGCTTCATAAAAAGAAGATAAAATTCGGAATGCTGCAACCGGCAAGACTGTGGGTCACATATCGAGGGAGGCACCACTACTTTGAGACGGCGGATGAAGCGTGGACTTTTATTGTGGAATAAAAACTGGAATGAGCGGGCTATTAAAAAGAACGTTTGAACAAAGTGGTGGGGCGAAGAGGGGGGTTAAAAAGGGGGGAAAGAGGAGTTTTATGTACTAATCCTGCGATGTGGTAACTTTTCTCTCTTCCACAGGTGGTGATGGGGGGAGGAGGGGAGGTGGAGGAGATGGGGCGTTGGCCATTGGGGGCGGGGCCAAGGGAGAAGCGCGGGCTTGGTTCCCGCGCTATGATAATCATGGCGGGAATAGAGAAGCAGGAAGGAGGGGGCGTTGCACGGTGCGAGCCGAGGTCACGGGGGGAAGCCGAGGTCGGCCAGAGTTTGCTGACTTCTGGGAGCAACATGGGGGGAGTAATTACGCTAGCGGCGGATCTAGCGGGGGGGGTGGGAGGGGGGAATTACTGGGTTGCTGCTGCTGGGGAGAGGGGGGAGCTGGTATGGGAGGGGATGGGCGGGGGGGCACCGCCTGGGGGAGATACAGCTGCGTGGGAACTGGGTGAGGAGCTGGAAAAAGGGGATGGCTAATCGACAAGGGGGGGGTAGGAAGCCCCCCAACCCGGCTGATCACGTGGAACGTGAGAGGGCTGAACGGGCCGATAAAGAGGGCACGGGTACTCGCACACCTTAAGACACTTAAGGCAGATGTGGTTATGTTACAGGAAACGCACCTGAAACTGATAGACCAGGTTAGGCTACGCAAAGGATGGGTGGGGCAGGTGTTCCATTCGGGGCTAGATGCGAAAAACAGGGGGGTGGCTATATTAGAACATAGAACATAGAACAATACAGCGCAGTACAGGCCCTTCGGCCCACGATGTTGCACCGAAACAAAAGCCATCTAACCTACACTATGCCATTATCATCCATATGTTTATCCAATAAACTTTTAAATGCCCTCAATGTTGGCGAGTTCACTACTGTAGTAGGTAGGGCATTCCACGGCCTCACTACTCTTTGCGTAAAGAACCTACCTCTGACCTCTGTCCTATATCTATTACCCGTCAGTTTAAAGTTATGTCCCCTCGTGCCAGCCATATCCATCCGCGGGAGAAGGCTCTCACTGTCCACCCTATCCAACCCCCTGATCATTTTGTATGCCTCTATTAAGTCTCCTCTTAACCTTCTTCTCTCCAACGAAAACAACCTCAAGTCCATCAGCCTTTCCTCATAAGATTTTCCCTCCATACCAGGCAACATCCTGGTAAATCTCCTCTGCACCCGCTCCAAAGCCTCCACGTCCTTCCTATAATGCGGTGACCAGAACTGTACGCAATACTCCAAATGCGGCCGTACCAGAGTTCTGTACAGATGCAACATGACCTCCCGACTCTGGAACTCAATCCCTCTACCAATAAAGGCCAACACTCCATAGGCCTTCTTCACAACCCTATCAACCTGGGTGGCAACTTTCAGGGATCTATGTACATGGACACCTAGATCCCTCTGCTCATCCACACTTTCAAGAACTTTACCATTAGCCAAATATTCCGCATTCCTGTTATTCCTTCCAAAGTGAATCACCTCACACTTCTCTACATTAAACTCCATTTGCCACCTCTCAGCCCAGCTCTGCAGCTTATCTATATCCCTCTGTAACCTGCTACATCCTTCCACACTATCGACAACACCACCGACTTTAGTATCGTCTGCAAATTTACTCACCCACCCTTCTGCGCCTTCCTCTAGGTCATTGATAAAAATGACAAACAGCAACGGCCCCAGAACAGATCCTTGTGGTACTCCACTTGTGACTGTACTCCATTCTGAACATTTCCCATCAACCACCACCCTCTGTCTTCTTTCAGCTAGCCAATTTCTGATCCACATCTCTAAATCACCCTCAATCCCCAGCCTCCGTATTTTTTGCAATAGCCTACCGTGGGGAACCTTATCAAACGCTTTGCTGAAATCCATATACACCACATCAACTGCTCTACCCTCGTCTACCTGTTCAGTCACCTTCTCAAAGAACTCGATAAGGTTTGTGAGGCATGACCTACCCTTCACAAAGCCATGCTGACTATCCCTGATCATATTATTCCTATCTAGATGATTATAAATCTTGTCTCTTATAATCCCCTCCAAGACTTTACCCACTACAGACGTGAGGCTCACCGGTCTATAGTTGCCGGGGTTGTCTCTGCTCCCCTTTTTGAACAAAGGGACCACATTTGCTGTCCTCCAGTCCTCTGGCACTATTCCTGTAGCCAATGATGACATAAAAATCAAAGCCAAAGGTCCAGCAATCTCTTCCCTGGCCTCCCAGAGAATCCTAGGATAAATCCCATCAGGTCCCGGGGACTTATCTATTTTCAGCCTGTCCAGAATTGCCAACACCTCTTCCCTACGTACCTCAATGCCATCTATTCTATTAGCCTGGGGCTCAGCATTCTCCTCCACAACATTATCTTTTTCCTGAGTGAATACTGACGAAAAATATTCATTTAGTATCTTGCCTATCTCTTCAGACTCCACACACAATTTCCCATCCCTGTCCTTGACTGGTCCTACTCTTTCCCTAGTCATTCGCTTATTCCTGACATACCTATAGAAAGCTTTTGGGTTTTCCTTGATCCTTCCTGCCAAATACTTCTCATGTCCCCTCCTTGCTCGTCTTAGCTCTCTCTTTAGATCCTTCCTCGCTACCTTGTAACTATCCATCGCCCCAACCGAAACTTCACACTTCATCTTCACATAGGCCTCCTTCTTCCTCTTAACAAGAGATTCCACTTCCTTGGTAAACCACGGTTCCCTCGCACGACGCCTTCCTCCCTGTCTGACCGGTACATACTTATCAAGAACACGCAGTAGCTGATCCTTGAACAAGCCCCACTTATCCAGTGTGCCCAACACTTGCAGCCTACTTCTCCACCTTATCCCCCCCAAGTCACGTCTAATGGCATCATAATTGCCCTTCCCCCAGCTATAACTCTTGCCCTGCGGTGTATACTTATCCCTTTCCATCATTAACGTAAACGTCACCGAATTGTGGTCACTGTCCCCAAAGTGCTCTCCTACCTCCAAATCCAACACCTGGCCTGGTTCATTACCCAAAACCAAATCCAACTTGGCCTCGCCTCTTGTTGGCCTGTCAACATATTGTTTCAGGAAACCCTCCTGCACACACTGTACAAAAAACGACCCATCTATTGTACTCGAACTATATCTTTTCCAGTCAATATTTGGAAAGTTAAAGTCTCCCATAATAACTACCCTGTTACTTTCGCTCATATCCAGAATCATCTTCGCCATCCTTTCCTCTACATCCCTAGAACTATTAGGAGGCCTATAAAAAACTCCCAACAGGGTGACCTCTCCTTTCCTGTTTCTAACTTCAGCCCATACTACCTCGGAAGAAGAGTCCCCATCTAGCATCCTCTCCGCCACCGTAATACTGCTCTTGACTAGCAGCGCCACACCTCCCCCTCTTTTGCCTCCTTCTCTGAGCTTACTAAAACACCTAAACCCCGGAACCTGCAACATCCATTCCTGTCCCTGCTCTATCCATGTCTCCGAAATGGCCACAACATCGAAGTCCCAGGTACCAACCCATGCTGCCAGTTCCCCTACCTTGTTTCGTATACTCCTGGCATTGAAGTAGACACACTTCAAACCACCTACCTGAACACTGGCCCCCTCCTGCGACGTCAAATCTGTGCTCCTGACCTCTATACTCTCATTCTCCCTTACCCTAAAACGACAATCTAGGTTCCCATGCCCCTGCTGCATTAGTTTAAACCCCCCCAAAGAGCACTAACAAATCTCCCCCCCAGGATATTTGTGCCCCTCAGGTTCAGATGTAGACCATCCTGTCTGTAGAGGTCCCACCTTCCCCAGAAAGAGCCCCAGTTATCCAAAAATCTGAATCCCTCCCGCCTGCACCATCCCTGTAGCCACGTGTTTAAATGCTCTCTCTCCCTATTCCTCATCTCACTATCACGTGACACGGGCAACAACCCAGAGATAACAACTCTGTTTGTTCTAGTTCTGAGCTTCCATCCTAGCTCCCTGAAAGCCTGCCTGACATCCTTGTCCCCTTTCCTACCTATGTCGTTAGTGCCAATGTGGACCACGACTTGGGGCTGCTCCCCCTCCCCCCTAAGGACCCGGAAAACACGATCTGAGACATCACGTACCCTTGCACCTGGGAGGCAACATACCAAACGTGAGTCTCTCACGCTCCCACAAAATCTCCTATCTGTGCCCCTGACTATAGAGTCCCCAATTACTAATGCTCTGCTCCTCTCCCCCCTTCCCTTCTGAGCAACAGGGACAGACTCCGTGCCAGAGGCCCGTACCCCATGGCTTACCCCTGGTAAGTCGTCCCCCCCACAAGTATCCAAAGCGGTATACTTGTTTCTCAGGGGAACGACCGCAGGGGATCCCTGCACTGACTGCTTTTTCCCAGTCCCTCTTACAGTTACCCACCTATCTCCAATCTTTGGTGTAACTAATTCCCTGAAGCTGCTATCTATGACCCCTTCTGCCTCCCGAATGATCCGAAGTTCTTCCAACTCCAGCTCCAGTTCCCTAACTCGGTCTTGGAGGAGCTGGAGATGGCAGCACTTCCTGCAGGTAAAATCAGCAGGGACACTAACTGCATCCCTCACCTCAAACATCCTGCAGGAGGAACATTGCACTCCCTTCCCTGCCATTCCTCTAACTTTCTACCAAGATCTGGCTAACAACTAAATTAAATTTTTATAAAAAATAATAATAATATAATAAAATATGGTACTTACCTCAGACCAATGGGTTTTATTATTAGGTTAGAGGAGGAGGGTGGGTGGGAGACACTACACGTGTAGTGTCTCGGGTTTCCTCTCCACCAGAATTTATTGGTGAGGGTCTTCCCAGACGTCCGCGGGTCGACTTCCTGTTCCCGCCTAAAAAACTAATTTTAAAAAAAAGAAAAATTCTCAGCTCCTGCTGAGAATTCCGCAATGCTCCCGCTGAAACTGACTCACCAGCTGTTCTCACGCCGAAATCGACTGGCCTGCCCCTGCAAAGACAAGTGCTTTTAAAGGTTGACTTACCTCCCAGCAACCTCCTTCCGCAATGCTCCCGCTGAAACTGACTCACCAGCTGTTCTCACGCCGCCGAAATCGACTGGCCTGCCCCTGCAAAGACAAGTGCTTTTAAAGGTTGACTTACCTCCCAGCAACCTCCTTCCGCAATGCTCCCGCTGAAACTGACTCACCAGCTGTTCTCACGCCGAAATCGACTGCCAAATTAGTGGGGAAGCGGGTAATGTTCGAGACAAAGACTATAGTGGCGGATAACGGGGGCAGATACGTGATGGTGAGTGGCAAACTACAGGGGGAGACGGTGGTTTTGGTAAACGTATATGCCCCGAACTGGGATGATGCCAATTTTATGAGGCGGATGCTAGGACGCATTCCGGACCTAGAGATGGGAAAGCTGATAATGGGGGGAGATTTTAATACGGTGTTGGAACCAGGGCTGGATAGGTCGAAGTCCAGGACTGGAAGGAGGCCGGCAGCAGCCAAGGTACTTAAAGATTTTATGGAGCAGGTGGGAGGTGTAGACCCGTGGAGATTTAGCAGACCTAGGAGTAAGGAGTTCTCGTTTTTCTCCTATGTCCATAAAGTCTACTCGCGAATAGACTTTTTTGTGCTGGGAAGGGCGTTGATCCCGAAGGTGAGGGGAACGGAGTATACGGCTATAGCCATTTCGGATCACGCTCCACACTGGGTAGACTTGGAGATAGGGGAGGAAACAGGAGGGCGCCCACCCTGGAGAATGGACATGGGACTAATGGCAGATGAGGGGGTGTGTCTAGGGGTGAGGGGGTGCATTGAAAAGTACTTGGAACTCAATGATAATGGGGAGGTCCAGGTGGGTGTGGTCTGGGAGGCGTTGAAGGCGGTGGTTAGAGGGGAGCTGATATCAATAAGGGCACATAAAGGGAAGCAGGAGAGTAAGGAACGGGAGCGGTTGCTGCAAGAACTTTTGAGGGTAGACAGACAATATGCGGAAGCACCGGAGGAGGGACTGTACAGGGAAAGGCAAAGGCTACATGTAGAATTTGACTTGCTGACTACGGGCACTGCAGAGACACAATGGAGGAAGGCACAGGGTGTACAGTACGAATATGGGGAGAAGGCGAGCAGGTTGCTGGCACACCAATTGAGGAAAAGGCAGCAGCGAGGGAAATAGGGGGAGTGAGGGATGAGGAAGGAGAGATGGAGCGGGGAGCGGAGAGAGTGAATGGAGTGTTCAAGACATTTTATAAAAAATTATATGAAGCGCAACCCCCGGATGGGAGGGAGAGAATGATGGGCTTTTTGGATCGGCTGGAATTTCCCAAGGTGGAAGAGCAGGAAAGGGTGGGACTGGGAGCACAGATCGAGGTAGAAGAAGTGGTGAAAGGAATTAGGAGCATGCAGGCGGGAAAGGCCCCGGGACCGGATGGATTCCCAGTCGAATTCTATAGAAAATATGTGGACTTGCTTGCCCCGGTATTGACGAGGACCTTTAATGAGGCAAAGGAAAGGGGACAACTGCCCCCGACTATGTCTGAAGCAACGATATCGCTTCTCTTAAAGAAGGAAAAGGACCCGCTACAATGCGGGTCCTATAGACCTATTTCCCTCCTAAATGTAGATGCCAAGATCCTGGCCAAGGTAATGGCAATGAGAATAGAGGAATGTGTCCCGGGGGTGGTCCACGAGGACCAAACTGGGTTTGTGAAGGGGAGACAGCTGAACACGAATATACGGAGGCTGTTAGGGGTAATGATGATGGCCCCACCAGAGGGGGAAACGGAGATAGTAGTGGCGATGGATGCCGAGAAAGCATTTGATAGAGTGGAGTGGGATTATTTGTGGGAGGTGTTGAGGAGATTTGGTTTTGGAGAGGAGTATGTTAGATGGGTGCAGCTGTTGTATAGGGCCCCGATGGCGAGCGTGGTCACGAATGGACGGGGATCTGCATATTTTCGGCTCCATAGAGGGACAAGGCAGGGATGCCCTCTGTCCCCATTATTGTTTGCACTGGCGATTGAGCCCCTGGCGATAGCGTTGAGGGGTTCCAAGAAGTGGAGGGGAGTACTTAGAGGAGGAGAAGGACACCGGGTATCTTTGTATGCGGACGATTTGCTACTATACGTGGCAGACCCGGCGGAGGGGATGCCAGAAATAATGCGGATACTTGGGGAGTTCGGGGATTTTTCAGGGTATAAATTGAACATGGGGAAAAGTGAGTTGTTTGTGGTGCATCCAGGGGAGCAGAGTAGAGAAATAGAGGACCTACCGTTGAGGAAGGTAACAAGGGACTTTCGTTGCCTGGGGATCCAGATAGCCAAGAATTGGGGCACATTGCATAGGTTAAATTTAACGCGGTTGGTGGAACAAATGGAGGAGGATTTCAAGAGATGGGATATGGTATCCCTGTCACTGGCAGGGAGGGTGCAGGCGGTTAAGATGGTGGTCCTCCCGAGATTCCTCTTTGTGTTTCAGTGCCTCCCGGTGGTGATCACGAAGGCTTTTTTAAAAAGGATTGAAAAGAGCATCATGGGTTTTGTGTGGGCCGGGAAGACCCCGAGAGTGAGGAAGGGATTCTTACAGCGTAGCAGGGATAGGGGGGGGCTGGCACTACCGAGCCTAAGTGAGTATTATTGGGCCGCTAATATTTCAATGGTGAGTAAATGGATGGGAGAGGAGGAGGGAGCGGCGTGGAAGAGATTAGAGAGGGCGTCCTGTAGGGGGACTAGCCTACAGGCTATGGTGACAGCCCCATTGCCGTTCTCACCAAGGAACTACACCACAAGCCCGGTGGTGGTGGCTACACTGAAGATTTGGGGACAGTGGAGACGGCATAGGGGAAAGACTGGAGCCTTGGGGGGGTCCCCGATAAGAAACAACCATAGGTTTGCCCCGGGTGGAATGGATGGGGGATATGGAATGTGGCAAAGAGCAGGAATAATGCAACTGAAAGATCTGTTTGTGGATGGGAAGTTCGCGAGTCTGGGAGCGCTGACCGAGAAATATGGGTTGCCCCAAGGGAATGCATTCAGGTATATGCAACTGAGGGCTTTTGCGAGGCAACAGGTGAGGGAATTCCCGCAGCTCCCGACACAGGAGGTGCAGGACAGAGTGATCTCAAAGACATGGGTGGGGGATGGTAAGGTGTCAGATATATATAGGGAAATGAGGGACGAAGGGGAGACTATGGTAGAAGAACTAAAAGGGAAATGGGAAGAAGAGCTGGGGGAGGAGATCGAGGAGGGGCTGTGGGCAGATGCCCTAAGCAGGGTAAACTCGTCGTCCTCGTGTGCCAGGCTAAGCCTGATTCAGTTTAAGGTATTACACAGGGCGCATATGACTGGAGCACGGCTCAGTAAATTTTTTGGGGTGGAGGATAGGTATGCGAGGTGCTCGAGAAGCCCAGCGAATCATACCCATATGTTTTGGTCATGCCCGGCACTACAGGGGTTTTGGATGGGGGTGACAAAGGTGCTTTCAAAAGTAGTGGGGGTCCGGGTCGAACCAAGCTGGGGGTTGGCTATATTTGGGGTTGCACAAGAGCCGGGAGTGCAGGAGGCGAGAGAGGCCGGTGTTTTGGCCTTTGCGTCCCTAGTAGCCCGGCGCAGGATATTGTTAATGTGGAAAGAAGCCAAGCCCCCGGGGGTGGAGACCTGGATAAATGACATGGCAGGGTTTATAAAGCTAGAGCGGATTAAGTTCGTTCTAAGGGGGTCGGCTCAAGGGTTCACCAGGCAGTGGCAACCGTTCGTTGAATACCTCGCAGAAAGATAGATGGAATGGAAAAAAGAAGGCAGCAGCAGCAGCCCAGGATCGGGGGGGGGGGGGGGGGGGGTGGAGGAGGAGGAACCAGAAGGACTCTCAGGGTTGTTAATATATACTGTATAATATGTATAGGTCGTTGCTATAGATAATTATATATTGGACTGTTAAATTATATTCTTGGAGAGTGTTACTTGTGATAAGGCAGTTGCCAATTAGGGTTAGTTTTCATTTTTGTTATTTAATATTTATTCATTTTTTTATTTTATTTTTTGTTTTGTTTATAAAATAGGTAATTGTTATTTGTGTTGTTATAATATTGTGTAAAGGATGCACAATGGACTGTGTTGGTTGACCAAAAATTTTCAATAAAATATTTTTTTTTTTAAAAATGAGTGCGAGAGCAGGTTAATGAGTGAGAGAGTAGGTTAATGAGTGAGGGAGCAGGAAAAAGAGTGAGAGAGCAGGTTCATGAATGAATGAGCAGGTTGATGTGTGAGAGAGCAGGTTAATCAGTGAGAGAGCAGGTTAATGAGTGAAATAGGATGTTAATGCGTGAGAGAGCATGTTAATGAGTGAGAGAGCAGGTTAATGAGTGAGAGCGCAGGTTAATGAGTGAGAGAGTAGCTTAATGAGTGAGGGAGTAGGAAAATGAGTGAGAGAGCAGGTTCAAGAGTGAAAGAGCAGGTTAATGAATGAGAGAGCAGGTTAATGAGTGAGAGAGTGGGTCAATGTGTGAGAGAGCAGGTTAATGAGTGCGAGAGCAGGTTAATGAGTGAGAGAGTAGGTTAATGAGTGAGGGAGCAGGAAAAAGAGTGAGAGAGCAGGTTCATGAGTGAATGAGCAGGTTGATGTGTGAGAGAGCAGGTTAATGAGTGAGAGAGCAGGTTAATGAGTGAGAGCGCAGGTTAATGAGTGAGAGAGTAGCTTAATGAGTGAGGGAGTAGGAAAATGAGTGAGAGAGCAGGTTCAAGAGTGAAAGAGCAGGTTAATGAATGAGAGAGCAGGTTAATGAGTGAGAGAGTGGGTCAATGTGTGAGAGAGCAGGTTAATGAGTGAGAGAGGAGGTTAATGAGTGAGAGAGTAGGTCAATGTGTGAGAGAGCAGGTTAATGACTGAGAGAGGAGGTTAATGAGTGAGAGAGCAGGTTAATGAGTGAGAGAGGAGGTTAATGAGTGAGAGAGCAGGTTATTGAGTGAGAGAGCAGGTTAATGAGTGAGAGAGCAGGTGAATGAGTGACAGCACAGGTTAAAGAGTCAGTGATTAGGTTATTGAGTGAGAGAGCAGGTTAATGAGTGAGAGAGTAGGTTAATGAGTGAGGGAGCAGGAAAAAGAGTGAGAGAGCAGGTTCATGAGTGAATGAGCAGGTTGATGTGTGAGAGAGCAGGTTAATCAGTGAGAGAGCAGGTTAATGAGTGAAAGAGGATGTTAATGAGTGAGAGAGCATGTTAATGAGTGAGAGAGCAGGTTAATGAGTGAGAGCGCAGGTTAATGAGTGAGAGAGTAGCTTGATGAGTGAGAGAACAGGTTAATGAGTGAGAGAGTAGCTTAATGAGTGAGGGAGTAGGAAAATGAGTGAGAGAGCAGGTTCAAGAGTGAAAGAGCAGGTTAATGAATGAGAGAGCAGGTTAATGAGTGAGAGAGTGGGTCAATGTGTGAGAGAGCAGGTTAATGAGTGAGAGAGGAGGTTAATGAGTGAGAGAGTAGGTCAATGTGTGAGAGAGCAGGTTAATGAGTGAGATAGGAGGTTAATGAGTCAGAGAGCAGGTTAATGAGTGAGAGAGGAGGTTAATGAGTGAGAGAGCAGGTTATTGAGTGAGAGAGCAGGTTAATGAGTGAGAGAGCAGGTGAATGAGTGACAGCACAGGTTAATGAGTCAGTGATTAGGTTATTGAGTGAGAGAGCAGGTTAATGAGTGAGGGAGTAGGTTAATCAGTGAGAGAGCAGGCTAATGTGTGAGAGCAGGTTAATGAGTGAGAGAGCAGGTTAATGAGCGAGAGCAGGTTAATGAGTGAGAGAGCAGGTTAATGAGTGAGAGAGCAGGTTAATGAGTGAGAGCGCAGGTTAATGAGTGAGAGCACATTAATGAGTGAGAGAGCAGGTTAATGAGTGAGAGAGCAGGTGAATGAGTGAAAGCGCAGGTTAATGAGTGAGAGAGCAGGTTAATGAGTGAGAGAGCAGGTTATGAGTGAGGGAGCAGGTTAATCAGTGAGAGAGCAGGATAATGTGTGAGAGAGCAGGTTAATGAGTGAGAGAGCAGGTTAATGGGTGAGAGAAGGTTAATGAGTGAGAGAGCAGGCTAATGAGTGAGAGAGTAGGTTAATGAGTGAGAGAGCAGGTTAATGACTGAGGGAGCAGGTTAATGAGTGAGAGAGCAGGTTAATGAGTGAGAGCGCAGGTTAATGAGTGAGAGAGCAGGTTAATGAGTGAGAGCACGTTAATGAGTGAGAGAGCAGGTTAATGAGTGAGAGAGCAGGTGAATGAGTGAAAGCGCAGGTTAATGAGTGGTAGAGCAGATTAATGAGTGAGAGAGCAGGTTAATGAGTGAGGGAGCAGGTTAATCAGTGAGAGAGCAGGATAATGTGTGAGAGAGCAGGTTAATGAGTGAGAGAGCAGGTTAATGAGTGAGAGAAGGTTAATGAGTGAGAGAGCAGGCTAATGAGTGAGAGAGTAGGTTAATGAGTGAGAGAGCAGGTTAATGACTGAGTGAGCAGGTTAATCAGTGAGAGAGCAGGTTAATGAGTGAGACGCAGGTTAATGAGTGAGAGCAGGTTAATGAGTGAGAGAGCAGGTTAACGAGTGAGAGCGCAGGTTAATGAGTGAGAGAGCAGGTTAATGAGTGAGGGAGCAGGTTAATCAGTGAGAGAGCAGGTTAATGAGTGAGAGCAGGTTAATGAGGGAGAGAGCAGGTTAATGAGTGAGAGCAGGTTAATGAGTGAGAGAGAAGGTTAATGATTGAGGGAGCAGGTTAATGAGTGAGAGAGCAGGTGAATGAGTGAGAGCGGGTTAACGAGTGAGAGCGCAGGTTAATGAGTGAGAGAGTAGGTAAATGAGTGAGGGAGCAGGTTAATCAGAGAGAGAGCAGGTTAATGAGTGAGAGAGCAGGTTAATGAGTGAGGGAGCAGGTTAATGAGTGGGAGAGCAGGTTAATGAGTGAGAGAGCAGTTTAATGAGTGACAGAGCAGGTGAATGAGTGGGAGAGCAGAATAATGAGTGAGAGAGCAGGTTAATGAGTGAGGGAGCAGGTTAATGAGTGAAAGCAGGTTAATGAGTGAGAGAGCAGGTTAATGAGTGAGGGAGCAGGTTAGTGAGTGAGAGCAGATTATTGAGTGAGAGAGCAGGTTAATGAGTGTGGGAGCAGGTTAATGAGTGAGGGAGCAGGTTGATGAGTGAGAGAGCAGGTAAATGATTGAGAGAGTATGTGAACGAGTGGGAGAGCAGGTTAATGAGTGAGAGAGCAGGTGAATGAGTGAGAGAGGATGTTAATGAGTCAGAGAGCATTTTAATGAGTGAGAGAGCAGGTTGATGAGTGAGAGAGCAGGTTAATGAGTGAGAGAGGAAGTTAATGAGTGAGAGAGCAGGTTAATGAGTGAGAGGGGATGTTAATGAGTGAGAGAGCAGGTTATTGAGTGAGAGAGTGTGATAATGAGTGAAAGAGACAATCAATGAGTGAGAGAGCATGTTAATGAGTGAGAAAGCAGGTTGATGAGTGACAGAGAAGGTTAATGAGTGAGAGGAGCAGGTTGATGAGTGAGAGAGAAGATTAATGAGTGAGAGAGCAGGTTAATGAGTGAGAGAGCAGGTTAATGGGTGAGAGAGCAGGTTAATGAGTGAGGGAGCAGGTTAATGAGTGAGGGAGCAGGTTAATGAGTGAGCATGAAGGTTAATGAGTGAGAGAGCAGGTTGATGAGTGAGAGAGAAGGTTAATGTGTGAGAGAGCAGGTTAATGAGTGAGAGCAGTTTAATGAGAGAGAGAGCAGGTTAATGAGTGAGAAAGTATGATAATGAGTGAAAGAGACTATTAATGAGTGAGAGAGCATGTTAATGAGTGAGAGAGCAAATTAATGCGTGAGAGAGCAGGTTAATGTGTGAAAGAGACAATTAATGAGTGAGAGAGCAGGTTCATGAGTGTGAGAGCAGGTTGATGAGTGACAGAGCAGGTTAATGAGTGAGAGAGCAGGTTGATGAATGAGAGAGAAGATTAATCAGTGAGAGAGCAGGTTAATGAGTGAGAGAGGAGGTTAATGGGTGAGAGAGCAGGTTAATGAGTGAGAGAGTATGATAGTGAGTGAAAGAGACAATTAATGAGTAGAGAGGATGTTAATGAGTGAGAGAGCTGGTTATTGAGTGAGAGAGCAGGTTAATGAGTGAAGGAGCAGGCTGATGAGTGAGAGAGCAGGTTAATGAGTGAGAGAGTATGATAATGAGTGAAAGAGACAATTAATGAGTGAGAGTGCATGTTCATGAGTGAGAGAGCAGGTTGATGAGTGACAGAGCAGGTTAATGAGTGAGAGAGCAGGTTAATGAGTGACAGAGCTGGTTATTGAGTGAGAGAGCAGGTTAATGAGTGAGAGAGCAGGTTAATGAGTGAGGGAGCAGGTTAATGAGTGAGTGAGAGAGCAGGTTGATGAGTGAGAGAGAAGGTTGATGAGTGAGAGAGAAGGTTAATGATTGAGAGCAGGTTAATGAGTGAGAGAGCAGGTTGATGAGTGAGAGAGAAAGTTAATGTGTGAGAGAGCAGGTTAATGAGTGAGAGCAGGTTAATGAGTGAGAGAGCAGGTTGATGAGTGAGAGAGAAGGTTAATGTGTGAGAGAGCAGGTTAATGAGGGAGAGAGCAGGTTAATGAGTCAGAGAGCAGGTTAATCAGTGAGGGAGCAGGTTAATGATCGAGAGAGCAGGTTAATGAGTGAGAGAGCAGGTTAATCAGTGAGAGAAGGTTAATGAGTGAGAGAGTAGCTTGATGAGTGAGAGAGAAGGTTAATGAGTGAGAGAGCAGGTTAATGAGGGAGAGAGCATGTTAATGAGTAAGAGAGCAGGTTAATGAGTGAGAGAGCAGGTTAATGAGTGAGAGAGCATGTTAATGAGTGACAGATAGGTTAATGAGTGAGAGAGCAGGTTAATGAGTGAGAGAGCAGGTTAATGAGTGAGAGACACGGTTAATGAGTGAGTGAGCAGGTAAATGAGTGAGAGAGCAGGTTCATGAGTGAGAGAGCAGGTTAATGAATGAGAGAGGAGGTTAATGAGTGAGAGAGCAGGTTCATGAGTAGGAGAGCAGGTTAATGAATGAGCAAGGATGTTAATGAGTGAGAGAGCAGGTTCATGAGTGAGAGAGCAGGTTAATGTGTGAGAGAGCAGGTTCATGAGTGAAAGAGCAGGTTAATGAATGAGAGAGGAGGTTAATGAGTGAGAGAGCAGGTTCATGAGTAGGAGAGCAGGTTAATGAATGAGCAAGGATGTTAATGAGTGAGAGAGCAGGTTCATGAGTGAGAGAGCACGTTAATGAGTGACAGAGCAGGTTCATGAGTAGGAGAGCAGGTTAATGAATGAGCAAGGATGTTAATGAGTGAGAGAGCTGGTTCATGAGTGAGAGAGCAGGTTAATGTGTGAGGGAGCATGTTAATGAGTGACAAATAGGTTAATGAGTTAGAGAGTAGCTTGATGAGTGAGAGAGCAGATTAATGAGTGAAAGAGCAGGTGAATGAGTGAGGGAGAAGTTTAATGAGTGAGAGAGCAGGTTAATGTGTGAGAGAGTAGGTTAATGAGTCAGAGAGCAGGTTAATCAGTGAGGGAGCAAGTTAATGATCGGGAGAGCAGGTTAATGAGTGAGAGAGCAGGTTAATGAATGAGAGAAGGTTAATGAATGAGAGAGCAGGTTAATGGGTGACAGATAGGTTAATGAGTGAGAGAGCAGGTTAATGAGTGAGTGAGTAGCTTGATGAGTGAGAGAGCAGGTTAATGAGTGAGGGAGTAGGTTAATGAGAGAGCAGGTTCATGAGTGAGAGAGCAGGTTAATGAGTGAGAGATTAGGTTAATGAGTGAGAGCAGGTTAATGAGTGAGAGTGCAGGAAAATGAGTGAGAGAGCAGGTTCATGATTGAAAGAGCAGGTTAATGAATGAGAGAGGAGGTTAATGAGTGAGAGAGCAGGTTCATGAGTGAGAGAGCAGGTTAATGAATGAGAAGGAGGTTAATGAGTGAGAGAGCAGGTTCATGAGTGAGAGAGCAGGTTAATGAGTGAGAGAGCAGGTTCATGAGTGAAAGAGCAGGTTAATGAGGGACAGATACGTTGATGAGTGAGAGAGCTGGTTCATGAGTGAGAGAGCAGGTTAATGTGTGAGAGAGCATGTTAATGAGTGACAGATAGGTTAATGAGTTAGAGAGTAGCTTGATGAGTGGGAGAGCAGATTAATGAGTGAAAGAGCAGGTTAATGAGTGAGGGAGCAGTTTAATGAGTGAGAGAGCCGGGTAATCAGTGAAGGAGCAGGATAATGAGCGAGAGAACAGGTTAATGAGTGAGAGAGCAGGTTAATGAGTGAGAGAGCAGGTTAGTCAGTGAGGGAGCAGGTTAATGAGTGAGAGAGCAGGTTAATGAGTGAGAGAGCAGGTAAATGAGCGAGAGAGCAGGTTAATTAGCGAGGAAGCAGGTTAATGAGCGAGAGAGTAGATTAATGAATCAGAGAGCAGGTTAATCAGTGAGGGAGCAGGTTAATGCCCGAGAGAGCAGGTTAATGAGTGAGAGAGCAGGTTAATCAGTGAGAGAGCAGGTTAATGAGTGAGAGAGCTGGTTAATGAGCGAGAGAGAAGGTTAATGAGTGAGAGAGCAGGTTAATCAGTGAGAGAGCATGTTAATCAGTGAGGGAGCAGTTTAATGAGCGAGAGAGCAGGTTAATGAATGAGAGAGCAGGTTAATGAGTAACAGAGGAGGTTAATATGTGAGAGAGCAGGTTAATGAGTGAGAGCAGGTTAATGAGTGAGAGAGCAGATTAATGAGTGAGAGCATATTAATGAGTGCGGGAGCAGGTTAATGAGTGAGGGAGCAGGTTAACGTGTGAGAGAGCAGATTAATGAGTGAGAGCAGATTAATGAGTGCGGGAGCAGGTTAATGAGTGAGGGAGCAGGTTAACGTGTGAGAGAGCAGGTTAATGAGTGAGAGAGCAGATTAATGAGTGAGAGCAGATTAATGAGTGCGGGAGCAGGTTAATGAGTGAGGGAGCAGGTTAACGTGTGAGAGAGCAGGTTAATGAGTGAGAGAGCAGGTTAATGACTGAGAGCAGGTTAATGAGTGAGAGAGCAGGTTAATGAGTGAGAGAGGAGGTTAATGTGTGAGAGAGCAGGTTAATGAGTGAGAGCAGGTTAATGAGCGAGAGAGCAGGTTAATGAGTGAGAGAGCAGATTAATGAGTGAAAGAGCAGGTGAATGAGTGAGGGAGCAGTTTAATGAGTGAGAGAGCAGGTTTATCAGTGAGGGAGCAAGTTAATGATCGGGAGAGCAGGTTAATGAGTGAGAGAGCAGGTTAATGAATGAGAGAAGGTTAATGAATGAGAGAGTAGCTTGATGAGTGAGAGAGCAGGTTAATGAGTGAGAGAGCAGGTTAATGAGTGAGAGAGCAGGTTAATGGGTGACAGATAGGTTATTGAGTGAGAGAGCAGGTTAATGAGTGAGTGAGTAGCTTGATGAGTGAGAGAGCAGGTTAATGAGTGAGGGAGTAGGTTAATGAGAGAGCAGGTTCATGAGTGAGAGAGCAGGTTAATGAGTGAGAGATTAGGTTAATGAGTGAGAGCAGGTTAATGAGTGAGAGTGCAGGAAAATGAGTGAGAGAGCAAGTTCATGATTGAAAGAGCAGGTTAATGAATGAGAGAGGAGGTTAATGAGTGAGAGAGCAGGTTCATGAGTGTGAGAGCAGGTTAATGAATGAGAAGGAGGTTAATGAGTGAGAGAGCAGGTTCATGAGTGAGAGAGCAGGTTAATGAGTGAGAGAGCAGGTTCATGAGTGAAAGAGCAGGTTAAAGAGTGAGGGAGCAGGTTAATGAGGGACAGATACGTTGATGAGTGAGAGAGCTGGTTCATGAGTGAGAGAGCAGGTTAATGTGTGAGAGAGCATGTTAATGAGTGACAGATAGGTTAATGAGTTAGAGAGTAGCTTGATGAGTGAGGGAGCAGTTTAATGAGTGAGAGAGCAGGGTAATCAGTGAAGGAGCAGGTTAATGAGTGAGAGAACAGGTTAATGAGTGAGAGAGCAGGTTAATGAGTGAGAGAGCAGGTTAATGAGTGAGAGAGCAGGTTAGTCAGTGAGGGAGCAGGTTAATGAGTGAGAGAGCAGGTTAATGAGTGAGAGAGCAGGTTAAAGAGTGAGGGAGCAGGTTAATGAGCGAGAGAGCAGGTTAATGAGTGAGAGAGCAGGTAAATGAGCGAGAGAGCAGGTTAATTAGCGAGGAAGCAGGTTAATGAGCGAGAGAGTAGATTAATGAATCAGAGAGCAGGTTAATCAGTGAGGGAGCAGGTTAATGCCCGAGAGAGCAGGTTAATGAGTGAGAGAGCAGGTTAATCAGTGAGAGAGCAGGTTTTTGAGTGAGAGAGCTGGTTAATTAGCGAGAGAGAAGGTTAATGAGTGAGAGAGCAGGTTAATCAGTGAGAGAGCAGGTTAATGAGTGAGAGCAGGTTAATGAGTGAGAGAGCAGATTAATGAGTGAGAGCAGATTAATGAGTGCGGGAGCAGGTTAATGAGTGAGGGAGCAGGTTAATGAATGAGAGAGCAGGTTAATGAGTAAGAGAGGAGGTTAATATGTGAGAGAGCAGGTTAATGAGTGAGAGCAGGTTAATGAGTGAGAGAGCAGATTAATGAGTGAGAGCAGATTAATGAGTGCGGGAGCAGGTTAATGAGTGAGAGAGCAGTTTAATGAGCGAGAGAGCAGGTTAATGAATGAGAGAGCAGGTTAATGAGTAAGAGAGGAGGTTAATATGTGAGAGAGCAGGTTAATGAGTGAGAGCACGTTAATGAGTGAGAGAGCAGATTAATGAGTGAGAGCAGATTAATGAGTGCGGGAGCAGGTTAATGAGTGAGGGAGCAGGTTAACGTGTGAGAGAGCAGATTAATGAGTGAGAGAGCAGATTAATGAGTGCGGGAGCAGGTTAATGAGTGAGGGAGCAGGTTAACGTGTGAGAGAGCAGGTTAATGAGTGAGAGAGCAGATTAATGAGTGAGAGCAGATTAATGAGTGCGGGAGCAGGTTAATGAGTGAGGGAGCAGGTTAACGTGTGAGAGAGCAGGTTAATGAGTGAGAGAGCAGGTTAATGACTGAGAGCAGGTTAATGAGTGAGAGAGCAGGTTAATGAGTGAGAGAGGAGGTTAATGTGTGAGTAGCAGGTTAATGAGTGAGAGCAGGTTAATGAGCGAGACAGCAGGTTAATGAGTGAGAGAGCAGGTTAATGAATGAGAGAGGAGGTTAATGTGTGAGAGAGCATATTAATGAGTGACAGATAGGTGAATGAGTTAGTGAGTAGCTTGATGAGTTAGAGAGCAGATTAATGAGTGAAAGAGCAGGTTAATGAGTGCGAGAGCAGGTTAATGAGTGAGAGAGCAGGTTCATGAGTAGGAGAGCAGGTTAATGAATGAGCAAGGATGTTAATGAGTGAGAGAGCAGGTTCATGAGTGAGAGAGCAGGTTAATGTGTGAGAGAGCAGGTTCATGAGTGAAAGAGCAGGTTAATGAATGAGAGAGGAGGTTAATGAGTGAGAGAGCAGGTTCATGAGTAGGAGAGCAGGTTAATGAATGAGCAAGGATGTTAATGAGTGAGAGAGCAGGTTCATGAGTGAGAGAGCACGTTAATGAGTGACAGAGCAGGTTCATGAGTAGGAGAGCAGGTTAATGAATGAGCAAGGATGTTAATGAGTGAGAGAGCTGGTTCATGAGTGAGAGAGCAGGTTAATGTGTGAGGGAGCATGTTAATGAGTGACAAATAGGTTAATGAGTTAGAGAGTAGCTTGATGAGTGAGAGAGCAGATTAATGAGTGAAAGAGCAGGTGAATGAGTGAGGGAGAAGTTTAATGAGTGAGAGAGCAGGTTAATGTGTGAGAGAGTAGGTTAATGAGTCAGAGAGCAGGTTAATCAGTGAGGGAGCAAGTTAATGATCGGGAGAGCAGGTTAATGAGTGAGAGAGCAGGTTAATGAATGAGAGAAGGTTAATGAATGAGAGAGCAGGTTAATGGGTGACAGATAGGTTAATGAGTGAGAGAGCAGGTTAATGAGTGAGTGAGTAGCTTGATGAGTGAGAGAGCAGGTTAATGAGTGAGGGAGTAGGTTAATGAGAGAGCAGGTTCATGAGTGAGAGAGCAGGTTAATGAGTGAGAGATTAGGTTAATGAGTGAGAGCAGGTTAATGAGTGAGAGTGCAGGAAAATGAGTGAGAGAGCAGGTTCATGATTGAAAGAGCAGGTTAATGAATGAGAGAGGAGGTTAATGAGTGAGAGAGCAGGTTCATGAGTGAGAGAGCAGGTTAATGAATGAGAAGGAGGTTAATGAGTGAGAGAGCAGGTTCATGAGTGAGAGAGCAGGTTAATGAGTGAGAGAGCAGGTTCATGAGTGAAAGAGCAGGTTAATGAGGGACAGATACGTTGATGAGTGAGAGAGCTGGTTCATGAGTGAGAGAGCAGGTTAATGTGTGAGAGAGCATGTTAATGAGTGACAGATAGGTTAATGAGTTAGAGAGTAGCTTGATGAGTGGGAGAGCAGATTAATGAGTGAAAGAGCAGGTTAATGAGTGAGGGAGCAGTTTAATGAGTGAGAGAGCCGGGTAATCAGTGAAGGAGCAGGATAATGAGCGAGAGAACAGGTTAATGAGTGAGAGAGCAGGTTAATGAGTGAGAGAGCAGGTTAGTCAGTGAGGGAGCAGGTTAATGAGTGAGAGAGCAGGTTAATGAGTGAGAGAGCAGGTAAATGAGCGAGAGAGCAGGTTAATTAGCGAGGAAGCAGGTTAATGAGCGAGAGAGTAGATTAATGAATCAGAGAGCAGGTTAATCAGTGAGGGAGCAGGTTAATGCCCGAGAGAGCAGGTTAATGAGTGAGAGAGCAGGTTAATCAGTGAGAGAGCAGGTTAATGAGTGAGAGAGCTGGTTAATGAGCGAGAGAGAAGGTTAATGAGTGAGAGAGCAGGTTAATCAGTGAGAGAGCATGTTAATCAGTGAGGGAGCAGTTTAATGAGCGAGAGAGCAGGTTAATGAATGAGAGAGCAGGTTAATGAGTAACAGAGGAGGTTAATATGTGAGAGAGCAGGTTAATGAGTGAGAGCAGGTTAATGAGTGAGAGAGCAGATTAATGAGTGAGAGCATATTAATGAGTGCGGGAGCAGGTTAATGAGTGAGGGAGCAGGTTAACGTGTGAGAGAGCAGATTAATGAGTGAGAGCAGATTAATGAGTGCGGGAGCAGGTTAATGAGTGAGGGAGCAGGTTAACGTGTGAGAGAGCAGGTTAATGAGTGAGAGAGCAGTTTAATGAGTGAGAGCAGATTAATGAGTGCGGGAGCAGGTTAATGAGTGAGGGAGCAGGTTAACGTGTGAGAGAGCAGGTTAATGAGTGAGAGAGCAGGTTAATGACTGAGAGCAGGTTAATGAGTGAGAGAGCAGGTTAATGAGTGAGAGAGGAGGTTAATGTGTGAGAGAGCAGGTTAATGAGTGAGAGCAGGTTAATGAGCGAGAGAGCAGGTTAATGAGTGAGAGAGCAGATTAATGAGTGAAAGAGCAGGTGAATGAGTGAGGGAGCAGTTTAATGAGTGAGAGAGCAGGTTTATCAGTGAGGGAGCAAGTTAATGATCGGGAGAGCAGGTTAATGAGTGAGAGAGCAGGTTAATGAATGAGAGAAGGTTAATGAATGAGAGAGTAGCTTGATGAGTGAGAGAGCAGGTTAATGAGTGAGAGAGCAGGTTAATGAGTGAGAGAGCAGGTTAATGGGTGACAGATAGGTTATTGAGTGAGAGAGCAGGTTAATGAGTGAGTGAGTAGCTTGATGAGTGAGAGAGCAGGTTAATGAGTGAGGGAGTAGGTTAATGAGAGAGCAGGTTCATGAGTGAGAGAGCAGGTTAATGAGTGAGAGATTAGGTTAATGAGTGAGAGCAGGTTAATGAGTGAGAGTGCAGGAAAATGAGTGAGAGAGCAAGTTCATGATTGAAAGAGCAGGTTAATGAATGAGAGAGGAGGTTAATGAGTGAGAGAGCAGGTTCATGAGTGTGAGAGCAGGTTAATGAATGAGAAGGAGGTTAATGAGTGAGAGAGCAGGTTCATGAGTGAGAGAGCAGGTTAATGAGTGAGAGAGCAGGTTCATGAGTGAAAGAGCAGGTTAAAGAGTGAGGGAGCAGGTTAATGAGGGACAGATACGTTGATGAGTGAGAGAGCAGGTTCATGAGTGAGAGAGCAGGTTAATGTGTGAGAGAGCATGTTAATGAGTGACAGATAGGTTAATGAGTTAGAGAGTAGCTTGATGAGTGAGGGAGCAGTTTAATGAGTGAGAGAGCAGGGTAATCAGTGAAGGAGCAGGTTAATGAGTGAGAGAACAGGTTAATGAGTGAGAGAGCAGGTTAATGAGTGAGAGAGCAGGTTAATGAGTGAGAGAGCAGGTTAGTCAGTGAGGGAGCAGGTTAATGAGTGAGAGAGCAGGTTAATGAGTGAGAGAGCAGGTTAAAGAGTGAGGGAGCAGGTTAATGAGCGAGAGAGCAGGTTAATGAGTGAGAGAGCAGGTAAATGAGCGAGAGAGCAGGTTAATTAGCGAGGAAGCAGGTTAATGAGCGAGAGAGTAGATTAATGAATCAGAGAGCAGGTTAATCAGTGAGGGAGCAGGTTAATGCCCGAGAGAGCAGGTTAATGAGTGAGAGAGCAGGTTAATCAGTGAGAGAGCAGGTTAATGAGTGAGAGAGCTGGTTAATTAGCGAGAGAGAAGGTTAATGAGTGAGAGAGCAGGTTAATCAGTGAGAGAGCAGGTTAATGAGTGAGAGCAGGTTAATGAGTGAGAGAGCAGATTAATGAGTGAGAGCAGATTAATGAGTGCGGGAGCAGGTTAATGAGTGAGGGAGCAGGTTAATGAATGAGAGAGCAGGTTAATGAGTAAGAGAGGAGGTTAATATGTGAGAGAGCAGGTTAATGAGTGAGAGCAGGTTAATGAGTGAGAGAGCAGATTAATGAGTGAGAGCAGATTAATGAGTGCGGGAGCAGGTTAATGAGTGAGAGAGCAGTTTAATGAGCGAGAGAGCAGGTTAATGAATGAGAGAGCAGGTTAATGAGTAAGAGAGGAGGTTAATATGTGAGAGAGCAGGTTAATGAGTGAGAGCAGGTTAATGAGTGAGAGAGCAGATTAATGAGTGAGAGCAGATTAATGAGTGCGGGAGCAGGTTAATGAGTGAGGGAGCAGGTTAACGTGTGAGAGAGCAGATTAATGAGTGAGAGAGCAGATTAATGAGTGCGGGAGCAGGTTAATGAGTGAGGGAGCAGGTTAACGTGTGAGAGAGCAGGTTAATGAGTGAGAGAGCAGATTAATGAGTGAGAGCAGATTAATGAGTGCGGGAGCAGGTTAATGAGTGAGGGAGCAGGTTAACGTGTGAGAGAGCAGGTTAATGAGTGAGAGAGCAGGTTAATGACTGAGAGCAGGTTAATGAGTGAGAGAGCAGGTTAATGAGTGAGAGAGGAGGTTAATGTGTGAGTAGCAGGTTAATGAGTGAGAGCAGGTTAATGAGCGAGACAGCAGGTTAATGAGTGAGAGAGCAGGTTAATGAATGAGAGAGGAGGTTAATGTGTGAGAGAGCATATTAATGAGTGACAGATAGGTGAATGAGTTAGTGAGTAGCTTGATGAGTTAGAGAGCAGATTAATGAGTGAAAGAGCAGGTTAATGAGTGCGAGAGCAGGTTAATGAGTGAGAGAGCAGGTTAATCAGTGAGGGAGCAGGTTAATCAGTGAGAGAGCAGGTTAATGAGTGAGAGAGCTGGTTAATGACGAGAGAGCAGGTTAATGAGTGAGAGAGCAGGTTAATCAGTGAGAGAGCATGTTAATCAGTGAGGGAGCAGTTTAATGAGCGAGAGAGCAGGTTAATGAATGAGAGAGCAGGTTAATGAGTAAGAGAGGAGGTTAATATGTGAGAGAGCAGGTTAATGAGTGAGAGCAGGTTAATGAGTGAGAGAGCAGATTAATGAGTGAGAGCAGATTAATGAGTGCGGGAGCAGGTTAATGAGTGAGGGAGCAGGTTAACGTGTGAGAGAGCAGATTAATGAGTGAGAGAGCAGATTAATGAGTGCGGGAGCAGGTTAATGAGTGAGGGAGCAGGTTAACGTGTGAGAGAGCAGGTTAATGAGTGAGAGAGCAGGTTAATGACTGAGAGCAGGTTAATGAGTGAGAGAGCAGGTTAATGAGTGAGAGAGGAGGTTAATGTGTGAGAGAGCAGGTTAATGAGTGAGAGCAGGTTAATGAGCGAGAGAGCAGGTTAATGAGTGAGAGAGCAGGTTAATGAATGAGAGAGGAGGTTAATGTGTGAGAGAGCATATTAATGAGTGACAGATAGGTGAATGAGTTAGTGAGTAGCTTGATGAGTTAGAGAGCAGATTAATGAGTGAAAGAGCAGGTTAATGAGTGCGAGAGCAGGTTAATGAGTGAGAGAGCAGGTTAATCAGTGAGTGAGCAGGTTAATGAGTGAGAGAGCAGGTTATTGAGTGAGAGAGCAGGTTAATGTGTGAGAGAGCAGGTTAATGAGTGAGAGCAGGTTAATGAGCGAGAGAGCAGGTTAATGAGTGAGAGCAGGTTAATTCGTGAGAGAGCAGGTTAATGAGTGAGAGAGCAGGTTAATGAGTGAGAGAGCAGGTTAATGAGGGAGAGAGCAGGTTAATGAGTGAGGGAGCAGGTCAATGAATGAGAGAGCAGGTTAATGAGAGAGTAGCTTGATGAATGAGAGAGCAGTTTAATGAGTGAGAGAGCAGGTTAATGAGTGAGAGAGCATGTTAATGAGTGACAGATAGGTTAATGAGTGAGAGAGCAGGTTAATGAGTGAGAGAGCAGGTTAATGAGTGAGAGAGTAGCTTGATGAGTGAGAGAGGAGGTTAATGAGTGAGAGACATGGTTAATGAGTGAGTGAGCAGGTTAATGAGTGAGAGAGCAGGTTCATGAGTGAGAGAGCAGGTTCATGAGTGAGACAGCGGGTTAATGAGTGAGAGAGCAGGTTAATGAGTGAGACAGCAAGAAAATGAGTGAGAGTGCAGTTTCATGAGTGAAAGAGCAGGTTAATGAATGAGAGAGGAGGTTAATGAGCGAGAGAGTAGGTTCATGAGTGAGAGAGCAGGTTAATGAATGAGAGAGGATGTTAATGAGTGAGAGAGGAGGTTCATGAGTGAGAGAGCAGGTTCATGAGTGAAAGAGCAGGGAAATGAGTGACAGATAGGTTAATGAGTGAGAGAGCAGGTTCATGAGTGAGAGAGCATGTTAATGTGTGAGAGACCAGGTTAATGACGGAGAGAGCAGGTTCATGAGTGAGAGAGAAGATTATTGAGTGAGGGAGCAGGTTAATGAGTGAGAGAGCAGGTTAATCAGTGAGGGAGCAGGTTAATGAGTGAGAGAGTAGGTTAATGAGTGAGAGAGCAGGTTAATTACTGAGACAGCAGGTTAATGAGTGAGAGAGCAGGTTAATGAGCGATAGAGCTGGTTAATGAGTGAGAGAGCAGGTTAATGAATGAGAGAGCAGGTTAATCAGTGAGGGAGCAGTTTAATGAGCGAGACAGCAGGTTAATGAATGAGAGAGCAGGTTAATGAGTAAGAGATGAGGTTAATATGTGAGAGAGCAGGTTAATGAGTGAGAGCAGGTTAATGATTGAGAGAGCAGGTTAATGAGTGAGAGCAGGTTAATGAGTGAGGGAGCAAGGAAAGAGAGAGACAGCAGGTTAATGAGTGAGAGAGCAGGTTAATGAGTGAGAGAGCAGGTTAATGAGTGAGAGAGCAGGTTAATGTGTGAGAGAGTAGGTTAATGAGTCAGAGAGCAGGTTAATCAGTGAGGGAGCAAGTTAATGATCGAGAGAGCAAGTTAATGATCGAGAGAGCAGGTTAATGAGTGAGAGAGCAGGTTAATGAGTGAGAGAAGGTTAATGAGTGAGAGAGTAGCTTGATGACTGAGAGAGAAGGTTAATGAGTGAGGGAGCAGGTTAATGAGTGAGAGAGCAGGTTAATGAGTGAGAGAGCAGGTTAATGAGTGACAGATAGGTTAATGAGTGAGAGAGCAGGTTAATGAGTGCGAGAGCATGTTAATGAGTGAGAGAGCAGGTTAATGAGTGACAGATAGGTCAATGAGTGAGAGAGCAGGTTAATGAGTGAGAGAGTAGCTTGATGAGTGAGAGAGCAGGTTAATGAGTGAGAGAGTAGGTTAATGAGTGAGGGAGTAGGTTAATGAGAGAGCAGGTTCATGAGTGAGAGAGCAGGTTAATGAGTGAGAGAGCAGGTTAATGAGTGAGAGAGCAGGAAAATGAGTAAAAGAGCAGGTTAATGAATGAGAGAGGAGGTTAATGAGTGAGAGAGCAGGTTCATGAGTAGGAGAGCAGGTTAATGAATGAGCAAGGATGTTAATGAGTGAGAGAGCAGGTTCATGAGTGAGAGAGCACGTAAATGAGTGACAGAACAGGTTCATGAGTGAAAGAGCAGGTTAATGAGGGACAGATCGGTTGATGAGTGAGAGAGCTGGTTCATGAGTGAGAGAGCAGGTAAATGTGTGAGGAAGCATGTTAATGAGTGACAAATAGGTTAATGAGTTAGAGAGTAGCTTGATGAGCGAGAGAGCAGATTAATGAGTGAAAGAGCAGGTGAATGAGTGAGGGAGCAGTTTAATGAGTGAGAGAGCAGGTTAATGTGTGAGAGAGTAGGTTAATGAGTCAGAGAGCAGGTTAATCAGTGAGGGAGCAAGTTAATGATCGGGAGAGCGGGTTAATGAGTGAGAGAGCAGGTTAATGAATGAGAGAAGGTTAATGAATGAGAGAGTAGCTTGATGAGTGAGAGAGCAGGTTAATGAGTGAGAGAGCAGGTTAATGAGTGAGAGAGCAGGTTAATGAGTGACAGATAGGTTAATGAGTGAGAGAGCAGGTTAATGAGTGAGAGAGTAGCTTGATGAATGAGAGAGCAGGTTAATGAGTGAGGGAGTAGGTTAATGAGAGAGCAGGTTCATGAGTGAGAGAGCAGGTTAATGAGTGAGAGATTAGGTTAATGAGTGAGAGAGCAGGTTAATGAGTGAGAGTGCAGGAAAATGAGTGAGAGAGCAGGTTCATGAGTGAAAGAGCAGGTTAATGAATGAGAGAGGAGGTTAATGAGTGAGAGAGCAGGTTCATGAGTGAGAGAGCAGGTTAATGAATGAGAAGGAGGTTAATGAGTGAGAGAGCAGGTTCATGAGTGAGAGAGCAGGTTAATGAGTGAGAGAGCAGATTCATGAGTGAAAGAGCAGGTTAATGAGGGACAGATAGGCTGATCAGTGAGAGAGCTGGTTCATGCGTGAGAGAGCAGGTTAATGTGTGAGAGAGCATGTTAATGAGTGACAGATAGGTTAATGAGTTAGAGAGTAGCTTGATGAGTGGGAGAGCAGATTAATGAGTGAAAGAGCAGGTTAATGAGTGAGGGAGCAGTTTAATGAGTGAGAGAGCAGGGTAATCAGTGAAGGAGCAGGATAATGAGCGAGAGAACAGGTTAATGAGTGAGAGAGCAGGTTAATGAGTGAGAGAACAGGTTAATCAGTGAGGGAGCAGGTTAATGAGTGAGAGAGCAGGTTAATGAGTGAGAGAGCAGGTTAATGAGTGAGACAGCAGGTGAATGAGCGAGAGAGTAGGTTAATGAGGGAGAGAGCAGGTTAATGAGTGAGAGAGCAGGTGAATGAGCGAGAGAGCAGGTTAATCAATGAGGGAGCAGGTTAATGAGCGAGAGAGCAGGTTAATGAGTGAGAGAGCAGGTAAATGAGCGAGAGAGCAGGTTAATTAGCGAGGAAGCAGGTTAATGAGCGAGAGAGTAGATTAATGAGTGAGAGAGCAGGTTAATCAGTGAGAGAGCATGTTAATGAGTGAGAGAGCAGGTTAATCAGTGAGAGAGCATGTTAATCAGTGAGGGAGCAGTTTAATGAGCGAGAGAGCAGGTTAATGAATGAGAGAGCAGGTTAATGAGTAAGAGAGGAGGTTAATATGTGAGAGAGCAGGTTAATGAGTGAGAGCAGGTTAATCAGTGAGAGAGCATGTTAATCAGTGAGGGAGCAGTTTAATGAGCGAGAGAGCAGGTTAATGAATGAGAGAGCAGGTTAATGAGTAAGAGAGGAGGTTAATATGTGAGAGAGCAGGTTAATGAGTGAGAGCAGGTTAATGAGTGAGAGAGCAGATTAATGAGTGAGAGCAGATTAATGAGTGCGGGAGCAGGTTAATGAGTGAGGGAGCAGGTTAACGTGTGAGAGAGCAGATTAATGAGTGAGAGAGCAGATTAATGAGTGCGGGAGCAGGTTAATGAGTGAGGGAGCAGGTTAATGAGTGAGGGAGCAGGTTAATGAGTGAGGGAGCAGGTTAACGTGTGAGAGAGCAGGTTAATGAGTGAGAGAGCAGATTAATGAGTGAGAGCAGATTAATGAGTGCGGGAGCAGGTTAATGAGTGAGGGAGCAGGTTAACGTGTGAGAGAGCAGGTTAATGTGTGAGAGAGCAGGTTAATGAGTGAGAGCAGGTTAATGAGCGAGAGAGCAGGTTAATGAGTGAGAGAGCAGGTTAATGAATGAGAGAGGAGGTTAATGTGTGAGAGAGCATATTAATGAGTGACAGATAGGTGAATGAGTTAGTGAGTAGCTTGATGAGTTAGAGAGCAGATTAATGAGTGAAAGAACAGGTTAATGAGTGCGAGAGCAGGTTAATGAGTGAGAGAGCAGGTTAATCAGTGAGGGAGCAGGTTAATGAGTGAGAGAGCAGGTTAGTGAGTGAGAGAGCAGGTTAATGAGCAAGAGAGCAGGTTATTGAGTGAGAGAGCAGGTTAATGTGTGAGAGAGCAGGTTAATGAGTGAGAGCAGGTTAATGAGCGAGAGAGCAGGTTAATGAGTGAGAGCAGGTTAATTCGTGAGAGAGCAGGTTAATGAGTGAGAGAGCAGGTTAATGAGTGAGAGAGCAGGTTAATGAGTGAGGGAGCAGGTCAATGAATGAGAGAGCAGGTTAATGAGAGAGTAGCTTGATGAATGAGAGAGCAGTTTAATGAGTGAGAGAGCAGGTTAATGAGTGAGAGAGCATGTTAATGAGTGACAGATAGGTTAATGAGTGAGAGAGCAGGTGAATGAGTGAGAGAGGAGGTTAATATGTGAGAGAGCAGGTTAATGAGTGAGAGCAGGTTAATGAGTGAGAGAGCAGATTAATGAGTGAGAGCAGATTAATGAGTGCGGGAGCAGGTTAATGAGTGAGGGAGCATGTTAACGTGTGAGAGAGCAGATTAATGAGTGAGAGAGCAGATTAATGAGTGCGGGAGCTGGTTAATGAGTGAGGGAGCAGGTTAACGTGTGAGAGAGCAGGTTAATGAGTGAGAGAGCAGATTAATGAGTGAGAGCAAATTAATGAGTGCGGGAGCAGGTTAACGAGTGAGGGAGCAGGTTAACGTGTGAGAGAGCAGGTTAATGAGTGAGAGAGCAGGTTAATGACTGAGAGCAGGTTAATGAGTGAGAGAGCAGGTTAATGAGTGAGAGAGGAGGTTAATGTGTGAGAGAGCAGGTTAATGAGTGAGAGCAGGTTAATGAGCGAGAGAGCAGGTTAATGAGTGAGAGAGAAGGTTAATGAATGAGAGAGGAGGTTAATGTGTGAGAGAGCATATTAATGATTGACAGATAGTTGAATGAGTTAGTGAGTAGGTTGATGAGTTAGAGACCAGATTAATGAGTGAGAGAGCAGGTTAATGAGCAAGAGAGCAGGTTATTGAGTGAGAGAGCAGGTTAATGTGTGAGAGAGCAGGTTAATGAGTGAGAGCAGGTTAATGAGCGAGAGAGCAGGTTAATGAGTGAGAGCAGGTTAATTTGTGAGAGAGCAGGTTAATGAGTGAGAGAGCAGGTTAATGAGTGAGAGAGCAGGTTAATGAGGGAGAGAGCAGGTTAATGAGTGAGGGAGCAGGTCAATGAATGAGAGAGCAGGTTAATGAGAGAGTAGCTTGATGAATGAGAGAGCAGTTTAATGAGTGAGAGAGCAGGTTAATGAGTGAGAGAGCAGGTTAATGAGTGAGAGACACGGTTAATGAGTGAGTGAGCAGGTTAATGAGTGAGAGAGCAGGTTCATGAGTGAGAGAGCAGGTTCATGAGAGAGACAGCAGGTTAATGAGTGAGTGAGCAGGTTAATGAGTGAGACAGCAGGAAAATGAGTGAGAGTGCAGTTTCATGAGTGAAAGAGCAGGTTAATGAATGAGAGAGGAGGTTAATGAGTGAGCGAGTAGGTTCATGAGTGAGAGAGCAGGTTAATGAATGAGAGAGGATGTTAATGAGTGAGAGAGGAGGTTCATGAATGAGAGAGCAGGTTCATCAGTGAAAGAGCAGTGAAATGAGTGACAGATAGGTTAATGAGTGAGAGAGCAGGTTCATGAGTGAGAGATCATGTTAATGTGTGAGAGAGCAGGTTAATGACGGAGAGAGCAGGTTCATGAGTGAGAGAGAAGATTATTGAGTGAGAGAGCAGGTTCATGAGTGAAAGAGCAGGTTAATGAATGAGAGAGGAGGTTAATGAGTGAGAGAGAAGGTTCATGAGTAGGAGAGCAGGTTAATGAATGAGCAAGGATGTTAATGAGTGAGAGAGCAGGTTCATGAGTGAGAGAGCACGTTAATGAGTGACAGAACAGGTTCATGAGTGAAAGAGCAGGTTAATGAGGGACAGATCGGTTGATGAGTGAGAGAGCTGGTTCATGAGTGAGAGAGCAGGTTAATGTGTGAGGGAGCATGTTAATGAGTGACAAATAGGTTTATGAGTTAGAGAGTAGCTTGATGAGTGAGAGAGCAGATTAATGAGTGAAAGAGCAGGTGAATGAGTGAGGGAGCAGTTTAATGAGTGAGAGAGCAGGTTAATGTGTGAGAGAGTAGGTTAATGAGTCAGAGAGCAGGTTAATCAGTGAGGGAGCAAGTTAATGATCGGGAGAGCAGGTTAATGAGTGAGAGAGCAGGTTAATGAATGAGAGAAGGTTAATGAATGAGAGAGTAGCTTGATGAGTGAGAGAGCAGGTTAATGAGTGAGAGAGCAGGTTAATGAGTGAGAGAGCAGGTTAATGAGTGACAGATAGGTTAATGAGTGAGAGAGCAGGTTAATGAGTGTGAGAGTAGCTTGATGAGTGAGAGAGCAGGTTAATGAGTGAGGGAGTAGGTTAATGAGAGAGCAGGTTCATGAGTGAGAGAGCAGGTTAATAAGTGAGAGATTAGGTTAATGAGTGAGAGAGCAGGTTAATGAGTGAGAGTGCACGAAAATGAGTGAGAGAGCAGGTTCATGAGTGAAAGAGCAGGTTAATGAATGAGAGAGGCGGTTAATGAGTGAGAGAGCAGGTTCATGAGTGAGAGAGCAGGTTAATGAATGAGAAGGAGGTTAATGAGTGAGAGAGCAGGTTCATGAGTGAGAGAGCAGGTTAATGAGTGAGAGAGCAGGTTCATGAGTGAAAGAGCAGGTTAATGAGGGACAGATAGGCTGATCAGTGAGAGAGCTCGTTCATGCGTGAGAGAGCAGGTTAATGTGTGAGAGAGCATGTTAATGAGTGACAGATAGGTTAATGAGTTAGAGAGTAGCTTGATGAGTGGGAGAGCAGATTAATGAGTGAAAGAGCAGGTTAATGAGTGAGGGAGCAGTTTAATGAGTGAGAGAGCAGGTTAATGAGTGAGAGAGCAGGTTAATGAGTGAGAGCAGGTTAATGAGCGAGAGAGCAGGTTAATGAGTGAGAGAGCAGGTTAATGAATGAGAGAGGAGGTTAATCAGTGAGGGAGCAGATTAATGAGTGAGAGAGCAGGTTAATGAGTGAGAGAGCAGGTTAGTGAGTGAGAGAGCAGGTTAATGAGCAAGAGAGAAGGTTAATGAGTGAAGGCGCAGGTTAATGTGTGAGAGAGCTGATTAATGAGTGAGAGCAGGTTAATGAGCGAGAGAGCAGGCTAATGAGTGAGAGGAGGTGAATTAGTGAGAGAGCAGGTTAATGAGTGAGAGAGCAGGTTAATGAGTGAGAGCAGGTTAATGAGCGAGAGAGCAGGTTAATGAGTGAGAGAGCAGGTTAATGAATGAGAGAGGAGGTTAATGTGTGAGAGAGCTTATTAATGAGTGACAGATAGGTGAATGAGTTAGTGAGTAGCTTGATGAGTTAGAGAGCAGATTAATGTGTGAAAGAGCAGGTTAATGAGTGCGAGAGAAGGTTAATGAGTGAGAGAGCAGGTTAATCAGTGAGGGAGCAGATTAATGAGTGAGAGAGCAGGTTAATGAGTGAGAGAGCAGGTTAGTGAGTGAAAGAGCAGGTTAATGAGCAAGAGAGAAGGTTAATGAGTGAAGGCGCAGGTTAATGTGTGAGAGAGCTGATTAATGAGTGAGAGCAGGTTAATGAGCGAGAGAGCAGGTTAATGAGTGAGAGGAGGTGAATTAGTGAGAGAGCAGGTTAATGAGTGAGAGAGCAGGTTAATGAGTGAGAGAGCAGGTTAATGAGTGAGACAGCAGGTGAATGAGCGAGAGAGTAGGTTAATGAGGGAGAGAGCAGGTTAATGAGTGAGAGAGCAGGTGAATGAGCGAGAGAGCAGGTTAATCAGTGAGGGAGCAGGTTAATGAGCGAGAGAGCAGGTTAATGAGTGAGAGAGCAGGTAAATGAGCGAGAGAGCAGGTTAATGAGCGAGGAAGCAGGTTAATGAGCGAGAGAGTAGGTTAATGAATCAAAGAGCAGGTTAATCAGTGAGGGAGCAGGTTAATGCCCGAGAGAGCAGGTTAATGAGTGAGAGAGCAGTTTAATCAGTGAGAGAGCAGGTTAATGAGTGAGAGAGCTGGTTAATGAGCGAGAGAGCAGGTTAATGAGTGAGAGAGCAAGTTAATCAGTGAGAGAGCATGTTAATCAGTGAGGGAGCAGTTTAATGAGCGAGAGAGCAGGTTAATGAATGAGAGAGCAGGTTAATGAGTAAGAGAGGAGGTTAATATGTGAGAGAGCAGGTTAATGAGTGAGAGCAGGTTAATGAGTGAGAGAGCAGATTAATGAGTGAGAGCAGATTAATGAGTGCGGGAGCAGGTTAATGAGTGAGGGAGCAGGTTAACGTGTGAGAGCAGGTTAATGAGTGAGAGAGCAGTTTAATGACTGAGAGCAGGTTAATGAGTGAGAGAGCAGGTTAATGAGTGAGAGAGGAGGTTAATGTGTGAGAGAGCAGGTTAATGAGTGAGAGCAGGTTAATGAGCGAGAGAGCAGGTTAATGAGTGAGAAAGCAGGTTAATGAATGAGAGAGGAGGTTAATGTGTGAGAGAGCATATTAATGAGTGACAGATAGGTGAATGAGTTAGTGAGTAGCTTGATGAGTTAGAGAGCAGATTAATGAGTGAAAGAGCAGGTTAATGAGTGCGAGAGCAGGTAAATGAGTAAGAGAGCAGGTTAATGAGTGAGAGAGCAGGTTAATGAGTGACAGATAGGTTAATGAGTGAGAGAGCAGGTTAATGAGTGCGAGAGCATGTTAATGAGTGAGAGAGCAGGTTAATGAGTGACAGATAGGTCAATGAGTGAGAGAGCAGGTTAATGAGTGAGAGAGTAGCTTGATGAGTGAGAGAGCAGGTTAATAAGTGAGAGAGTAGGTTAATGAGTGAGGGAGTAGGTTAATGAGAGAGCAGGTTCATGAGTGAGAGAGCAGGTTAATGAGTGAGAGAGCAGGAAAATGAGTGAAAGAGCAGGTTAATGAATGAGAGAGGAGGTTAATGAGTGAGAGAGCAGGTTAATGAATGAGCAAGGATGTTAATGAGTGAGAGAGCAGGTTCATGAGTGAGAGAGCTGGTTAATGAGCAAGAGAGCAGGTTATTGAGTGAGAGAGCAGGTTAATGTGTGAGAGAGCAGGTTAATGAGTGAGAGCAGGTTAATGAGCGAGAGAGCAGGTTATTGAGTGAGAGAGCAGGTTAATGTGTGAGAGAGCAGGTTAATGAGTGAGAGCAGGTTAATGAGCGAGAGAGCAGGTTAATGAGTGAGAGCAGGTTAATGAGTGAGAGAGCAGGTTAATGAGTGAGAGAGCAGGTTAATGAGGCAGAGAGCAGGTTAATGAGTGAGGGAGCAGGTTAATGAATGAGAGAGCAGGTTAATGAGAGAGAAGCTTGATGAATGAGAGAGCAGTTTAATGAGAGAGAGAGCAGGTTAATGACTGACAAATAGGTTAATGAGTTAGAGAGTAGCTTGATGAGTGAGAGAGCAGATTAATGAGTGAAAGAGCAGGTTAATGAGTGAGGGAGCAGTTTAATGAGTGAGATAGCAGGTCAATGAGTGAGAGCAGGTTGATGAGTGAGAGAATAGGTTAATGAGTGAGAGAGCAGGTTAATGAGTGAGAGAGCAGGTTAATCAGTGAGGGAGCAGGTTAATGAGTGAGAGAACTGGTTAATGAGTGAGAGAGCAGGTTAATGAGTGAGAGAGCAGGTGAATGATCGAGAGAGCTGTTTAATGAGGGAGAGAGCAGGTTAATGAGTGAGAGAGCAGGTTAATGAGCGAGAGAGCAGGTTAATCAGTGAGGGAGCAGGTTAATGAGCGAGAGAGCAGGTTAATGAGTGAGAGAGCAGGTAAATGAGCGAGAGAGCAGGTTCTTGAGTGAGAGAGCAGGTTAATGTGTGAGAGAGCAGGTTAATGAGTGAGAGCAGGTTAATGAGCGAGAGAGCAGGTTAATGAGTGAGAGCAGGTTAATGAGTGAGAGAGCAGGTTAATGAGTGAGAGAGCAGGTTAATGAGGCAGAGAGCAGGTTAATGAGTGAGGGAGCAGGTCAATGAATGAGAGAGCAGGTTAATGAGAGAGAAGCTTGATCAATGAGAGAGCAGTTTAATGAGAGAGAGAGCAGGTTAATGACTGACAAATAGGTTAATGAGTTAGAGAGTAGCTTGATGAGTGAGAGAGCAGATTAATGAGTGAGAGAGCAGGTTAATGAGTGAGAGAGCAGGTTAATGAGCGAGAGAGCAGGTTAATCAGTGAGGGAGCAGGTTAATGAGCGAGAGAGCAGGTTAATGAGTGAGAGAGCAGGTAAATGAGCGAGAGAGCAGGTTAATGAGCGAGGGAGCAGGTTAATGAGCGAGAGAGTAGGTTAATGAGTCAGAGAGCAGGTTAATCAGTGAGGGAGCAGATTATTCACTGAGAGAGCAGGTTAATGAGTGAAAGAGCTGGTTAATGAGCGAGAGAGCAGGTTAATGAGTGAGAGAGCAGGTTAATCAGTGAGGGAGCAGTTTAATGAGCGAGAGAGCAGGTTAATGAATAAGAGAGCAGGTTAATGAGTAAGAGAGGAGGTTAATATGTAAAAAGCAGGTTAATGAGTGAGAGCAGGTTAATGAGTGAGAGAGCAGGTTAATGAGTGAGAGCAGGTTAATGAGATCGGGAGCAGGTTAATGAGTGAGGGAGCAGGTTAACGAGTGAGAGAGCAGGTTAATGAGTTAGAGAGCAGGTTAATGAGTGAGTGAGCAGGTTATTGAGTGAGAGCAGGTTAATGAGTGAGAGAGCAGGTTAATGAGTGAGAGAGAGGTTAATGTGTGAGAGAGCAGGTTAATTAGTGAGAGCAGTTTAATGAGCGAGAGAGCTGGTTAACGAGTGAGAGAGCAGGTTAATGAATGATAGAGGAGGTTAATGTGTGAGAGAGCATATAAATGAGTGACAGATAGGTTAATGAGTTAGTGAGTAGCTTGATGAATTAGAGAGCAGATTAATGAGTGAACGAGCAGGTTAATGAGTGCGAGAGCAGGTTAATGAGTGAGAGAGCAGGTTAATCAGTGAGAGAGCAGGTTAATGAGTGAGAGAGCTGGTTAATGAGCGAGAGAGCAGGTTAATGAGTGAGAGAGCAGGTTAATCAGTGAGAGAGCAGGTTAATCAGTGAGGGAGCAGTTTAATGAGCGAGAGAGCAGGTTAATGAATGAGAGAGCAGGTGAATGAGTAAGAGAGGAGGTTAATATGTGAGAGAGCAGGTTAATGAGTGAGAGAGCAGGTTAATGAGTGAGAGCAGGTTAATGAGTGAGAGAGCAGGTTAATGTGTGAGAGAGCAGGTTAATGAGTGAGAGAGGAGGTTAATGTGTGAGAGAGCAGGTTAATGAGTGAGAGAGGAGGTTAATGTGTGAGAGAGCAGATTAATGAGTGAGAGCAGGTTAATGAGTGTGGGAGTAGGTTAACGAGTGAGAGAGTAGGTTAATGAGTGAGAGAGCAGCTTAATGAGTGAGAGAGCAGGTTAATGAGTGAGAGCAGGTTAATGAGTGAGAGAGCAGGTTAATGAGTGAGAGAGGAGGTTAATGTGTGAGAGAGCAGGTTAATGAGTGAGAGCAGGTTAATGAGCGAGAGAGCAGGTTAATGAGTGAGAGAGCAGGTTAATGAATGAGAGAGGAGGTTAATGTGTGAGAGAGCATATTAATGAGTGACAGATAGGTGAATGAGTTAGTGAGTAGCTTGATGAGTTAGAGAGCAGATTAATGTGTGAAAGAGCAGGTTAATGAGTGCGAGAGCAGGTTAATGAGTGAGAGAGCAGGTTAATCAGTGAGGGAGCAGATTGATGAGTGAGAGAGCAGGTTAGTGAGTGAGAGAGCAGGTTAATGAGCAAGAGAGAAGGTTAATGAGTGAAGGCGCAGGTTAATGTGTGAGAGAGCTGATTAATGAGTGAGAGCAGGTTAATGAACGAGAGAGCAGGTTAATGAGTGAGAGAGCAGGTTAATGACTGAGAGCAGGTTAATGAGTGAGAGAGCAGGTTAATGAGTGAGAGAGGAGGTTAATGTGTGAGAGAGCAGGTTAATGAGTAAGAGCAGGTTAATGAGCGAGAGAGCAGGTTAATGAGTGAGAGAGCAGGTTAATGAATGAGAGAGGAGGTTAATGTGGAGAGAGCATATTAATGAGTGACAGATAGGTCAATGAGTTAGTGAGTAGCTTGATGAGTTAGAGAGCAGATTAATGAGTGAAAGAGCAGGTTAATGAGTGCGAGAGCAGGTTAATGAGTGAGAGAGCAGGTTAATCAGTGAGGGAGCAGGTTAATGAGTGAGAGAGCAGGTTAATGAGTGAGAGAGCAGGTTTGTGAGTGAGAGAGCAGGTTAATGAGCAAGAGAGAAGGTTAATGAGTGAAGGCGCAGGTTAATGTGTGAGAGAGCTGATTAATGAGTGAGAGCAGGTTAATGAACGAGAGAGCAGGTTAATGAGTGAGAGGAGGTGAATTAGTGAGAGAGCAGGTTAATGAGTGAGAGAGCAGGTTAATGAGTGAGAGAGCAGGTTAATGAGTGAGACAGCAGGTGAATGAGCAAGAGAGTAGGTTAATGAGGGAGAGAGCAGGTAAATGAGTGAGAGAGCAGGTGAATGAACGAGAGAGCAGGTTAATCATTGAGGGAGCAGGTTAATGAGCGAGAGAGCAAGTTAATGAGTGAGAGAGCAGGTAAATGAGCGAGAGAGCAGGTTAATGAGCGAGGAAGCAGGTTAATGAGCGAGAGAGTAGGTTAATGAATCAAAGAGCAGGTTAATCAGTGAGGGAGCAGGTTAATGCCCGAGAGAGCAGGTTAATGAGTGAGAGAGCAGGTTAATCAGTGAGAGAGCAGGTTAATGAGTGAGAGAGCTGGTTAATGAGCGAGAGAGCAGGTTAATGAGTGAGAGAGCAAGTTAATCCGTGAGAGAGCATGTTAATAAGTGAGGGAGCAGTTTAATGAGTGAGAGAGCCGGTAAATGAATGAGAGAGCAGGTTAATGAGTAAGAGAAGAGGTTAATATGTGAGAGAGCAGGTTAATGAGTGAGAGCAGGTTAATGAGTGAGAGAGCAGATTAATGAGTGAGAGCAGATTAATGAGTGCGGGAGCAGGTTAATGAGTGAGGGAGCAGGTTAACGTGTGAGAGAGCAGGTTAATGAGTGAGAGAGCAGGTTAATGACTGAGAGCAGGTTAATGAGTGAGAGAGCAGGTTAATGAGTGAGAGAGGAGGTTAATGTGTGAGAGAGCAGGTTAATGAGTAAGGGCAGGTTAATGAGCGAGAGAGCAGGTTAATGAGTGAGAGAGCAGGTTAATGAATGAGAGAGGAGGTTAATGTGTGAGAGAGCATATTAATGAGTGACAGATAGGTGAATGAGTTAGTGAGTAGCTTGATGAGTTAGAGAGCAGATTAATGAGTGAAAGAGCAGGTTAATGAGTGCGAGAGCAGGTTAATGAGTGAGAGCGCAGGTTAATCAGTGAGGGAGCAGGTTAATGAGTGAGAGAGCAGGTTAGTGAGTGAGAGAGCAGGTTAATGAGCAAGAGAGCAAGTTATTGAGTGAGAGAGCAGGTTAATGTGTGAGAGAGCAGGTTAATGAGTGAGAGCAGGTTAATGAGCGAGAGAGCAGGTTAATGAGTGAGAGCAGGTTAATTAGTGAGAGAGCAGGTTAATGAGTGAGAGAGCAGGTTAATGAGTGAGAGAGCAGGTTAAACAGTGAGGGAGCAGTTTAATGAGCGAGAGAGCAGGTTAATGAATGAGAGAGCAGGTTAATGAGTAAGAGAGGAGGTTAATATGTAAAAAGCAGGTTAATGAGTGAGAGCAGGTTAATGAGTGAGAGAGCAGGTAAATGAGTGAGAGCAGGTTAATGAGTGCGGGAGCAGGTTAATGAGTGAGGGAGCAAGTTAACGAGTGAGAGAGCAGGTTAATGAGTGAGAGAGCAGGTTAATGAGTGAGAGAGCAGGTTATTGAGTGAGAGCAGGCTAATGAGTGAGAGAGCAGGTTAATGAGTGAGAGAGAGGTTAATGTGTGAGAGAGCAGGTTAATTAGTGAGAGCAGGTAAATGAGCGAGAGAGCAGGTTAACGAGTGAGAGAGCAGGTTAATGAATGATGGAGGAGGTTAATGTGGGAGAGAGCATATAAATGAGTGACAGATAGGTTAATGAGTTAGAGAGTAGTTTGATGAGTTAGAGAGCAGATTAATGAGTGAACGAGCAGGTTAATGAGTGCGAGAGCAGGTTAATGAGTGAGAGAGCAGGTTAATCAGTGAGAGAGCAGGTTAATGAGTGAGAGAGCTGGTTAATGAGCGAGAGAGCAGGTTAATGAGTGAGAGAGCAGGTTAATCAGTGAGAGAGCAGGTTAATCAGTGAGGGAGCAGTTTAATGAGCGAGAGAGCAGGTTAATGAATGAGAGAGCAGGTTAATGAGTAAGAGAGGAGGTTAATATGTGAGAGAGCAGGTTAATGAGTGAGAGCAGGTTAATGAGTGAGAGAGCAGATTAATGAGTGAGAGCAGGTTAATGAGCGCGGGAGCAGGTTAACGATTGAGAGAGCAGGTTAATGAGTGAGAGAGCAGCTTAATGAGTGAGAGAGCAGGTTAATGAGTGAGAGCAGGTTAATGAGTGAGAGAGCAGGTTAATGAGTGAGAGAGGAGGTTAATGTGTGAGAGAGCAGGTTAATGAGTGAGAGCAGGTTAATGAGCGAGAGAGCAGGTTAATGAGTGAGAGAGCAGGTTAATGAATGAGAGAGGAGCTTAATGTGTGAGAGAGCATATTAATGAGTGACAGATAGGTGAATGAGTTAGTGAGTAGCTTGATGAGTTAGAGAGCAGATTAATGTGTGAAAGAGCAGGTTAATGAGTGCGAGAGCAGGTTAATGAGTGAGAGAGCAGGTTAATCAGTGAGGGAGCAGATTAATGAGTGAGAGAGCAGGTTAATGAGTGAGAGAGCAGGTTAGTGAGTGAGAGAGCAGGTTAATGAGCAAGAGAGAAGGTTAATGAGTGAAGGCGCAGGTTAATGTGTGAGAGAGCTGATTAATGAGTGAGAGCAGGTTAATGAGCGAGAGAGCAGGTTAATGAGTTAGAGGAGGTGAATTAGTGAGAGAGCAGGTTAATGAGTGAGAGAGCAGGTTAATGAGGGAGAGAGAAGGTTAATGAGTGAGGGAGCAGGTCAATGAATGAGAGAGCAGGTTAATGAGAGAGTAGCTTGATGAATGAGAGAGCAGTTTAATGAATGAGAGAGCAGGTTAATGAGTGAGGGAGCAGTTTAATGAGTGAGATAGCAGGTTAATGAGTGAGAGCAGGTTAATGAGTGAGAGAACAGGTTAATGAGTGAGAGAGCAGGTTAATGAGTGTGAGAGCAGGTTAATCAGTGAGGGAGCAGGTTAATGAGTGAGAGAACAGGTTAATGAGTGAGAGAGCTGGTTAATGAGTGAGAGAGCAGGTGAATGAGCGAGAGAGTAGGTTAATGAGTGAGAGAGCAGGTTAATGAGCGAGAGAGCAGGTTAATCAGTGAGGGAGCAGGTTAATGAGCGAGAGAGCAGGTTAATGAGTGAGAGAGCAGGTAAATGAGCGAGAGAGCAGGTTAATGAGTCAGAGAGCAGGTTAATCAGTGAGGGAGCAGATTCATTACCGAGAGAGCAGGTTAATGAGTGAGAGAGCAGGTTAATCAGTGAGAGAGCAGGTTAATGAGTGAGAGAGCAGGTTAATGAGTGAGAGAGCAGGATAATCAGTGAGGGAGCAGGTTAATGAGTGAGAGAACAGGTTAATGAGTGAGAGCAGGGTAATGAGTGAGAGCAGGTTAATGAGTGAGAGAGATGGTTAATGAGCGAGAGAGCAGGTTAATGTGTGAGAGAGCAGGTTAATGAGTGAAAGAGCAGGTTAATCAGTGAGGGAGCAGTTTAATGAGCGAGAGAGCAGGTTAATGAATGAGAGAGCAGTTTAATGAGTAAGAGAGGAGGTTAATATGTAAAAAGCAGGTTAATGAGTGAGAGCAGGTTAATGAGTGAGAGAGCAGGTTAATGAGTGAGAGCAGGTTAATGAGTGCAGGAGCAGGTTAATGAGTGAGAGCAGGTTAATGAGTGAGACAGCAGGTTAATGATTGAGAGAGTAGGTTAATGAGTGATAGGGAAGGTTGATGAGTGAGAGAGCAGGTTAATGATTGAGAGAGTAGGTTAATGAGTGAGAGAGCAGGTTAATGAGTGAGAGCAAGTTAATGAGTGAGAGAGCAGGTTAATGATTGAGGGAGCATGTTGATGAGTGAGAGAGCAGGTTAATGAGTGAGAGAGCAGGTTAATGAGTGAGAGCAGGTTCATGAGTTAAAGAGCAGGTTAATGAGTGAGAGAGCAGGTTAATGAGTGACAGATAGGTTAATGAGTTAGAGAGTCGCTTGATGGGTGCGAGAGCAGGTTAATGAGTGAGAGAGAAGGTTAATGAGTGAGAGAGCATGTTAATGAGTTAGAGAGCAGATTAATGAGTGACAGAGCAGGTTAATGAGTGAGAGAGCAGGTTGATGAGTGAGAGAGCAGGTTAATGAGTGAGAGAGCAGGTTAATGAGTGAGAGCAGGTTCATGATTGAGAGAGCAGGTTAATGAGTGAGAGAGCAGGTTAATGAGTGAGAGAGCAGGTTAATGAGTGAGAGCAGGTTAATATTTGAGGGAGCAGGTTGATGAGTGAGAGAGCAGGTTAATGAGTGAGAGAGCAGGTTAATGAATGAGAGCAGGTTCATGAGTGAAAGAGCAGGTTAATGAGTGAGAGAGCAGGTTAATGAGTGAGAGAGCAGGTTAATGTGTGAGAGCAGGTTAATGATTGAGAGAGCAGGTTAATGACTGAGGAACCAGGTTGATGAGTGAGAGAGCAGGTTAATGAGTGAGACAGTAGGTTAATGAGTGAGAGCAGGTTCATCAGTGAGAGAGCAGGTTAATGAGTGAGAGAGCATGTTAATGAGTGAGAGAACAGGTTAATGAGTGACAGATAGTTTAATGAGTGAGAGAGCAGGTTCATGAGTGAGAGAGCAGGTTAATGATTGAGGGAGCATGTTGATGAGTGAGAGAGCAGGTTAATGAGTGAGAGAGCAGGTTAATGAGTGACAGCTAGGTTAATGAGTTAGAGAGTAGCTTGATGGGTGAGAGAGCAGGTTAATGAGTGAGAGAGCAGGTTAATGAGTGAGAGAGCAGGTTGATGAGTGAGAGAGCAGGTTAATGAGTGACAGATAGTTTAATGAGTCAGAGAGCAGTTTCATGAGTGTGAGAGCAGGTTAATGTGTGAGAGAGCACGTTAATGAGTGACAGATAGGTTAATGAGTTAGAGAGTAGCTTGATGAGTGAGAGAGCAGGTTAATGAGTGACAGATAGTTTAATGAGTGAGAGAGCAGGTTAATGAGTGAGAGAGCTGGTTAATGAGTGCGAGAGCAGGTTAATGAGTGGGAGAGCAGGTTAATGAGTGAGAGAGCAGGTTAATGAGTGATAGATAGGTTAATGAGTTAGAGAGTAGCTTGATGGATGAGAGAGCAGGTTAATGAGTGAGAAATCAGTTTAATGAGTGAGAGGGCAGGTTGATGAGTGAGAGAGCAGGTTAATGAGTGAGAGAGCTGGTTAATGAGCGAGAGAGCAGGTTAATGAGTGAGAGAGCAGGTTAATGAGTGAGAGAGCAGGTTAATCAGTGAGGGAGCAGTTTAATGAGCGAGAGAGCAGGTTAATGAATGAGAGAGCAGGTTAATGAGTAAGAGAGGAGGTTAATATGTAAAAAGCAGGTTAATGAGGGAGAGCAGGTTAATGAGTGAGAGTGCTGGTTAATGAGTGAGGGAGCAGGTTAACGAGTGAGAGAGCAGGTTAATGAGTGTGAGAGCAGGTTAATGAGTGAGAGAGGAGGTTAATGTGTGAGAGAGCAGGTTAATGAGTGAGAGCAGGTTAATGAGTGAGAGAGCAGGTTAATGAATGAGAGAGGAGGTTAATGTGTGAGAGAGCATATTAATAAGTGACAGATAGGTTAATGAGTTAGAGAGTAGCTTGATGAGTTAGAGAGCAGATTAATGAGTGAAAGAGCAGGTTAATGAGTGCGAGAGCAGGTTAATGAGTGAGAGAGCAGGTTAATCAGTGAGGGAGCAGGTTAATGAGTGAGAGAGCAGGTTAATGAGTGAGAGAGCAGGTTAGTGAGTGAGAGAGCAGCTTAATGAGCGAGAGAGCAGGTTAATGAGTGAGAGAGCAGGTTAATGTGTGAGAGAGCAGGTTAATGAGTGAGAGAGCAGGTTAGTGAGTGAGAGAGCAGGTCAATGAGCGAGAGAGCAGGTTAATGAGAGAGAGAGCAGGTTAATGTGTGAGAGAGCAGGTTAATGAGTTTGAGCCGGTTAATGAGCGAGAGAACAGGTTAATGAGTGAGAAAGCAGGTTAATGAGGGAGAGAGCAGGTTAATGAGTGAGGGAGCAGGTCAATGAATGAGAGAGCAGGTTAATGAGTGAGAGAGTAGTTGATGAATGAGAGAGCAGTTTAATGAGTGAGAGAGCAGGTTAATGATGATGAGAGCAGATTAATGAGTGTGAGAGCAGATTGATAAGTGAGAGAGCAGGTTAATGAGTGAGAGAGTAGATTAATGAGTGAGGGAGCAGGTTAATGAGTGAGAGAGCAGGTTAATGAGTGAGAGAGCAGGCTAATGAGCAAGGGAGCAGGTTAATGAGTGCGGGAGCAGGTTGATGAGTGAGAGATATGTTAATGAGTGAGAGAGCAGGTTCATGAGTGAGAGAGCAGGTTAATGAGTGAGAGCAGGTTGATGAGTGAGAGAGCAGGTTAATGAGTGAGAGAGCATGTTAATGAGTGAGAGCAGGTTGATGAGTGAGAGAGCAGGCTAAGAGTGAGAGAGCAGGTTAATGAGTGAGAGAGCAGGTTAATGAGTGAGAGCAGGTTAATGAGTGAGAGAGCAGGTTAATAATTGAGGGAGCAGGTTGCTGAGTGAGTAAGCAGGTTAATGAATGAGAGAGTAGGTTAATGAGTGAGAGCAGGTTCATGAGGGAAAGAGCAGGAGAATGAGTGAGAGAGCAGGTTAATTAGTGAGAGAGCAGGTTAATGAGTGAGAGAGCAGGTTAATGACTGAGAGAGCATGTTAATGAGTGAAAGAGCAGGTTAATGAGTGACAGATAGGTTAATGAGTTAGAAATTAGCTTGATGGGTGAGAGAGCAGATTAATGAGAGAGAGAGCAGGTTAATGAGTGAGAGAGCATGTTAATGAGTGAAAGAGCAGGTTAATGAGTGACAGATAGTTTAATGAGAGAGAGAGCAGGTTAATGATTGAGGGAGCATGTTGATGAGTGAGAGAGCAGGTTAATGAGTGAGAGAGCAGGTTAATGAGTGAGAGAGCAGGTTAATGAGTGATAGATAGGTTAATGAGTTAGAGAGTAGCTTGATGGATGAGAGAGCAGGTTAATGAGTGAGAAAGCAGGTTAATGAGTGAGAGAGCAGGTTGATGAGTGAGAGAACAGGTTAATGAGTGAGAGAGCATGTTAATCAGTGAGGGAGCAGTTTAATGAGCGAGAGAGCAGGTTAATGAGCGAGAGAGCAGGTTAATGAGTGAGAGAGCAGGTTAATCAGTGAGGGAGCAGTTTAATGAGCGAGAGAGCAGGTTAATGAGCGAGAGAGCAGGTTAATGAGCGAGAGAGCAGGTTGATGAGTGCGAGAGCAGGTTAATGAGTGCGGGAGCAGGTTAATGAGCGAGAGAGCAGGTTGATGAGTGCGAGAGCAGGTTAATGAGTGCGGGAGCAGGTTAATGAGTGAGGGAGCAGGTTAACGAGTGAGTGAGCAGGTAAATGAGTGAGGGAGCAGGTTAATGAGTGAGAGCAGGTTAATGAGTGAGAGAGCAGGTTAATGAGTGAGAGAGGAGGTCAATGTGTGAGAGAGCAGTTTAATGAGTGCGAGCAGGTTAATGAGCGAGAGAGCAGGTTAATGAATGAGAGAGGAGGTTAATGTGTGAGAGAGCATATTAATAAGTGACAGATAGGTTAATGAGTTAGAGAGTAGCTTGATGAGTTAGAGAGCAGATTAATGAGTGAATGAGCAGGTTGATGAGTGCGAGAGCAGGTTAATGAGTGAGAGAGCAGGTTAATCAGTGAGGGAGCAGGTTAATGAGAGAGAGAGCATGTTAATGAGCGAGAGAGTAGCTTGATGAGTTAGAGAGCAGATTAATGAGTGAGGGAGCAGGTTAATGAGTGAGAGAGCAGGTTAATGAGTGAGAGAGCAGGTTAATAGGCAAGGGAGCAGGTTAATAAGTGAGGGAGCAGGTTGATGAGTGAGAGATATGTTAATGAGTGAGAGAGCAGGTTCATGAGTGAGGGAGCAGGTCAATGAATGAGAGAGCAGGTTAATGAGTGAGAGAGTAGTTGATGAATGAGAGAGCAGTTTAATGAGTGAGAGAGCAGGTTAATGATGGAGAGAGCAGATTAATGAGTGTGAGAGCAGATTGATAGTTGAGAGAGCAGGTTATTGAGTGAGAGAGTAGATTAATGAGTGAGGGAGCAGGTTAATGAGTGAGAGAGCAGGTTAATGAGTGAGAGAGCAGGCTAATGAGCGAGGGAGCAGGTTAATGAGTGAGGGAGCAGGTTGATGAGTGAGAGATATGTTAATGAGTGAGAGAGCAGGTTCATGAGTGAGAGAGCAGGTTAATGATTGAGAGAGCAGGTTAATGACTGAGGAACCAGGTTGATGAGTGAGAGAGCAGGTTAATGAGTGAGAGAGTAGGTTAATGAGTGAGAGCAGGTTCATGAGTGAGAGAGCAGGTTAATGAGTAAGAGAGCATGTTAATGAGTGAGAGAACAGGTTAATGAGTGACAGATAGTTTAATGAGTGAGAGAGCAGGTTCATGAGTGAGAGAGCAGGTTAATGAGTGAGAGAGCAGGTTGATGATTGAGAGAGCAGGTTAATGATTGAGGGAGCATGTTGATGAGTGAGAGAGCAGGTTAATGAGTGAGAGAGCAGGTTAATGAGAACAAGCTAGGTTAATGAGTTAGAGAGTAGCTTGATGGGTGAGAGAGCAGGTTAATGAGTGAGAGAGCAGGTTAAAGAGTGAGAGAGCAGGTTGATGAGTGAGAGAGCAGGTTAATGAGTGACAGATAGTTTGATGAGTCAGAGAGCAGTTTCATGAGTGAGAGAGCAGGTTAATGTGTGAGAGAGCACGTTAATGAGTGACAGATAGGTTAATGAGTTAGAGAGTAGCTTGATGAGTGAGAGAGCAGGTTAATGAGTGACAGATAGTTTAATGAGTGAGAGAGCAGGTTAATGAGTGAGAGAGCTGGTTAATGAGTGCGAGAGCAGGTTAATGAGTGGGAGAGCAGGTTAATGAGTGAGAGAGCAGGTTAATGAGTGATAGATAGGTTAATGAGTTAGAGAGTAGCTTGATGGATGAGAGAGCAGGTTAATGAGTGAGAAAGCAGTTTAATGAGTGAGAGGGCAGGTTGATGAGTGAGAGAGCAGGTTAATGAGTGAGAGAGCTGGTTAATGAGCGAGAGAGCAGGTTAATGAGTGAGAGAGCAGGTTAATGAGTGAGAGAGCAGGTTAATCAGTGAGGGAGCAGTTTAATGAGCGAGAGAGCAGGTTAATGAATGAGAGAGCAGGTTAATGAGTAAGAGAGGAGGTTAATATGTAAAAAGCAGGTTAATGAGTGAGAGCAGGTTAATGAGTGAGAGTGCTGGTTAATGAGTGAGGGAGCAGGTTAACGAGTGAGAGAGCAGGTTAATGAGTGAGAGAGCAGGTTAATGAGTGAGAGAGGAGGTTAATGTGTGAGAGAGCAGGTTAATGAGTGAGAGCAGGTTAATGAGTGAGAGAGCAGGTTAATGAATGAGAGAGGAGGTTAATGTGTGAGAGAGCATATTAATGAGTGACAGATAGGTTAATGAGTTACAGAGTAGCTTGATGAGTTAGAGAGCAGATTAATGAGTGAAAGAGCAGGTTAATGAGTGCGAGAGCAGGTTAATGAGTGAGAGAGCAGGTTAATCAGTGAGGGAGCAGGTTAATGAGTGAGAGAGCAGGTTAATGAGTGAGAGAGCAGGTTAGTGAGTGAGAGAGCAGCTTAATGAGCGAGAGAGCAGGTTAATGAGTGAGAGAGCAGGTTAATGTGTGAGAGAGCAGTTTAATGAGTGAGAGAGCAGGTTAGTGAGTGAGAGAGCAGGTTAATGAGCGAGAGAGCAGGTTAATGAGAGAGACAGCAGGTTAATGTGTGAGAGAGCAGGTTAATGAGTGTGAGCCGGTTAATGAGCGAGAGAACAGGTTAATGAGTGAGAGAGCAGGTTAATGAGGGAGAGAGCAGGTTAATGAGTGAGGGAGCAGGTCAATGAATGAGAGAGCAGGTTAATGAGTGAGAGAGTAGTTGATGAATGAGAGAGCAGTTTAATGAGTGAGAGAGCAGGTTAATGATGGAGAGAGCAGATTAATGAGTGTGAGAGCAGATTGATAAGTGAGAGAGCAGGTTAATGAGTGAGAGAGTAGATTAATGAGTGAGGGAGCAGGTTAATGAGTGAGAGAGCAGGTTAATGAGTGAGAGAGCAGGCTAATGAGCAAGGGAGCAGGTTAATGAGTGAGGGAGCAGGTTGATGAGTGAGAGATATGTTAATGAGTGAGAGAGCAGGTTCATGAGTGAGAGAGCAGGTTAATGAGTGAGAGCAGGTTGATGAGTGAGAGAGCAGGTTAATGAGTGAGAGAGCATGTTAATGAGTGAGAGCAGGTTGATGAGTGAGAGAGCAGGCTAAGAGTGAGAGAGCAGGTTAATGAGTGAGAGAGCAGGTTAATGAGTGAGAGCAGGTTAATGAGTGAGAGAGCAGGTTAATAATTGAGGGAGCAGGTTGATGAGTGAGTAAGCAGGTTAATGAGTGAGAGAGTAGGTTAATGAGTGAGAGCAGGTTCATGAGGGAAAGAGCAGGAGAATGAGTGAGAGAGCAGGTTAATTAGTGAGAGAGCAGGTTAATGAGTGAAAGAGCAGGTTAATGAGTGACAGATAGGTTAATGAGTTAGAAATTAGCTTGATGGGTGAGAGAGCAGATTAATGAGAGAGAGAGCAGGTTAATGAGTGAGAGAGCAGGTTAATGAGTGTGAGAGCATGTTAATGAGTGAAAGAGCAGGTTAATGAGTGACAGATAGTTTAATGAGAGAGAGAGCAGGTTAATGAGTTAGAGAGTAGCTTGATGGGTGAGAGAGCAGGTTCGTGAGTGAGAGAGCAGGTTATTGAGTGACAGATAGTTTAATGAGTGAGAGAGCAGGTTAATGATTGAGGGAGCATGTTGATGAGTGAGAGAGCAGGTTAATGAGTGAGAGAGCAGGTTAATGAATGATAGATAGGTTAATGAGTTAGAGAGTAGCTTGATGGATGAGAGAGCAGGTTAATGAGTGAGAAAGCAGGTTAATGAGTGAGAGAGCAGGTTGATGAGTGAGAGAACAGGTTAATGAGTGAGAGAGCATGTTAATGAGTGAGAGAGCAGGTTCATGAGTGAGGGAGCAGGTCAATGAATGAGAGAGCAGGTTCATGAGTGAGAGAGAAGTTGATGAATGAGAGAGCAGTTTAATGAGTGAGAGAGCAGGTTAATGATGGAGAGAGCAGATTAATGAGTGTGAGAGCAGATTGATAGTTGAGAGAGCAGGTTATTGAGTGAGAGAGTAGATTAATGAGTGAGGGAGCAGGTTAATGAGTGAGAGAGCAGGTTAATGAGTGAGAGAGCAGGCTAATGAGCGAGGGAGCAGGTTAATGAGTGAGGGAGCAGGTTGATGAGTGAGAGATATGTTAATGAGTGAGAGAGCAGGTTCATGAGTGAGAGAGCAGGTTAATGAGTGAGAGCAGATTGATGAGTGAGAGAGCAGGTTAATGAGTGAGAGAGCATGTTAATGAGTGAGAGCAGGTCGATGAGTGAGAGAGCAGGCTGAGAGTGAGAGAGCAGGTTAATGAGTGAGAGAGCAGGTTAATGATTGAGGGAGCAGGTTGATGAGTGAGAAAGCAGGTTAATGAGTGAGAGAGTATGTTAATGAGTGAGAGCAGGTTCATGAGCGAAAGAGCAGGAGAATGAGTGAGAGAGCAGGTTAATGAGTGAGAGAGCAGGTTAATGAGTGATAGATAGGTTAATGAGTTAGAGAGCAGCTTCATGAGTGAGAGAGCAGGTTAATGAGAGAAAGAGCAGGTTAATGAGTGACAGATAGTTTAATGAGTGAGAGAGCAGCTTCATGAGTGAGAGAGCAGGTTAATGAGTGGGAGAGCAGGTTGATGAGTGAGAGAGCAGGTTATTGAGTGACAGATATTTTAATGAGTGAGAGAGCAGGTTCATGATTGAGGGAGCATGTTGATGAGTGAGAGAGCAGGTTAATGAGTGAGAGAGCAGGTTAATGAGTGATAGATAGGTTAATGAGTTAGAGAGTAGCTTGATGGGTGAGAGAGCAGGTTAATGAGTGAGAGAGCAGGTTGATGAGTGAGAGAGCAGGTTAATGAGTGAGAGAGCAGGTTCATGAGTGAGAGAGCAGGTTAATGAGTGAGAGAGCATGTTAATGAGTGAGAGAGCAGGTTAATGAGTGACAGATAGTTTAATGAGTGAGTGAGCAGGTTAATGAGTGAGAGAGCAGGTTCATGAGTGAGAGAGCAAGTTAATGAGTGAGAGAGCAGGTTAATGAGTGATAGATAGGTTAATGAGTTAGAGAGTAGCTTGATGGATGAGAGAGCAGGTTAATGAGTGAGAAAGCAGGTTAATGAGTGAGAGAGCAGGTTGATGAGTGAGAGAACAGGTTAATGAGTGAGAGAGCTTGTTAATGAGCGAGAGAGCAGGTTAATGAGTGAGAGAGCAGGTTAACCAGTGAGGGAGCAGTTTAATGAGCGAGAGAGCAGGTTAATGAATGAGAGAGCAGGTTAATGAGTAAGAGAGGAGGTTAATATGTAAAAAGCTGGTTAATGAGTGAGAGCAGGTTAATGAGTGAGAGCAGGCTAATGAGTGCGGGAGCAGGTTAATGAGTGAGGGAGCAGGTTAACGAGTGAGTGAGCAGGTAAATGAGTGAGAGAGCAGGTTAATGAGTGAGAGAGCAGGTTAATGAGTGAGAGAGCAGGTTGATGAGTGAGAGAGCAGATTAATGAGTGACAGATATTTTAATGAGTGTGAGAGCAGGTTAATGATTGAGCGAGCAGGTTGATGAGTGAGAGAGCAGGTTAATGAGTGAGAGAGCAGGTTAATGAGTGAGAGAGCAGGTTAATGAGTTAGAGAGTAGCTTGATGGGTGAGAGAGCAGGTTAATGAGTGAGAGAGCAGGTTAATGAGTGACAGATAGTTTAATGAGTGAGAGAGCAGGTTCATGAGTGAGAGAGCAGGTTAATGTGTGAGAGAGCACGTTAATGAGTGACAGATAGGTTAATGAGTTAGAGAGTAGCTTGATGAGTGAGAGAGCAGGTTAATGAGTGAGAGAGCAGGTTAATGAGTTAGAGAGTAGCTTGATGTATGAGAGAGCAGGTTAATGAGTGAGAGAGCAGGTTAATGAGTGAGAGAGCAGGTTGATGTGTGAGAGAGCAGGTTAATGTGTGAGAGAGCACGTTAATGAGTGACAGATAGGTTAATGAGTTAGAGAGTAGCTTGATGAGTGAGAGAGCAGGTTAATGAGTGAGAGAGTCGGTCAATGTGTGAGAGAGCAGGTTAATGACTGAGAGAGCAGTTTAATGAGTGAGAGAGCAGGTTAATGAGTGAGGGAGCAGGTTAATGACTGAGAGAGTAAGTGAATGAGTGAAAGAGACAATTAATGAGTGAGAGAGCAGGTTAATGAGTGAGAGCAGGTTAATGAGTGAGAGAGCAGGTTAATTATTGAGAGAGTAGGTTAATGAGTGAGAGAGCAGGTTAATGATTGAGAGAGCAGGTTAATGGGTGAGAGAGCAGGTTAATGAGTGAGAGAGCAGGTTAATGAGTCAGAGAGCAGGTTAATGAGTGAGAGAGCAGGTTAATGATTGAGGGAGCAGGTTAATGAGTGAGAGCAGGTTAATGAGTGAAAGAGCAGGTTAATGAGTGAGAGAGCAGGTTAATGAGTGAGATAGCAGGTTAATGAGAGAGAGATAGGTTAATGAGTTAGAGAGTAGCTTGATGGGTGAGAGAGCAGGTTAATGAGTGAGAGAGCAGGTTAATGAGTGAGAGAGCAGGTTGATGAGTGAGAGAGCAGGTTAATGAGTGACAGATAGTTTAATGAGTGAGAGAGCAGGTTCATGAGTGAGAGAGCAGGTTAATGAGTGACAGATAGTTTAATGAGTGAGAGAGCAGGTTCATGAGTGAGAGAGCAGGTTAATGAGTGAGAGAGTACGTTGATGAGTGAGAGAGCAGGTTAATGAGTGACAGATAGTTTAATGAGTGAGAGAGCAGGTTAATGATTGAGGGAGCAGGTTGATGAGTGAGAGAGCAGGTTAATGAGTGAGAGAGCAGGTTAATGAGTGAGAGTGCAGGTTAATGAGTGATAGATAGGTTAATGAGTTAGAGAGTAGTTTGATGCGTGAGAGAGCAGGTTAATGAGTGAGAGAGCAGGTTAATGAGTGAGAGAGCAGGTTGATGAGTGAGAGAGCAGGTTAATGAGTGACAGATAATTTAATGAGTGAGAGAGCAGGTTAATGAGTGAGAGAGTCGGTCAATGTGTGAGAGAGCAGGTTAATGAGTGAGAGAGCAGTTTAATGAGTGAGAGAGCAGGTTAATGATTGAGGGAGCAGGTTGATGAGTGAGAGAGCAGGTTAATGAGTGCGAGAGCAGGTTAATGAGTGAGAGAGCAGGTTAATGAGTGAGAGAGCAGGTTGATGAGTGAGAGAGCAGGTTAATGAGTGACAGATAGTTTAATGAGTGAGAGAGCAGGTTGATGAGTGACAGATAGTTTAATGAGTGAGAGAGCAGGTTCATGAGTGAGAGAGCAGGTTAATGAGTGAGAGAGTACGTTGATGAGTGAGAGAGCAGGTTAATGAGTGACAGATAGTTTAATGAGTGAGAGAGCAGGTTAATGATTGAGGGAGCAGGTTGATGAGTGAGAGAGCCGGTTGATGAGTGAGAGAGCTGGTTCATGAATGAGAGAGCAGGTTAATGAGTGAGAGAGCAGGTTGATGAGTGAGAGAGCAGATTAATGAGTGACAGATATTTTAATGAGTGAGAGAGCAGGTTAATGATTGAGCGAGCAGGTTGATGAGTGAGAGAGCAGGTTAATGAGTGAGAGAGCAGGTTAATGAGTGAGAGAGCAGGTTAATGAGTTAGAGAGCAGGTTAATGAGTGAGAGAGCAGGTTAATGTGTGACAGATAGTTTAATGAGTGAGAGAGCAGGTTCATGAGTGAGAGAGCAGGTTAATGTGTGAGGGAGCACGTTAATGAGTGACAGATAGGTTAATGAGTTAGAGAGTAGCTTGATGAGTGAGAGAGCAGGTTAATGAGTGAGAGAGCAGGTTAATGAGTTCGAGAGTAGCTTGATGTATGAGAGAGAAGGTTACTGAGTGAGAGAGCAGGGTAATGAGTGAGAGAGCAGGTTGATGTGTGAGAGAGTAGGTTAATGTGTGAGAGAGCACTTTAATGAGTGACAGATAGGTTAATGAGTGAGAGAGCAAGTTAATGAGTGAGAGAGCAGGTTAATGAGTGACAGATATTTTAATGAGTGAGAGAGCTGGTTCATGAATGAGAGAGCAGGTTAATGAGTGAGAGAGCAGGTTGATGAGTGAGAGAGCAGATTCATGAGTGACAAATATTTTAATGAGTAAGAGAGCAGGTTAATGATTGAGCGAGCAGGTTGATGAGTGAGAGAGCAGGTTAATGAGTGAGAGAGCAGTTTAATGAGTGAGAGAGCAGGTTAATGAGTTAGAGAGCAGGTTAATGAGTGAGAGAGCAGGTTAATGAGTGACAGATAGTTTAATGAGTGAGAGAGCAGGTTCATGAGTGAGAGAGCAGGTTAATGTGTGAGGGAGCACGTTAATGAGTGACAGATAGGTTAATGAGTTAGAGAGTAGCTTGATGAGTGAGAGAGCAGGTTAATGAGTGAGAGAGCAGGTTAATGAGTTCGAGAGTAGCTTGATGTATGAGAGAGAAGGTTACTGAGTGAGAGAGCAGGGTAATGAGTGAGAGAGCAGGTTGATGTGTGAGAGAGTAGGTTAATGGGTGAGAGAGCAGGTTAATGAGTGAGAGAGCTGGTTAATGAGTGAGAGAGCAAGTTAATGAGTGAGAGAGCAGGTTAATGAGTGACAGATATTTTAATGAGTGAGAGAGCTGGTTCATGAATGAGAGAGCAGGTTAATGAGTGAGAGAGCAGGTTGATGAGTGAGAGAGCAGATTCATGAGTGACAAATATTTTAATGAGTAAGAGAGCAGGTTAATGATTGAGCGAGCAGGTTGATGAGTGAGAGAGCAGGTTAATGAGTGAGAGAGCAGTTTAATGAGTGAGAGAGCAGGTTAATGAGTTAGAGAGCAGGTTAATGAGTGAGAGAGCAGGTTAATGAGTGACAGATAGTTTAATGAGTGAGAGAGCAGGTTCATGAGTGAGAGAGCAGGTTAATGTGTGAAAGAGCACGTTAATGAGTGACAGATAGGTTAATGAGTTAGAGAGTAGCTTGATGAGTGAGAGAGCAGGTTAATGAGTGAGAGAGCAGGTTAATGAGTTAGAGAGTAGCTTGATGTATGAGAGAGCAGGTTAATGAGTGAGAGAGCAGGTTAATGAGTGAGAGAGCAGGTTGATGTGTGAGAGAGCAGGTTAATGTGTGAGAGAGCACGTTAATGAGTGACAGATAGGTTAATGAGTTAGAGAGTAGCTTAATGAGTGAGAGAGCAGGTTAATGAGTGAGAGAGTCGGTCAATGTGTGAGAGAGCAGGTTAATGAGTGAGAGAGCAGTTTAACGAGTGAGAGAGCAGGTTAATGAGTGAGGGAGCAGGTTAATGACTGAGAGAGTAAGTTAATGAGTTAAAGAGACAATTAATGAGTGAGAGAGCAGGTTAAAGAGTGAGAGCAGGTTAATGAGTGAGACAGCAGGTTAATGATTGAGAGAGTAGGTTAATGAGTGAGAGAGAAGGTTGAAGAGTGAGAGAGCAGGTTAATGATTTAGAGATTAGGTTAATGAGTGAGAGAGCAGGTTAATGAGTGAGAGAGAAGGTTAATGAGTGAGAGAGCAGGTTAATGAGTGAGAGAGCAGGTTAATGAGTCAGAGAGCAGGTTAATGAGTGAGAGAGCAGGATAATGATTGAGGGAGCAGGTTAATGAGTGAGAGCAGATTCATGAGTGAAAGAGCAGGTTAATGAGTGAGAGAGCAGGTTAATGAGTGAGATAGCAGGTTAATGAGAGATAGATAGGTTAATGGGTTAGAGAGTAGCTTGATGGGTGAGAGAGCAGGTTAATGAGTGAGAGAGCAGGTTAATGAGTGAGAGAGCAGGTTGATGAGTGAGAGAGCAGGTTAATGAGTGACAGATAGTTTAATGAGTGAGAGAGCAGGTTCATGAGTGAGAGAGCAGGTTAATGAGTGACAGATAGTTTAATGAGTGAGAGAGCAGGTTCATGAGTGAGAGAGCAGGTTAATGAGTGAGAGAGTACGTTGATGAGTGAGAGAGCAGGTTAATGAGTGACAGATAGTTTAATGAGTGAGAGAGCAGGTTAATGATTGAGGGAGCAGGTTGATGAGTGAGAGAGCCGGTTGATGAGTGAGAGAGCTGGTTCATGAATGAGAGAGCAGGTTAATGAGTGAGAGAGCACGTTGATGAGTGAGAGAGCAGATTAATGAGTGACAGATATTTTAATGAGTGAGAGAGCAGGTTAATGATTGAGCGAGCAGGTTGATGAGTGAGAGAGCAGGTTAATGAGTGAGAGAGCAGGTTAATCAGTGAGAGAGCAGGTTAATGAGTTAGAGAGCAGGTAAATGAGTGAGAGAGCAGGTTAATGTGTGACAGATAGTTTAATGAGTGAGAGAGCAGGTTCATGAGTGAGAGAGCAGGTTAATGAGTTAGAGAGTAGCTTGATGTATGAGAGAGAAGGTTAATGAGTGAGAGAGCAGGGTAATGAGTGAGAGAGCAGGTTGATGTGTGAGAGAGTAGGTTAATGTGTGAGAGAGCACTTTAATGAGTGACAGATAGGTTAATGAGTTAGAGAGTAGCTTGATGAGTGAGAGAGCAGGTTAATGAGTGAGAGAGTCGGTCAATGTGTGAGAGAGCAGGTTAATGAGTGAGAGAGCAGTTTAATGAGTGAGAGAGCAGGTTAATGAGTGAGGGAGCAGGTTAATGACTGAGAGAGTAAGTTAATGAGTGAAAGAGACAATTAATGAGTGAGAGAGCAGGTAATGAGTGAGAGCAGGTTAATGAGTGAGACAGCAGGTTAATGATTGAGAGAGTAGGTTAATGAGTGAGAGAGAAGGTTGAAGAGTGATAGAGCAGGTTAATGATTGAGAGATTAGGTTAATGAGTGAGAGAGCAGGTTAATGAGTGAGAGAGCAGGTTAATGAGTCAGAGAGCAGGTTAATGAGTGAGAGAGCAGGTTAATGATTGAGGGAGCAGGTTAATGAGTGAGAGCAGGTTCATGAGTGAAAGAGCAGGTTAATGAGTGAGATAGCAGGTTAATGAGAGATAGAGAGGTTAATGGGTTAGAGAGTAGCTTGATGGGTGAGAGAGCAGGTTAATGAGAGAGAGAGCAGGTTAATGAGTGAGAGAGCAGGTTGATGAGTGAGAGAGCAGGTTAATGAGTGACAGATAGTTTAATGAGTGAGAGAGCAGGATCATCAGTGAGAGAGCAGGTTAATGAGTGAGAGAGCACGTTAATGAGTGAGAGTGCAGGTTAATGAGTGATAGATAGGTTAATGAGTTAGAGAGTAGTTTGATGGGTGAGAGAGCAGGTTAATGAGTGAGAGAGCAGGTTAATGAGTGAGAGAGCAGGTTGTTGAGTGAGAGAGCAGGTTAATGAGTGACAGATAGTTTAATGAGTGAGAGAGCAGGTTAATGAGTGAGAGAGTCGGTCAATGTGTGAGAGAGCAGGTTAATGAGTGAGAGAGCAGTTTAATGAGTGAGAGAGCAGGTTAATGATTGAGGGAGCAGGTTGATGAGTGAGAGAGCAGGTTAATGAGTGCGAGAGCAGGTTAATGAGTGAGAGAGCACGTTAATGAGTGAGAGCAGGTTCATGAGTGAAAGAGCAGGTTAATGAGTGAGAGAGCAGGTTAATGAGTGAGTTAGCAGGTTAGTGAGTGATAGATAGGTTAATGAGTTAGAGAGTAGCTTGATGGGTGAGAGAGCAGGTTAATGAGTGACAGAGCAGGTTAATGAGTGAGAGAGCAGGTTGATGAGTGAGAGAGCAGGTTAATGATTGAGGGAGGAGATTGATGAGTGAGAGAGCAGGTTAATGAGTGCGAGAGCAGGTTAATGAGTGAGAGAGCTCGTTAATGAGTGAGAGCAGGTTCATGAGTGAAAGAGCAGGTTAATGAGTGAGAGAGCAGGTTAATGAGTGGGATAGCAGGTTAATGAGAGATAGATAGGTTAATGAGTTAGAGAGTAGCTTGATGGGTGAGAGAGCAGGTTAATGAGTGAGAGAGCAGGTTAATGAGTGAGAGAGCAGGTTGATGAGTGAGAGAGCAGATGAATGAGTGACAGATAGTTTAATGAGTGAGAGAGCAGGTTAATGAGTGAGAGAGCAGGTTAATGAGTGAGAGAGTACGTTGATGAGTGAGAGAGCAGGTTAATGAGTGACAGATAGTTTAATGAGTGAGAGAGCAGGTTAATGATTGAGGGAGCAGGTTGATGAGTGAGAGAGCAGGTTAATGAGTGAGAGAGCAGGTTAATGAGTGAGAGTGCAGGTTAATGAGTGATAGATAGGTTAGTGAGTTAGAGAGTAGTTTGATGGGTGAGAGAGCAGGTTAATGAGTGAGAGAGCAGGTTAATGAGTGAGAGAGCAGGTTGATGAGTGAGAGAGCAGATTAATGAGTGACAGATATTTTAATGAGTGTGAGAGCAGGTTAATGATTGAGCGAGCAGGTTGATGAGTGAGAGAGCAGGTTAATGAGTGAGAGAGCAGGTTAATGAGTGAGAGAGCAGGTTAATGAGTTAGAGAGTAGCTTGATGGGTGAGAGAGCAGGTTAATGAGTGAGAGAGCAGGTTAATGAGTGACAGATAGTTTAATGAGTGAGAGAGCAGGTTCATGAGTGAGAGAGCAGGTTAATGTGTGAGAGAGCACGTTAATGAGTGACAGATAGGTTAATGAGTTAGAGAGTAGCTTGATGAGTGAGAGAGCAGGTTAATGAGTGAGAGAGCAGGTTAATGAGTTAGAGAGTAGCTTGATGTATGAGAGAGCAGGTTAATGAGTGAGAGAGCAGGTTAATGAGTGAGAGAGCAGGTTGATGTGTGAGAGAGCAGGTTAATGTGTGAGAGAGCACGTTAATGAGTGACAGATAGGTTAATGAGTTAGAGAGTAGCTTGATGAGTGAGAGAGCAGGTTAATGAGTGAGAGAGTCGGTCAATGTGTGAGAGAGCAGGTTAATGACTGAGAGAGCAGTTTAATGAGTGAGAGAGCAGGTTAATGAGTGAGGGAGCAGGTTAATGACTGAGAGAGTAAGTTAATGAGTGAAAGAGACAATTAATGAGTGAGAGAGCAGGTTAATGAGTGAGAGCAGGTTAATGAGTGAGAGAGCAGGTTAATTATTGAGAGAGTAGGTTAATGAGTGAGAGAGCAGGTTAATGATTGAGAGAGCAGGTTAATGGGTGAGAGAGCAGGTTAATGAGTGAGAGAGCAGGTTAATGAGTCAGAGAGCAGGTTAATGAGTGAGAGAGCAGGTTAATGATTGAGGGAGCAGGTTAATGAGTGAGAGCAGGTTAATGAGTGAAAGAGCAGGTTAATGAGTGAGAGAGCAGGTTAATGAGTGAGATAGCAGGTTAATGAGAGAGAGATAGGTTAATGAGTTAGAGAGTAGCTTGATGGGTGAGAGAGCAGGTTAATGAGTGAGAGAGCAGGTTAATGAGTGAGAGAGCAGGTTGATGAGTGAGAGAGCAGGTTAATGAGTGACAGATAGTTTAATGAGTGAGAGAGCAGGTTCATGAGTGAGAGAGCAGGTTAATGAGTGACAGATAGTTTAATGAGTGAGAGAGCAGGTTCATGAGTGAGAGAGCAGGTTAATGAGTGAGAGAGTACGTTGATGAGTGAGAGAGCAGGTTAATGAGTGACAGATAGTTTAATGAGTGAGAGAGCAGGTTAATGATTGAGGGAGCAGGTTGATGAGTGAGAGAGCAGGTTAATGAGTGAGAGAGCAGGTTAATGAGTGAGAGTGCAGGTTAATGAGTGATAGATAGGTTAATGAGTTAGAGAGTAGTTTGATGCGTGAGAGAGCAGGTTAATGAGTGAGAGAGCAGGTTAATGAGTGAGAGAGCAGGTTGATGAGTGAGAGAGCAGGTTAATGAGTGACAGATAATTTAATGAGTGAGAGAGCAGGTTAATGAGTGAGAGAGTCGGTCAATGTGTGAGAGAGCAGGTTAATGAGTGAGAGAGCAGTTTAATGAGTGAGAGAGCAGGTTAATGATTGAGGGAGCAGGTTGATGAGTGAGAGAGCAGGTTAATGAGTGCGAGAGCAGGTTAATGAGTGAGAGAGCAGGTTAATGAGTGAGAGAGCAGGTTGATGAGTGAGAGAGCAGGTTAATGAGTGACAGATAGTTTAATGAGTGAGAGAGCAGGTTGATGAGTGACAGATAGTTTAATGAGTGAGAGAGCAGGTTCATGAGTGAGAGAGCAGGTTAATGAGTGAGAGAGTACGTTGATGAGTGAGAGAGCAGGTTAATGAGTGACAGATAGTTTAATGAGTGAGAGAGCAGGTTAATGATTGAGGGAGCAGGTTGATGAGTGAGAGAGCCGGTTGATGAGTGAGAGAGCTGGTTCATGAATGAGAGAGCAGGTTAATGAGTGAGAGAGCAGGTTGATGAGTGAGAGAGCAGATTAATGAGTGACAGATATTTTAATGAGTGAGAGAGCAGGTTAATGATTGAGCGAGCAGGTTGATGAGTGAGAGAGCAGGTTAATGAGTGAGAGAGCAGGTTAATGAGTGAGAGAGCAGGTTAATGAGTTAGAGAGCAGGTTAATGAGTGAGAGAGCAGGTTAATGTGTGACAGATAGTTTAATGAGTGAGAGAGCAGGTTCATGAGTGAGAGAGCAGGTTAATGTGTGAGGGAGCACGTTAATGAGTGACAGATAGGTTAATGAGTTAGAGAGTAGCTTGATGAGTGAGAGAGCAGGTTAATGAGTGAGAGAGCAGGTTAATGAGTTCGAGAGTAGCTTGATGTATGAGAGAGAAGGTTACTGAGTGAGAGAGCAGGGTAATGAGTGAGAGAGCAGGTTGATGTGTGAGAGAGTAGGTTAATGTGTGAGAGAGCACTTTAATGAGTGACAGATAGGTTAATGAGTTAGAGAGTAGCTTGATGAGTGAGAGAGCAGGTTAATGAGTGAGAGAGTCGGTCAATGTGTGAGAGAGCAGGTTAATGAGTGAGAGAGCAGTTTAATGAGTGAGAGAGCAGGTTAATGAGTGAGGGAGCAGGTTAATGACTGAGAGAGTAAGTTAATGAGTGAAAGAGACAATTAATGAGTGAGAGAGCAGGTAATGAGTGAGAGCAGGTTAATGAGTGAGACAGCAGGTTAATGATTGAGAGAGTAGGTTAATGAGTGAGAGAGAAGGTTGAAGAGTGATAGAGCAGGTTAATGATTGAGAGATTAGGTTAATGAGTGAGAGAGCAGGTTAATGAGTGAGAGAGCAGGTTAATGAGTCAGAGAGCAGGTTAATGAGTGAGAGAGCAGGTTAATGATTGAGGGAGGAGGTTAATGAGTGAGAGCAGGTTCATGAGTGAAAGAGCAGGTTAATGAGTGAGATAGCAGGTTAATGAGAGATAGAGAGGTTAATGGGTTAGAGAGTAGCTTGATGGGTGAGAGAGCAGGTTAATGAGAGAGAGAGCAGGTTTATGAGTGAGAGAGCAGGTTGATGAGTGAGAGAGCAGGTTAATGAGTGACAGATAGTTTAATGAGTGAGAGAGCAGGATCATCAGTGAGAGAGCAGGTTAATGAGTGAGAGAGCACGTTAATGAGTGAGAGTGCAGGTTAAAGAGTGATAGATAGGTTAATGAGTTAGAGAGTAGTTTGATGGGTGAGAGAGCAGGTTAATGAGTGAGAGAGCAGGTTAATGAGTGAGAGAGCAGGTTGTTGAGTGAGAGAGCAGGTTAATGAGTGACAGATAGTTTAATGAGTGAAAGAGCAGGTTAATGAGTGAGAGAGTCGGTCAATGTGTGAGAGAGCAGGTTAATGAGTGAGAGAGCAGTTTAATGAGTGAGAGAGCAGGTTAATGATTGAGGGAGCAGGTTGATGAGTGAGAGAGCAGGTTAATGAGTGCGAGAGCAGGTTAATGAGTGAGAGAGCACGTTAATGAGTGAGAGCAGGTTCATGAGTGAAAGAGCAGGTTAATGAGTGAGAGAGCAGGTTAATGAGTGAGTTAGCAGGTTAGTGAGTGATAGATAGGTTAATGAGTTAGAGAGTAGCTTGATGGGTGAGAGAGCAGGTTAATGAGTGACAGAGCAGGTTAATGAGTGAGAGAGCAGGTTGATGAGTGAGAGAGCAGGTTAATGATTGAGGGAGGAGATTGATGAGTGAGAGAGCAGGATAATGAGTGCGAGAGCAGGTTAATGAGTGAGAGAGCTCGTTAATGACTGAGAGCAGGTTCATGAGTGAAAGAGCAGGTTAATGAGTGAGAGAGCAGGTTAATGAGTGGGATAGCAGGTTAATGAGAGATAGATAGGTTAATGAGTTAGAGAGTAGCTTGATGGGTGAGAGAGCAGGTTAATGAGTGAGAGCAGGTTAATGAGTGAGAGAGCAGGTTAATAATTGAGGGAGCAGGTTGATGAGTGAGTAAGCAGGTTAATGAGTGAGAGAGTAGGTTAATGAGTGAGAGCAGGTTCATGAGGGAAAGAGCAGGAGAATGAGTGAGAGAGCAGGTTAATTAGTGAGAGAGCAGGTTAATGAGTGAAAGAGCAGGTTAATGAGTGACAGATAGGTTAATGAGTTAGAAATTAGCTTGATGGGTGAGAGAGCAGATTAATGAGAGAGAGAGCAGGTTAATGAGTGAGAGAGCAGGTTAATGAGTGTGAGAGCATGTTAATGAGTGAAAGAGCAGGTTAATGAGTGACAGATAGTTTAATGAGAGAGAGAGCAGGTTAATGAGTTAGAGAGTAGCTTGATGGGTGAGAGAGCAGGTTCGTGAGTGAGAGAGCAGGTTATTGAGTGACAGATAGTTTAATGAGTGAGAGAGCAGGTTAATGATTGAGGGAGCATGTTGATGAGTGAGAGAGCAGGTTAATGAGTGAGAGAGCAGGTTAATGAATGATAGATAGGTTAATGAGTTAGAGAGTAGCTTGATGGATGAGAGAGAAGGTTAATGAGTGAGAAAGCAGGTTAATGAGTGAGAGAGCAGGTTGATGAGTGAGAGAACAGGTTAATGAGTGAGAGAGCATGTTAATGAGTGAGAGAGCAGGTTCATGAGTGAGGGAGCAGGTCAATGAATGAGAGAGCAGGTTCATGAGTGAGAGAGAAGTTGATGAATGAGAGAGCAGTTTAATGAGTGAGAGAGCAGGTTAATGATGGAGAGAGCAGATTAATGAGTGTGAGAGCAGATTGATAGTTGAGAGAGCAGGTTATTGAGTGAGAGAGTAGATTAATGAGTGAGGGAGCAGGTTAATGAGTGAGAGAGCAGGTTAATGAGTGAGAGAGCAGGCTAATGAGCGAGGGAGCAGGTTAATGAGTGAGGGAGCAGGTTGATGAGTGAGAGATATGTTAATGAGTGAGAGAGCAGGTTCATGAGTGAGAGAGCAGGTTAATGAGTGAGAGCAGATTGATGAGTGAGAGAGCAGGTTAATGAGTGAGAGAGCATGTTAATGAGTGAGAGCAGGTTGATGAGTGAGAGAGCAGGCTGAGAGTGAGAGAGCAGGTTAATGAGTGAGAGAGCAGGTTAATGATTGAGGGAGCAGGTTGATGAGTGAGAAAGCAGGTTAATGAGTGAGAGAGTATGTTAATGAGTGAGAGCAGGTTCATGAGCGAAAGAGCAGGAGAATGAGTGAGAGAGCAGGTTAATGAGTGAGAGAGCAGGTTAATGAGTGATAGATAGGTTAATGAGTTAGAGAGCAGCTTCATGAGTGAGAGAGCAGGTTAATGAGAGAAAGAGCAGGTTAATGAGTGACAGATAGTTTAATGAGTGAGAGAGCAGCTTCATGAGTGAGAGAGCAGGTTAATGAGTGGGAGAGCAGGTTGATGAGTGAGAGAGCAGGTTATTGAGTGACAGATATTTTAATGAGTGAGAGAGCAGGTTCATGATTGAGGGAGCATGTTGATGAGTGAGAGAGCAGGTTAATGAGTGAGAGAGCAGGTTAATGAGTGATAGATAGGTTAATGAGTTAGAGAGTAGCTTGATGGGTGAGAGAGCAGGTTAATGAGTGAGAGAGCAGGTTGATGAGTGAGAGAGCAGGTTAATGAGTGAGAGAGCAGGTTTATGAGTGAGAGAGCAGGTTAATGAGTGAGAGAGCATGTTAATGAGTGAGAGAGCAGGTTAATGAGTGACAGATAGTTTAATGAGTGAGTGAGCAGGTTAATGAGTGAGAGAGCAGGTTCATGAGTGAGAGAGCAAGTTAATGAGTGAGAGAGCAGGTTAATGAGTGATAGATAGGTTAATGAGTTAGAGAGTAGCTTGATGGATGAGAGAGCAGGTTAATGAGTGAGAAAGCAGGTTAATGAGTGAGAGAGCAGGTTGATGAGTGAGAGAACAGGTTAATGAGTGAGAGAGCTTGTTAATGAGCGAGAGAGCAGGTTAATGAGTGAGAGAGCAGGTTAACCAGTGAGGGAGCAGTTTAATGAGCGAGAGAGCAGGTTAATGAATGAGAGAGCAGGTTAATGAGTAAGAGAGGAGGTTAATATGTAAAAAGCTGGTTAATGAGTGAGAGCAGGTTAATGAGTGAGAGCAGGCTAATGAGTGCGGGAGCAGGTTAATGAGTGAGGGAGCAGGTTAACGAGTGAGTGAGCAGGTAAATGAGTGAGAGAGCAGGTTAATGAGTGAGAGCAGGTTAATGAGTGAGAGAGCAGGTTAATGAGTGAGAGAGGAGGTCAATGTGTGAGAGAGCAGTTTAATGAGTGCGAGCAGGTTAATGAGCGAGAGAGCAGGTTAATGAGTGAGAGAGCAGGTTAATAAATGAGAGAGGAGGTTAATGTGTGAGAGAGCATATTAATGAGTGACAGATAGGTTAATGAGTTAGAGAGTAGCTTGATGAGTTAGAGAGCAGATTAATGAGTGAAAGAGCAGGTTGATGAGTGCGAGAGAAGGTTAATGAGTGAGAGAGCAGGTTAATCAGTGAGGGAGCAGGTTAATGAGTGAGAGAGCAGGTAAGTGAGTGAGAGAGCAGGTTAATGATCGAGAGAGTAGCTGGATGAATGAGAGAGAAGGTTAATGAGTGAGAGAGCAGTTTAATGAGTGAGAGAGCAGGTTAATGAGGGAGAGAGCAGATTAATGAGTGTGAGAGCAGTTTGATAAGTGAGAGAGCAGGTTAATGAGTGAGAGAGTAGATTAATGAGTGAGGGAGCAGGTTAATGAGTGAGAGAGCAGGTTAATGAGTGAGAGAGCAGGTTAATAGGCAAGGGAGCAGGTTAATAAGTGAGGGAGCAGGTTGATGAGTGAGAGAGCAGGTTAATGAGTGAGAGAGCAGGTTAATGAGTGAGAGCAGGTTGATGAGTGAGAGAGCAGGCTAAGAGTGAGAGAGCAGGTTAATGAGTGAGAGATCAGGATAATGAGTGAGAGCAGGTTAATGAGTGAGACAGCAGGTTAATGATTGAGAGAGTAGGTTAATGAGTGAGAGAGAAGGTTGATGAGTGAGAGAGCAGGTTAATCATTGAGAGAGTAGGTTAATGAGTGAGAGAGCAGGTTAATGAGTGAGAGAGCAGCTTAATGATTGAGGGAGCAGGTTGATGAGTGAGAGAGCAGGTTAATGAGTGAGAGAGCAGGTTAATGAGTGAGAGAGCAGGTTCATGAGTGAGAGAGCAGGTTAATGAGTGAGAGCAGGTTGATGAGTGAGAGAGCAGGTTAATGAGTGAGAGAGCAGGTTAATGAGTGAGAGCAGGTTGATGAGTGAGAGAGCAGGCTAAGAGTGAGAGAGCAGGTTAATGAGTGAGAGATCAGGTTAATGAGTGAGAGCAGGTTAATGAGTGAGACAGCAGGTTAATGATTGAGAGAGTAAGTTAATGAGTGAGAGAGAAGGTTGATGAGTGAGAGAGCAGGTTAATCATTGAGAGAGTAGGTTAATGAGTGAGAGAGCAGGTTAATGAGTGAGAGAGCAGCTTAATGATTGAGGGAGCAGGTTGATGAGTGAGAGAGCAGGTTAATGAGTGAGAGAGCAGGTTAATGAGTGAGAGCAGGTTCATGAGTGAAAGAGCAGGTTAATGAGTGAGAGAGCATGTTAATGAGTGATAGAGCAGGTTAATGAGTGATAGATAGGTTAATGAGTTAGAGAGTAGCTTGATGAGTGAGAGAGCAGGTTAATGAGTGACAGATAGTTTAATGAGTGAGAGAGCAGGTTAATGAGTGAGAGAGCAGGTTGATGAGTGAGAGAGCAGGTTAATGAGTGACAGATAGTTTAATGAGTGAGAGAGCAGGTTCATGAGTGAGAGAGCAGGTTAATGAGTAAGAGAGCAGGTTGATGAGTGAGAGAGCAGGTTAATGAGTGAGAGAGCAGGTTAATGAGTGAAAGAGCAGGTTAATGAGTGACGGAGCAGGTTCATGATTGAGGGAGCAGGTTGATGAGTGAGAGAGCAGGTTAATGAGTGAGAGAGCAGGTTAATGAGTGAGAGCAGGTTAATGATTGAGGGAGCAGGTTGATGAGTGAGAGAGCAGGTTAATGAGTGAGAGAGTAGGTTAATGAGTGAGAGCAGGTTCATGAGTGAAAGAGCAGGTTAATGAGTGAGAGAGCAGGTTAATGAGTGAGAGAGCAGGTTAATGAGTAAGAGAGTAGCTTGATGGGTGAGAGAGCAGGTTAATGAGTGAGAGAGCTGGTTAATGAGTGAGAGAGCAAGTTAATGAGTGAGAGAGCAGGTTAATGAGTGACAGATATTTTAATGAGTGAGAGAGCTGGTTCATGAATGAGAGAGCAGGTTAATGAGTGAGAGAGCAGGTTGATGAGTGAGAGAGCAGATTCATGAGTGACGAATATTTTAATGAGTAAGAGAGCAGGTTAATGATTGAGCGAGCAGGTTGATGAGTGAGAGAGCAGGTTAATGAGTGAGAGAGCAGTTTAATGAGTGAGAGAGCAGGTTAATGAGTTAGAGAGCAGGTTAATGAGTGAGAGAGCAGGTTAATGAGTGACAGATAGTTTAATGAGTGAGAGAGCAGGTTCATGAGTGAGAGAGCAGGTTAATGTGTGAAAGAGCACGTTAATGAGTGACAGATAGGTTAATGAGTTAGAGAGTAGCTTGATGAGTGAGAGAGCAGGTTAATGAGTGAGAGAGCAGGTTAATGAGTTAGAGAGTAGCTTGATGTATGAGAGAGCAGGTTAATGAGTGAGAGAGCAGGTTAATGAGTGAGAGAGCAGGTTGATGTGTGAGAGAGCAGGTTAATGTGTGAGAGAGCACGTTAATGAGTGACAGATAGGTTAATGAGTTAGAGAGTAGCTTAATGAGTGAGAGAGCAGGTTAATGAGCGAGAGAGTCGGTCAATGTGTGAGAGAGCAGGTTAATGAGTGAGAGAGCAGTTTAACGAGTGAGAGAGCAGGTTAATGAGTGAGGGAGCAGGTTAATGACTGAGAGAGTAAGTTAATGAGTTAAAGAGACAATTAATGAGTGAGAGAGCAGGTTAAAGAGTGAGAGCAGGTTAATGAGTGAGACAGCAGGTTAAAGATTGAGAGAGTAGGTTAATGAGTGAGAGAGAAGGTTGAAGAGTGAGAGAGCAGGTTAATGATTTAGAGATTAGGTTAATGAGTGAGAGAGCAGGTTAATGAGTGAGAGAGAAGGTTAATGAGTGAGAGAGCAGGTTAATGAGTGAGAGAGCAGGTTAATGAGTCAGAGAGCAGGTTAATGAGTGAGAGAGCAGGATAATGATTGAGGGAGCAGGTTAATGAGTGAGAGCAGATTCATGAGTGAAAGAGCAGGTTAATGAGTGAGAGAGCAGGTTAATGAGTGAGATAGCAGGTTAATGAGAGATAGATAGGTTAATGGGTTAGAGAGTAGCTTGATGGGTGAGAGAGCAGGTTAATGAGTGAGAGAGCAGGTTAATGAGTGAGAGAGCAGGTTGATGAGTGAGAGAGCAGGTTAATGAGTGACAGATAGTTTAATGAGTGAGAGAGCAGGTTCATGAGTGAGAGAGCAGGTTAATGAGTGACAGATAGTTTAATGAGTGAGAGAGCAGGTTCATGAGTGAGAGAGCAGGTTAATGAGTGAGAGAGTACGTTGATGAGTGAGAGAGCAGGTTAATGAGTGACAGATAGTTTAATGAGTGAGAGAGCAGGTTAATGATTGAGGGAGCAGGTTGATGAGTCAGAGAGCCGGTTGATGAGTGAGAGAGCTGGTTCATGAATGAGAGAGCAGGTTAATGAGTGAGAGAGCACGTTGATGAGTGAGAGAGCAGATTAATGAGTGACAGATATTTTAATGAGTGAGAGAGCAGGTTAATGATTGAGCGAGCAGGTTGATGAGTGAGAGAGCAGGTTAATGAGTGAGAGAGCAGGTTAATCAGTGAGAGAGCAGGTTAATGAGTTAGAGAGCAGGTAAATGAGTGAGAGAGCAGGTTAATGTGTGACAGATAGTTTAATGAGTGAGAGAGCAGGTTCATGAGTGAGAGAGCAGGTTAATGTGTGAGGGAGCACGTTAATGAGTGACAGATAGGTTAATGAGTTAGAGAGTAGCTTGATGAGTGAGAGAGCAGGTTAATGAGTGAGAGAGCAGGTTAATGAGTTAGAGAGTAGCTTGATGTATGAGAGAGAAGGTTAATGAGTGAGAGAGCAGGGTAATGAGTGAGAGAGCAGGTTGATGTGTGAGAGAGTAGGTTAATGTGTGAGAGAGCACTTTAATGAGTGACAGATAGGTTAATGAGTTAGAGAGTAGCTTGATGAGTGAGAGAGCAGGTTAATGAGTGAGAGAGTCGGTCAATGTGTGAGAGAGCAGGTTAATGAGTGAGAGAGCAGTTTAATGAGTGAGAGAGCAGGTTAATGAGTGAGGGAGCAGGTTAATGACTGAGAGAGTAAGTTAATGAGTGAAAGAGACAATTAATGAGTGAGAGAGCAGGTAATGAGTGAGAGCAGGTTAATGAGTGAGACAGCAGGTTAATGATTGAGAGAGTAGGTTAATGAGTGAGAGAGAAGGTTGAAGAGTGATAGAGCAGGTTAATGATTGAGAGATTAGGTTAATGAGTGAGAGAGCAGGTTAATGAGTGAGAGAGCAGGTTAATGAGTCAGAGAGCAGGTTAATGAGTGAGAGAGCAGGTTAATGATTGAGGGAGCAGGTTAATGAGTGAGAGCAGGTTCATGAGTGAAAGAGCAGGTTAATGAGTGAGATAGCAGGTTAATGAGAGATAGAGAGGTTAATGGGTTAGAGAGTAGCTTGATGGGTGAGAGAGCAGGTTAATGAGAGAGAGAGCAGGTTAATGAGTGAGAGAGCAGGTTGATGAGTGAGAGAGCAGGTTAATGAGTGACAGATAGTTTAATGAGTGAGAGAGCAGGATCATCAGTGAGAGAGCAGGTTAATGAGTGAGAGAGCACGTTAATGAGTGAGAGTGCAGGTTAATGAGTGATAGATAGGTTAATGAGTTAGAGAGTAGTTTGATGGGTGAGAGAGCAGGTTAATGAGTGAGAGAGCAGGTTAATGAGTGAGAGAGCAGGTTGTTGAGTGAGAGAGCAGGTTAATGAGTGACAGATAGTTTAATGAGTGAGAGAGCAGGTTAATGAGTGAGAGAGTCGGTCAATGTGTGAGAGAGCAGGTTAATGAGTGAGAAAGCAGTTTAATGAGTGAGAGAGCAGGTTAATGATTGAGGGAGCAGGTTGATGAGTGAGAGAGCAGGTTAATGAGTGCGAGAGCAGGTTAATGAGTGAGAGAGCACGTTAATGAGTGAGAGCAGGTTCATGAGTGAAAGAGCAGGTTAATGAGTGAGAGAGCAGGTTAATGAGTGAGTTAGCAGGTTAGTGAATGATAGATAGGTTAATGAGTTAGAGAGTAGCTTGATGGGTGAGAGAGCAGGTTAATGAGTGACAGAGCAGGTTAATGAGTGAGAGAGCAGGTTGATGAGTGAGAGAGCAGGTTAATGATTGAGGGAGGAGATTGATGAGTGAGAGAGCAGGTTAATGAGTGCGAGAGCAGGTTAATGAGTGAGAGAGCTCGTTAATGAGTGAGAGCAGGTTCATGAGTGAAAGAGCAGGTTAATGAGTGAGAGAGCAGGTTAATGAGTGGGATAGCAGGTTAATGAGAGATAGATAGGTTAATGAGTTAGAGAGTAGCTTGATGGGTGAGAGAGCAGGTTAATGAGTGAGAGAGCAGGTTAATGAGTGAGAGAGCAGGTTGATGAGTGAGAGAGCAGATGAATGAGTGACAGATAGTTTAATGAGTGAGAGAGCAGGTTAATGAGTGAGAGAGCAGGTTAATGAGTGAGAGAGTACGTTGATGAGTGAGAGAGCAGGTTAATGAGTGACAGATAGTTTAATGAGTGAGAGAGCAGGTTAATGATTGAGGGAGCAGGTTGATGAGTGAGAGAGCAGGTTAATGAGTGAGAGAGCAGGTTAATGAGTGAGAGTGCAGGTTAATGAGTGATAGATAGGTTCGTGAGTTAGAGAGTAGTTTGATGGGTGAGAGAGCAGGTTAATGAGTGAGAGAGCAGGTTAATGAGTGAGAGAGCAGGTTGATGAGTGAGAGAGCAGATTAATGAGTGACAGATATTTTAATGAGTGCGAGAGCAGGTTAATGATTGAGCGAGCAGGTTGATGAGTGAGAGAGCAGGTTAATGAGTGAGAGAGCAGGTTAATGAGTGAGAGAGCAGGTTAATGAGTTAGAGAGTAGCTTGATGGGTGAGAGAGCAGGTTAATGAGTGAGAGAGCAGGTTAATGAGTGACAGATAGTTTAATGAGTGAGAGAGCAGGTTCATGAGTGAGAGAGCAGGTTAATGTGTGAGAGAGCACGTTAATGAGTGACAGATAGGTTAATGAGTTAGAGAGTAGCTTGATGAGTGAGAGAGCAGGTTAATGAGTGAGAGAGCAGGTTAATGAGTTAGAGAGTAGCTTGATGTATGAGAGAGCAGGTTAATGAGTGAGAGAGCAGGTTAATGAGTGAGAGAGCAGGTTGATGTGTGAGAGAGCAGGTTAATGTGTGAGAGAGCACGTTAATGAGTGACAGATAGGTTAATGAGTTAGAGAGTAGCTTGATGAGTGAGAGAGCAGGTTAATGAGTGAGAGAGTCGGTCAATGTGTGAGAGAGCAGGTTAATGACTGAGAGAGCAGTTTAATGAGTGAGAGAGCAGGTTAATGAGTGAGGGAGCAGGTTAATGACTGAGAGAGTAAGTTAATGAGTGAAAGAGACAATTAATGAGTGAGAGAGCAGGTTAATGAGTGAGAGCAGGTTAATGAGTGAGAGAGCAGGTTAATTATTGAGAGAGTAGGTTAATGAGTGAGAGAGCAGGTTAATGATTGAGAGAGCAGGTTAATGGGTGAGAGAGCAGGTTAATGAGTGAGAGAGCAGGTTAATGAGTCAGAGAGCAGGTTAATGAGTGAGAGAGCAGGTTAATGATTGAGGGAGCAGGTTAATGAGTGAGAGCAGGTTAATGAGTGAAAGAGCAGGTTAATGAGTGAGAGAGCAGGTTAATGAGTGAGATAGCAGGTTAATGAGAGATAGATAGGTTAATGAGTTAGAGAGTAGCTTGATGGGTGAGAGAGCAGGTTAATGAGTGAGAGAGCAGGTTAATGAGTGAGAGAGCAGGTTGATGAGTGAGAGAGCAGGTTAATGAGTGACAGATAGTTTAATGAGTGAGAGAGCAGGTTCATGAGTGAGAGAGCAGGTTAATGAGTGACAGATAGTTTAATGAGTGAGAGAGCAGGTTCATGAGTGAGAGAGCAGGTTAATGAGTGAGAGAGTACGTTGATGAGTGAGAGAGCAGGTTAATGAGTGACAGATAGTTTAATGAGTGAGAGAGCAGGTTAATGATTGAGGGAGCAGGTTGATGAGTGAGAGAGCAGGTTAATGAGTGAGAGAGCAGGTTAATGAGTGAGAGTGCAGGTTAATGAGTGATAGATAGGTTAATGAGTTAGAGAGTAGTTTGATGCGTGAGAGAGCAGGTTAATGAGTGAGAGAGCAGGTTAATGAGTGAGAGAGCAGGTTGATGAGTGAGAGAGCAGGTTAATGAGTGACAGATAGTTTAATGAGTGAGAGAGCAGGTTAATGAGTGAGAGAGTCGGTCAATGTGTGAGAGAGCAGGTTAATGAGTGAGAGAGCAGTTTAATGAGTGAGAGAGCAGGTTAATGATTGAGGGAGCAGGTTGATGAGTGAGAGAGCAGGTTAATGAGTGCGAGAGCAGGTTAATGAGTGAGAGAGCAGGTTAATGAGTGAGAGAGCAGGTTGATGAGTGAGAGAGCAGGTTAATGAGTGACAGATAGTTTAATGAGTGAGAGAGCAGGTTAATGAGTGACAGATAGTTTAATGAGTGAGAGAGCAGGTTCATGAGTGAGAGAGCAGGTTAATGAGTGAGAGAGTACGTTGATGAGTGAGAGAGCAGGTTAATGAGTGACAGATAGTTTAATGAGTGAGAGAGCAGGTTAATGATTGAGGGAGCAGGTTGATGAGTGAGAGAGCCGGTTGATGAGTGAGAGAGCTGGTTCATGAATGAGAGAGCAGGTTAATGAGTGAGAGAGCAGGTTGATGAGTGAGAGAGCAGATTAATGAGTGACAGATATTTTAATGAGTGAGAGAGCAGGTTAATGATTGAGCGAGCAGGTTGATGAGTGAGAGAGCAGGTTAATGAGTGAGAGAGCAGGTTAATGAGTGAGAGAGCAGGTTAATGAGTTAGAGAGCAGGTTAATGAGTGAGAGAGCAGGTTAATGTGTGACAGATAGTTTAATGAGTGAGAGAGCAGGTTCATGAGTGAGAGAGCAGGTTAATGTGTGAGGGAGCACGTTAATGAGTGACAGATAGGTTAATGAGTTAGAGAGTAGCTTGATGAGTGAGAGAGCAGGTTAATGAGTGAGAGAGCAGGTTAATGAGTTCGAGAGTAGCTTGATGTATGAGAGAGAAGGTTACTGAGTGAGAGAGCAGGGTAATGAGTGAGAGAGCAGGTTGATGTGTGAGAGAGTAGGTTAATGTGTGAGAGAGCACTTTAATGAGTGACAGATAGGTTAATGAGTTAGAGAGTAGCTTGATGAGTGAGAGAGCAGGTTAATGAGTGAGAGAGTCGGTCAATGTGTGAGAGAGCAGGTTAATGAGTGAGAGAGCAGTTTAATGAGTGAGAGAGCAGGTTAATGAGTGAGGGAGCAGGTTAATGACTGAGAGAGTAAGTTAATGAGTGAAAGAGACAATTAATGAGTGAGAGAGCAGGTAATGAGTGAGAGCAGGTTAATGAGTGAGACAGCAGGTTAATGATTGAGAGAGTAGGTTAATGAGTGAGAGAGAAGGTTGAAGAGTGATAGAGCAGGTTAATGATTGAGAGATTAGGTTAATGAGTGAGAGAGCAGGTTAATGAGTGAGAGAGCAGGTTAATGAGTCAGAGAGCAGGTTAATGAGTGAGAGAGCAGGTTAATGATTGAGGGAGGAGGTTAATGAGTGAGAGCAGTTCATGAGTGAAAGAGCAGGTTAATGAGTGAGATAGCAGGTTAATGAGAGATAGAGAGGTTAATGGGTTAGAGAGTAGCTTGATGGATGAGAGAGCAGGTTAATGAGAGAGAGAGCAGGTTTATGAGTGAGAGAGCAGGTTGATGAGTGAGAGAGCAGGTTAATGAGTGACAGATAGTTTAATGAGTGAGAGAGCAGGATCATCAGTGAGAGAGCAGGTTAATGAGTGAGAGAGCACGTTAATGAGTGAGAGTGCAGGTTAATGAGTGATAGATAGGTTAATGAGTTAGAGAGTAGTTTGATGGGTGAGAGAGCAGGTTAATGAGTGAGAGAGCAGGTTAATGAGTGAGAGAGCAGGTTGTTGAGTGAGAGAGCAGGTTAATGAGTGACAGATAGTTTAATGAGTGAGAGAGCAGGTTAATGAGTGAGAGAGTCGGTCAATGTGTGAGAGAGCAGGTTAATGAGTGAGAGAGCAGTTTAATGAGTGAGAGAGCAGGTTAATGATTGAGGGAGCAGGTTGATGAGTGAGAGAGCAGGTTAATGAGTGCGAGAGCAGGTTAATGAGTGAGAGAGCACGTTAATGAGTGAGAGCAGGTTCATGAGTGAAAGAGCAGGTTAATGAGTGAGAGAGCAGGTTAATGAGTGAGTTAGCAGGTTAGTGAGTGATAGATAGGTTAATGAGTTAGAGAGTAGCTTGATGGGTGAGAGAGCAGGTTAATGAGTGACAGAGCAGGTTAATGAGTGAGAGAGCAGGTTGATGAGTGAGAGAGCAGGTTAATGATTGAGGGAGGAGATTGATGAGTGAGAGAGCAGGTTAATGAGTGCGAGAGCAGGTTAATGAGTGAGAGAGCTCGTTAATGACTGAGAGCAGGTTCATGAGTGAAAGAGCAGGTTAATGAGTGAGAGAGCAGGTTAATGAGTGGGATAGCAGGTTAATGAGAGATAGATAGGTTAATGAGTTAGAGAGTAGCTTGATGGGTGAGAGAGCAGGTTAATGAGTGAGAGAGCAGGTTAATGAGTGAGAGAGCAGGTTGATGAGTGAGAGAGCAGATGAATGAGTGACAGATAGTTTAATGAGTGAGAGAGCAGGTTAATGAGTGAGAGAGCAGGTTAATGAGTGAGAGAGTACGTTGATGAGTGAGAGAGCAGGTTAATGAGTGACAGATAGTTTAATGAGTGAGAGAGCAGGTTAATGATTGAGGGAGCAGGTTGATGAGTGAGAGAGCAGGTTAATGAGTGAGAGAGCAGGTTAATGAGTGAGAGTGCAGGTTAATGAGTGATAGATAGGTTAGTGAGTTAGAGAGTAGTTTGATGGGTGAGAGAGCAGGTTAATGAGTGAGAGAGCAGGTTAATGAGTGAGAGAGCAGGTTGATGAGTGAGAGAGCAGATTAATGAGTGACAGATATTTTAATGAGTGCGAGAGCAGGTTAATGATTGAGCGAGCAGGTTGATGAGTGAGAGAGCAGGTTAATGTGTTAGAGAGCACGTTAATGAGTGACAGATAGGTTAATGAGTTAGAGAGTAGCTTGATGAGTGAGAGAGCAGGTTAATGAGTGAGAGAGCAGGTTAATGAGTTAGAGAGTAGCTTGATGTATGAGAGAGCAGGTTAATGAGTGAGAGAGCAGGTTAATGAGTGAGAGAGCAGGTTGATGTGTGAGAGAGCAGGTTAATGTGTGAGAGAGCACGTTAATGAGTGACAGATAGGTTAATGAGTTAGAGAGTAGCTTGATGAGTGAGAGAGCAGGTTAATGAGTGAGAGAGTCGGTCAATGTGTGAGAGAGCAGGTTAATGACTGAGAGAGCAGTTTAATGAGTGAGAGAGCAGGTTAATGAGTGAGGGAGCAGGTTAATGACTGAGAGAGTAAGTTAATGAGTGAAAGAGACAATTAATGAGTGAGAGAGCAGGTTAATGAGTGAGAGCAGGTTAATGAGTGAGAGAGCAGGTTAATTATTGAGAGAGTAGGTTAATGAGTGAGAGAGCAGGTTAATGATTGAGAGAGCAGGTTAATGGGTGAGAGAGCAGGTTAATGAGTGAGAGAGCAGGTTAATGAGTCAGAGAGCAGGTTAATGAGTGAGAGAGCAGGTTAATGATTGAGGGAGCAGGTTAATGAGTGAGAGAGCAGGTTGATGAGTGAGAGAGCAGGTTAATGAGTGACAGATAGTTTAATGAGTGAGAGAGCAGGTTCATGAGTGAGAGAGCAGGTTAATGAGTGACAGATAGTTTAATGAGTGAGAGAGCAGGTTCATGAGTGAGAGAGCAGGTTAATGAGTGAGAGAGTACGTTGATGAGTGAGAGAGCAGGTTAATGAGTGACAGATAGTTTAATGAGTGAGAGAGCAGGTTAATGATTGAGGGAGCAGGTTGATGAGTGAGAGAGCAGGTTAATGAGTGAGAGAGCAGGTTAATGAGTGAGAGTGCAGGTTAATGAGTGATAGATAGGTTAATGAGTTAGAGAGTAGTTTGATGCGTGAGAGAGCAGGTTAATGAGTGAGAGAGCAGGTTAATGAGTGAGAGAGCAGGTTGATGAGTGAGAGAGCAGGTTAATGAGTGACAGATAGTTTAATGAGTGAGAGAGCAGGTTAATGAGTGAGAGAGTCGGTCAATGTGTGAGAGAGCAGGTTAATGAGTGAGAGAGCAGTTTAATGAGTGAGAGAGCAGGTTAATGATTGAGGGAGCAGGTTGATGAGTGAGAGAGCAGGTTAATGAGTGCGAGAGCAGGTTAATGAGTGAGAGAGCAGGTTAATGAGTGAGAGAGCAGGTTGATGAGTGAGAGAGCAGGTTAATGAGTGACAGATAGTTTAATGAGTGAGAGAGCAGGTTAATGAGTGACAGATAGTTTAATGAGTGAGAGAGCAGGTTCATGAGTGAGAGAGCAGGTTAATGAGTGAGAGAGTACGTTGATGAGTGAGAGAGCAGGTTAATGAGTGACAGATAGTTTAATGAGTGAGAGAGCAGGTTAATGATTGAGGGAGCAGGTTGATGAGTGAGAGAGCCGGTTGATGAGTGAGAGAGCTGGTTCATGAATGAGAGAGCAGGTTAATGAGTGAGAGAGCAGGTTGATGAGTGAGAGAGCAGATTAATGAGTGACAGATATTTTAATGAGTGAGAGAGCAGGTTAATGATTGAGCGAGCAGGTTGATGAGTGAGAGAGCAGGTTAATGAGTGAGAGAGCAGGTTAATGAGTGAGAGAGCAGGTTAATGAGTTAGAGAGCAGGTTAATGAGTGAGAGAGCAGGTTAATGTGTGACAGATAGTTTAATGAGTGAGAGAGCAGGTTCATGAGTGAGAGAGCAGGTTAATGTGTGAGGGAGCACGTTAATGAGTGACAGATAGGTTAATGAGTTAGAGAGTAGCTTGATGAGTGAGAGAGCAGGTTAATGAGTGAGAGAGCAGGTTAATGAGTTCGAGAGTAGCTTGATGTATGAGAGAGAAGGTTACTGAGTGAGAGAGCAGGGTAATGAGTGAGAGAGCAGGTTGATGTGTGAGAGAGTAGGTTAATGTGTGAGAGAGCACTTTAATGAGTGACAGATAGGTTAATGAGTTAGAGAGTAGCTTGATGAGTGAGAGAGCAGGTTAATGAGTGAGAGAGTCGGTCAATGTGTGAGAGAGCAGGTTAATGAGTGAGAGAGCAGTTTAATGAGTGAGAGAGCAGGTTAATGAGTGAGGGAGCAGGTTAATGACTGAGAGAGTAAGTTAATGAGTGAAAGAGACAATTAATGAGTGAGAGAGCAGGTAATGAGTGAGAGCAGGTTAATGAGTGAGACAGCAGGTTAATGATTGAGAGAGTAGGATAATGAGTGAGAGAGAAGGTTGAAGAGTGATAGAGCAGGTTAATGATTGAGAGATTAGGTTAATGAGTGAGAGAGCAGGTTAATGAGTGAGAGAGCAGGTTAATGAGTCAGAGAGCAGGTTAATGAGTGAGAGAGCAGGTTAATGATTGAGGGAGGAGGTTAATGAGTGAGAGCAGGTTCATGAGTGAAAGAGCAGGTTAATGAGTGAGATAGCAGGTTAATGAGAGATAGAGAGGTTAATGGGTTAGAGAGTAGCTTGATGGGTGAGAGAGCAGGTTAATGAGAGAGAGAGCAGGTTTATGAGTGAGAGAGCAGGTTGATGAGTGAGAGAGCAGGTTAATGAGTGACAGATAGTTTAATGAGTGAGAGAGCAGGATCATCAGTGAGAGAGCAGGTTAATGAGTGAGAGAGCACGTTAATGAGTGAGAGTGCAGGTTAATGAGTGATAGATAGGTTAATGAGTTAGAGAGTAGTTTGATGGGTGAGAGAGCAGGTTAATGAGTGAGAGAGCAGGTTAATGAGTGAGAGAGCAGGTTGTTGAGTGAGAGAGCAGGTTAATGAGTGACAGATAGTTTAATGAGTGAGAGAGCAGGTTAATGAGTGAGAGAGTCGGTCAATGTGTGAGAGAGCAGGTTAATGAGTGAGAGAGCAGTTTAATGAGTGAGAGAGCAGGTTAATGATTGAGGGAGCAGGTTGATGAGTGAGAGAGCAGGTTAATGAGTGCGAGAGCAGGTTAATGAGTGAGAGAGCACGTTAATGAGTGAGAGCAGGTTCATGAGTGAAAGAGCAGGTTAATGAGTGAGAGAGCAGGTTAATGAGTGAGTTAGCAGGTTAGAGAGTGATAGATAGGTTAATGAGTTAGAGAGTAGCTTGATGGGTGAGAGAGCAGGTTAATGAGTGACAGAGCAGGTTAATGAGTGAGAGAGCAGGTTGATGAGTGAGAGAGCAGGTTAATGATTGAGGGAGGAGATTGATGAGTGAGAGAGCAGGTTAATGAGTGCGAGAGCAGGTTAATGAGTGAGAGAGCTCGTTAATGACTGAGAGCAGGTTCATGAGTGAAAGAGCAGGTTAATGAGTGAGAGAGCAGGTTAATGAGTGGGATAGCAGGATAATGAGAGATAGATAGGTTAATGAGTTAGAGAGTAGCTTGATGGGTGAGAGAGCAGGTTAATGAGTGAGAGAGCAGGTTAATGAGTGAGAGAGCAGGTTGATGAGTGAGAGAGCAGATGAATGAGTGACAGATAGTTTAATGAGTGAGAGAGCAGGTTAATGAGTGAGAGAGCAGGTTAATGAGTGAGAGAGTACGTTGATGAGTGAGAGAGCAGGTTAATGAGTGACAGATAGTTTAATGAGTGAGAGAGCAGGTTAATGATTGAGGGAGCAGGTTGATGAGTGAGAGAGCAGGTTAATGAGTGAGAGAGCAGGTTAATGAGTGAGAGTGCAGGTTAATGAGTGATAGATAGGTTAGTGAGTTAGAGAGTAGTTTGATGGGTGAGAGAGCAGGTTAATGAGTGAGAGAGCAGGTTAATGAGTGAGAGAGCAGGTTGATGAGTGAGAGAGCAGATTAATGAGTGACAGATATTTTAATGAGTGCGAGAGCAGGTTAATGATTGAGCGAGCAGGTTGATGAGTGAGAGAGCAGGTTAATGTGTTAGAGAGCACGTTAATGAGTGACAGATAGGTTAATGAGTTAGAGAGTAGCTTGATGAGTGAGAGAGCAGGTTAATGAGTGAGAGAGCAGGTTAATGAGTTAGAGAGTAGCTTGATGTATGAGAGAGCAGGTTAATGAGTGAGAGAGCAGGTTAATGAGTGAGAGAGCAGGTTGATGTGTGAGAGAGCAGGTTAATGTGTGAGAGAGCACGTTAATGAGTGACAGATAGGTTAATGAGTTAGAGAGTAGCTTGATGAGTGAGAGAGCAGGTTAATGAGTGAGAGAGTCGGTCAATGTGTGAGAGAGCAGGTTAATGACTGAGAGAGCAGTTTAATGAGTGAGAGAGCAGGTTAATGAGTGAGGGAGCAGGTTAATGACTGAGAGAGTAAGTTAATGAGTGAAAGAGACAATTAATGAGTGAGAGAGCAGGTTAATGAGTGAGAGCAGGTTAATGAGTGAGAGAGCAGGTTAATTATTGAGAGAGTAGGTTAATGAGTGAGAGAGCAGGTTAATGATTGAGAGAGCAGGTTAATGGGTGAGAGAGCAGGTTAATGAGTGAGAGAGCAGGTTAATGAGTCAGAGAGCAGGTTAATGAGTGAGAGAGCAGGTTAATGATTGAGGGAGCAGGTTAATGAGTAAGAGCAGGTTAATGAGTGAAAGAGCAGGTTAATGAGTGAGAGAGCAGGTTAATGAGTGAGATAGCAGGTTAATGAGAGAGAGATAGGTTAATGAGTTAGAGAGTAGCTTGATGGGTGAGAGAGCAGGTTAATGAGTGAGAGAGCAGGTTAATGAGTGAGAGAGCAGGTTGATGAGTGAGAGAGCAGGTTAATGAGTGACAGATAGTTTAATGAGTGAGAGAGCAGGTTCATGAGTGAGAGAGCAGTTTGATGTGTGAGAGAGCAGGTTAATGTGTGAGAGAGCAGGTTAATGAGTGACAGATAGTTTAATGAGTGAGAGAGCAGGTTAATGATTGAGGGAGCAGGTTGATGAGTGAGAGAGCAGGTTAATGAGTGAGAGAGCAGGTTAATGAGTGAGAGTGCAGGTTAATGAGTGATAGATAGGTTAATGAGTTAGAGAGTAGTTTGATGCGTGAGAGAGCAGGTTAATGAGTGAGAGAGCAGGTTAATGAGTGAGAGAGCAGGTTGATGAGTGAGAGAGCAGGTTAATGAGTGACAGATAGTTTAATGAGTGAGAGAGCAGGTTAATGAGTGAGAGAGTCGGTCAATGTGTGAGAGAGCAGGTTAATGAGTGAGAGAGCAGTTTAATGAGTGAGAGAGCAGGTTAATGATTGAGGGAGCAGGTTGATGAGTGAGAGAGCAGGTTAATGAGTGCGAGAGCAGGTTAATGAGTGAGAGAGCACGTTAATGAGTGAGAGCAGGTTCATGAGTGAAAGAGCAGGTTAATGAGTGAAAGAGCAGGTTAATGAGTGAGAGAGCAGGTTAATGAGTAAGATAGAAGGTTAGTGAGTGATAGATAGGTTAATGAGTTAGAGAGTAGCTTGATGGGTGAGAGAGCAGGTTAATGAGTGAGAGAGCAGGTTAATGACAGAGAGCATGTTAATGAGTGAGAGAGCAGGTTAATGATTGAGGGAGCAGGTTGATGAGTGAGAGAGCAGGTTAATGAGTGAGAGAGCAGGTTAATGAGTGAAAGAGCAGGTTAATGAGTGAGAGAGCAGGTTAATGAGTGAGAGAGCAGGTTAATGAGTGATAGATAGGTTAATGAGTTAGAGAGCAGCTTGATGGGTGAGAGAGCATGTTAATGAGTGAGAGAGCAGGTTAATGAGTGACAGATAGTTTAATGAGTGAGAGAGCAGGTTCATGAGTGAGAGAGCACGTTAATGAGTGAGAGAGCAGGCTAATGAGTGAGAGAGCAGGTTAATGAGTGAGAGCAGGTTCATGAGTGAGAGAGCAGGTTAATGAGTGAGGGAGCAGGTTAATGAGTGAGGGAGCAGGTTGATGAGTGAGAGAGCAGGTTAATGAGTGAGAGAGCAGGTTAATGAGTGAGAGCAGGTTCATGAGTGAGAGAGCAGGTTAATGAGTGAGAGAGCAGGTTAATGATTGAGGGAGCAGGTTGATGAGTGAGAGAGCAGGTTAATGAGTGAGAGAGTAGGTTAATGAGTGAGAGCAGGTTCATGAGTGAAAGAGCAGGTTAATGAGTGAGAGAGCAGGTTAATGAGTGAGAGAGCAGGTTAATGAGTGATAGATAGGTTAATGAGTTAGAGAGTAGCTTGATGGGTGAGAGAGCAGGTTAATGAGTGAGAGAGCAGGTTAATGAGTGAGAGAGCAGGTTAATGAGTGACAGATATTTTAATGAGTGAGAGAGCAGGTTCATGAGTGAGAGAGCAGGTTCATGGGTTAGAGAGTAGCTTGATGGGTGAGAGAGCAGGTTAATGAGTGAGAGAGCTGGTTAATGAGTGAGAGAGCATGTTAATGAGTGAGAGAGCAGGTTAATGAGTGACAGATATTTTAATGAGTGAGAGAGCTGCTTCATGAATGAGAGAGCAGGTTAATGAGTGAGAGAGCAGGTTGATGAGTGAGAGAGCAGATTAATGAGTGACAGATATTTTAATGAGTGAGAGAGCAGGTTAATGATTGAGCGAGCAGGTTGATGAGTGAGAGAGCAGGTTAATGAGTGAGAGAGCAGGTTAATGAGTGAGAGAGCAGGTTAATGAGTTAGAGAGTAGCTTGATGCGTGAGAGAGCAGGTTAATGAGTGAGACAGCAGGTTAATGAGTGACAGATAGTTTAATGAGTGAGAGAGCAGGTTCATGAGTGAGAGAGCAGGTTAATGTGTGAGAGAGCACGTTAATGAGTGACAGATAGGTTAATGAGTTAGAGAGTAGCTTGATGAGTGAGAGAGCAGGTTACTGAGTGAGAGAGCAGGTTAATGAGTTAGAGAGTAGCTTGATGTATGAGAGACCAGGTTAATGAGTGAGAGAGCAGGTTAATGAGTGAGAGAGCAGGTTGATGTGTGAGAGAGCAGGTTAATGTGTGAGAGAGCACGTTAATGAGTGACAGATAGGTTAATGAGTTAGAGAGTAGCTTGAAGAGTGAGAGTGCAGGTTAATGAATGTGAGAGTCGGTCAATGTGTGAGAGAGCAGGTTAATGACTGAGAGAGCAGTTTAATGAGTGAGAGAGCAGGTTAATGAGTGAGGGAGCAGGTTAATGACTGAGAGAGTAAGTTAATGAGTGAGAGAGCAGGTTAATGAGTAAGATAGCAGGTTAGTGAGTGATAGAAAGGTTAATGAGTTAGAGAGTAGCTTGATGGGTGAGAGAGCAGGTTAATGAGTGAGAGAGCAGGTTAATGAGTGAGAGAGCAGGTTGATGTGTGAGAGAGCAGGTTAATGTGTGAGAGAGCACGTTAATGAGTGACAGATAGGTTAATGAGTTAGAGAGTAGTTTGATGCGTGAGAGAGCAGGTTAATGAGTGAGAGAGCAGGTTAATGAGTGAGAGAGCAGGTTGATGAGTGAGAGAGCAGGTTAATGAGTGACAGATAGTTTAATGAGTGAGAGAGCAGGTTAATGAGTGAGAGAGTCGGTCAATGTGTGAGAGAGCAGGTTAATGAGTGAGAGAGCAGTTTAATGAGTGAGAGAGCAGGTTAATGATTGAGGGAGCAGGTTGATGAGTGAGAGAGCAGGTTAATGAGTGCGAGAGCAGGTTAATGAGTGAGAGAGCACGTTAATGAGTGAGAGCAGGTTCATGAGTGAAAGAGCAGGTTAATGAGTGAAAGAGCAGGTTAATGAGTGAGAGAGCAGGTTAATGAGTAAGATAGCAGGTTAGTGAGTGATAGATAGGTTAATGAGTTAGAGAGTAGCTTGATGGGTGAGAGAGCAGGTTAATGAGTGAGAGAGCAGGTTAATGACAGAGAGCATGTTAATGAGTGAGAGAGCAGGTTAATGATTGAGGGAGCAGGTTGATGAGTGAGAGAGCAGGTTAATGAGTGAGAGAGCAGGTTAATGAGTGAAAGAGCAGGTTAATGAGTGAGAGAGCAGGTTAATGAGTGAGAGAGCAGGTTAATGAGTGATAGATAGGTTAATGAGTTAGAGAGTAGCTTGATGGGTGAGAGAGCATGTTAATGAGTGATAGAGCAGGTTAATGAGTGACAGATAGTTTAATGAGTGAGAGAGCAGGTTCATGAGTGAGAGAGCACGTTAATGAGTGAGAGAGCAGGTTGATGAGTGAGAGAGCAGGTTAATGAGTGAGAGAGCAGGTTAATGAGTGAGAGCAGGTTCATGAGTGAGAGAGCAGGTTAATGAGTGAGGGAGCAGGTTAATGAGTGAGGGAGCAGGTTGATGAGTGAGAGAGCAGGTTAATGAGTGAGAGAGCAGGTTAATGAGTGAGAGCAGGTTCATGAGTGAGAGAGCAGGTTAATGAGTGAGAGAGCAGGTTAATGATTGAGGGAGCAGGTTGATGAGTGAGAGAGCAGGTTAATGAGTGAGAGAGTATGTTAATGAGTGAGAGCAGGTTCATGAGTGAAAGAGCAGGTTAATGAGTGAGAGAGCAGGTTAATGAGTGAGAGAGCAGGTTAATGAGTGATAGATAGGTTAATGAGTTAGAGAGTAGCTTGATGGGTGAGAGAGCAGGTTAATGAGTGAGAGAGCAGGTTAATGAGTGAGAGAGCAGGTTAATGAGTGACAGATATTTTAATGAGTGAGAGAGCAGGTTCATGAGTGAGAGAGCAGGTTCATGAGTTAGAGAGTAGCTTGATGGGTGAGAGAGCAGGTTAATGAGTGAGAGACCTGGTTAATGAGTGAGAGAGCATGTTCATGAGTGAGAGAGCAGGTTAATGAGTGACAGATATTTTAATGAGTGAGAGAGCTGGTTCATGAATGAGAGAGCAGGTTAATGAGTGAGAGAGCAGGTTGATGAGTGAGAGAGCAGATTAATGAGTGACAGATATTTTAATGAGTGAGAGAGCAGGTTAATGATTGAGCGAGCAGGTTGATGAGTGAGAGAGCAGGTTAATGAGTGAGAGAGCAGGTTAATGAGTGAGAGAGCAGGTTAATGAGTTAGAGAGTAGCTTGATGGGTGAGAGAGCAGGTTAATGAGTGAGACAGCAGGTTAATGAGTGACAGATAGTTTAATGAGTGAGAGAGCAGGTTCATGAGTGAGAGAGCAGGTTAATGTGTGAGAGAGCACGTTAATGAGTGACAGATAGGTTAATGAGTTAGAGAGTAGCTTGATGAGTGAGAGAGCAGGTTAATGAGTGAGAGAGCAGGTTAATGAGTTAGAGAGTAGCTTGATGTATGAGAGAGCAGGTTAATGAGTGAGAGAGCAGGTTAATGAGTGAGAGAGCAGGTTGATGTGTGAGAGAGCAGGTTAATGTGTGAGAGAGCACGTTAATGAGTGACAGATAGGTTAATGAGTTAGAGAGTAGCTTGATGAGTGAGAGTGCAGGTTAATGAGTGAGAGAGTCGGTCAATGTGTGAGAGAGCAGGTTAATGACTGAGAGAGCAGTTTAATGAGTGAGAGAGCAGGTTAATGAGTGAGGGAGCAGGTTAATGACTGAGAGAGTAAGTTAATGAGTGAGAGAGCAGGTTAATGAGTAAGATAGCAGGTTAGTGAGTGATAGAAAGGTTAATGAGTTAGAGAGTAGCTTGATGGGTGAGAGAGCAGGTTAATGAGTGAGAGAGCAGGTTAATGAGTGAGAGCATGTTAATGAGTGAGAGAGCAGGTTAATGATTCAGGGAGAAGATTGATGAGTGAGAGAGCAGGTTAATGAGTGAGAGAGCAGGTTAATGAGTGAAAGAGCAGGTTAATGAGTGAGAGAGCAGGTTAATGAAGGAGAGAGCAGGTTAATGAGTGATAGATAGGTTAATGAGTTAGAGAGTAGCTTGATGGGTGAGAGAGCATGTTAATGAGTGAGAGAGCAGGTTAATGAGTGACAGATAGTTTAATGAGTGAGAGAGCAGGTTAATGAGTGAGAGAGCAGGTTAATGAGTGAGAGCAGGTTCATGAGTGAGAGAGCAGGTTCATGAGTGAGGGAGCAGGTTAATGAGTGAGGGAGCAGGTTGATGAGTGAGAGAGCAGGTTAATGAGTGAGAGAGCAGGTTAATGAGTGAGAGCAGGTTCATGAGTGAGAGAGCAGGTTAATGAGTGAGAGAGCAGGTTAATGATTGAGGGAGCAGGTTGATGAGTGAGAGAGCAGGTTAATGAGTGAGAGAGTAGGTTAATGAGTGAGAGCAGGTTCATGAGTGAAAGAGCAGGTTAATGAGTGAGAGAGCAGGTTAATGAGTGAGAGAGCAGGTTAATGAGTGATAGATAGGTTAATGAGTTAGAGAGTAGCTTAATGGGTAAGAGAGCAGGTTAATGAGTGAGAGAGCAGGTTAATGAGTGAGAGAGCAGGTTAATGAGTGACAGATATTTTAATGAGTGAGAGAGCAGGTTCATGAGTGAGAGAGCAGGTTCATGAGTTAGAGAGTAGCTTGATGGGTGAGAGAGCAGGTTAATGAGTGAGAGAGCTGGTCAATGAGTGAGAGAGCATGTTAATGAGTGAGAGAGCAGGTTAATGAGTGACAGATATTTTAATGAGTGAGAGAGCTGGTTCCTGAATGAGAGAGCAGGTTAATGAGTGAGAGAGCAGGTTGATGAGTGAGAGAGCAGATTAATGAGTGACAGATATTTTAATGAGTGAGAGAGCAGGTTAATGATTGAGCGAGCAGGTTGATGAGTGAGAGAGCAGGTTAATAAGTGAGAGAGCAGGTTAATGAGTGAGAGAGCAGGTTAATGAGTTAGAGAGTAGCTTGATGGGTGAGAGAGCAGGTTAATGAGTGAGAGAGCAGGTTAATGAGTGACAGATAGTTTAATGAGTGAGAGAGCAGGTTCATGAGTGAGAGAGCAGGTTAATGTGTGAGAGAGCACGTTAATGAGTGACAGATAGGTTAATGAGTGAGAGAGCAGGTTCATGAGTGAGAGAGCAGGTTAATGAGTGAGAGAGTACGTTGATGAGTGAGAGAGCAGATTAATGAGTGACAGATAGTTTAATGAGTGAGAGAGCAGGTTAATGATTGAGGGAGCAGGTTGATGAGTGAGAGAGCAGGTTAATGAGTGAGAGAGCAGGTTAATGAGAGAGAGTGCAGGTTAATGAGTGGTAGATAGGTTAATGAGTTAGAGAGTAGTTTGATGGGTGAGAGAGCAGGTTAATGAGTGAGAGAGCAGGTTAATGAGTGAGAGCATGTTAATGAGTGAGAGAGCAGGTTAATGATTGAGGGAGCAGGTTGATGAGTGAGAGAGCAGGTTAATGAGTGAGAGAGCAGGTTAATGAGTGAAAGAGCAGGTTAATGAGTGAGAGAGCAGGTTAATGAAGGAGAGAGCAGGTTAATGAGTGATAGATAGGTTAATGAGTTAGAGAGTAGCTTGATGGGTTGAGAGAGCATGTTAATGAGTGAGAGAGCAGGTTAATGAGTGACAGATAGTTTAATGAGTGAGAGAGCAGGTTCATGAGTGAGAGAGCAGGTTAATGAGTGAGAGAGAAGGTTGATGAGTGAGAGAGCAGGTTAATGAGTGAGAGAGCAGGTTAATGAGTGAGAGCAGGTTCATGAGTGAGAGAGCAGGTTAATGAGTGAGGGAGCAGGTTAATGAGTGAGGGAGCAGGTTGATGAGTGAGAGAGCAGGTTAATGAGTGAGAGAGCAGGTTAATGAGTGAGAGCAGGTTCATGAGTGAGAGAGCAGGTTAATGAGTGAGAGAGCAGGTTAATGATTGAGGGAGCAGGTTGATGAGTGAGAGAGCAGGTTAATGAGTGAGAGAGTAGGTTAATGAGTGAGAGCAGGTTCATGAGTGAAAGAGCAGGTTAATGAGTGAGAGAGCAGGTTAATGAGTGAGAGAGCAGGTTAATGAGTGATAGATAGGTTAATGAGTTAGAGAGTAGCTTAATGGGTAAGAGAGCAGGTTAATGAGTGAGAGAGCAGGTTAATGAGTGAGAGAGCAGGTTAATGAGTGACAGATATTTTAATGAGTGAGAGAGCAGATTCATGAGTGAGAGAGCAGGTTCATGAGTTAGAGAGTAGCTTGATGGGTGAGAGAGCAGGTTAATGAGTGAGAGAGCTGGTCAATGAGTGAGAGAGCATGTTAATGAGTGAGAGAGCAGGTTAATGAGTGACAGATATTTTAATGAGTGAGAGAGCTGGTTCCTGAATGAGAGAGCAGGTTAATGAGTGAGAGAGCAGGTTGATGAGTGAGAGAGCAGATTAATGAGTGACACATATTTTAATGAGTGAGAGAGCAGGTTAATGATTGAGCGAGCAGGTTGATGAGTGAGAGAGCAGGTTAATAAGTGAGAGAGCAGGTTAATGAGTGAGAGAGCAGGTTAATGAGTTAGAGAGTAGCTTGATGGGTGAGAGAGCAGGTTAATGAGTGAGAGAGCAGGTTAATGAGTGACAGATAGTTTAATGAGTGAGAGAGCAGGTTCATGAGTGAGAGAGCAGGTTAATGTGTGAGAGAGCACGTTAATGAGTGACAGATAGGTTAATGAGTTAGAGAGTAGCTTGATGAGTGAGAGAGCAGGTTAATGAGTGAGAGAGCAGGTTAATGAGTTAGAGAGTAGCTTGATGTATGAGAGAGCAGGTTAATGAGTGAGAGAGCAGGTTAATGAGTGAGAGAGCAGGTTGATGTGTGAGAGAGCAGGTTAATGTGTGAGAGAGCACGTTAATGAGTGACAGATAGGTTAATGAGTTAGAGAGTAGCTTAATGAGTGAGAGAGCAGGTTAATGAGTGAGAGAGTCGGTCAATGTGTGAGAGAGCAGGTTAATGACTGAGAGAGCAGTTTAATGAGTGAGAGAGCAGGTTAATGAGTGAGGGAGCAGGTTAATGACTGAGAGAGTAAGTTAATGAGTGAAAGAGACAATTAATGAGTGAGAGAGCAGGTTAATGAGTGAGAGCAGGTTAATGAGTGAGAGAGCAGGTTAATTATTGAGAGAGTAGGTTAATGAGTGAGAGAGCAGATTAATGATTGAGAGAGCAGGTTAATGAGTGAGAGAGCAGGTTAATGAGTGAGAGAGCAGGTTAATGAGTCAGAGAGCAGGCTAATGAGTGAGAGAGCAGGTTAATGATTGAGGGAGCAGGTTAATGAGTGAGAGCAGGTTCATGAGTGAAAGAGCAGGTTAATGAGTGAGAGAGCAGGTTAATGAGTGAGATAGCAGGTTAATGAGAGATAGATAGGTTAATAAGTTAGAGAGTAGCTTGATGGGTGAGAGAGCAGGTTAATGAGTGAGAGAGCAGGTTAATGAGTGAGAGAGCAGGTTGATGAGTGAGAGAGCAGGTTAATGAGTGACAGATAGTTTAATGAGTGAGAGAGCAGGTTCATGTGTGAGAGAGCAGGTTAATGAGTGACAGATAGTTTAATGAGTCAGAGAGCAGGTTCATGAGTGAGAGAGCAGGTTAATGAGTGAGAGAGTATGTTGATGAGTGAGAGAGCAGGTTAATGAGTGACAGATAGTTTAATGAGTGAGAGAGCAGGTTAATGATTGAGGGAGCAGGTTGATGAGTGAGAGAGCAGGTTAATGAGTGAGAGAGCAGGTTAATGAGTGAGAGTGCAGGTTAATGAGTGGTAGATAGGTTAATGAGTTAGAGAGTAGTTTGATGGGTGAGCGAGCAGGTTAATGAGTGAGAGAGCAGGTTAATGAGTGAGAGAGCAGGTTGATGAGTGAGAGAGCAGGTTAATGAGTGACAGATAGTTTAATGAGTGAGAGAGCAGGTTAATGAGTGAGAGAGCAGTTTAATGAGTGAGAGAGCAGGTTAATGATTGAGGGAGCAGGTTGATGAGTGAGAGAGCAGGTTAATGAGTGCGAGAGCAGGTTAATGAGTGAGAGAGCACGTTAATGAGTGAGAGCAGGTTCATGAGTGAAAGAGCAGGTTAATGAGTGAAAGAGCAGGTTAATGAGTGAGAGAGCAGGTTAATGAGTAAGATAGCAGGTTAGTGAGTGATAGACAGGTTAATGAGTTAGAGAGTAGCTTGATGGGTGAGAGAGCAGGTTAATGAGTGACAGAGCAGGTTAATGAGTGAGAGAGCAGGTTGATGAGTGAGAGAGCAGGTTAATGATTGAGGGAGCAGATTGATGAGTCAGATAGCACGTTACTGAGAGATAGATAGGTTAATGAGTTAGAGAGTAGCTTGATGGGTGAGAGAGCAGGTTAATGAGTGAGAGAGCAGGTTAATGAGTGAGAGAGCAGGTTGATGAGTGAGAGAGCAGGTTAATGAGTGACAGATAGTTTAATGAGTGAGAGAGCAGGTTCATGAGTGAGAGAGCAGGTTAATGAGTGAGAGAGTACGTTGATGAGTGAGAGAGCAGGTTAATGAGTGACAGATAGTTTAATGAGTGAGAGAGCAGGTTAATGATTGAGGGAGCAGGTTGATGAGTGAGAGAGCAGGTTAATGAGTGAGAGTGCAGGTTAATGAGTGATAGATAGGTTAGTGAGTTAGAGAGTAGTTTGATGGGTGAGAGAGCAGGTTAATGAGTGAGAGAGCAGGTTAATGAGTGAGAGAGCAGGTTGATGAGTGAGAGAGCAGGTTAATGAGTGACACATAGTTTAATGAGTGAGAGAGCAGGTTAATGAGTGAGAGAGTAGGTTAATGAGTGAGAGCAGGTTCATGAGTGAAAGAGCAGGTTAATGAGTGAGAGAGCAGGTTAATGAGTGAGAGAGCAGGTTAATGAGTGATAGATAGGTTAATGAGTTAGAGAGTAGCTTGATGGGTGAGAGAGCAGGTTAATGAGTGACAGAGCAGGTTAATGAGTGAGAGAGCATGTTAATGAGTGAGAGAGCAGGTTAATGAGTGACAGACATTTAAATGAGTGAGAGAGCAGGTTCATGAGTGAGAGAGCAGGTTAATGAGTGAGAGAGCAGTTTGATGAGTGAGAGAGCAGGTTAATGAGTGACAGATAGTTTAATGAGTGAGAGAGCAGGTTAATGATTGAGGGAGCAGGTTGATGAGTGAGAGAGCAGGTTAATGAGTGAGGGAGCAGGTTAATGATTGAGAGAGTAGATTAATGAGTGAGAGAGCAGATTAATGAGTGAGAGAGCAGGTTAATGAGTGAGAGCATGTTAATGAGTGAGAGAGCAGGTTAATGATTGAGGGAGCAGGTTGATGAGTGAGAGAGCAGGTTGATGAGTGAGAGAGCAGGTTAATGAGTGAAAGAGCAGGATAATGAGTGAGAGAGCAGGTTCATGAGTGAGAGAGCAGGTTAATGAGTGAGAGAGCAGGTTGATGAGTGAGAGAGCAGGTTAATGAGTGAGAGAGCAGGTTAATGAGTGAGAACAGGTTCATGAGTGAGAGAGCAGGTTAATGCGTGAGGGAGCAGGTTAATGAGTGAGGGAGCAGGTTGATCAGTGAGAGAGCAGGTTAATGAGTGAGAGAGCAGGTTAATGAGTGAGAGCAGGTTCATGAGTGAAAGAGCAGGTTAATGAGTGAGAGAGCAGATTAATGAGTGAGAGAGCAGGTTAATGATTGAGGGAGCAGGTTGATGAGTGAGAGAGCAGGTTAATGAGTGAGAGAGTAGGTTAATGAGTGAGAGCAGGTTCATGAGTGAAAGAGCAGTTTAATGAGTGAGAGAGCAGGTTAATGAGTGAGAGAGCAGGTTAATGAGTGATAGATAGGTTAATGAGTTAGAGAGTAGCTTGATGGGTGAGAGAGCAGGTTAATGAGTGAGAGAGCAGGTTAATGAGTGAGAGAGCAGGTTAATGAGTGACAGATATTTTAATGAGTGAGAGAGCAGGTTCATGAGAGAGAGAGCAGGTTGATGAGTTAGAGAGTAGCTTGATGGGTGAGAGAGCAGGTTAATGAGTGAGAGAGCTGGTTAATGAGTGAGAGAGCATGTTAATGAGTGAGAGAGCAGGTTAATGAGTGACAGATATTTTAATGAGTGAGAGAGCTGGTTCATGAATGAGAGAGCAGGTTTATGAGTGAGAGAGCAGGTTGATGAGTGAGAGAGCAGATTAATGAGTGACAGATATTTTAATGAGTGAGAGAGCAGGTTAATGATTGAGCGAGCAGGTTGATGAGTGAGAGAGCAGGTTAATGAGTGAGAGAGCAGGTTAATGAGTGAGAGAGCAGGTTAATGAGTTAGAGAGTAGCTTGATGGGTGAGAGAGCAGGTTAATGAGTGAGAGAGCAGGTTAATGAGTGACAGATAGTTTAATGAGTGAGAGAGCAGGTTAATGTGTGAGAGAGCACGTTAATGAGTGACAGATAGGTTAATGAGTTAGAGAGTAGCTTGATGAGTGAGAGAGCAGGTTAATGAGTGAGAGAGCAGGTTAATGAGTTAGAGAGTAGCTTGATGTATGAGAGAGTAGGTTAATGAGTGAGAGAGCAGGTTAATGAGTGAGAGAGCAGGTTGATGTGTGAGAGAGCAGGTAAATGTGTGAGAGAGCACGTTAATGAGTGACAGATAGGTTAATGAGTTAGAGAGTAGCTTGATGAGTGAGAGAGCAGGTTAATGAGTGAGAGCATGTTAATGAGTGAGAGAGGAGGTTAATGATTGAGGGAGCAGGTTGATGAGTGAGAGAGCAGGTTAATGAGTGAGAGAGCAGGTTAATGAGTGAAAGAGCAGGTTAATGAGTGAGAGAGCAGGTTAATGAGTTAGAGAGTAGCTTGATGGGTGAGAGAGCAGGTTAATGAGTGACAGAGCAGGTTAATGAGTGAGAGAGCAGGTTGATGAGTGAGAGAGCAGGTTAATGATTGAGGGAGCAGATTGATGAGTGAGAGAGTAGGTTAATGAGTGCGAGAGCAGGTTAATGAGTGAGAGAGCACGTTAATGAGTGAGAGCAGGTTCAGGAGTGAAAGAGCAGGTTAATGAGTGAGAGAGCAGGTTAATGAGTGAGATAGCACGTTACTGAGAGATAGATAGGTTAATGAGTTAGAGAGTAGCTTGATGGGTGAGAGAGCAGGTTAATGAGTGAGAGAGCAGGTTAATGAGTGAGAGAGCAGGTTGATGAGTGAGAGAGCAGGTTAATGATTGACAGATAGTTTAATGAGTGAGAGAGCCGGTTCATGAGTGAGAGAGCAGGTTAATGAGTGAGAGAGTACGTTGATGAGTGAGAGAGCAGGTTAATGAGTGACAGATAGTATAATGAGTGAGAGAGCAGGTTAATGATTGAGGGAGCAGGATGATGAGTGAGAGAGCAGGTTAATGAGTGAGAGTGCAGGTTAATGGGTGATAGATAGGTTAGTGAGTTAGAGAGTAGTTTGATGGGTGAGAGAGCAGGTTAATGAGTGAGAGAGCAGGTTAATGAGTGAGAGAGCAGGTTGATGAGTGAGAGAGCAGGTTAATGAGTGACACATAGTTTAATGAGTGAGAGAGCAGGTTAATGAGTGAGAGAGTAGGTTAATGAGTGAGAGCAGGTTCATGAGTGAAAGAGCAGGTTAATGAGTGAGAGAGCAGGTTAATGAGTGAGAGAGCAGGTTAATGATTGATAGATAGGTTAATGAGTTAGAGAGTAGCTTGATGGGTGAGAGAGCAGGTTAATGAGTGACAGAGCAGGTTAATGAGTGAGAGAGCATGTTAATGAGTGAGAGAGCAGGTTAATGAGTGACAGACATTTTAATGAGTGAGAGAGCAGGTTCATGAGTGAGAGAGCAGGTTAATGAGTGAGAGAGCAGTTTGATGAGTGAGAGAGCAGGTTAATGAGTGACAGATAGTTTAATGAGTGAGAGAGCAGGTTAATGATTGAGGGAGCAGGTTGATGAGTGAGAGAGCAGGTTAATGAGTGAGAGAGCAGGTTAATGATTGAGAGAGTAGATTAATGAGTGAGAGAGCAGATTAATGAGTGAGAGAGCAGGTAAATGAGTGAGAGCATGTTAATGAGTGAGAGAGCAGGTTAATGATTGAGGGAGCAGGTTGATGAGTGAGAGAGCAGGTTGATGAGTGAGAGAGCAGGTTAATGAGTGAAAGAGCAGGTTAATGAGTGAGAGAGCAGGTTAATGAGTGAGAGAGCAGGTTCATGAGTGATAGATAGGTTAATGAGTTAGAGAGTAGCTTGATGGGTGAGAGAGCATGTTAATGAGTGAGAGAGCAGGTTAATGAGTGACAGATAGTTTAATGAGTGAGAGAGCAGGTTCATGAGTGAGAGAGCAGGTTAATGAGTGAGAGAGCAGGTTGATGAGTGAGAGAGCAGGTTAATGAGTGAGAGAGCAGGTTAATGAGTGAGAGCAGGTTCATGAGTGAGAGAGCAGGTTAATGAGTGAGGGAGCAGGTTAATGAGTGAGGGAGCAGGTTGATGAGTGAAAGAGCAGGTTAATGAGTGAGAGAGCAGGTGAATGAGTGAGAGCAGGTTCATGAGTGAAAGAGCAGGTTAATGAGTGAGAGAGCAGGTTAATGAGTGAGAGAGCAGGTTAATGATTGAGGGAGCAGGTTGATGAGTGAGAGAGCAGGTTAATGAGTGAGAGAGTAGGTTAATGAGTGAGAGCAGGTTCATGAGTGAAAGAGCAGTTTAATGAGTGAGAGAGCAGGCTAATGAGTGAGAGAGCAGGTTAATGAGTGATAGATATGTTAATGAGTTAGAGAGTAGCTTGATGGGTGAGAGAGCAGGTTAATGAGTGAGAGAGCAGGTTAATGAGTGAGAGAGCAGGTTAATGAGTGACAGATATTTTAATGAGTGAGAGAGCAGGTTCATGAGTGAGAGAGCAGGTTGATGAGTTAGAGAGTAGCTTGATGGGTGAGAGAGCAGGTTAATGAGTGAGAGAGCTGGTTAATGAGTGAGAGAGCATGTTAATGAGTGAGAGAGCAGGTTAATGATTGACAGATATTTTAATGAGTGAGAGAGCTGGTTCATGAATGAGAGAGCAGGTTAATGAGTGAGAGAGCAGGTTGATGAGTGAGAGAGCAGATTAATGAGTGACAGATATTTTAATGAGTGAGAGAGCAGGTTAATGATTGAGCGAGCAGGTTGATGAGTGAGAGAGCAGGTTAATGAGTGAGAGAGCAGGTTAATGAGTGAGAGAGCAGGTTAATGAGTTAGAGAGTAGCTTGATGGGTGAGAGAGCAGGTTAATGAGTGAGAGAGCAGGTTAATGAGTGACAGATAGTTTAATGAGTGAGAGAGCAGGTTAATGTGTGAGAGAGCACGTTAATGAGTGACAGATAGGTTAATGAGTTAGAGAGTAGCTTGATGAGTGAGAGAGCAGGTTAATGAGTGAGAGAGCAGGTTAATGAGTTAGAGAGTAGCTTGATGTATGAGAGAGCAGGTTAATGAGTGAGAGAGCAGGTTAATGAGTGAGAGAGCAGGTTGATGTGTGAGAGAGCAGGTAAATGTGTGAGAGAGCACGTTAATGAGTGAGAGATAGGTTAATGAGTTAGAGAGTAGCTTGATGAGTGAGAGAGCAGGTTAATGAGTGAGAGCATGTTAATGAGTGAGAGAGGAGGTTAATGATTGAGGGAGCAGGTTGATGAGTGAGAGAGCAGGTTAATGAGTGAGAGAGCAGGTTAATGAGTGAAAGAGCAGGTTAATGAGTGAGAGAGCAGGTTAATGAGTGAGAGAGCAGGTTAATGAGTTAGAGAGTAGCTTGATGGGTGAGGGAACATGTTAATGAGTGAGAGAGCAGGTTAATGAGTGACAGATAGTTTAATGAGTGAGAGAGCAGGTTCATGAGTGAGAGAGCAGGTTAATGAGTGAGAGAGCAGGTTGATGAGTGAGAGAGCAGGTTAATGAGTGAGAGCAGGTTCATGAGTGAGAGAGCAGGTTAATGAGTGAGGGAGCAGGATAATGAGTGAGGGAGCAGGTTGATGAGTGAGAGAGCAGGTTAATGAGTGAGAGAGCAGGTTAATGAGTGAGAGCAGGTTCATGAGTGAGAGAGCAGGTTAATGAGTGAGAGAGCAGGTTAATGATTGAGGGAGCAGGTTGATGAGTGAGAGAGCAGGTTAATGAGTGAGAGAGTAGGTTAATGAGTGAGAGCAGGTTCATGAGTGAAAGAGCAGGTTAATGAGTGAGAGAGCAGGTTAATGAGTGAGAGAGCAGGTTAATGAATGACAGATATTTTAATGAGTGAGAGAGCAGGTTCATGAGTGAGAGAGCAGGTTCATAAGTTAGTGAGTAGCTTGAAGGGTGAGAGAGCAGGTTAATGAGTGTGAGAGCTGGTTAATGAGTGAGAGAGCATGTTAATGAGTGAGAGAGCAGGTTAATGAGTGACAGATATTTTAATGAGTGAGAGAGCTGGTTCATGAATGAGAGAGCAGGTTAATGAGTGAGAGAGCAGGTTGATGAGTGAGAGAGCAGATTAATGAGTGACAGATATTTTAATGAGTGAGAGAGCAGGTTAATGATTGAGCGAGCAGGTTGATGAGTGAGAGAGCAGGTTAATGAGTGAGAGAGCAGGTTAATGAGTGAGAGAGCAGGTTAATGAGTTAGAGAGTAGCTTGATGGGTGAGAGAGCAGGTTAATGAGTGAGAGAGCAGGTTAATGAGTGACAGATAGTTTAATGAGTGAGAGAGCAGGTTCATGAGTGAGAGAGCAGGTTAATGTGTGAGAGAGCACGTTAATGAGTGACAGATAGGTTAATGAGTTAGAGAGTAGCTTGATGAGTGAGAGAGCAGGTTAATGAGTGAGAGAGCAGGTTAATGAGTTAGAGAGTAGCTTGACGTATGAGAGAGCAGGTTAATGAGTGAGAGAGCAGGTTAATGAGTGAGAGAGCAGGTTGATGTGTGAGAGAGCAGGTTAATGTGTGAGAGAGCACGTAAATGAGTGACAGATAGGTTAATGAGTTAGAGAGTAGCTTGATGAGTGAGAGAGCAGGTTAATGAGTGAGAGAGTCGGTCAATGTGTGAGAGAGCAGGTTAATGACTGAGAGAGCAGTTTAATGAGTGAGAGAGCAGGTTAATGAGTGAGAGCAGGTTAATGAGTGAGAGAGCATGTTAATTATTGAGAGAGTAGGTTAATGAGTGAGAGAGCAGGTTAATGACTGAGAGAGTAAGTTAATGAGTGAAAGAGACAATTAATGAGTGAGAGAGCAGGTTAATGAGTGAGAGCAGGTTAATGAGTTAGAGAGCAGGTTAATTATTGAGAGAGTAGGTTAATGAGTGAGAGAGCAGGTTAATGATTGACAGAGCAGGTTAATGAGTGAGAGAGCAGGTTAATGAGTCAGAGAGCAGGTTAATGAGTGAGAGAGCAGGTTAATGATTGAGGGAGCAGGTTAATGAGTGAGAGCAGGTTCATGAGTGAAAGAGCAGGTTAATGAGTGAGAGAGCAGGTTAATGAGTGAGATAGCAGGTTAATGAGAGATAGATAGGTTAATGAGTTAGAGAGTAGCTTGATGGGTGAGAGAGCAGGTTAATGAGTGAGAGAGCAGGTTAATGAGTGAGAGAGCAGGTTGATGAGTGAGAGAGCAGGTTAATGAGTGACAGATAGTTTAATGAGTGAGAGAGCAGGTTCATGAGTGAGAGAGCAGGTTAATGAGTGACAGATAGTTTAATGAGTGAGAGAGCAGGTTCATGAGTGAGAGAGCAGGTTAATGAGTGAGAGAGTACGTTGATGAGTGAGAGAGCAGGTTAATGAGTGACAGATAGTTTAATGAGTGAGAGAGCAGGTTAATGATTGAGGGAGCAGGTTGATGAGTGAGAGAGCAGGTTAATGAGTGAGAGAGCAGGTTAATGAGTGAGAGTGCAGGTTAATGAGTGATAGATAGGTTAATGAGTTAGAGAGTAGTTTGATGGGTGAGAGAGCAGGTTAATGAGTGAGAGAGCAGGTTAATGAGTGAGAGAGCAGGTTGATGAGTGAGAGAGCAGGTTAATGAGTGACAGATAGTTTAATGAGTGAGAGAGCAGGTTAATGAGTGAGAGAGTCGGTCAATGTGTGAGAGAGCAGGTTAATGAGTGAGAGAGCAGTTTAATGAGTGAGAGAGCAGGTTAATGATTGAGGGAGCAGGTTGATGAGTGAGAGAGCAGGTTAATGAGTGCGAGAGCAGGTTAATGAGTGAGAGAGCACGTTAATGAGTGAGAGCAGGTTCATGAGTGAAAGAGCAGGTTAATGAGTGAAAGAGCAGGTTAATGAGTGAGAGAGCAGGTTAATGAGTAAGATAGCAGGTTAGTGAGTGATAGATAGGTTAATGAGTTAGAGAGTAGCTTGATGGGTGAGAGAGCAGGTTAATGAGTGACAGAGCAGGTTAATGAGTGAGAGAGCAGGTTGATGAGTGAGAGAGCAGGTTAATGATTGATGGAGCAGATTGATGAGTGAGAGAGCAGGTTAATGAGTGCGAGAGCAGGTTAATGAGTGAGAGAGCACGTTAATGAGTGAGCGCAGGTTCATGAGTGAAAGAGCAGGTTAATGAGTGAGAGAGCAGGTTAATGAGTGAGATAGCACGTTAATTAGAGATAGATAGGTTAATGAGTTAGAGAGTAGCTTGATGGGTGAGAGAGCAGGTTAATGAGTGAGAGAGCAGGTTAATGAGTGAGAGAGCAGGTTGATGAGGGAGAGAGCAGGTTAATGAGTGACAGATAGTTTATTGAGTGAGAGAGCAGGTTCATGAGTGAGAGAGCAGGTTAATGAGTGAGAGAGTACGTTGATGAGTGAGAGAGCAGGTTAATGAGTGACAGATAGTTTAATGAGTGAGAGAGCAGGTTAATGATTGAGGGAGCAGGTTGATGAGTGAGAGAGCAGGTTAATGAGTGAGAGAGCAGGTTAATGAGTGAGAGTGCAGGTTAATGAGTGATAGATAGGTTAGTGAGTTAGAGAGTAGTTTGATGGGTGAGAGAGCAGGTTAATCAGTGAGAGAGCAGGTTAATGAGTGAGAGAGCAGGTTGATGAGTGAGAGAGCAGGTTCATGAGTGAGAGAGCAGGTTAATGAGTGACACATAGTTTAATGAGTGAGAGAGCAGGTTAATGAGTGAGAGAGTAGGTTAATGAGTGAGAGCAGGTTCATGAGTGAAAGAGCAGGTTAATGAGTGAGAGAGCAGGTTAATGAGTGAGAGAGCAGGTTAATGAGTGATAGATAGGTTAATGAGTTAGAGAGTAGCTTGATGGGTGAGAGAGCAGGTTAATGAGTGACAGAGCAGGTTAATGAGTGAGAGAGCAGGTTAATGAGTGACAGACATTTTAATGAGTGAGAGAGCAGGTTCATGAGTGAGAGAGCAGGTTAATGAGTGAGAGAGCAGTTTGATGAGTGAGAGAGCAGGTTAATGAGTGACAGATAGTTTAATGAGTGAGAGAGCAGGTTAGTGATTGAGAGAGTAGATTAATGAGTGAGAGAGCAGATTAATGAGTGAGAGAGCAGGTTAATGAGTGAGAGCATGTTAATGAGTGAGAGAGCAGGTTAATGATTGAGGGAGCAGGTTGATGAGTGAGAGAGCAGGTTGATGAGTGAGAGAGCAGGTTAATGAGTGAAAGAGCTGGTTAATGAGTGAGAGAGCAGGTTAATGAGTGAGAGAGCAGGTTAATGAATGATAGATAGGTTAATGAGTTAGAGAGTAGCTTGATGGGTGAGAGAGCATGTTAATGAGTTAGACAGCAGGTTAATGAGTGACAGTTAGTTTAATGAGTGAGAGAGCAGGTTCATGAGTGAGAGAGCAGGCTAATGAGTGAGAGAGCAAGTTGATGAGTGAGAGAGCAGGTTAATGAGTGAGAGAGCAGGTTAATGAGTGAGAGCAGGTTCATGAGTGAGAGAGCAGGTTAATGAGTGAGGGAGCAGGTTGATGAGTGAGGGAGCAGGTTGATGAGTGAGAGAGCAGGTTAATGAGTGAGAGCAGGTTCATGAGTGAAAGAGCAGGTTAATGAGTGAGACAGCAGGTTAATGAGTGAGAGAGCAGGTTAATGATTGAGGGAGCAGGTTGATGAGAGAGAGAGCAGGTTAATGAGTGAGAGAGTAGGTTAATGAGTGAGAGCAGGTTCATGAGTGAAAGAGCAGTTTAATGAGTGAGAGAGCAGGTTAATGAGTGAGAGAGCAGTTTAATGAGTGATAGATAGGTTAATGAGTTAGAGAGTAGCTTGATGGGTGAGAGAGCAGGTTAATGAGTGAGAGAGCAGGTTAATGAGTGACAGATATTTTAATGAGTGAGAGAGCAGGTTCATGAGTGAGAGAGCAGGTTGATGAGTTAGAGAGTAGCTTGATGGGTGAGAGAGCATGTTAATGAGTGAGAGAGCTGGTTAATGTGTGAGAGAGCATGTTAATGAGTGAGAGAGCAGGTTAATGAGTGACAGATATTTTAATGAGTGAGAGAGCTGGTTCATGAATGAGAGAGCAGGTTAATGAGTGAGAGAGCAGGTTGATGAGTGAGAGAGCAGATTAATGAGTGACAGATATTTTAATGAGTGAGAGAGCAGGTTAATGATTGAGCGAGCAGGTTGATGAGTGAGAGAGCAGGTTAATGAGTGAGAGAGCAGGTTAATGAGTGAGAGAGCAGGTTAATGAGTTAGAGAGTAGCTTGATGGGTGAGAGAGCAGGTTAATGAGTGAGAGAGCAGGTTGATGAGTGACAGATAGTTTAATGAGTGAGAGAGCAGGTTAATGTGTGAGAGAGCACGTGAATGAGTGACAGATAGGTTAATGAGTTAGAGAGTAGCTTGATGAGTGAGAGAGCAGGTTAATGAGTGAGAGAGCAGGTTAATGAGTTAGAGAGTAGCTTGATGTATGAGAGAGCAGGTTAATGAGTGAGAGAGCAGGTTAATGAGTGAGAGAGCAGGTTGATGTGTGAGAGAGCAGGTAAATGTGTGAGAGAGCACGTTAATGAGTGACAGATTGGTTAATGAGTTAGAGAGTAGCTTGATGAGTGAGAGAGCAGGTTAATGAGTGAGAGAGTCGGTCAATGTGTGAGAGAGCAGGTTAATGAGTGAGAGAGCAGTTTAATGAGTGAGAGAGCAGGTTAATGAGTGAGAGAGTAAGTTAATGAATGAAAGAGACAATTAATGAGTGAGAGAGCAGGTTAATGAGTGAGAGCAGGTTAATGAGTGAGACAGCAGGTTAATGATTGAGAGAGTAGGTTAATGAGTGAGAGAGAAGGTTGAAGAGTGAGAGAGCAGGTTAATGATTGAGAGATTAGGTTAATGAGTGAGAGAGCAGGTTAATGAGTGAGAAAGCAGGTTAATGAGTCAGAGAGCAGGTTAATGAGTGAGAGAGCAGGTTAATGATTGAGGGAGCAGGTTAATGAGTGAGAGCAGGTTCATGAGTGAAAGAGCAGGTTCCTGAGTGAGAGAGCAGGTTAATGAGTGAGATAGCAGGTCAATGAGAGATAGATAGGTTAATGAGTTAGAGAGTAGCTTGATGGGTGAGAGAGCAGGTTAATGAGTGAGAGAGCAGGTTAATGAGTGAGAGAGCAGGTTGATGAGTGAGAGAGCAGGTTAATGAGTGACAGATAGTTTAATGAGTGAGAGAGCAGGTTGATGAGTGAGAGAGCAGGTTAATGAGTGACAGATAGTTTAATGAGTGAGAGAGCAGGTTCATGAGTGAGAGAGCAGGTTAATGAGTGAGAGAGTACGTTGATGAGTGAGAGAGCAGGTTAATGAGTGACAGATAGCTTAATGAGTGAGAGAGCAGGTTAATGATTGAGGGAGCAGGTTGATGAGTGAGAGAGCAGGTTAATGAGTGAGAGAGCAGGTTAATGAGTGAGAGTGCAGGTTAATGAGTGATAGATAGGTTAATGAGTTAGAGAGTAGTTTGATGGGTGAGAGAGCAGGTTAATGAGTGAGAGAGCAGGTTAATGAGTGAGAGAGCAGGTTGATGAGTGAGAGAGCAGGTTAATGAGTGACAGATAGTTTAATGAGTGAGAGAGCAGGTTAATGAGTGAGAGAGTCGGTCAATGTGTGAGAGAGCAGGTTAATGAGTGAGAGAGCAGTTTAATGAGTGAGAGAGCAGGTTAATGATTGAGGGAGCAGGTTGATGAGTGAGAGAGCAGGTTAATGAGTGCGAGAGCAGGTTAATGAGTGAGAGAGCACGTTAATGAGTGAGAGCAGGTTCATGAGTGAAAGAGCAGGTTAATGAGTGAAAGAGCAGGTTAATGAGTGAAGAGAGCAGGTTAATGAGTGAGATAGCAGGTTAGTGAGTGATAGATAGGTCAATGAGTTAGAGAGAAGCTTGATGGGTGAGAGAGCAGGTTAATGAGTGACAGAGCGGGTTAATGAGTGAGAGAGCAGGTTGATGAGTGAGAGAGCAGGTTAATGATTGAGGGAGCAGATTGATGAGTGAGAGAGCAGGTTAATGAGTGCGAGAGCAGATTAATGAGTGAGAGAGCACGTTAATGAGTGAGAGCAGGTTCATGAGTGAGAGAGCAGGTTAATGAGTGACAGATAGTTTAATGAGTGAGAGAGCAGGTTCATGAGTGAGAGAGCAGGTTAATGAGTGAGAGAGTACGTTGATGAGTGAGAGAGCAGGTTAATGAGTGACAGATAGTTTAATGAGTGAGAGAGTACGTTGATGAGTGAGAGAGCAGGTTGATGAGTGAGCGAGCAGGTTAATGATTGAGGGAGCAGGTTGATGAGTGAGAGAGCAGGTTAATGAGTGAGAGAGCAGGTTAATGAGTGAGAGTGCATGTTAATGAGTGATAGATAGGTTAGTGAGTTAGAGAGTAGTTTGATGGGTGAGAGAGCAGGTTAATGAGTGAGAGAGCAGGTTAATGAGTGGGAGAGCAGGTTGATGAGTGAGAGAGCAGGATAATGAGTGAGAGAGCAGCTTAATGAGTGATAGATAGGTTAATGAGTTAGAGAGTAGCTTGATGGGTGAGAGAGCAGGTTAATGAGTGACAGAGCAGGTTAATGAGTGAGAGAGCATGTTAATGAGTGAGAGAGCAGGTTAATGAGTGACAGACATTTTAATGAGTGCGAGAGCAGGTTCATGAGTGAGAGAGCAGGTTAATGAGTGAGAGAGAAGTTTGATGAGTGAGAGAGCAGGTTAATGAGTGACAGATAGTTTAATGAGTGAGAGAGCAGGTTAATGATTGAGGGAGCTGGTTGATGAGTGAGAGAGCAGGTTAATGAGTGAGAGAGCAGGTTAATGATTGAGAGAGTAGATTAATGAGTGAGAAAGCAGATTAATGAGTGAGAGAGCAGGTTAATGAGTGAGAGCATGTTAATGAGTGAGAGAGCAGGTTAATGATTGAGGGAGCAGGTTGATGAGTGAGAGAGCAGGTTAATGAGTGAGAGAGCAGGTTAATGAGTGAAAGAGCAGGTTAATGAGTGAGAGAGCAGGTTAATGAGTGAGAGAGCAGGTTAATGAGTGATAGATAGGTTAATGAGTTAGAGAGTAGCTTGATGGGTGAGAGAGCATGTTAATGAGTGAGAGAGCAGGTTAATGAGTGACAGATAGTTTAATGAGTGAGAGAGCAGGTTCATGAGTGAGAGAGCAGGTTAATGAGTGAGAGAGCAGGTTCATGAGTGAGAGAGCAGGTTAATGAGTGAGAGAGCAGGTTAATGAGTGAGAGCTGGTTCATGAGTGAGAGAGCAGGTTAATGAGTGAGGGAGCAGGTTAATGAGTGAGGGAGCAGGTTGATGAGTGAGAGGGCAGGTTAATGAGTGAGAGAGCTGGTTAATGAGTGAGAGCAGGTTCATGAGTGAAAGAGCAGGTTAATGAGTGAGAGAGCAGGTTAATGAGTGAGAGAGCAGGTTAATGAGTGAGAGCAGGTTAATGAGTGATAGAGCACGTTAATGATTGAGGGAGCAGGTTGATGAGTGAGAGAGCAGGTTAATGACTGAGAGAGTAGGTTAATGAGTGAGAGCAGGTTCATGAGTGAAAGTGAAGGTTAATGAGTGAGAGAGCAGGTTAATGAGTGAGAGAGCAGGTTAATGAGTGACAGATATTTTAATGAGTGAGAGAGCAGGTTGATGAGTGAGAGAGCAGGTTGATGAGTGAGAGCGCAGGTTAATGAGTGACAGCTAGTTTAATGAGTGAGAGAGCAGGTTGATGAGTGAGAGAGCAGGTTAATGAGTGACAGATAGATTAATGAGTGAGAGAGCAGGTTCATGAGTGAGAGAGCAGGTTAATGTGTGAGAGAGCACGTTAATGAGTGACAGATAGGTTAATGAGTTAGAGAGTAGCTTGATGAGTGAGAGAGCAGGTTAATGAGTGACAGATAGTTTAATGAGTGAGAGAGCAGGTTAATGAGTGAGCGAGCAGGTTAATGAGTGATAGAATCGTTAATGAGTTAGAGAGTAGCTTGATGGATGAGAGAGCAGGTTAAAGAGTGAGAGAGCAGGTTAATGAGTGAGAGAGCAGGTTGATGTGTGAGAGAGCAGGTTAATGTGTGAGAGAGCACGTTAATGAGTGACAGATAGGTTAATGAGTTAGAGAGTAGCTTGATGAGTGAGAGAGCAGGTTAATGAGTGAGAGAGTCGGTCAATGTGTGAGAGAGCAGGTTAATGAGTGAGAGAGCAGTTTAATGAGTGAGAGAGCAGGTTAATGAGTGAGGGAGCAGGTTAATGACTGAGAGAGTAAGTTAATGAGTGAAAGAGACAATTAATGAGTGAGAGAGCAGGTTAATGAGTGAGAGCAGGTTAATGAGTGAGACAGCAGGTTAATGATTGAGAGAGTAGGTTAATGAGTGAGAGAGAAGGTTGAAGAGTGAGAGAGCAGGTAAATGATTGAGAGAGTAGGTTAATGAGTGAGAGAGCAGGTTAATGAGTGAGAGAGCAGGTTAATGAGTGAGAGAGCAGGTTAATGATTGAGGGAGCAGTTTAATGAGTGAGAGAGCAGGTTAATGAGTGAGGGAGCAGTTTAATGACTGAGAGAGTAAGTTAATGAGTGAAAGAGACAATTAATGTGTGAGAGAGCAGGTTAATGAGTGAGAGCAGGTTAATGAGTGAGACAGCAGGTTAATGATTGAGAGAGTAGGTTAATGAGTGAGAGAGAAGGTTGAAGAGTGAGAGAGCAGGTAAATGATTGAGAGAGCAGGTTAATGAGTGAGAGAGCAGGTTAATGAGTGAGAGAGCAGGTTGATGAGTGAGAGAGCAGGTTAATGATTGAGGGAGCAGATTGATGAGTGAGAGTACGTTAATGAGTGAGAGAGCAGGTTAATGAGTGACAGATATTTTAATGAGTGAGAGAGCAGGTTCATGAGTGAGAGAGCAGGTTCATGAGTGAGAGCGCAGGTTAATGAGTGACAGCTAGTTTAATGAGTGAGAGAGCATGTTAATGATTGAGGGAGCATGTTGATGAGTGAGAGAGCAGGTTAATGAGTGAGAGAGCAGGTTAATGAGTTAGAGAGTAGCTTGATGGGTGAGAGAGCAGGTTAATGAGTGAGAGAGCAGGTTAATGAGTGAGAGAGCAGGTTGATGAGTGAGAGAGCAGGTTAATGAGTGACAGATAGTTTAATGAGTGAGAGAGCAGGTTCATGAGTGAGGAGCAGGTTAATGTGTGAGAGAGCACGTTAATGAGTGACAGATAGGTTAATGAGTTAAAGAGTAGCTTGATGAGTGAGAGAGCAGGTTAATGAGTGACAGATAGTTTAATGAGTGAGAGAGCAGGTTAATGAGTGAGCGAGCAGGTTAATGAGTGATAGAATCGTTAATGAGTTAGAGAGTAGCTTGATGGATGAGAGAGCAGGTTAATGAGTGAGAGAGCAGGTTAATGAGTGAGAGAGCAGGTTGATGTGTGAGAGAGCAGGTTAATGTGTGAGAGAGCACGTTAATGAGTGACAGATAGGTTAATGAGTTAGAGAGTAGCTAGATGAGTGAGAGAGCAGGTTAATGAGTGAGAGAGTCGGTCAATGTGTGAGAGAGCAGGGTAATGAGTGAGAGAGCTGTTTAATGAGTGAGAGAGCAGGTTAATGAGTGAGGGAGCAGGTTAATGACTGAGAGAGTAAGTTAATGAGTGAAAGAGACAATTACTGAGTGAGAGAGCAGGTTAATGAGTGAGAGCAGGTTAATGAGTGAGAAAGCAGGTTAATGATTGAGAGAGTAGGTTAATGAGTGAGAGAGAAGGTTGAAGAGTGAGACAGCAGGTAAATGATTGAGAGAGTAGGTTAATGAGTGAGAGAGCCGGTTAATGAGTGAGAGAGCAGGTTAATGAGTGAGAGAGCAGGTTAATGAGTGAGAGAGCAGGTTAATGATTGAGGGAGCAGTTTAATGAGTGAGAGAGCAGGTTAATGAGTGAGGGAGCAGGTTAATGACTAAGAGAGTAAGTTAATGAGTGAAAGAGACAATTAATGTGTGAGAGAGCAGGTTAATGAGTGAGAGCAGGTTAATGAGTGAGACAGCAGGTTAATGGTTGAGAGAGTAGGTTAATGAGTGAGAGAGAAGGTTGAAGAGTGAGAGAGCAGGTAAATGATTGAGAGAGCAGGTTAATGAGTGAGAGAGCAGGTTAATGAGTGAGAGAGCAGGTTAATGATTGAGGGAGCAGATTGATGAGTGAGAGAGCAGGTTAATGAGTGCGAGAGCAGGTTAATGAGTGAGAGAGCACGTTAATGAGTGAGAGCAGGTTCATGAGTGAAAGAGCAGGTTAATGAGTGAGAGAGCAGGTTAATGAGTGAGATAGCAGGTTAATGAGAGATAGATAGGTTAATGAGTTAGAGAGTAGCTTGATGGGTGAGAGAGCAGGTTAATGAGTGAGAGAGCAGGTTAATGAGTGAGAGAGCAGGTTGATGAGTGAGAGAGCAGGTTAATGAGTGACAGATAGTTCAATGAGTGAGAGAGCAGGTTCATGAGTGAAAGAGCAGGTTAATGTGTGAGAGCATGTTCATAAGTGAAAGAGCAGGTTAATGAGTGAGAGAGCAGGTTAATGAGTGAGAGAGCAGGTTAATGAGTGATAGATAGGTTAATGAGTTAGAGAGTAGCTTGATGGGTGAGAGAGCAGGTTCATGAGTGAGAGAGCAGGTTAATGAGAGAGAGAGCAGGTTAATGAGTGACAGATATTTTAATGAGTGAGAGAGCAGGTTCATGAGTGAGAGAGCAGGTTAATGAGTGAGAGAGCAGGTTGATGAGTGAGAGAGCAGGTTAATGAGTGACAGATAGTTTAATGAGTGAGAGAGCAGGTTAATGATTGAGGGAGCAGGTTGATGAGTGAGAGAGCAGGTTAATGAGTGAGAGAGCAGGTTAATGAGTGCGAGAGCTGGTTAATGAGTTAGAGAGTAGCTTGATGGGTGAGAGAGCAGGTTAATGAGTGAGGGAGCAGGTTAATGAGTGAGAGAGCAGGTTGATGAGTGAGAGAGCAGGTTAATGAGTGACAGATAGTTTAATGAGTGAGAGAGCAGGTTCATGAGTGAGAGAGCAGGTTAATGTGTGAGAGAGCACGTTAATGAGTGACAGATAGGTTAATGAGTTAGAGAGTAGCTTGATGAGTGAGAGAGCAGGTTAATGAGTTACAGATAGTTTAATGAGTGAGAGAGCAGGTTAATGAGTGGGAGAGCAGGTTAATGAGTGAGAGAGCTGGTTAATGACTGAGAGAGCAGGTTAATGAGTGACAGATAGGTTAATGAGTTAGAAAGTATCTTGATAGATGAGAGAGCAGGTTAATGAGTGAGAGAGCAGGTTAATGAGTGAGAGAGCAGTTTGATGTGTGAGAGAGCAGGTTAATGTGTGAGAGAGCACGTTAATGAGTGACAGATAGGTTAATGATTTAGAGAGTAGCTTGATGAGTCAGAGAGCAGGTTAATGAGTGAGAGAGTCGGTCAATGTGTGAGAGAGCAGGTTAATGAGTGAGAGAGCAGTTTAATGAGTGAGAGAGCAGGTTAATGAGTGAGGGAGCAGGTTAATGACTGAGAGAGTAAGTTAATGAGTGAAAGAGACAATTAATGAGTGAGAGAGCAGGTTAATGAGTGAGAGCAGGTTAATGAGTGAGACAGCAGGTTAATGATTGAGAGAGTAGGTTAATGAGTGAGAGAGAAGGTTGAAGAGTGAGAGAGCAGGTTAATGATTGAGAGAGTAGGTTAATGAGTGAGAGAGCATGTTAATGAGTGAGAGAGCAGGTTAATGAGTCAGAGAGCAGGTTAATGAGTGAGAGCAGGTTAATGAGTGAGAGAGCAGGTTAATGATTGAGGGAGCAGGTTGATGAGTGATAGATAGGTTAATGAGTTAGAGAGTAGCTTGATGGGTGAGAGAGCAGGTTCATGAGTGAGAGAGCAGGTTAATGAGTGAGAGAGCAGGTTAATGAGTGACAGATATTTTAATGAGTGAGAGAGCAGGTTCATGAGTGAGAGAGCAGGTTAATGGGTGAGAGAGCAGGTTGATGAGTGAGAGAGCAGGTTAATGAGTGACAGATAGTTTAATGAGTGAGAGAGCAGGTTAATGATTGAGGGAGCAGGTTGATGAGTGAGAGAGCAGGTTAATGAGTGAGAGAGCAGGTTAATGAGTGAGAGAGCTGGTTAATGAGTTAGAGAGTAGCTTGATGAGTGAGAGAGCAGGTTAATGAGTGAGGGAGCAGGTTAATGAGTGAGAGAGCAGGTTGATGAGTGAGAGAGCAGGTTAATGAGTGACAGATAGTTTAATGAGTGAGAGAGCAGGTTCATGAGTGAGAGAGCAGGTTAATGTGTGAGAGAGCACGTTAATGAGTGACAGATAGGTTAATGAGTTAGAGAGTAGCTTGATGAGTGAGAGAGCAGGTTAATGAGTGACAGATAGTTTAATGAATGAGAGAGCAGGTTAATGAGTGGGAGAGCAGGTTAATGAGTGAGAGAGCAGGTTAATGACTGAGAGAGCAGGTTAATGAGTGATAGATAGGTTAATGAGTTAGAAAGTAGCTTGATAGATGAGAGAGCAGGTTAATGAGTGAGAGAGCAGTTTGATGTGTGACAGAGCAGGTTAATGTGTGAGAGAGCACGTTAATGAGTGACAGATAGGTTAATGAGTTAGAGAGTAGCTTGATGATTGAGAGAGCAGGTTAATGAGTGAGAGAGTCGGTCAATGTGTGAGAGAGCAAGTTAATGAGTGAGAGAGCAGGTTAATGAGTGAGAGAGCAGTTTAATGAGTGAGAGAGCAGGTTAATGAGTGAGAGAGCAGGTTAATGAGTGAGAGCAGGTTAATGAGTGAGACAGCAGGTTAATGATTGAGAGAGTAGGTTAATGAGTGAGAGAGAAGGTTGAAGAGTGAGAGAGCAGGTTAATGATTGAGAGAGTAGGTTAATGAGTGAGAGAGCAGGTTAATGAGTGAGAGAGCAGGTTAATGAGTCAGAGAGCAGGTTAATGAGTGAGAGCAGGTTAATGAGTGAGAGAGCAGGTTAATGATTGAGGGAGCAGGTTGATGAGTGAGAGAGCAGGTTAATGAGTGCGAGAGCAGGTTAATGAGTGAGAGAGCACGTTAATGAGTGAGAGCAGGTTCATGAGTGAAAGAGCAGGTTAATGAGTGAGAGAGCAGGTTAATGAGTGATAGATAGGTTAATGAGATAGAGAGTAGCTTGATGGCTGAGAGAGCAGGTTAATGAGTGAGAGAGCAGGTTAATGAGTGAGAGAGCAGGTTAATGTGTGAGAGAGCACGTTAATGAGTGACAGATAGGTTAATGAGTTAGAGAGTAGCTTGATGAGTGAGAGAGCAGGTTAATGAGTGACAGATAGTTTAATGAGTGAGAGAGCAGGTTAATGAGTGAGCGAGCAGGTTAATGAGTGATAGAATCGTTAATGAGTTAGAGAGTAGCTTGATGGATGAGAGAGCAGGTTAATGAGTGAGAGAGCAGGTTAATGAGTGAGAGAGCAGGTTGATGTGTGAGAGAGCAGGTTAATGTGTAAGAGAGCACGTTAATGAGTGACAGATAGGTTAATGAGTTAGAGAGTAGCTTGATGAGTGAGAGAGCAGGTTAATGAGTGAGAGAGTCGGTCAATGTGTGAGAGAGCAGGTTAATGAGTGAGAGAGCAGTTTAATGAGTGAGAGAGCAGGTTAATGAGTGAGGGAGCAGGTTAATGACTGAGAGAGTAAGTTAATGAGTGAAAGAGACAATTAATGAGTGAGAGAGCAGGTTAATGAGTGAGAGCAGGTTAATGAGTGAGACAGCAGGTTAATGATTGAGAGAGTAGGTTAATGAGTGAGAGAGAAGGTTGAAGAGTGAGAGAGCAGGTAAATGATTGAGAGAGTAGGTTAATGAGTGAGAGAGCAGGTTAATGAGTGAGAGAGCAGGTTAATGAGTGAGAGAGCAGGTTAATGATTGAGGGAGCAGTTTAATGAGTGAGAGAGCAGGTTAATGAGTGAGGGAGCAGTTTAATGACTGAGAGAGTAAGTTAATGAGTGAAAGAGACAATTAATGTGTGAGAGAGCAGGTTAATGAGTGAGAGCAGGTTAATGAGTGAGACAGCAGGTTAATGATTGAGAGAGTAGGTTAATGAGTGAGAGAGAAGGTTGAAGAGTGAGAGAGCAGGTAAATGATTGAGAGAGCAGGTTAATGAGTGAGAGAGCAGGTTAATGAGTGAGAGAGCAGGTTGATGAGTGAGAGAGCAGGTTAATGATTGAGGGAGCAGATTGATGAGTGAGAGTACGTTAATGAGTGAGAGAGCAGGTTAATGAGTGACAGATATTTTAATGAGTGAGAGAGCAGGTTCATGAGTGAGAGAGCAGGTTCATGAGTGAGAGCGCAGGTTAATGAGTGACAGCTAGTTTAATGAGTGAGAGAGCATGTTAATGATTGAGGGAGCATGTTGATGAGTGAGAGAGCAGGTTAATGAGTGAGAGAGCAGGTTAATGAGTTAGAGAGTAGCTTGATGGGTGAGAGAGCAGGTTAATGAGTGAGAGAGCAGGTTAATGAGTGAGAGAGCAGGTTGATGAGTGAGAGAGCAGGTTAATGAGTGACAGATAGTTTAATGAGTGAGAGAGCAGGTTCATGAGTGAGGAGCAGGTTAATGTGTGAGAGAGCACGTTAATGAGTGACAGATAGGTTAATGAGTTAAAGAGTAGCTTGATGAGTGAGAGAGCAGGTTAATGAGTGACAGATAGTTTAATGAGTGAGAGAGCAGGTTAATGAGTGAGCGAGCAGGTTAATGAGTGATAGAATCGTTAATGAGTTAGAGAGTAGCTTGATGGATGAGAGAGCAGGTTAATGAGTGAGAGAGCAGGTTAATGAGTGAGAGAGCAGGTTGATGTGTGAGAGAGCAGGTTAATGTGTGAGAGAGCACGTTAATGAGTGACAGATAGGTTAATGAGTTAGAGAGTAGCTTGATGAGTGAGAGAGCAGGTTAATGAGTGAGAGAGTCGGTCAATGTGTGAGAGAGCAGGTTAATGAGTGAGAGAGCTGTTTAATGAGTGAGAGAGCAGGTTAATGAGTGAGGGAGCAGGTTAATGACTGAGAGAGTAAGTTAATGAGTGAAAGAGACAATTACTGAGTGAGAGAGCAGGTTAATGAGTGAGAGCAGGTTAATGAGTGAGAAAGCAGGTTAATGATTGAGAGAGTAGGTTAATGAGTGAGAGAGAAGGTTGAAGAGTGAGACAGCAGGTAAATGATTGAGAGAGTAGGTTAATGAGTGAGAGAGCCGGTTAATGAGTGAGAGAGCAGGTTAATGAGTGAGAGAGCAGGTTAATGAGTGAGAGAGCAGGTTAATGATTGAGGGAGCAGTTTAATGAGTGAGAGAGCAGGTTAATGAGTGCGAGAGCAGGTTAATGAGTGAGAGAGCACGTTAATGAGTGAGAGCAGGTTCATGAGTGAAAGAGCAGGTTAATGAGTGAGAGAGCAGGTTAATGAGTGAGATAGCAGGTTAATGAGAGATAGATAGGTTAATGAGTTAGAGAGTAGCTTGATGGGTGAGAGAGCAGGTTAATGAGTGAGAGAGCAGGTTAATGAGTGAGAGAGCAGGTTGATGAGTGAGAGAGCAGGTTAATGAGTGACAGATAGTTCAATGAGTGAGAGAGCAGGTTCATGAGTGAAAGAGCAGGTTAATGTGTGAGAGCATGTTCATGAGTGAAAGAGCAGGTTAATGAGTGAGAGAGCAGGTTAATGAGTGAGAGAGCAGGTTAATGAGTGATAGATAGGTTAATGAGTTAGAGAGTAGCTTGATGGGTGAGAGAGCAGGTTCATGAGTGAGAGAGCAGGTTAATGAGAGAGAGAGCAGGTTAATGAGTGACAGATATTTTAATGAGTGAGAGAGCAGGTTCATGAGTGAGAGAGCAGGTTAATGAGTGAGAGAGCAGGTTGATGAGTGAGAGAGCAGGTTAATGAGTGACAGATAGTTTAATGAGTGAGAGAGCAGGTTAATGATTGAGGGAGCAGGTTGATGAGTGAGAGAGCAGGTTAATGAGTGAGAGAGCAGGTTAATGAGTGCGAGAGCTGGTTAATGAGTTAGAGAGTAGCTTGATGGGTGAGAGAGCAGGTTAATGAGTGAGGGAGCAGGTTAATGAGTGAGAGAGCAGGTTGATGAGTGAGAGAGCAGGTTAATGAGTGACAGATAGTTTAATGAGTGAGAGAGCAGGTTCATGAGTGAGAGAGCAGGTTAATGTGTGAGAGAGCACGTTAATGAGTGACAGATAGGTTAATGAGTTAGAGAGTAGCTTGATGAGTGAGAGAGCAGGTTAATGAGTTACAGATAGTTTAATGAGTGAGAGAGCAGGTTAATGAGTGGGAGAGCAGGTTAATGAGTGAGAGAGCTGGTTAATGACTGAGAGAGCAGGTTAATGAGTGACAGATAGGTTAATGAGTTAGAAAGTATCTTGATAGATGAGAGAGCAGGTTAATGAGTGAGAGAGCAGGTTAATGAGTGAGAGAGCAGTTTGATGTGTGAGAGAGCAGGTTAATGTGTGAGAGAGCACGTTAATGAGTGACAGATAGGTTAATGATTTAGAGAGTAGCTTGATGAGTCAGAGAGCAGGTTAATGAGTGAGAGAGTCGGTCAATGTGTGAGAGAGCAGGTTAATGAGTGAGAGAGCAGTTTAATGAGTGAGAGAGCAGGTTAATGAGTGAGGGAGCAGGTTAATGACTGAGAGAGTAAGGTAATGAGTGAAAGAGACAATTAATGAGTGAGAGAGCAGGTTAATGAGTGAGAGAAGGTTAATGAGTGAGACAGCAGGTTAATGATTGAGAGAGTAGGTTAATGAGTGAGAGAGAAGGTTGAAGAGTGAGACAGCAGGTTAATGATTGAGAGAGTAGGTTAATGAGTGAGAGAGCATGTTAATGAGTGAGAGAGCAGGTTAATGAGTCAGAGAGCAGGTTAATGAGTGAGAGCAGGTTAATGAGTGAGAGAGCAGGTTAATGATTGAGGGAGCAGGTTGATGAGTGATAGATAGGTTAATGAGTTAGAGAGTAGCTTGATGGGTGAGAGAGCAGGTTCATGAGTGAGAGAGCAGGTTAATGAGTGAGAGAGCAGGTTAATGAGTGACAGATATTTTAATGAGTGAGAGAGCAGGTTCATGAGTGAGAGAGCAGGTTAATGGGTGAGAGAGCAGGTTGATGAGTGAGAGAGCAGGTTAATGAGTGACAGATAGTTTAATGAGTGAGAGAGCAGGTTAATGATTGAGGGAGCAGGTTGATGAGTGAGAGAGCAGGTTAATGAGTGAGAGAGCAGGTTAATGAGTGAGAGAGCTGGTTAATGAGTTAGAGAGTAGCTTGATGAGTGAGAGAGCAGGTTAATGAGTGAGGGAGCAGGTTAATGAGTGAGAGAGCAGGTTGATGAGTGAGAGAGCAGGTTAATGAGTGACAGATAGTTTAATGAGTGAGAGAGCAGGTTCATGAGTGAGAGAGCAGGTTAATGTGTGAGAGAGCACGTTAATGAGTGACAGATAGGTTAATGAGTTAGAGAGTAGCTTGATGAGTGAGAGAGCAGGTTAATGAGTGACAGATAGTTTAATGATTGAGAGAGCAGGTTAATGAGTGGGAGAGCAGGTTAATGAGTGAGAGAGCAGGTTAATGACTGAGAGAGCAGGTTAATGAGTGATAGATAGGTTAATGAGTTAGAAAGTAGCTTGATAGATGAGAGAGCAGGTTAATGAGTGAGAGAGCAGTTTGATGTGTGAGAGAGCAGGTTAATGTGTGAGAGAGCACGTTAATGAGTGACAGATAGGTTAATGAGTTAGAGAGTAGCTTGATGAGTGAGAGAGCAGGTTAATGAGTGAGAGAGTCGGTCAATGTGTGAGAGAGCAGGTTAATGAGTGAGAGAGCAGGTTAATGAGTGAGAGAGCAGTTTAATGAGTGAGAGAGCAGGTTAATGAGTGAGAGAGCAGGTTAATGAGTGAGAGCAGGTTAATGAGTGAGACAGCAGGTTAATGATTGAGAGAGTAGGTTAATGAGTGAGAGAGAAGGTTGAAGAGTGAGAGAGCAGGTTAATGATTGAGAGAGTAGGTTAATGAGTGAGAGAGCAGGTTAATGAGTGAGAGAGCAGGTTAATGAGTCAGAGAGCAGGTTAATGAGTGAGAGCAGGTTAATGAGTGAGAGAGCAGGTTAATGATTGAGGGAGCAGGTTGATGAGTGAGAGAGCAGGTTAATGAGTGCGAGAGCAGGTTAATGAGTGAGAGAGCACGTTAATGAGTGAGAGCAGGTTCATGAGTGAAAGAGCAGGTTAATGAGTGAGAGAGCAGGTTAATGAGTGATAGATAGGTTAATGAGATAGAGAGTAGCTTGATGGCTGAGAGAGCAGGTTAATGAGTGAGAGAGCAGGTTAATGAGTGAGAGAGCAGGTTAATGAGTGACAGATATTTTAATGAGTGAGAGAGCAGGTTCATGAGTGAGAGAGCAGGTTGATGAGTGAGAGCGCAGGTTAATGAGTGACAGCTAGTTTAATGAGTGAGAGAGCAGGTTAATGATTGAGGGAGCATGTTGATGAGTGAGAGAGCAGGTTAATGAGTGAGAGAGCAGGTTAATGAGTTATAGAGTAGCTTGATGGGTGAGAGAGCAGGTTAATGAGTGAGAGAGCAGGTTAATGAGTGTGAGAGCAGGTTGATGAGTGAGAGAGCAGGTTAATGAGTGACAGATAGTTTAATGAGTGAGAGAGCAGGTTCATGAGTGAGGAGCAGGTTAATGTGTGAGAGAGCACGTTAATGAGTGACAGATAGGTTAATGAGTTAGAGAGTAGCTTGATGAGTGAGAGAGCAGGTTAATGAGTGACAGATAGTTTAATGAGTGAGAGAGCAGGTTAATGAGTGAGCGAGCAGGTTAATGAGTGATAGAATCGTTAATGAGTTATAGAGTAGCTTGATGGATGAGAGAGCAGGTTAATGAGTGAGAGAGCAGGTTAATGAGTGAGAGAGCAGGTTGATGAGTGAGAGAGCAGGTTAATGAGTGAGAGAGTCAGTCAATGTGTGAGAGAGCAGGTTAATGAGTGAGAGAGCAGTTTAATGAGTGAGAGAGCAGGTTAATGAGTGAGGGAGCAGGTTAATGACCGAGAGAGTAAGTTAATGAGTGAAAGAGACAATTAATGAGTGAGAGAGCAGGTTAATGAGTGAGAGCAGGTTAATGAGTGAGACAGCAGGTTAATGATTGAGAGAGTAGGTTAATGAGTGAGAGAGAAGGTTGAAGAGTGAGAGAGCAGGTAAATGATTGAGAGAGTAGGTTAATGAGTGAGAGAGCCGGTTAATGAGTGAGAGAGCAGGTTAATGAGTGAGAGAGCAGGTTAATAATTGAGGGAGCAGTTTAATGAGTGAGAGAGCAGGTTAATGAGTGAGGGAGCAGGGTAATGACTGAGAGAGTAAGTTAATGAGTGAAAGAGACAATTAATGTGTGAGAGAGCAGGTTAATGAGTGAGAGCAGGTTAATGAGTGAGACAGCAGGTTAATGGTTGAGAGAGTTGGTTAATGAGTGAGAGAGAAGGTTGAAGAGTGAGAGAGCAGGTAAATGATTGAGAGAGCAGGTTAATGAGTGAGAGAGCAGGTTAATGAGTGAGAGAGCAGGTTGATGAGTGAGAGAGCAGGTTAATGATTGAGGGAGCAGATTGATGAGTGAGAGAGCAGGTTAATGAGTGCGAGAGCAGGTTAATGAGTGAGAGAGCACGTTAATGAGTGAGAGCAGGTTCATGAGTGAAAGAGCAGGTTAATGAGTGAGAGAGCAGGTTAATGAGTGAGATAGCAGGTTAATGAGAGATAGATAGGTTAATGAGTTAGAGAGTAGCTTGATGGGTGAGAGAACAGGTTAATGAGTGAGAGAGCAGGTTAATGAGTGAGAGAGCAGGTTGATAAGTGAGAGAGCAGGTTAATGAGTGACAGATAGTTCAATGAGTGAGAGAGCAGGTTCATGAGTGAAAGAGCAGGTTAATGAGTGAGAGCATGTTCATGAGTGAAAGTGCAGGTTAATGAGTGAGAGAGCAGGTTAATGAGTGAGAGAGCATGTTAATGAGTGATAGATAGGTTAATGAGTTAGAGAGTAGCTTGATGGGTGAGAGAGCAGGTTCATGAGTGAGAGAGCAGGTTAATGAGTGAGAGAGCAGGTTAATGAGTGACAGATATTTTAATGAGTGAGAGAGCAGGTTCATGAGTGAGAGAGCAGGTTAATGAGTGAGAGAGCAGGTTGATGAGTGAGAGAGCAGGTTAATGAGTGACAGATAGTTTAATGAGTGAGAGAGCAGGTTAATGATTGAGGGAGCAGGTTGATGAGTGAGAGAGCTGGTTAATGAGTTAGAGAGTAGCTTGATGGGTGAGAGAGCAGGTTAATGAGTGAGGGAGCAGGTTAATGAGTGAGAGAGCAGGTTGATGAGTGAGAGAGCAGGTTAATGAGTGACAGATAGTTTAAAGAGTGAGAGAGCAGGTTCATGAGTGAGAGAGCAGGTTAATGTGTGAGAGAGCACGTTAATGAGTGACAGATAGGTTAATGAGTTAGAGAGTAGCTTGGTGAGTGAGAGAGCAGGTTAATGAGTGACAGATAGTTTAATGAGTGAGAGAGCAGGTTAATGAGTGGGAGAGCAGGTTAATGAGTGAGAGAACAGGTTAATGACTGAGAGAGCAGGTTAATGAGTGATAGATAGGTTAATGAGTTAGAAAGTAGCTTGATAGATGAGAGTGCAGGTTAAGGAGTGAGAGAGCAGGTTAATGAGTGAGAGAGCAGTTTGATGTGTGAGAGAGCAGGTTAATGTGTGAGAGAGCACGTTAATGAGTGACAGATAGGTTAATGAGTAAGAGAGTAGCTTGATGAGTGAGAGAGCAGGTTAATGAGTGAGAGAGTCGGTCAATGTGTGAGAGAGCAGGTTAATGAGTGAGAGAGCAGTTTAATGAGTGAGAGAGCAGGTTAATGAGTGAGGGAGCAGGTTAATGACTGAGAGAGTAAGTTAATGAGTGAAAGAGACAATTAATGAGTGAGAGAGCAGGTTAATGAGTGAGAGCAGGTTAATGAGTGAGACAGCAGGTTAATGATTGAGAGAGCAGGTTAATGAGTGAGAGCAGGTTAATGAGTGAGACAGCAGGTTAATGATTGAGAGAGTAGGTTAATGAGTGAGAGAGAAGGTTGAAGAGTGAGAGAGCAGGTTAATGATTGAGAGAGTAGGTTAATGAGTGAGAGAGCATGTTAATGAGTGAGAGAGCAGGTTAATGAGTCAGAGAGCAGGTTAATGAGTGAGAGCAGGTTAATGAGTGAGAGAGCAGGTTAATGATTGAGGGAGCAGGTTGATGAGTGAGAGAGCAGGTTAATGAGTGCGAGAGCAGGTTAATGAGTGAGAGAGCACGTTAATGAGTGAGAGCAGGTTCATGAGTGAAAGAGCAGGTTAATGTGTGAGAGAGCAGGTTAATGAGTGAGATAGCAGGTTAATGAGTGATAGATAGGTTGATGAGTGAGAGAGCAGGTTAATGATTGAGGGAGCAGATTGATGAGTGAGAGAGCAGGTTAATGAGTGCGAGAGCAGGTTAATGAGTGAGGGAGCAGTTTAATGAGTGAGAGAGCAGGTTAATGAGTGAGGGAGCAGGGTAATGACTGAGAGAGTAAGTTAATGAGTGAAAGAGACAATTAATGTGTGAGAGAGCAGGTTAATGAGTGAGAGCAGGTTAATGAGTGAGACAGCAGGTTAATGGTTGAGAGAGTAGGTTAATGAGTGAGAGAGAAGGTTGAAGAGTGAGAGAGCAGGTAAATGATTGAGAGAGCAGGTTAATGAGTGAGAGAGCAGGTTAATGAGTGAGAGAGCAGGTTGATGAGTGAGAGAGCAGGTTAATGATTGAGGGAGGAGATTGATGAGTGAGAGAGCAGGTTAATGAGTGCGAGAGCAGGTTAATGAGTGAGAGAGCACGTTAATGAGTGAGAGCAGGTTCATGAGTGAAAGAGCAGGTTAATGAGTGAGAGAGCTGGTTAATGAGTGAGATAGCAGGTTAATGAGAGATAGATAGGTTAATGAGTTAGAGAGTAGCTTGATGGGTGAGAGAACAGGTTAATGAGTGAGAGAGCAGGTTAATGAGTGAGAGAGCAGGTTGATAAGTGAGAGAGCAGGTTAATGAGTGACAGATAGTTCAATGAGTGAGAGAGCAGGTTCATGAGTGAAAGAGCAGGTTAATGAGTGAGAGCATGTTCATGAGTGAAAGTGCAGGTTAATGAGTGAGAGAGCAGGTTAATGAGTGAGAGAGCATGTTAATGAGTGATAGATAGGTTAATGAGTTAGAGAGTAGCTTGATGGGTGAGAGAGCAGGTTCATGAGTGAGAGAGCAGGTTAATGAGTGAGAGAGCAGGTTAATGAGTGACAGATATTTTAATGAGTGAGAGAGCAGGTTCATGAGTGAGAGAGCAGGTTAATGAGTGAGAGAGCAGGTTGATGAGTGAGAGAGCAGGTTAATGAGTGACAGATAGTTTAATGAGTGAGAGAGCAGGTTAATGATTGAGGGAGCAGGTTGATGAGTGAGAGACCAGGTTAATGAGTGAGAGAGCAGGTTAATGAGTGAGAGAGCTGGTTAATGAGTTAGAGAGTAGCTTGATGGGTGAGAGAGCAGGTTAATGAGTGAGGGAGCAGGTTAATGAGTGAGAGAGCAGGTTGGTGAGTGAGAGAGCAGGTTAATGAGTGACAGATAGTTTAATGAGTGAGAGAGCAGGTTCATGAGTGAGAGAGCAGGTTAATGTGTGAGAGAGCACGTTAATGAGTGACAGATAGGTTAATGAGTTAGAGAGTAGCTTGGTGAGTGAGAGAGCAGGTTAATGAGTGACAGATAGTTTAATGAGTGAGAGAGCAGGTTAATGAGTGGGAGAGCAGGTTAATGAGTGAGAGAACAGGTTAATGACTGAGAGAGCAGGTTAATGAGTGATAGATAGGTTAATGAGTTAGAAAGTAGCTTGATAGATGAGAGAGCAGGTTAATGAGTGAGAGAGCAGGTTAATGAGTGAGAGAGCAGTTTGATGTGTGAGAGAGCAGGTTAATGTGTGAGAGAGCACGTTAATGAGTGACAGATAGGTTAATGAGTTAGAGAGTAGCTTGATGAGTGAGAGAGCAGGTTAATGAGTGAGAGAGTCGGTCAATGTGTGAGAGAGCAGGTTAATGAGTGAGAGAGCAGTTTAATGAGTGAGAGAGCAGGTTAATGAGTGAGGGAGCAGGTTAATGACTGAGAGAGTAAGTTAATGAGTGAAAGAGACAATTAATGAGTGAGAGAGCAGGTTAATGAGTGAGAGCAGGTTAATGAGTGAGACAGCATGTTAATGATTGAGAGAGTAGGTTAATGAGTGAGAGAGAAGGTTGAAGAGTGAGAGAGCAGGTTAATGATTGAGAGAGTAGGTTAATGAGTGAGAGAGCATGTTAATGAGTGAGAGAGCAGGTTAATGAGTCAGAGAGCAGGTTAATGAGTGAGAGCAGGTTAATGAGTGCGAGAGCAGGTTAATGAGTGAGAGAGCACGTTAATGAGTGAGAGCAGGTTCATGAGTGAAAGAGCAGGTTAATGTGTGAGAGAGCAGGTTAATGAGTGAGATAGCAGGTTAATGAGTGATAGATAGGTTGATGAGTGAGAGAGCAGGTTAATGATTGAGGGAGCAGATTGATGAGTGAGAGAGCAGGTTAATGATTGAGGGAGCAGATTGATGAGTGAGAGAGCAGGTTAATGAGTGCGAGAGCAGGTTAATGAGTGAGAGAGCACGTTAATGAGTGAGAGCAGGTTCATGAGTGAAAGAGCAGGTTAATGAGTGAGAGAGCAGGTTAATGAGTGAGATAGCAGGTTAATGAGAGATAGATAGGTTAATGAGTTAGAGAGTAGCTTGATGGGTGAGAGAGCAGGTTGATGAGTGAGAGAGCAGGTTAATGAGTGAGAGAGCAGGTTGATGAGTGAGAGAGCAGGTTAATGATTGAGGGAGCAGATTGATGAGTGAGAGAGCAGGTTAATGAGTGCGAGAGCAGGTTAATGAGTGAGAGAGCACGTTAATGAGTGAGAGCAGGTTCATGAGTGAAAGAGCAGGTTAATGAGTGAGAGAGCAGGTTAATGAGTGAGATAGCAGGTTAATGAGAGATAGATAGGTTAATGAGTTAGAGAGTAGCTTGATGGGTGAGAGAGCAGGTTAATGAGTGAGAGAGCAGGTTAATGAGTGTGAGAGCAGGTTGATGAGTGAGAGAGCAGGTTAATGAGTGACAGTTTAATGAGTGAGAGAGCAGGTTCATGAGTAAGAGAGCAGGTTAATGAGTGAGAGAGCACGTTGATGAGTGAGAGAGCAGGTTAATGAGTGACAGATAGTTTAATGAGTGAGAGAGCAGGTTAATGATTGAGGGAGCAGGTTGATGAGTGAGAGAGCAGGTTAATGTGTGAGAGAGCATGTTAATGAGTGAGAGTGCAGGTTAATGAGTGATAGATAGGTTAATGAGTTAGAGAGTAGTTTGATGGGTGTGCGAGCAGGTTAATGAGTGAGAGAGCAGGTTAATTATTGAGAGAGCAGGTTAATGTGTGGGAGAGCACGTTCATGATTGACAGATAGGTTAATGAGTTAGAGAGTAGCTTGATGAGTGAGAGAGCAGGTTAATGAGTGAGAGAGCAGGTTAATGACTGAGAGAGCAGGTTAATGAGTGAAAGATAGGTTAATGAGTTAGAAAGTAGCTTGATAGATGAGAGAGCAGGTTAATGAGTGAGAGAGCAGGTTAATGAGTGAGAGAGCAGTTTGATGTGTGAGAGAGCAGGTTAATGTGTGAGAGAGCACGTTAATGAGTGACAGATAGGTTAATGAGTTAGAGAGTAGCTTGATGAGTGAGAGAGCAGGTTAATGAGTGAGAGCAGGTTAATGAGTGAGACAGCAGGTTAATGATTGAGAGAGTAGGTTAATGAGTGAGAGAGAAGGTTGAAGAGTGAGAGAGCAGGTTAATGATTGAGAGAGTAGGTTAATGAGTGAGAGAGCAGGTTAATGAGTGAGAGAGCAGGTTAATGAGTCAGAGAGCAGGTTAATGAGTGAGAGCAGGTTAATGAGTGAGAGAGCAGGTTAATGATTGAGGGAGCAGGTTGATGAGTGAGAGAGCAGGTTAATGAGTGCGAGAGCAGGTTAATGAGTGAGAGAGCACGTTAATGAGTGAGAGCAGGTTCATGAGTGAAAGAGCAGGTTAATGAGTGAGAGAGCAGGTTAATGAGTGATAGATAGGTTAATGAGATAGAGAGTAGCTTGATGGCTGAGAGAGCAGGTTAATGAGTGAGAGAGCAGGTTAATGAGTGAGAGAGCAGGTTAATGAGTGACAGATATTTTAATGAGTGAGAGAGCAGGTTCATGAGTGAGAGAGCAGGTTGATGAGTGAGAGCGCAGGTTAATGAGTGACAGCTAGTTTAATGAGTGAGAGAGCAGGTTAATGATTGAGGGAGCATGTTGATGAGTGAGAGAGCAGGTTAATGAGTGAGAGAGCAGGTTAATGAGTTATAGAGTAGCTTGATGGGTGAGAGAGCAGGTTAATGAGTGAGAGAGCAGGTTAATGAGTGTGAGAGCAGGTTGATGAGTGAGAGAGCAGGTTAATGAGTGACAGATAGTTTAATGAGTGAGAGAGCAGGTTCATGAGTGAGGAGCAGGTTAATGTGTGAGAGAGCACGTTAATGAGTGACAGATAGGTTAATGAGTTAGAGAGTAGCTTGATGAGTGAGAGAGCAGGTTAATGAGTGACAGATAGTTTAATGAGTGAGAGAGCAGGTTAATGAGTGAGCGAGCAGGTTAATGAGTGATAGAATCGTTAATGAGTTAGAGAGTAGCTTGATGGATGAGAGAGCAGGTTAATGAGTGAGAGAGCAGGTTAATGAGTGAGAGAGCAGGTTGATGAGTGAGAGAGCAGGTTAATGAGTGAGAGAGTCAGTCAATGTGTGAGAGAGCAGGTTAATGAGTGAGAGAGCAGTTTAATGAGTGAGAGAGCAGGTTAATGAGTGAGGGAGCAGGTTAATGACCGAGAGAGTAAGTTAATGAGTGAAAGAGACAATTAATGAGTGAGAGAGCAGGTTAATGAGTGAGAGCAGGTTAATGAGTGAGACAGCAGGTTAATGATTGAGAGAGTAGGTTAATGAGTGAGAGAGAAGGTTGAAGAGTGAGAGAGCAGGTAAATGATTGAGAGAGTAGGTTAATGAGTGAGAGAGCCGGTTAATGAGTGAGAGAGCAGGTTAATGAGTGAGAGAGCAGGTTAATAATTGAGGGAGCAGTTTAATGAGTGAAAGAGCAGGTTAATGAGTGAGGGAGCAGGGTAATGACTGAGAGAGTAAGTTAATGAGTGAAAGAGACAATTAATGTGTGAGAGAGCAGGTTAATGAGTGAGAGCAGGTTAATGAGTGAGACAGCAGGTTAATGGTTGAGAGAGTTGGTTAATGAGTGAGAGAGAAGGTTGAAGAGTGAGAGAGCAGGTAAATGATTGAGAGAGCAGGTTAATGAGTGAGAGAGCAGGTTAATGAGTGAGAGAGCAGGTTGATGAGTGAGAGAGCAGGTTAATGATTGAGGGAGCAGATTGATGAGTGAGAGAGCAGGTTAATGAGTGCGAGAGCAGGTTAATGAGTGAGAGAGCACGTTAATGAGTGAGAGCAGGTTCATGAGTGAAAGAGCAGGTTAATGAGTGAGAGAGCAGGTTAATGAGTGAGATAGCAGGTTAATGAGAGATAGATAGGTTAATGAGTTAGAGAGTAGCTTGATGGGTGAGAGAACAGGTTAATGAGTGAGAGAGCAGGTTAATGAGTGAGAGAGCAGGTTGATAAGTGAGAGAGCAGGTTAATGAGTGACAGATAGTTCAATGAGTGAGAGAGCAGGTTCATGAGTGAAAGAGCAGGTTAATGAGTGAGAGCATGTTCATGAGTGAAAGTGCAGGTTAATGAGTGAGAGAGCAGGTTAATGAGTGAGAGAGCATGTTAATGAGTGATAGATAGGTTAATGAGTTAGAGAGTAGCTTGATGGGTGAGAGAGCAGGTTCATGAGTGAGAGAGCAGGTTAATGAGTGAGAGAGCAGGTTAATGAGTGACAGATATTTTAATGAGTGAGAGAGCAGGTTCATGAGTGAGAGAGCAGGTTAATGAGTGAGAGAGCAGGTTGATGAGTGAGAGAGCAGGTTAATGAGTGACAGATAGTTTAATGAGTGAGAGAGCAGGTTAATGATTGAGGGAGCAGGTTGATGAGTGAGAGAGCTGGTTAATGAGTTAGAGAGTAGCTTGATGGGTGAGAGAGCAGGTTAATGAGTGAGGGAGCAGGTTAATGAGTGAGAGAGCAGGTTGATGAGTGAGAGAGCAGGTTAATGAGTGACAGATAGTTTAAAGAGTGAGAGAGCAGGTTCATGAGTGAGAGAGCAGGTTAATGTGTGAGAGAGCACGTTAATGAGTGACAGATAGGTTAATGAGTTAGAGAGTAGCTTGGTGAGTGAGAGAGCAGGTTAATGAGTGACAGATAGTTTAATGAGTGAGAGAGCAGGTTAATGAGTGGGAGAGCAGGTTAATGAGTGAGAGAACAGGTTAATGACTGAGAGAGCAGGTTAATGAGTGATAGATAGGTTAATGAGTTAGAAAGTAGCTTGATAGATGAGAGTGCAGGTTAATGAGTGAGAGAGCAGGTTAATGAGTGAGAGAGCAGTTTGATGTGTGAGAGAGCAGGTTAATGTGTGAGAGAGCACGTTAATGAGTGACAGATAGGTTAATGAGTTAGAGAGTAGCTTGATGAGTGAGAGAGCAGGTTAATGAGTGAGAGAGTCGGTCAATGTGTGAGAGAGCAGGTTAATGAGTGAGAGAGCAGTTTAATGAGTGAGAGAGCAGGTTAATGAGTGAGGGAGCAGGTTAATGACTGAGAGAGTAAGTTAATGAGTGAAAGAGACAATTAATGAGTGAGAGAGCAGGTTAATGAGTGAGAGCAGGTTAATGAGTGAGACAGCAGGTTAATGATTGAGAGAGCAGGTTAATGAGTGAGAGCAGGTTAATGAGTGAGACAGCAGGTTAATGATTGAGAGAGTAGGTTAATGAGTGAGAGAGAAGGTTGAAGAGTGAGTGAGCAGGTTAATGATTGAGAGAGTAGGTTAATGAGTGAGAGAGCATGTTAATGAGTGAGAGAGCAGGTTAATGAGTCAGAGAGCAGGTTAATGAGTGAGAGCAGGTTAATGAGTGAGAGAGCAGGTTAATGATTGAGGGAGCAGGTTGATGAGTGAGAGAGCAGGTTAATGAGTGCGAGAGCAGGTTAATGAGTGAGAGAGCACGTTAATGAGTGAGAGCAGGTTCATGAGTGAAAGAGCAGGTTAATGTGTGAGAGAGCAGGTTAATGAGTGAGATAGCAGGTTAATGAGTGATAGATAGGTTGATGAGTGAGAGAGCAGGTTAATGATTGAGGGAGCAGATTGATGAGTGAGAGAGCAGGTTAATGAGTGCGAGAGCAGGTTAATGAGTGAGGGAGCAGTTTAATGAGTGAGAGTGCAGGTTAATGAGTGAGGGAGCAGGGTAATGACTGAGAGAGTAAGTTAATGAGTGAAAGAGACAATTAATGTGTGAGAGAGCAGGTTAATGAGTGAGAGCAGGTTAATGAGTGAGACAGCAGGTTAATGGTTGAGAGAGTAGGTTAATGAGTGAGAGAGAAGGTTGAAGAGTGAGAGAGCAGGTAAATGATTGAGAGAGCAGGTTAATGAGTGAGAGAGCAGGTTAATGAGTGAGAGAGCAGGTTGATGAGTGAGAGAGCACGTTAATGATTGAGGGAGGAGATTGATGAGTGAGAGAGCACGTTAATGAGTGAGAGCAGGTTCATGAGTGAAAGAGCAGGTTAATGAGTGAGAGAGCAGGTTAATGAGTGAGATAGCAGGTTAATGAGAGATAGATAGGTTAATGAGTTAGAGAGTAGCTTGATGGGTGAGAGAACAGGTTAATGAGTGAGAGAGCAGGTTAATGAGTGAGAGAGCAGGTTGATAAGTGAGAGAGCAGGTTAATGAGTGACAGATAGTTCAATGAGTGAGAGAGCAGGTTCATGAGTGAAAGAGCAGGTTAATGAGTGAGAGCATGTTCATGAGTGAAAGTGCAGGTTAATGAGTGAGAGAGCAGGTTAATGAGTGAGAGAGCATGTTAATGAGTGATAGATAGGTTAATGAGTTAGAGAGTAGCTTGATGGGTGAGAGAGCAGGTTCATGAGTGAGAGAGCAGGTTAATGAGTGAGAGAGCAGGTTAATGAGTGACAGATATTTTAATGAGTGAGAGAGCAGGTTCATGAGTGAGAGAGCAGGTTAATGAGTGAGAGAGCAGGTTGATGAGTGAGAGAGCAGGTTAATGAGTGACAGATAGTTTAATGAGTGAGAGAGCAGGTTAATGATTGAGGGAGCAGGTTGATGAGTGAGAGAGCAGGTTAATGAGTGAGAGAGCAGGTTAATGAGTGAGAGAGCTGGTTAATGAGTTAGAGAGTAGCTTGATGGGTGAGAGAGCAGGTTAATGAGTGAGGGAGCAGGTTAATGAGTGAGAGAGCAGGTTGGTGAGTGAGAGAGCAGGTTAATGAGTGACAGATAGTTTAATGAGTGAGAGAGCAGGTTCATGAGTGAGAGAGCAGGTTAATGTGTGAGAGAGCACGTTAATGAGTGACAGATAGGTTAATGAGTTAGAGAGTAGCTTGGTGAGTGAGAGAGCAGGTTAATGAGTGACAGATAGTTTAATGAGTGAGAGAGCAGGTTAATGAGTGGGAGAGCAGGTTAATGAGTGAGAGAACAGGTTAATGACTGAGAGAGCAGGTTAATGAGTGATAGATAGGTTAATGAGTTAGAAAGTAGCTTGATAGATGAGAGAGCAGGTTAATGAGTGAGAGAGCAGGTTAATGAGTGAGAGAGCAGTTTGATGTGTGAGAGAGCAGGTTAATGTGTGAGAGAGCACGTTAATGAGTGACAGATAGGTTAATGAGTTAGAGAGTAGCTTGATGAGTGAGAGAGCAGGTTAATGAGTGAGAGAGTCGGTCAATGTGTGAGAGAGCAGGTTAATGAGTGAGAGAGCAGTTTAATGAGTGAGAGAGCAGGTTAATGAGTGAGGGAGCAGGTTAATGACTGAGAGAGTAAGTTAATGAGTGAAAGAGACAATTAATGAGTGAGAGAGCAGGTTAATGAGTGAGAGCAGGTTAATGAGTGAGACAGCATGTTAATGATTGAGAGAGTAGGTTAATGAGTGAGAGAGAAGGTTGAAGAGTGAGAGAGCAGGTTAATGATTGAGAGAGTAGGTTAATGAGTGAGAGAGCATGTTAATGAGTGAGAGAGCAGGTTAATGAGTCAGAGAGCAGGTTAATGAGTGAGAGCAGGTTAATGAGTGAGAGAGCAGGTTAATGATTGAGGGAGCAGGTTGATGAGTGAGAGAGCAGGTTAATGAGTGCGAGAGCAGGTTAATGAGTGAGAGAGCACGTTAATGAGTGAGAGCAGGTTCATGAGTGAAAGAGCAGGTTAATGTGTGAGAGAGCAGGTTAATGAGTGAGATAGCAGGTTAATGAGTGATAGATAGGTTGATGAGTGAGAGAGCAGGTTAATGATTGAGGGAGCAGATTGATGAGTGAGAGAGCAGGTTAATGAGTGCGAGAGCAGGTTAATGAGTGAGAGAGCACGTTAATGAGTGAGAGCAGGTTCATGAGTGAAAGAGCAGGTTAATGAGTGAGAGAGCAGGTTAATGAGTGAGATAGCAGGTTAATGAGAGATAGATAGGTTAATGAGTTAGAGAGTAGCTTGATGGGTGAGAGAGCAGGTTGATGAGTGAGAGAGCAGGTTAATGAGTGAGAGAGCAGGTTGATGAGTGAGAGAGCAGGTTAATGATTGAGGGAGCAGATTGATGAGTGAGAGAGCAGGTTAATGAGTGCGAGAGCATGTTAATGAGTGAGAGAGCACGTTAATGAGTGAGAGCAGGTTCATGAGTGAAAGAGCAGGTTAATGAGTGAGAGAGCAGGTTAATGAGTGAGATAGCAGGTTAATGAGAGATAGATAGGTTAATGAGTTAGAGAGTAGCTTGATGGGTGAGAGAGCAGGTTAATGAGTGAGAGAGCAGGTTAATGAATGTGAGAGCAGGTTGATGAGTGAGAGAGCAGGTTAATGAGTGACAGTTTAATGAGTGAGAGAGCAGGTTCATGAGTAAGAGAGCAGGTTAATGAGTGAGAGAGCACGTTGATGAGTGAGAGAGCAGGTTAATGAGTGACAGATAGTTTAATGAGTGAGAGAGCAGGTTAATGATTGAGGGAGCAGGTTGATGAGTGAGAGAGCAGGTTAATGTGTGAGAGAGCATGTTAATGAGTGAGAGTGCAGGTTAATGAGTGATAGATAGGTTAATGAGTTAGAGAGTAGTTTGATGGGTGTGCGAGCAGGTTAATGAGTGAGAGAGCAGGTTAATTATTGAGAGAGCAGGTTAATGTGTGGGAGAGCACGTAAATGATTGACAGATAGGTTAATGAGTTAGAGAGTAGCTTGATGAGTGAGAGAGCAGGTTAATGAGTGAGAGAGCAGGTTAATCACTGAGAGAGCAGGTTAATGAGTGAAAGATAGGTTAATGAGTTAGAAAGTAGCTTGATAGATGAGAGAGCAGGTTAATGAGTGAGAGAGCAGGTTAATGAGTGAGAGAGCAGTTTGATGTGTGAGAGAGCAGGTTAATGTGTGAGAGAGCACGTTAATGAGTGACAGATAGGTTAATGAGTTAGAGAGTAGCTTGATGAGTGAGAGAGCAGGTTAATGAGTGAGAGAGTCGGTCAATGTGTGAGAGAGCAGGTTAATGAGTGAGAGAGCAGTTTAATGAGTGAGAGAGCAGGTTAATGAGTGAGGGAGCAGGTTAATGACTGAGAGAGTAAGTTAATGAGTGAAAGAGACAATTAATGAGTGAGAGAGCAGGTTAATGAGTGAGAGCAGGTTAATGAGTGAGACAGCAGGTTAATGATTGAGAGAGTAGGTTAATGAGTGAGAGAGAAGGTTGAAGAGTGAGAGAGCAGGTTAATGATTGAGAGAGTAGGTTAATGAGTGAGAGAGCATGTTAATGAGTGAGAGAGCAGGTTAATGAGTCAGAGAGCAGGTTAATGAGTGAGAGCAGGTTAATGAGTGAGAGAGCAGGTTAATGATTGAGGGAGCAGGTTGATGAGTGAGAGAGCAGGTTAATGAGTGCGAGAGCAGGTTAATGAGTGAGAGAGCACGTTAATGAGTGAGAGCAGGTTCATGAGTGAAAGAGCAGGTTAATGTGTGAGAGAGCAGGTTAATGAGTGAGATAGCAGGTTAATGAGTGATAGATAGGTTGATGAGTGAGAGAGCAGGTTAATGATTGAGGGAGCAGATTGATGAGTGAGAGAGCAGGTTAATGAGTGCGAGAGCAGGTTAATGAGTGAGAGAGCACGTTAATGAGTGAGAGCAGGTTCATGAGTGAAAGAGCAGGTTAATGAGTGAGAGAGCAGGTTAATGAGTGAGATAGCAGGTTAATGAGAGATAGATAGGTTAATGAGTTAGAGAGTAGCTTGATGGGTGAGAGAGCAGGTTGATGAGTGAGAGAGCAGGTTAATGAGTGAGAGAGCAGGTTGATGAGTGAGAGAGCAGGTTAATGATTGAGGGAGCAGATTGATGAGTGAGAGAGCAGGTTAATGAGTGCGAGAGCAGGTTAATGAGTGAGAGAGCACGTTAATGAGTGAGAGCAGGTTCATGAGTGAAAGAGCAGGTTAATGAGTGAGAGAGCAGGTTAATGAGTGAGATAGCAGGTTAATGAGAGATAGATAGGTTAATGAGTTAGAGAGTAGCTTGATGGGTGAGAGAGCAGGTTAATGAGTGAGAGAGCAGGTTAATGAGTGTGAGAGCAGGTTGATGAGTGAGAGAGCAGGTTAATGAGTGACAGATAGTTTAATGAGTGAGAGAGCAGGTTCATGAGTAAGAGAGCAGGTTAATGAGTGAGAGAGCACGTTGATGAGTGAGAGAGCAGGTTAATGAGTGACAGATAGTTTAATGAGTGAGAGAGCAGGTTAATGATTGAGAGAGCAGGTTGATGAGTGAGAGAGCAGGTTAATGTGTGAGAGAGCATGTTAATGAGTGAGAGTGCAGGTTAATGAGTGATAGATAGGTTAATGAGTTAGAGAGTAGTTTGATGGGTGTGAGAGCAGGTTAATGAGTGAGAGAGCAGGTTAATTATTGAGAGAGCAGGTTAATGTGTGGGAGAGCACGTTAATGAGTGACAGATAGGTTCATGAGTTAGAGAGTAGCTTGATGAGTGAGAGAGCAGGTTAATGAGTGAGAGAGCAGGTTAATGAGTGAGAGAGCAGGTTAATGAGTGGGAGAGCAGGTTAATGAGTGAGAGAGCAGGTTCATGAGTGTGAGAGCAGGTTAATGAGTGAGAGAGCAGGTTAATGAGTGAGAGTGCAGGTTAATGAGTGATTGATAGGTTAGTGAGTTAGAGAGTAGCTTGATGGGTGAGAGAGCAGGTTAATGAGTGAGGGAGCAGGTTAATGTGGGAGAGAGCACGTTAATGAGTGACAGATAGGTTAATGAGTTAGAGAGTAGCTTGATGAGTGAGAGAGCAGGTTAATGACTGAGAGAGTCGGTCAATGTGTGAGAGAGCAGGTTAATGAGTGAGAGAGCAGTTTAATGAGTGAGAGAGCAGGTTAATGAGTGAGAAAGTAAGTTAATGAGTGAAAGAGACAATTAATGAGTGAGAGAGCAGGTTAATGAGCGAGAGAAGTTTAATGAGTGAGAGATTAGCTTAATGAGTGAAAGAGATAATTAATGAGTGACAGAGCAGGTGAATGAGTGAGAGACCAGGTTAATGAGTGGGAGAGCAGGTTAATGAGTGCAAGAGCAGGTTAATGAGTAAGAGAGCAGATTAATGAGTGAGAGAGCACGTTAATGAGTGATAGATAGGTTAATGAGTTAGAGAGTAGCTTGATGGGTGAGAGAGCAGGTTAATGAGTGAGAGAGCAGGTTAATGAGTGAGAGAACAGGTTGATGAGTGAGAGAGCAGGTTAATGTGTGAGAGAGCACGTTAATGAGTGACAGATAGGTTAATGAGTTAGAGAGTAGCTTGATGAGTGAGAGAGCAGGTTAATGACTGAGAGAGTCAGTCAATGTGTGAGAGAGCAGGTTAATGAGTGAGAGAGCAGGTTAATGAGTGAGAGAGCAGGTTAATGAGTGAGAGAGTAAGTTAATGAGTGAAAGAGACAATTAATGAGTGAGAGAGCAGTTTAATGAGTGAGAGAAGGTTAATGAGTGAGAGATTAGTTTAATGAGTGAAAGAGACAATTAATGAGTGACAGAGCAGGTGAATGAGTGAGAGACCAGGTGAATGAGTGAGCGAGAAGGTTAATGAATGAGCGAGCAGGTTATTGAGTGAGTGCAGATTAATGAGTGAGAGAGTAAGTTGATGAGTGATAGAGCAGTTAAATGAGTGAGAATAGTGCAATGTGTGCGGGTGTACGTTAAATGAGTGAGGGAGGAGGTGATTTCGCCATATGTGAAGTGTTGCTCCGCCCAGCAGCAGTTTGGCCTGCCCTGCCTGGCCCTGTGGAAGTTGGGAATGGGGTGGGAGGTGCTGGGGTGTGTGGGATGCACAGAGTGCTGCAGATTCGTTTGGAGGTGGGGACAAGTGGTTGAGAAGGTTGGACTTATAAAACGGACAGGGAAGAGCGAGAAAGGGGAGTGATTGAACTTTCAAAGGGAGAAGGATCACATTTCCGAGGCCATTCAGTTTCCAGTCCAGTGTAACTGACAAGACGCGAAAAGTTTCCCCATAACTTTTCCAAAAGTTTTTTTTTTTCAATTATTATAGGAGTTTTGAGTTAAATTATCCACTTTTTTTTACTCTCAGACGTCGGGTGAAGGATAAGCCCCCCCACCCCAATACATCTGCTGAAACGTGAGTCATGCCCCCCCAGGATTTACTGGATTATCGAGCGGGGTTTGCGCCCCCGATCCCGCCGCACAAACCCAGACGGAGCGGCCGCCCGCAGGAGCGATTCCTCAAATGTGTGTTACTGGGGGACGGAGCGGTTGGCAAAACCAGCCTGGTCGTCAGTTACACCACCAATGGTTACCCAACCAAATATGTGCCCACCGCCTTTGATGACTTCTCGGGTGGGTATTTCAAATAAATGTCATCTTCCGGCAGTTTAAAGTGCTTTAAAAGTGGCAAACATGTTTGTTTTAATACTGTGTGTAAAATTAATTCTATGGGGATACTGGGGTGTGTGTGTCTTTTTAATACTGGAGGGATATTGGGGGGTGTGTGAGTGTCTTTTTAGTACTGGAGGGATATTGGGGTGTGTGTCTTTTTAAGACTGGAGGGATATTGGGGTGTGTGTCTTTTTAAGACTGAAAGGATATTGGGGTGTGTGTCTTTTTAAGACTGAAGGGATATTGGGGTGAGTGTCTTTTTAAGACTGAAGGGATATTGGGGTGTGTGTGTCTTTTTAAGACTGAAGGGATATTGGGGTGTGTGTGTGTCTTTTTAAGACTGGAGGGATATTGGGGTGTGTGTCTTTTTAGTACTGAAGGGATATTGGGGTGAGTGTCTTTTTAAGACTGGAGGGATATTGGGGTTTGTGTATTTTTAAGACTGAAGGGATATTGGGGTGTGTGTGTCTTTTTAAGACTGAAGGGATATTGGGGGGGGTGTCTTTTTAAGACTGAAGGGATATTGGGGTGAGTGTCTTTTTAAGACTGGAGGGATATTGGGGTGTGTGTGTCTTTTTAAGACTGGAGGGATATTGGGGTTTGTGTAGTTTTAAGACTGAAGGGATATTGGGGTTTGTGTATTTTTAAGACTGAAGGGATATTGGGGTGTGTGTCTTTTTAAGACTGGAGGGATATTGGGGTTTGTGTATTTTTAAGACTGAAGGGATATTGGGGTGTGTGTCTTTTTAAGACTGGAGGGATATTGGGGTTTGTGTATTTTTAAGACTGGAGGGATATTGGGGTTTGTGTATTTTTAAGGACGGAGGGATATTGGGGTGAGTGTCTTTTTAAGACTGAAGGGATATGGGGGGGGGTCTTTTTAAGACTGGAGGGATATTTGGGTGAGTGTGTCTTTTTAGTACTGGAGGGATATTGGGGTGTGTGTCTTTTTAAGACTGGAGGGATATTGGGGTGTGTGTCTTTTTAAGACTGGAGGGATATTGGGGTGTGTGTCTTTTTAAGACTGGAGGGATATTGGGGTTTGTGTCTTTTTAAGACTGAAGGGATATTGGGGTTTGTGTCTTTTTAAGACTGAAGGGATATTGGGTGGGGTGTCTTTTTAAGACTGGAGGGATATTGGGGTGTGTGTCTTTTTAAGACTAGAGGGATATTGGGGTGAGTGTCTTTTTAAGACTGGAGGGATATTGGGGTGAGTGTCTTTTTAAGACTGAAGGGATATTGGGGTGAGTGTCTTTTTAAGACTGAAGGGATATTGGGGTGAGTGTCTTTTTAAGACTGGAGGGATATTGCGGGGGGGTGTTTTAAATTGGAATAATTGGTTGGGAGTCTTCAGTTTCACCTCTCACACTTCAAAGGCAGCTCTGTGGCAGTGCAGCTCTGTGGCAGTGCAGCTCTGTGGCAGTGCAGCATTGCCTCAGTACTGCAGTGGTATGCCAGCGGTTAATGTGGAGTTATTTGGAGCGTAGTGTGAGCACTGCCTCAAACTCTGAACTGACGCAACAGTGAAATTCGGGTGTTTGAATGAGTGGAGTAGGAAAGAAGAACATGCGATTCTTAGTATCTTCTTTCTGTGTATGTACCACAATCTGTGACGTTTTAGCAAGCATGTTGACCTGTGCAAATGTGCTTTGTGTCAGTTTTGATTTTGATTTCTGTTTCGTTGTTTCCTGCTTGGATGTTCTTCTTAAACTTTAATTATAAATAGCAACAGAATGTGAAGATCCGAGTCCAAAAAAATGGCAGTATCTGCATGGGATAGACTGAGTAAAGCTCCTTCTACACTGCCCCCATCAAACACTCCCAGGACAGGTACAGCACAGGGTTAGATACAGAGTAAAACTCCCTCTACACTGTCCCCATCAAACACTCCCAGGACAGGTACAGCACGGGGTTAGATACAGAGTAAAGCTCCCTCTACACAGTCCCCATCAAACACTCCCAGGACAGGTACAGCACGGGGTTAGATACAGAGTCAGCTCCCTCTACACTGTCCCCATTAAACACTCCCAGGATAGGTACAGCACGGGGTTAGATACAGAGTAAAGCTGCCTCTACACTGACCCCATCAAACACTCCCAGGACAGGTACAGCACGGGGTTAGATACAGAGTAAAGCTTCCTCTACACTGTCCCCATCAAACACTCCCAGGACAGGTACAGCACGGGGTTAGATACAGAGTAAAGCTTCCTCTACACTGTCCCCATCAAACACTCCCAGGACAGGTACAGCACGGGGTTAGATACAGAGTAAAGCTCCCTCTACACTGTCCCCATCAAACACTCCCAGGACAGGTACAGCACGGGGTTAGATACAGAGTAAAACTCCCTCTACACTGTCCCCATCAAACACTCCCAGGACAGGTACAGCACGGGGTTAGATACAGAGTAAAGCTCCATCTACACTGTCCCCATCAAACACTCCCAGGACAGGTACAGCACGGGGTTAGGTACAGAGTATAGCTCCCTCTACACTGCCCCCATCAAACACTCCCAGGACAGGTACAGCATGGGGTTAGATACAGAGTAAAGCTCCCTCTACACTGTCCCCATCAAACACTCCCAGGACAGGTACAGCACGGGGTTAGATACAGAGTAAAGCTCCCTCTGCACTGTCCCAATCAAACACTCCCAGGACAGGTACAGCACGGGGTTAGGTACAGAGTATAGCTCCCTCTACACTGCCCCCATCAAACACTCCCAGGACAGGTACAGCATGGGGTTAGATACAGAGTAAAGCTCCCTCGACACTGTCCCCATCAAACACTCCCAGGACAGGTACAGCACTGGGTTAGATACAGAGTAAAGCTCCCTCTACACTGTCCCCATCAAACACTTGGTACAAAGCCCTTGGTACAAGACAGTGTCCAGGTGAGAGGGGATGGAGAAGAAGAGAAAATGGATGAGGAAGCAGAGTTTGAGTGACATTAAATCCGCTCTTTTTAAAAAGCTGTAGCCCGGAGCAACAGGAGCCTGGCGAAGGTGTGGAGTTCTGCACCTTTATTCTGGACAGCACAAAGGAATAGAACAGATTTTGGATTCTCTTATTGTGGTCAGGGATGTGTTGCCTGTGAGGGAGTAGATCGGATAGCAAATTCCCAAAAGCAAATTGAATAAATACCTGAAAAGGGGACGATGGGGAATGAGCAGGGAGTGTGGTGGTGACCAAGTGGAGAGCACTTTCAAAGGGACAGTAAAAGTGTGAAGGGTTGAATGGCCTTCTTGCCGTGACATACGATTTGAATTCCTACGAGGCCATGGTTGGATTCTGGAAATTCAAACAATGGGGAGAAGGAGCAGGAAGAGCATTTGGAGGAAATTCGAGGGGTCAAGAGTGGAGAGCTTCTGTGATGATTTACCAGGACAGCGAGGAGCAGCAAGATCCCAGGAGTGATCACAAGTGCTGAGGTAGCAGATGATAGATGAAAAGAGAAGGACGGAGACCTTCACCCGTCCCCACCAGTACTGTACCCCAGTGTTATACAGAGACAGACCGTCCCCACCAGTACTGTACCCCAGTGTTATACAGTGACAGACCCATCCCCACCAGTGCTGTACCCCAGTGTTATACAGAGACAGACCGTCCCCACCAGTACTGTACCCCAGTGTTATACAGTGACAGACCCGTCCCCACCAGTACTGTACCCCAGTGTTATACAGTGACAGACCCGTCCCCACCAGTACTGTGCCCCAGTGTGAGACAGTGACAGACCCGTCCCCACCAGTACTGTACCCCAGTGTTATACAGTGACAGACCCGTCCCCACCAGTACTGTACCCCAGTGTTATACAGTGACACACCCGTCCCCACCAGTACTGTACCCCAGTGTTATACAGTGACAGACCCGTCCCCACCAGTACTGTACCCTAGTGTTATACAGTGACTGACCCGTCCCCACCAGTACTGTACCCCAGTGTTATACAGTGACAGACCCGTCCCCACCAGTACTGTACCCCAGTGTTATACAGTGACAGACCCGTCCCCACCAGTACTGTACCCCAGTGTTATACAGTGACAGACCCGTCCCCACCAGTACTGTACCCCAGTGTTATACAGTGATAGACCCGTCCCCACCAGTACTGTACCCCAGTGTTATAGTGACAGACCCGTCCCCACCAGTACTGTACCCCAGTGTTACCCAGTGACAGACCCGTCCCCACCAGTACTGTACCCCAGTGTTATACAGTGACAGACCCGTCCCCACCTGTACTGTACCCCAGTGTTATACAGTGATAGACCCGTCCCCACCAGTACTGTACCCCAGTGTTATAGTGACAGACCCGTCCCCACCAGTACTGTACCCCAGTGTTACCCAGTGACAGACCCGTCCCCACCAGTACTGTACCCCAGTGTTATACAGTGACACCCGTCCCCACCAGTACTGTACCCCAGTGTTATACAGTGACAGACCCATCCCCACCAGTACTGTACCCCAGTGTTATACAGTGACAGACTTGTCCCCACCAGTACTGTACCCCAGTGTTATACAGTAACCGACCCATCCCCACCAGTACTATACCCCAGTGTTATACAGTAACAGACCCATCCCCACCAGTACTGTACCCCAGTGTTATACAGTGACAGACCCATCCCCAGCAGTACTGTACCCCGGTGCTATACAGTGACAGACCCGTCCCCACCAGTACTGTACCCCGGTGCTATACAGTGACATACCCGTCCCCACCAGTACTGTACCCCAGTGTTATACAGTGACAGACCCGTCCCCACCAGTACTGTACCCCAGTGTTATACAGTGACAGACCCGTCCCCACCAGTACTGTACCCCAGTGTTATACAGTGACAGACCCGTCCCCACCAGTACTGTACCCCAGTGTTATAGTGACCGACCCGTCCCCACCAGTAGTGTACCCCGGTGCTATATAGTGACAGACTGTCCCCACCAGTACTGTACCCCGGAGTTATACAGTGAAAGACCCATCCCCACCAGTACTGTACCCCAGTGTTATACAGTGACAGGCCCGTCCCCACCAGCACTCTACCCCAGTGTTATACAGTGATAGACACGTCCCCACCAGGACTGTACCCCAGTGTTATACAGTGACAGGCCCGTCCCCACCAGCACTGTACCCCAGTGTTGTACAGTGACAGATCCATCCCCACCAGTACTGTACCCCAGTGGTATACAGTGACAGGCCCGTCCCCACCAGCACTGTACCCCAGTGTTATACAGTGATAGACCCATCCCCACCAGTACTGTACCCCAGTGTTCTATAGTGACAGGCCCGTCCCCACCAGTACTATATTGTTATACAGTGACGTTGCAGGGTCTGAGTTTAATTTTAACCCTACTGACTTATTTAATAATAATAATAATCGCTATTGTCACAAATCGGCTTCAATCTTTAATATCAAAACCTCTGGTAGATTCATTGAGCTCGGGGGCCCTGCTTCGCTATGGTTATCGACTACACATGTTGTAATGTCAAGCTGGAGAACGGTTTCATACTGAATCGACTGTCAAAGTAACACAATGCGGTTCTGAATCGTTCCTCGCGGACCAGGCCCACTCTTGCTTCTGGATAGCAAAATGGCCGCCGTTTGTTACCCGCGGGCTGAGTTGATTGCCACACCTCGGGCGAGGTTGGGAAGGTGGATACCGTCAGCCGATGCGGGAATCGGACCTGCGTCGCTCTGCATCCCGAACCTGCTGTCTGGCCAACTGAGCTAAACCCAGCCTCTTTAACAATCAGTTCAAATCTGATGGTTGGGGGGGGGGGGGGGTTGGTGGGTGGGGGTGGGGGGTGGTTGGGGGGGTTGCAAATGTGGCCTTTCCGCAGTTTCTGTGACTGTCCTATGAAGACTGACGCTCTGGACAAGGCCATGAATCCCAGAACATCGTTTACCACCGGGGGAATGAGCACCAAACACCGCAATGCTAGTGCTTTGCGTAGCTCCACCTGCATAACAACAACAACTTGCATTTATGAAGGACTTTTGATGTAGTGAAACATGCCAAGATGTTTCACAGGAGCACTAGCCGGCTTTTGAGACCCAATGAGGAGGTGTTAGGCCCAGGGGCCCACAATTCTTGTCAAAGATTTGGGATTGAAGGATCATCTTTTCTTTTGGGGGTGGGGGGGGGGAAACAACGGTGGAAGGAGACCAGTTTTGGGGCGGGCCGTGTGGAGCTCCTCCCCGTGTCTGCGTGGGTCTCATCCCCACGACCCAAAGATGTGCAGGGTAGGTGGATTGGGCACGCTAAATTGCTCATTCATTAATTATTTATTTTTTTAAATTTAAGAATATCCATTTCATTTTTCCAATTAAGGGGCAATTTAGCGTGGCCAATCCACCTACCCTGCACATCTTTGGGTTGTGGGGACGAAACCCATGCAGACACGGGGAGAATGTGCAAACTCCACACGGACAGTGACCCAGAGCCGGGATCGAACCTGGGACCTCGGCGACGTGAGGCCGCAGGGCTAACCCACTGCGCCACCGTGCTGCCCTAAATTGCCCATTAATTGGAATTTTTTTTTAAAAAGATTTAGGGGAGGAATTCCAGAGCTTCTCGAATTGTACAGTACAGAAGAGGCCATTCGGCCCATCGGGTCTGCACCGACTGGGGTCTAGGCAGCTGAGGGTACGGCTGCCAATAGCGGAGCGAAAGAAATGGGTGGGGTGGTGAGCAGAGGGGGCTGAATTGGATCATGGAGGGTTGAGGGTCTAACGATGGTTACGGAGATAGAGAGAGGTGAGGCCTCAAGAGGGGTTCGAAAACGTGGCTTGAGAATTTTTCAATGGCAGAATTTCTTTTTGAGTGCGGTGTCGTCCATTCAACTTGCCTCTGAATCGCAGAGATTCACGGGTTCGAGTCCCGCTCCAGCCTTTGAGCACGGGAGTGCTGCACTGTTGGAGGCCCCATCTGGAAGCTCCGGGAGGAGGAGGAGGAGAGTGTGTGGAAGATCCCATGGCCACTATTTCAAAGCCAGGTTGTGGGGTGGCGGGGGGGGGCGGGGGGGGGGGTCGGGGGAGCAAGTTATCCCTGGTGACCCGGCCAATAATTATCCCTCAATCCACATCTCAAAAAGAAACAACAGATGACCTGGGTCATTATCACATACTCCCTGTGGGATCTTGCTGTGCTGCCGTTTTCCCTACATTACAACAATGACTACCCTTCGTAAAGCATTTCATTGGGTGTAAAGCACTTTGTGATGCCCGGTGGTCATGACGGGCCTGATCGACATTCAAACCTTAACCCGCTCCTCCTTGCATTATAAAACTTATCTCTTTGCCCAAGCTTTTGGTCACCCAGCCGAACACCTCCTCGTGTGCCTTGGTGCCAGGTTTAGTCTCGCTGACGCACTGGGCGGGGGGGGGGGGGGCAGCCGGGTGTGGTTTTGTTGCAAAAAGGCTCTCCATAAATGCCAGCTGTTGATGCCAGTGGCATCTTGGGGAGAAGTCCTGAGGTAGGTAGATACGCTGACAGTGCCCAGATCAACCCTCCCCATCTCAGATAATTGCTTTTCCAGCGTCGGCTGACTTTGGGGGAGATGGGGGGGTGGGTTGGGGGGGGGGGGTGTTGGTATCCAGTGCCCAGGTAGCCCACCCATTCCCTCACGGCTGAGCCCAGACAGTGGGGGGGGGCATGGTGGGCATTTCAACAAAGCAAGTTGGCATTGAGTGCCAGCCAATCTGAAGTGAAGACTCTCTAGCTGGGCTGACCCCATTCCACAGACGCCCCCCCCCCCCAACCCCTCCCTCCCTCGGGTCTTTTGGTCACCCTATCTGAATATCTCAGTTTGCCTTGACATCCGTACATTTTCTCGCCAACATGCACGGGGTCACTTTTAGTCAAGTCTGTTCGATAAATGCAAGTTTGTTGTTGCTACTGCTGATGATATCTTGGTGGAACGAGTCAGAAGATCGCTGGGTATGTGTTTGCAATGTCATTGTGCGAGCTGAGATCAATTAACTCAACAGAAACTCAAGGTCAGGCTTTGGGACTTCCCTGCCTCTGGTACATCAAAAGGGTGTTTGTTCTGCGTGAGTCACTGATACGCACCATAAGTACTGAGAGAGAGAGGGAGGGAGAGGGCGAGAGAGAGAGAGAGAGAGGGGGGCACCAGCTAAACTCAAATCTGCACGACCAATTTGACCTCCATCCTCCCAATCCTTTATCTAGCGAGTACCGGACCTTGACTCCCTCTATCTTTTTTTAACTGCTGCAGTCGCCTGGGGCCTGTTGCCTTTGATCTCTCGTGAGGCCTATTTACGCACAATCTCGCTGCCTCTGCGATACCGAGTCTAAAGTCTTTGTTTGCATGTGATGTGTCCCAGAACGGCTTTAGAAATAATCCACACATCCGTTCTTTGTGTGTGTGTGTGTGTGTGTGTGTGTGTGTGTGTTTCCTCTCTCTCTCTCTCCCTCTCTCTTTCCCCCTTTCCCCACCCGCCCTGAGGTTTTTTTTTTTGTTGAAGATTTCTGTTTTGCTTTTGTTCGTCTTCACCACACTCCTTCCCCCTCACACGCAACAAGTTCAGGCCCTGACCTTTCGGGGGAAGCGGGTGGCGATGCCCCATGTTCGTGATTTGTGTCAAGGTGCTGATTTGCCAGAGGCTTTTTTCAGCGAGGGCCGTCTCGGGGAAAACCTCCCCGGGGTCAGCCAGGGGTCACTCCCGTCCTCCTGACGCGAGGAATCTCCAGCGTCGTACGTGACCTCCGAGCTTCCCAAAGCAGCTGACTTCCAAATAAAAATGTTTTTTTTTTTTTAAATTTAAAATTTAGAGTACCCAATTATTTTTTTCCAATTAAGGGGCAATTTAGCGCGGCCAATCCACCTACCCTGCACATCTTTAGGTTGTGGGGGCAAAAACCCACGCAGACACGGGGAGAATGTGCAAACTCCACACGGACAGTGACCCAGAGCCAGGATCGAACCCGGGACCTCGGCACCGTGAGGCAGCAGTGCTAACCACTAGGCTACTTTTTTTTAAATGTGATAAAAGTTTGAGGAGGCAGTTCCATATTGGTGATGTCACTGGATTAGTAATCCAGACACCCCCCACCCCCTCCGTCTAACGCCCTGGGGGACCCCGGTTCAAATCCCACCCCGGCAGCTGGTGGAATTTAAATTTAATGAATAAAATCTGGGATTGAAAGCTGGCCTCCGTAACGGCGACCCTGACAACTATCGCCGATTAATCATAAAGACCCAGCTGGTTCACAACGCCCCCTTCAGGGAAGGAAATCTGCCGTCCTGACCCGGTCTGGCCTACACGTGACTCCAGACCCCACAGCGATGGGGTTGACTCTTACTGCCCCCTCTGAAATGGCCGAGCGAGACGCTCAGTTCGAGGGGCAAATAGGGATGGGCAACAAACGCTGGGCCCGGCAACGCCCACGTCCCCATTACAGAACCAAAAATATGAATTTGCTGTAATTGGGGTTTGTGTGAAGAAAGTCTGTCTGCAGATTAATAAACTAATATTTTAATCTATATAGCGCCTTGTTGTATTCTCCAAAAGTCCTGAAGCACTTTACAACCAGTCTTGAAGGGGGCATCGCAATTTGCAGTGCAGGAAATGATGGCAGCCAGTTTATAGTTTACTATGGTGACTAGTGTCAGAAATACACCGCATCCTCCAGGATTATTATTTTTAATTAAAGCTGTTCTCTTTTTCTCTTACCTTGTAGCTGTCGTTCAAGTTGATGGGACTTCAATCAGATTACAGCTGTGTGACACTGCTGGCCAAGTGAGTAACTTGTTACCCAGTGAACTCTCCCTCCTTTACTCGCCCTCATCCTCCATCCCTCCCTTTGGACTGTGGGAGGAAACCGGAGCACCCGGAGGTCACCCTGCGCAGACACGGGGAGAAAGTGCCAACTCCACACAGACCGTCACCCGCCCGTGGAATCGTGGAGCCCGAGCAACAATGGGCATCGGGGGGGGGGGGGGGGGGGGGGACTCTCCATTGGTCGGGGTCATAAAGGGAGATGGTTGTGGTGGTTGGAGGCCAATCATCTCAGTCTCAGGGCATCACTGCAGGAGTTCCTCAGGGTAGTGTCTTAGTCCGACCATCATCGGCTGCTTCATATAATGACCGTCCTTCCATTGTAAGGTCTGAAGTAGAGGTGACCTGGACAGCATTCAGGCTTGGTTTGATAAGTGGTTGGCAACATTCAATGCCACACTAGTGCCAGGTAATGGCCCATTTCCAATAAGACAGAATGTAACCATCTCCTTGACATCCAATGGCATTACCATCGCTGAATCCCCCACTATCGACATCCTGGGGGTTAACATTGATCAGAAACTGAACTGGACCCAGCCATATAAATACTGTGGCTACCAGACTAGGTCACAGGCTGGGAGTCCTGCAGTGATTAACTCTCCTCCTGACCCCCCCTCCAAAAGCCTGTCCACCATCCACAAGGCACAAGTCCGGAGTATGATGGAATACTCTCCACTTGCTTGGATGAGCGCAGCTCCAACAACAGGAGCTTGGGACCATCCAGGACTAAGCAGCCCCGTTTGATTAGCACAGCATTCACCCCCACCACACCGCTGTGCAATGGCAGCATATCAAAAGCAAGATGCGCTGCAGGAACTAGCCAGCGCTCCTTCCAAACCTGTGGCATCTCCACTGAGGACAAACGAAGTAGATACCTGGGAACTCCCTTCCGAGTCGCTCACCACCCTGACTTGGAAATATATCGGCCGTTCCTTCACTGTCGCTGGGTCAAAATCCTTGAACTCCCTCCCTAACAGCACAGTGGGTGTACCAACATGACGTGGACCGCATCTTCAAGAAGGCGGCTCGCCCACCACCTTCTCGAGGGGCAATTGGGGATGGGCAATAAATGCCCGTCCTAGCTGGCAATGCCCACATCCTGTTAACAAATTTTAAAATGGCTTTCTCCAGCTCTTCTTTCCCTACTTTGTGTCTAAAAAAATATTTTTTATAAATTTAGAGTACCCAATTCATTTTTCCAATTAAGGGGCAATTTAACGCGGCCAATCCACCTACCCTGCACATCTTTGGGTTGTGGGGGCGAAACCCACGCAGACACGGGGAGAATGTGCAAACTCCACACGGACAGTGACCCAGAGCCAGGATTGAACCTGGGACTTCGGCGCCGTGAGGCAGCAGTGCTAATCATGCATCACCGTGCTGCCCATGTCTCAAAAATATTGAGACACAATTTTAATTCTACGCACCTGTGATGAATGATATCTGTATACATATGTACCTTTAATGCGTAGGCCCCTTTAAGACCGGGGTTGGAACCCTGGGGGACTCCGCCTCCGGCTCCGCCCCCAGGAAGCTGTATATAAGGTTACGTTCAGTGGGCAGCGTGCAGTGAGCACACTTCTCGTCAGCTGTCTGGTTCTCTGGTTATTAAAGCCTTTGTATTATCAAACTCCTCTCCTGAGGATATTGAGGGTATCTCAGCACCTTTTAGTCTGCTAACTGAGTTCTGATCCATGTTGGTTTTAGCATCCCCATCACGGACGGTCGTGTATCCGTTTTAATCATCTTCCCTCCTCCTCTTCTGCAGGACGAATTCGACAAGCTCCGGCACTTCTGCTACCACAAGACTGATATCTTCCTGCTGTGCTTCAGCGTGGTCAGCCCCTCGTCCTTCCACAACGTGATGGAGAACTGGATGCCCGAGATCCGCCATCACTGCCCCACCGCCCCCGTTGTCCTGGTTGGCACCCAGTGTGACCTCCGAGGGGACGTGAAGGTCCTCATCGAGCTGGCCAAGTGCAAGGAGAAGCCAGTGCCCCCGGGGGCCGCCCGGGCGCTGGCGGAGAAGATCGGCGCCGTGGCATACGTGGAGTGCTCCTCGCTGACGCAGAAGAACCTGAAGGAGGTCTTTGACACGGCCATTTTGTGCGGCCTGCGCTACGCAGACAGTCGGGCGAGTAGCGAGCGCAGGATGAAACTGTTCACTGCCAACAAAATGAGGACCCTGTCGAAATCCTGGTGGAAAAAATACGTCTGTATCATATGAGAATCGGGAACGAGAAGCCATCAAGACTTTCATGCCTGTTCCTAAAAAGAATGGGTGACACTCTCTAGAAACCTTTCCCAGTTCTGTCCTAGTTGTAATTTTGATAATGTGCGAATGATTGATCTTGATTTGACTAATGGCTAGATTGCTGGCTGTCACTTGAAAGATCTGACTCGTGGGGTCGGTGTGCAGGGGAAGGTGGTGGGTGGTGAAACCTCCAATTGCCCTCCGTATCGCGTGGGGTGGGGTGGATGTGCCTCGTGGGAATAGCGTCCAGGACCCTTGACGATAGATCACGGTCCTCTTGGAAATTTAAGCTTCCCGTGAAACCTCCAATTGCCCACCAGCAGTGAGGGTGGGGCAGAATGGAGGAGTGACGCCTGCCATGGCGGAATTGCCTGCCAACCTGCGGGTGTGGGACAGTCGGAAAACCCCGTTTCCTCCCCTCCCGCCCCGACCCATCGCCACGCTTCCCACACCTTAATTGGTACCTTCAGGAGAAAAGACGGAGTGGGAAAATAGGGGAGGATTTCAACAAATCTTCCCCACCTTTCCCCACCACTTCCGTTTAACTAAATGTCTTGTTTTTTAAAGGACCATGCATTTTACAAAGTGCCTTTTATGACCACTGGACCTTTTCAAAAGTGCTGAACAGCCAATTAAATATTTTTTAGTCACCGTTGCGATGTCGGAACACTGGCCAATTGGTGTACACTTAAACCGTGGGGGGATGATGACCAGCTCACTTTAAATGATGTTGGTCGAGGCTTAAATATCGGCTAAGACACTGGCTTTCCACCAAAATAGTGTCTGTGTGATCCCTTTGCATCCGCCTAACCTAAGATAATATTAAGTCTCCACAGTCCCAGATGACCATAGGCTGCATTCCCCTTTGAGGGGGGGGGGAGGCGGGGGTGGAGAGCTGACTTGTGATTGAACCTTGAGGGTCACCACACACCTCAGGCGAGGGGTACATTTGATTTGAGATGGTTTTGCCTTTGTGAATAACCAATAACCTAAGCTGACTACTGTGGGGAGCAGCTCGCCGAGAAGCCACCGGGAGAATTATTGTGTATTTACCTCTTGGAAACCATCTTTTTGACAACCTGATTTCAATTATCGGTGCCTCAATTGTTCATGAATTGCCCCTTTGAATGTGACAGCGCAGACTGCTTTTGTCCGCTCGCAGACACAGACCTTAGTTAGCATTACTGACGACGAGAGGGGGGGGGGGGGGGGGGGGTTCGATTCTCCTCGTGCCTGACCGCCGTTGCCCTGGGCGACAGTTACATTTGTCCAGGGCAGCACGGTGGCGCAGTGGGTTAGCACTGCAGTCTCACGGCGCCGAGGTCCCAGGTTCGATCCCGGCTCTGGGTCACTGTCCGTGTGGAGTTTGCACATTCTCCCCATGTCTGCGTGGGTTTCGCCCCCACAACCCAAAGATGTGCGGGGTAGGTGGATTGAACACGCTAAATTGCCCCTGAATTGGGAAAAAAATGAATTGGGTACTCTAAATTTATGGGGGGAAAAAACATTTGTCTATTCAAAATGGCCACTCCGTGTGTGTGTGTGTGTGTGTGTGTGTGTGTAACTGGGTTTGCCATCGTTTACATTTGCCTCAGACTTTTTTTTAATGTGAACATTAAAGCTCACGAACAATCCCCCGCCCACCACAAGTCGGCCTAGACCGAAGGAAGGTCCTCTAGTAGAGGTCAGAATAAGCTCATTGTGGCCTACCAAGACGGGTGAAAACACAGATTTGTGGTGAACGCGCTCTCCCCTCCCTCCCTCCCCTTCCAGCAAGGTAATAAGCCCCGCTGCAACAAAGTGGGAATAATAAATCGGCTTGGATAATTTAACATTGGAATACGCAAGCGAGGAGAGACCAGCTGCGAGTAACCCAAGGCAACAGTGGCTGCCAACCGACTAATAATTGAAGAGAGGCCTACGAGGGCAGGCACAGCCAGGCTAAATTAAGATGTTTGAAGAGGGAAGGGCTCTTGTTGGGGGGCACTTTCTTTGGCTGTTGGATTCCGTTGGGGAGGTGGGGGGGGGGGAAGAAGGGGGAAGAAGAGGGAAGAAGAGTGATGTGGTTAGGAGATTGGATGCCACTTGAGAAGCCAATGGCAATCCTGGCCGGCCAGGGCCCCTTGTTAAACTTTGCCCCCCTCTCTTTCCTGCCATGCCTCCACACGATGAAGCCTGTGCCGTTGTAATTCAGCCCGGCGCTGACTCAAGTCTGGGCACTGTAAGGCCCAGAGCGGGGAGGGAGTGAAAGTGGGCGCTTTGGGTGGGTGGGTGGGGGGGGGGGGGGGGGAATTGTCATCTAATGGGGTGAAGTTCTGGAGAAAATCTTGAGACCGAGCGATTGCAGGGGACGATGGTTTTTGTCTCTGACTGGGAGATGCGTGAAATATTATACGGTGCTTCATTTTTGCAGAAGCTTACCTTTGCTCTATAAATATAAATATATATATAAAAAGTCATTTAGTAGTGAAGTTGTCAATTGTACAGAATGACCGTCTTGAATCAGACCACAGCGACTGCTTGTATGAAAAATATTAATACTGCTGGAGTTGTAATTGTTCAGGAGACTTTTCGTTCATGTGGAGCATTGCTTCATAAAGCTGCTGACCCCAGTGGTTAGAATGTGATTTCAGGCTAAAGGAAATAAAAATAACATTGCTCTTTTGGTAAAGAAAACATTCTTTTGCCTGTCCCGTCTGTTTTCATGTCACAGATGCACTTGCTCTCGCTGCGGGGTAGTGTCAGTACTCGTGCAGTGTGCGCTCATTTCGAACACGCAAACCAGGCTGGTATTTCTGTACCTCCTTTCATTGCCAAGGGAGGCCTCGCAGGATTTCACAGCAAGTGAAGCACTTCGGAATTGTCGTCATCTGATGTGCCTGGGTGTAGGCCAGGGCATGAGGTTCTCCGCGGGTACTGCCAGGCACTGGTGGCTCAGTGTTCGAGCTGGGCATGGCCCTCTGCCTCGCGCTCTCTGCCTGTGAGACGGTGAGAATCTCTCTGCTCTCTCATAACTAACCAAGAGATGCGAACATACTCATTAAATCAATATTAATCAGTGTATGCTGAACATTTCTCGGACAAGATCCTCGTGTTCCACTGCACTTTGTGGTTTTCAGGATCACCCCATCTTTTTAAATAAATTTAGAGTACCCAATTCATTTTTTCCAATTAAGGGGCAATTTAGCATGGCCAATCCACCTACCCTGCACCTCTTTGGGTTGTGGGGGTGAAACCCACGGGGAGAATGTGCAAACTCTGCACAGAAGGTGACCCTGGATCGAACCTGGGACCGCAGTGCCGTGAGGCTGCAGTGCTAACCACTGTGCCGCCGTGCTGCCCCTGGGATTACCCCATCCTGACCAACAGGTCGAATCATGGGAGGTCCCAGGTTCGATCTCTGGGTCACTGTCCGTGTGGAGTTTGCACATTCTCCCCGTGTTTGCGTGGGTTTCACCCCCACAACACAAAAGATGTGCAGGGTAGGTGGATTGGCCGTGCTAAATTGCTCCTTAATTGGCAAAAATGAATTGGGTACTCTAAATTTATTTTAAAAGAAATGAGATGATGGTTTGGGAGATTTGTGATTCCAGGGCGCTATATTTTGAGGCCCACGCTCCTGTGCTGCCTCTTTGAAGCAGCTTCCCAATTAGTCCTGTTTCCCTGAGTGTTGCCCCATTTCCAGTGAAGGACTATGTCCCGTGCCCCAGCTCTCTGCGCCTGGAACCAGAACAGCAGCGTGTTCCGGTAACCTGACTGCCGGTGTTACATTGAGAATAACCATTACAGATCCACCACCCACCCTTCTCTGTCTAGTGACAATTCCGCATAATTAGTGCAGAAGACGCACAGCCAAACTTTATTCCAACCCTTGGGTCTTGAGCAGTGAGAGCTTCAGTGAGTTCTGCCACGGTCTCATGATTGGGTGAGAAAAGCCCTGAACTGACGGAGAGAACTTAAAAACTGATGTGCTGTGCATGGGCACCTTGCGTTTGTGTGTGTGTGCATGTATCTGTCAAGTGCTTAGAATCTGTGCGCATGCGGGGCAGCACAGTGGCTAGCATTGCTGCCATGGCGATGAGGACCCGGGTTCGATCACGGCTCTGGGTCACTGTCCGTGTGGAGTTTGCACATTCTCCCCGTGTCTGCGTGGGTCTCACCCCCACAACCCAAAGATGTGCAGGGTAGGTGGATTGGCCACGCTAAATTGCCACTGAATTGGAAAAAATAATTGGGTACTCTTAAAAAATTTTTTTAAATAAATACAATCTGTGTGCATGCGTATGCGCAGGTGTGTGCATGCATGTATCTTAAGTGCTTAGCATCTGTGCGTTGTACATGCAGGTGTATGTTGTGTGCATGTGCACTGTTGTATGTGCACATGTGTGTTATGCGTGGTGCATTTCATTTCATTTCATTTCATTCATGCGCACCTATCCACGTGGGCACGTATCCAACTCGCGTGACTTCGTTCTTTCCCAAGATTTTCGTCACTCTCAACCCCTGGAGGTGGCCATTCAATACAATCCTTCACTCCCACAATCCCCTTAACCCTTCACGTTAAGTATTAACCCAAAATCGATCCCCCTCCACCTTCCCCATTGTCTGTAACTTGAGTTTCCACAGCCTCTAGTGCAGAGAATTCCGAAGATTCACAACCCTCAGAGTAAAGACATTTCTCCTTGTCTCGATCCAATGTGGCTTTTTCCCCCATCATTAGCACCCCTCCTCCCTCAGTCAACCACGGGAAGCATCTTATCTACATCCACCCTCTCTATGAAGGTACTGACTGGTCAAAGTTTCCACAGTCGCTGATCTCCCTCCGGGACCCCTACCCAAAAACCGTCCCGCATCGGCGGGGGGTGGCGATGGGCTATTCGACCACAAGAGGCATTGAGGCTGAGCCCAACCCTGACCAGTGAGGGAGCAGGTAAGTCTCAGGTGATCGTCTGCCAGCTCCGTTCCGAGGGTGGATTGCTGGTTAATAGAGCGAAGGACTCCAGAGACATGCCGGGGGTGGGGGGGGGGGTGTAGCGCTGTGTTACGGAATTCCTTTCCCCCTGCTGGTTCCTCACAATTGTGAGCGGGGCTGGGGGGGGGGGGGGGGGGGGGGGGGGTGACAAGTCATTGCACAGCAACCAGAGCAGGGAGCGAAACTTCATTCTGCGCCTCTCGGAAGCAATTTTTTAAAAAATTAACCCTTTCCAAACTGGGCTGAGTTAGCTAATCGCCGTTGGTGGCTGGGTTAGTGATGGTCGGCCAAACAAAATCGGTCAGGCTTGCCAACTCTGCTGGACGTGAGTCTTTGCCACGTGACTTCCCACTTATAACCGCCCCACCTAGTCAAATAGCCCATTTCTAAATATTTTTGTAACCCAAGAAGTGTTCAAAGCATTTTTCTTTTTTTTTTATACGCCCCTGGTGAGTTTTATTCCCGGATTTGGCAGGGGCGGCCAGGAAATTGGTCCGTTTACGGGCAGCACGGTGGCGCAGTGGTTAGCACTGCAGCCTCACGGCGCCGAGGTCCCAGGTTCGATCCCGGCCCCGGGTCACTGTCCGTGTGGAGTTTGCACATTCTCCCCGTGTTTGTGTGTGTTTCGCCCCCACAACCCAAAGATGTGCAGGGTAGGTGGATTGGCCACGATAAATTGCCCCTTAATTGGAAAAAAAATTAATTGGGTAGGCTAAACTTTTTTTTTTAAATTAATGAATTGGTCTGTTTACCCAGGATGGACTCCAGGGCAAATCCCAAAAGAGTTGGCAACTCTCGGTGCCGGCCTGCGTCCACACTGACGGGCATGAATTTGGTGACTAATCCACTCCTGTCTTTTTGATAAAAGTCACATTTCTCTCGGTAGGTGTGTCAAAAGTTGGGCAAATGTTCTTAAATGTTGCCGGTAACACTCCAAAGACCTGACAGCTTCTCGGGTGAGAGAGACACCAAGTTTCAAAAGGGTGAAAATTGTCAACGTTTTCTCGATGGATAAAGTGCCAAAATGGACTGAACCACTGTGACTAAATGTCACCAAAACCCCACTCAACACTGGGTAAAAATCTCACTCGTGCCTGGGAGGCTGTGCATAAAGCAGGTTTGTTCTTATTTGGGAAATACACAAAGCACCATAACAGCTAATTAACCTGCTTGTCCTTCTCATGCTCTCTATCCCCGTAGAATGGAACCATAGAATCCCTGCAATGTAGAAGGAGGCCATTCGGCCCATCGGGTCTGCATTGACCCTCCGAAAAGGCAGCCTCCCAAGCCCACTCCCCCACCCTATCCTCGTAACCCCACCTAACCTTTTTGGACACTCAGGGCAATTTAGCCTGGCCAATCCACCTAACCTTGGACTGCGGGGGGGGAAACCGGAGCACCCGGAGGAAACCCACGCAGATACAGGGAGAGCGCGCAAATTCTGCACAGACAGCCAACCGAGGTCGGAATCGAACCTGGATCCCTGGCGCTGTGAGGCAGCTATGCCTACCACCGAGGCGCCTCCCAGCTCCCTCTTCCCCTTCCTGGGGGAGCTGCATCTCATTGTACTCGCCACTCTCTCTGAACCTTACCCGAGCAGCCACTGCCCCCCTTCACCGGGGGGGGGGGGGGGTATCCGGCTATTTGGCCAAGGGGGGCAGCACTGTCACAGCCAATCGTGTCACGCGCAGGCTTTGAAATAAGAAATCTGCTGCAGTACGTTTTCTTGCCAAGCGGCCCTGTGATACACGCGGAAAGAAATTAAGACGTACATTTATGTAGCGCCTGCCACGGCCTCCAAACATCCTGCGCGCGTTGCGGAGAATGAAGTACTTTGTGGAGTGGAGGTTGCTGGGACATTGGGAACGTCAGCAGGGGCATTGGGAACGGCTGCTGGGATATTGGGAACGTCAGCAGGGGCATTGGGAACGGCTGCTGGGATATTGGGAACGTCAGCGGGGGCATTAGGAATGTCAGCGGGGGCATTGGGAACGGCTGCTGGGACATTGGGAACGGCTGCTGGGGCATTGGGAACGTCGGCGGGGGCACTGGGAACGGCTGCTGGGACATTGGGAACATCAGCGGGGGCACTGGGAACGGCTGCTGGGACATTGGGAACGTCGGCGGGGGCATTGGGAACGGCTGCTGGGACAATGGGAATGTCAGCGGGGGCACTGGGAACGGCTGCTGGGACATTGGGAACGTCGGCGGGGGCATTGGGAACGGCTGCTGGGACATTGGGAACATCGGCGGGGGCATTGGGAACGGCTGCTGGGACATTGGGAACATCAGCGGGGGCACTGGGAACGGCTGCTGGGACATTGGGAACATCAGCGGAGGCACTGGGAACGGCTGCTGGGACATTGGGAACGTCAGCGGGGGCACTGGGAACGGCTGCTGGGACATTGGGAACGTCGGCGGGGGCATTGGGAACGGCTGCTGGGACATTAGGGACGGCTGCTGGGATATTGGGCACGGCTGCTGGCCACGTTTTATTATTTTCGGATGCATCAAGATCCCACCTACGCCAATGGTGATAGAAGGATAAATATTGGGGGGGGGGGGGTGCCTCTTTAGAGCAGCGCTTCCTCAGCGTTGTGGTGAGACTTTCAGCAAAGGGGGGGTTGTGTCTCTTTAAGGGTTAACATCCCCGGAGCTCGAAAGGCTCGTCATCCAATCAGCCGCCGTTGCCTCGCCTCCTGGTACGAGGGCAATCTATTACTGCCAGAAACATGACATCATCTGCGCTGGCTCCAGTTAGCCACCGTTCCATTGCTTCGGGGGACAACTTAGCCCAGCTTGATTGACTCACGGAGCACAACCTGTTAACCCCTGCACTTCCCAAAATGTCTTTTCCCTGACCTGGGCGGAAAGCAGTGAGTGTTCCACCCTGGGCAGAGTCCACCTTTTGCTCTTGGTTTGTGGAGACACAAATTGTCATGTCGGCTAATACCCGTGTGATTTATACGCTGCGTTAGGAAGAATCAAGCCGACCGCACATTATAGAGGGCCCCATCCCCTTTTCAGTCTGGATTTTCAATCTCCCCACCCCCTCCCTCACCCCCATGCCCCCCACCCTTCTGGTCTCCTTCTTCAAGGAAGGAGAAACTGACATAGGGGGCAGCCCAGAGAAGATTCACTGTGTTGATCCCGGCTGTTGTTGCTCTTTTTGATAATGATGCTCTTTCGAGTCGCCAGGTATCAAATGATACCACCACAAGGCTTTACCGGATATCGATCAAAGGACCTCACAACCAGTTAGTCAGTTCAAGTTCAAAGATGGTTTATTCACACACAAGGATTACTTCGACATGCAACACGGTAACATTGTGGATAGCACAATTGCTTCACAGCTCCAGGGTCCCAGGTTCGATTCCGGCTTGGATCACTGTCTGTGCGGAGTCTGCACATCCTCCCCGTGTGTGCGTGGGTTTCCTCCGGGAGCTCCGGTTTCCTCCCACAGTCCAAAGATGTGCGGGTTAGGTGGATTGGTCATGATAAATTGCCCTTCGTGTCCAAAATTGCCCTTAGTGTTGGGTGGGGTTACTGGGTTATGGGGATAGGGTGGAGGTGCTGAACTTGGGTAGGGTGCTCTTTCCAAGAGCTGGTGCAGACTCGATGGGCCGAATGGCCTCCTTCTGCACTGTAAATTCTATGAAACACAAAACACTACAAGTTAAACTACACCTAACAACTACAATAACCTATACTTAACTTCAGGGCAACCGGCTCTATTCAGATGGACAAGGCCTTTGTCCGGATCTTGCGTGGCTGGGTGGAAGAAGTGGCTCTGTTTCTGCTGGGCTCATCCGTCTGGTAGCGATCGTTGGTCTTGAACTTGTCTGTCTGGTCGTTATGCTGCACTTGGGTTGGCACAGGCCGGATCCAAGAGAGACGGAGCACATGGCTGTGTCTCTCCTTATCCCTCTGGAATTTTGCGCTCTTTGGGGCGGTCCTTAACTTGGACCCAATAATTCGACAGGCCTCGATCACTGCCTTCGATTTTGGCCAATAAAGGGGCGGGTGCCTTGATGGCTGGACGTGTCCTTAGCGGTCATTGACCTTGGCTGTTTGGGCTCCCTGAGTAAAGGGAGTGGCGCCAATTAGTCTGTATCTGTATCGGTTACCTGAGTACAGTCCATTTGTTCTGGGGAAATGGGCCATTCGAATGCAAACGAGCGGGCGTTTCGATCGCGTCTCCCTATCTGGGTTGCAAATACACACACAAGCTCGGAGTCTGTCTGAATCCAGGGTTGGCCATAATTCCCATGGTCCTTTGCAGGTGGCCATCTGAGATGGCTCCAGTGTGGAGGGATTTTCTGATGAGGAGAGGTTGAGTAGGTTGGGCCTGTGCTCATTGGGAGTTTAGACGAATTGAGACGTATCGGATTCTCAGGGGGTTTGACAGGGTCGATGTTGAGAGGTTGTTACCCCTTGTGGGAGAGTCTAGGACCAGAGGGCAGAATCTCAGAGTGAGGGGGTCGCCCATTTCAGACAGAGATGAGGAGGAATTTCTTCTCTCAGAGGGGAGTGAATCTGTGGAATTCTTTACCGCAGAGAGCTGTAGGGGCTGGGCCGCTAAGTGTGTTCACGGCTGAGACAGATTTTTAATCAGTGAGGGAATCGAGGGTTATGGGGATAAGGCAGGAAAGTGGAGTTGAGGATTATCACATCAGATCAGTCAATGATCTCATTGAATGGAACAGACCCGATGGGCCGAATGGTTGACTTCTGTCTCTATGTCTTATGGTCTTGCCCCCCCAAGCTCACAATCATATCTTCTTAAACCATGACATCACCAAGGACGACAGGATTGTTACGGTGCAGAAGGAGGCCATTCGGCCCATCATGTAGTAGTAGTAAAGATTTAAATTGTTTGCGCAGGCCCATAATAGCTGATTGCTGATTGCTGTTCTCGTATGGGGCGCAGTGGTTGCTGGTTAAGTGTTTTATTTTTACCTGTATTTAAGTTGGGCAGTTTCTAAACCCTAGACACTACACTTGTAGTGTCCCCCACCCTTCCACCTCCTTTAACCTAAGGGGTAGAGTGAATAACAGGTGAGCTCTTTCTTTCTTTTTCTTTTTTTTTTATCTAGAGGGGATGGCAGAGAAGGCAGTGCAATGTTCCTCCTGCGGAATGTTTGAGATGAGGGACGCCGTCAGTGTCCCTGCTGATTTCACCTGTGGGAAGTGCACCCATCTCCAGCTCCTCAGAAACCGCGTTAGGGAACTGGAGCTGGAGCTGGATGAACTTCGGATCATTCGGGAGGCAGAGGTAGTCATCGATAGTAGCTTCAGGGATGTAGTTACTCCGAAGAATCAAGATAGATGGGTGACGGTGAGAGGGGCTGGGAGGAAGCAGTCAGTACAGGGATCCCCTGTGGTCGTTCCCCTCAGTAACAAGTATACCGTTTTGGATACTGTTGAGGGGGAACGACCTTCCAGGGATAAGCCACGGTGAACGGATCTCCAGCACTGAGTCCGTCCCTGTGGCTCAGAAGGGAAGGAGGGGGAGCAGGAGAGCAATAGTTATTGGGGCCTCGATAGTTAGAGGGACAGATAGACGGTTCTGTGGCAGCGAAAGAGACTCACGGATGGTATATTGCCTCCCGGGTGCCAGGGTCCATGACGTCTCGGACCGTGTTTTCAGAATCCTTAAAGGGGAGGGGGAGCAGTCACAAGTCGTGGTGCACATCGGTACCAACGACATAGCTAAGAGAAGGGATGGGGATTTAAAACAGGAATTTAGGGAGCTAGGGTGGAAGCTGAGAGCCAGGACAAACCATGTTGTCATCTCTGGTTTGTTGCCGATGCCACGTGTTAGCGAGTTGTGGAACAGGGAGAGAGTGCAGATAAACACATGGCTGCAGGGATGGTGGAGGAGGGAGGGCTTCAGGTACGTGGATAATTGGAGCACATTCTGGGGAAGGTGGGACCTGTACAGACAGGACGGTTTGCACCTGAACCAGAGGGGCACCAATATCCTGGGAGGGAAATTTGCTACGGCTCTTCGGGGGGGTTTAAACAAATTTGTCAGGGGGTGGGTAAACGAGCTGTAGTCCAGAAGCCAGTGTTGAGAGTAGTGAGGTACTGAGGAGGGTATCAAGGGCGCAGGAGTGTACCGGCAGACAGAAAAGTGGGTTGAAGTGTGTCTACTTCAATGCAAAGAGCATCCGGAAGGAGGTGGACTTGGAGCGCGGATTGGTACTTTGGACTACAATGTTGTGGCCATGACGGAGACATGGGTAGAACAGGGACAGGAATTGTTGTTGGAGGTTCCAGGGTATAGATGTTTCAGTAAGAGTAGGGAAGGTGGTAAAAGAGGTGGAGGAGTAGCATTGTTAATCAAGGATAGTTTAACGGCTGCAGAAAAACAGTTTGAAGGGGATCTGCCTACTGAGGTAATATGGGCCGAAGTTAGAAATAGGAAAGGAGCAGTCACATTGTTAGGAGTTTCCTATCGGCCCCCAAATAGTAATAGAGATGTGGAGGAAGAAATTGCAAAACAGATTATGGATAGGCGTGGAGGTCTCAGGGTAGTTGTCATGGGTGACTTTAACTTTCCAAATATTGATTGGAACCTCTATAGGTCGAACAGTTCGGATGGGACAGTTTTTGTACAGTGTGTGCAGGAGGGTTTCCTGACACAATATGTGGATAGGCCGATAAGAGTGGGGGGCCACATTGGATTTGGTACTGGGTAATGAACCGGGCCAAGTGTTAGATTTGTTGGTGGGAGAGCACTTTGGAGATAGTGACCACAATTCGGTGTCTTTCACTATTGCAATGGAGAGGGATAGGGCCATACGGCAGGGCAAGGTTTATAATTGGGGGAGGGGTAATTATGATGTGATTAGGCAAGAATTAGGGAGCATAAGATGGGAACAGAAATTGTCAGGGAAATGCACAAATGAAAAGTGGAGCTTGTTCAAGGAACAAATACTGCGTGTCCTTGATAGGCATGTCCCTGTCAGGCAGGGAGAAAATGGCCGTGTGAGGGAACCATGGTTCACAAAAGAGGTTGAATGTCTTGTCAAGAGGAAAAAGGAAGAGTATGTAAGGATGAGAAAACAAGGTTCAGTAGGGTCACTTGAGGGTTACAAGGAAGCAAGGAATGAGCTGAAAAAAGGGCTTAGGAGAGCTAGGAGGGGGCATGAGAAGTCCTTGGTGGGTCAGATCAAGGAAAACCCCAAGGCTTTTTACTCTTATGTGAGAAATAAAAGAATGACCAGGGTGAGGGTAGGGCCGGTCATGGACAGTAGTGGGAACTTGCGCATGGAGTCAGAAGAAATAGGAGAGGCGTTGAATGAATACTTTTCTTCAGTGTTCACAAAGGAGAGGGGCCATGTTTTTGAGGATGAGAGTGTGATACAGGCGGGTAGGCTGGAGGAGGTAGATGTTCTGAGGAAGGATGTATTAGCAATTTCGAAAAACCTGTGGGTCGACAAGTTTCCTGGGCCAGATGGGATATATCCAAGGATTCTTTGTGAGGCAAGGGATGAGATTGCAGAGCCTTTGGCTTTGATCTTTGGGTCCTCGCTGTCCACGGGGATACTGCCAGAGGGCTGGAGAGTGGCGAATGTTGTTCCTATGTTCAAGAAAGGGAATAGGAATGACCCTGGTAATTATAGGCCAGTTAGTCTTACTTCGGTGGTCGGTAAGATAATGAAAAGGTCCTGAAGGATAGGATTTATGACCATTTGGAAAGATGCAGCTTAATACGGGATAGTCAACGCGGATTTGTGAAGGGTAGGTCTTGCCTCACAAATTTGATTGAATTCTTTGAGGAGGTAACTAAGTGTGCAGATGAAGGTAGAGCAGTTGATGTCGTATACATGGATTTTAGTAAGGCGTTTGATAAGGTTCCCCATGGTCGGCTCATGAAGAAAGTAAGGAGGTGTGGGATAGAGGGAAATTTGGCCAATTGGATAAGTAACTGGCTATCACGTAGAAGGTGGATGGAAAATGTTCAGACTGGAGACCAGTTACCAGCGGTGTACCACAGGGATCAGTGCTGGGTCCTCTGCTATTTGTGATTTTTATCAATGACTTGGAGGAGGGGGCTGAAGGGTGGGTCAGTAAATTTGCTGATGACACCAAGATTAGTGAAGTAGTGGATGAGGTGGAGGGCTGTTGTAGGCTGCAAAGAGACATTGATAGGATGCAGAGCTGGGCCGGAAAATGGCAGATGGAGTTTAACCCTGATATGTGCGAGGTGATTCATTTTGGTAGAAAAAATTTGAATGCGGATTACAGGGTCAACGGCAGGGTTCTGAGGAATGTGGAGGAACAGAGAGATCTTGGGGTTCATGTCCACAGATCTCTGAAGGTTGCCACTCAAGTGGATAGAGCCGTGAAGAAGGCCTGTAGTGTGTTAGCGTTTATTAACAGGGGGCTTGAGTTTCAGAGCCGTGGGGTTATGCTGCAAATATACATGACCCTGGTGAGACCACATTTGAGGTATTGTGTGCAGTTCTGGTCACCTCATTATAGGAAGGATGTGGAAGCTTTGGAAAGGGTGCAAAGGAGATTTACCAGGATGCTGCCTGGTTTGCAGGATAGGTCTTATGAGGAAAGGTTGAGGGAGCTAGGGCTTTTCTCTTTGGAGCGGAGGAGGATGAGAGGCGACTTAATAGAGGTTTATAAGATAATGAGGGTGATAGATAGAGTGGACATTCAGAGACTATTTCCTCGGGTGGATGTAGCTGTTACAAGGGGCCATAACTATAAGATTCAGGATGGGAGGTATAGGAGGGATGTCCGAGGTAGGTTCTTTACCCAGAGAGTGGTTAGGGTGTGGAATGGACTGCCTGCTGTGATAGTGGAGTCGGACACTTTAGGAACTTTCAAGCGGTTATTGGATAGGCACATGGAGCACCCCAGAATGACAGGGAGTGGGATAGCTTGATCTTGGTTTCGGACAAAGCTCGGCACAACATCGAGGGCCGAAGGGCCTGTTCTGTGCTGTACTGTTCTATGTTCTATGTACTATGTCAGCGGCAGCTCTCCAAACGAGCCTGGTAACTTAGTGCCGTTCCCCTGCCTTTTCCCCACACCTCTGCACATTGTTTCTATTCAAATAGTTACCTAATGCCCTCTGTGGGAAGCACGGTGGCGCAGTGGTTAGCACTGCTCCCTCACGGCGCCGAGGTCCCAGGTTCGATCCCGGCTCTGGGTCACTGTCCGTGTGGAGTTTGTACATTCTCCCTGTGTTTGCCAGGGTTTCGCCCCCACAAACCCAAAGATGTGCAGGGTAGGTGGATTGGCCATGCTAAATTGCCCCTTAATTGAAAATAAATGAATTGGGTACTCTAAATTAAAAAGAAAATCTAATGTCCTCCTGAACGGCTCGATTGAACCTGCTTCCAGGCCGCACATTCCTGACCCCAACCACTCCCCAGTTTACGTTCCAAAGCTCCATCCTCATTCCCTCTTATTCTTATTTTGTTTTATTCATTTTTACGGGACTTGGGCGTTGCTGGCTAGGCCAGCATTTATTGCCCATCCTGAGTTGCCCTTAACTACCAAGACTGCAGGATCACTACTAAACTGGGCCATGCTTCAAGTCGAGGAGGTGTCATGGCTGGGTGTGAAGGCAGCTCAGTGGGTAGCACTCTGATCAAGCCAGAAGGCTGGAGGGTTCAAGACCCACTCCAGGCACTTCAGCACATGGTGGGCAGCCTAGGCCTGTGAGTAGGCCGCACTAGTGACCCTCCTTCATCTCAGGGGGGCCGCACGGTTGAATTTGGACTTGTTCACTCACCATGACCCCATGAATAAGATTAAATACATTTAATCCACGGCAAATATATCATAGCGAGTTGTAGAAAATGCTCAATCATTTATATAATAATAGAACTGTCAATTTGGCTTAAAAAAAAGGACTTCCACAGTACTGAATGACTACAGGTGCGTGCGAGATTGAGCTCGAGAACACACGCAATAGTGAGAGTGTGCAGCTCGGAGTCAGAAGATAGAGTGTTCAAGTCCCACTCCTAGACCTAGGGTGGCCTCACAGCGCCAGGGACCCGGGTTCGATTCCAACCTCGGGTGACTGTCTGTGCGGAGTCTGCACGTTCTCCCCGTGTCTGCGTGGGTTTCCTCCGGGTGCCCCGGTTTCCTCCCACAGCCCAAAGATGTGCAGGTTAGGTGGGGTTATGGGGATAGGGCGGGGGAAGGGGCCTAGGTAAGGTGCTCTTTCAGAGGGCTGGCGCAGACTTGATGGGTCGAAGGGACTCCTTCTGCACTGTAGGGATTCTATGTTTGTTGTTCTATGGTCCTAAATATTTACGGTTACCTTACTTAAGGTGCAAAAACTGACATAAAAGAGATCTCCCACGTCTCACGATGTCGTAGCCAAGACCTTGCCCCGGGATAGGGTAATTCTACGAACCCAGGGCGGCACGTGGCACAGTGGTTAGCACTGCAGCCTCGTGGCGCTGAGGACCCAGGTTCGAATCCCGGCCTCGGGTCACCGTCCGTGTGGAGTTTGCACATTCTCCCCGTGTCTGCGTGGGTTTCACCCCCACAACCCAAAGATGTGCAGGGTAGGTGGATTGGCCACACTAAATTGCCCCGTAATTGGAAAAAATGAATTGGGTACACTAAATTTTTTTTTTTAATTCTGCGAACTCTGCTTGCGCACCCCGAAATTGCGGGCTTCGCTCATTCAACCGTCACAGCCCCCTGATTGAACGCAGGGGGAGCGCACGGCCCTCACATTCATTGCGTGCAATCAACGCGCACCTCACTTCCCGTGCGTGCGTTTCACTTTAGTAAGATTGGTAGGGAAAGAAAAAAGGGCGCGGGGTGGGCATCAGCGGGACCTGGCAACCCGGCGTGCTGAGAACGATCAACGAAAGGCCTGGCAAGACGCACTCAGAACCACGTGCGTCCCAGAGGCCGCATGGCCGGCCAGCACCGAACATCTAGACTGGCACTCCCGAGGGCGCCTTGCAGAGTCGCCCCCTCTCAGTGGAGATGTCGAGCCCCTATTCGCCCCGTCAATTGATCATGAGAGATCCCACAGCGCTATCCTAAGTAGGGCAGTGTCCATGTCAATATTTATCCCTCAACCAACATCACAAAAACACATTATCTGCTCCTTATCTCACTGCTGCTTCGGGGGGGGGGGGGGTGGTGGTGGAGTTTGGTGTGTGCAGCTTGACTTCTGCATTGCGGTGGTAGCTACATTCCAAAAGAAAATCTCACTGGTTTTCGGCACTCCTGAGGGTGTGAAAGGGGCCATTTCGCAGTGTTATTTCTGCACTATAAGAATTTGCATCCGTCGACAGCTTGCAACAAAGTGGGATTCCGGGACTGCGGGTCGATACTTTGCAAAATAACCTCGACACTAGAGGCCAAGGATTTGGATGGATTGGGGTGGGGGGCGGGAGGGGCGGGGTCAAAGTGGTGGGAGTCCTAGCACAGAACTGAAGGCCGAGTCTCTTTTCACCTCCCTCCCTGCAGTTGACAGCACTGGGGGGGGGGGGGAGGTGGGTGACAGAGTGCAGGCCTCCAGCTCTGGATCCGCCCTGGGAACTCGCAAGTCAACCTTGGTTTACGGGTTAAGCCACTTCAGAGCGAATGACTCACCATGCCTGACACGCGTTATCTGTTTAATTTATGGCTGCCTGTTTTTATCTTTAAACAAACACGGCTTTTGTTATTTAATTCCTGCCCAAAAACCCTGGTGTTCCCAGCCCCTTGTTCTTTGCAATGACGGCAGTGACCAGGATGTCTCGATTGGCTGTTTCTCAGGGAAAGATTCCTTTCTCTCAGCAGTTTCCCCCTCCCTCCCACCACTCATTTTTCCCAATTTTCTCTGCTGTTAGGACGACCACGGTCAGGCCTCAAGAATCACGCGCACCGCTGTACGCTCACACTTCCCTTCGTTAAGATGGAATACCGCACAAAATTAACCCAGTCTCAGGGGAAGGAGCTAAACGTGAGGAGTATGGCGCATTTCCAAAGTATAAAAACTTCGGAGAGACCAAAACCGGTTAAAAAAATACTTCGAGCAAAGCTTTTACCAGGCTACCGATGTGCGTCTCTCGCACTTTCTCCTCAGGCCTAGTGGAAACTACCCACACAAGAACGTTAGGGTTCAGGGTTGTTAGAAAATAAAACAAGTGACACTTATAATAAAAATTTATAATAATCTTTATTGTCACAAGTAGGCTTACATTAACAATGCATGAAAACGAAATGAAATGAAAATTGCTTATTGTCACAAGTAGGCTTCAATGAAGTTACTGTGAAAAGCCCCTAGTCGCCACATTCCGGCGCCTGTTCGGGGAGGCTGGTACGGGAATTGAACCGTGCTGCTGGCCTGCCTTGGTCTGCGTTAAAAGCCAGCTCTTTAGCCCTGTGCTAAACCAGCCCCTTACCGGTTACTGTGAAAAGCCCCTAGTCGCCACATTCCGGCGCCTGTTCGGGTACACAGAGGGTGAATTCAGAATGTCCAATTCACCTAACAAGCACGTCTTTCGGGAATTGTGGGAGGAAATCGGAGCACCCGGAGGAAACCCACGCAGACACGGGGAGAACATGCAGACTCCGTACAGACAGTGACCCAAGCCGGGAATCGAACCCGGGTCCCTGGTGCTGTGAAGCAACAGTGCTAACCACTGTGCTACCGTGCCGCCCTTTGACTGTGGGCCTGGGGTGGGCCGGGCTACTGATGACCATGGCACCCAGTGAAATTTTAAATTCAACTGCTGTTGTTTTTCAGGGGTTGGTTTAGCACAGTGGGCTAAACAGCTGCCTTGTAATGCAGAACAAGGCCAGCAGCACGGGTTCAATTCCCGAACCGGCCTCCCCGAACAGGCGCCGGAATGTGGTGCCCATACCCATGATTGTGGTGAGTAGGGGCTTTTCACTTCATTGAAGCCTGCGTGTGACAATAAGTGATTATTATTTTTTAAATTTGGAAATGGAGGCTAGTATCAATGACAACCGTGAAAATATCGATTGTCGTTATCAACCCGTCTGGTTCACTGATGTTCCCCCTTTAGGGATGGAAATCTGCCGTCCTTACCCGGTCTGGCCTACACGTGACTCCAGACCCCACACAGCGACCTGGTTGTCTCTGAGATTGTTCAAGGTTGAGTTGGTTGGCAATTGAAGAGTAAGGAAATTGTGTGTGGGAAATGGAATTGAGATCAAAAATCAGCCATGATCCATTCGAAGGGCCTACTCCTGCTCATTAATCCTTGGGCAGGATTTGCCCAGCCCGGGGCCGGGCCGGAGAAACCCCACACCTGGGCCGCCCCGCCCCGACCCCGGCTCACGATTCTCCGCTCCGCGGTGAATCGGCGTCATTGGCGCGTTTGGTGCTGCGCCGGTCGCCGGCCGCCGATTCTCGGCCCGGGGTGGGCCAAGCAGCCGCTCTAAAATGGCAGAGTTCCGCCAGCGCCGTCCACAGCTGGGCGCAGTCGGGGGCGGCCTGTGGGGGGGGGGGCTTCAACCCCGGGGGGGGGGGGGCGGGGCCTCCGATGGGGCCTGGCCCGCGATCGGGGCCCATCGGTCAGCGGGCCGGCTCTCGTTCCCCGGGCCTATTTTCTCCCGCGCCGGCCCCTGAACTCCCCGCGGCATGTTGTGTCGGGGCCGGCGCGTTGAGGGAGGCCACCGCGCATGCGCGGGTTGGCGCCGGCACGACTGCGCATGTGCGGATCCTGCGGCGCACAGTTCGCACCGGGATGGGAGGCTGGAGCGGCGTGAACCCCTCAGCGCCATGCTGGCCCCCTACATGGGCCAGAATCGGTACTCCCAGCAGCCCGTTGACGCCATCGTGAAACGCGACGGCGTTTCCGACGGCGTGGACACTCTGCCGCCGAATGGGAGAATCCCGCCCCTTACACGCAATTTTCCAGGAATGTTTAATTCAATCATGGGTATGGGCATCATTGACTAGGCCGGGCATTTATTGCCCATCCCTAATTGCCCCTTGGGAAGGTGGTGATGAGCCGCCTTCTTGAGCCGCTGCAGTCCCTGTGGTGTAGGTACACCCATAGTGCTGTTAGGGAGGGAGTTCCAGGATGTTGCCCAGCGACCGTGAAGGAACGGCCGATAAATTTGCAAGTCAGGATGGTGAGTGGCCTGGAGGGGAACCTCCAGACGATTGTGTTCCCAGGTATCTGCTTTCAGAATCACCGAAATACACAGTGCAGACGAGGCCCTTCGGCCCATCGGGTCTGCACCGACACATGGAAAACACCTGACCTACCTAAACCTGACCTACCTAATCCTGACCTACCTAAACCTGATCTACCTAAACCTGATCTACCTAAACCTGACCTACCTAAACCTGACCTACCTAAACCTGACCTACCTAAACCTGACCTACCTACCTAATTCCATTTGCCAAGTGCACATCCAGGTACCTTTTAAAGGATGTGAGGCAATCGGTCTCTACCACCCTCCCAGGCAGTGCATCCCAGACTGCCCAGAGTGCCCTCGTCCTTCTAGATGGTAGTGGTCGTGGGTTTGGAAGGTTGTGGTGAACGTATTGCTGCTACAATTCACCACTGTATTGTATTATGTTGATGCCCTTGTGGGCTCCGCCTGTGGCTCCACCCCCTCGGGGGAGGTATATAGATCTGCACCCTGTAGGCGGCACTCAGTACAGAGCAGTCGCAGGCAGGCACAGATCTAGCTGATTAAAACCACTGTTCACTTCTACTAATCATCTCGTGTGAATTGATGGTCGCATCAAAGGTGCTGCTCAAGGAGCCTTGGTGAGATGCTGCAGTGCATCTTATAGATGGTACACACAGTGCATTGGAGGCGGGGGGAGTGAATGAACTTAGAACATAGAACCGTACAGCACAGAACAGGCCCTTCGGCCCTCGATGTTGTGCCGAGCATTGTCCGAAACCAAGATCAAGCTATCCCACTCCCTGTCATTCTGGTGTGCTCCATGTGCCTATCCAATAACCGCTTGAAAGTTCCTAAAGTGGCCGACTCCACTATCACAGCAGGCAGTCCATTCCACACCCTAACCACTCTCTGGGTAAAGAACCTACCTCGGACATCCCTCCTATACCTCCCATCCTGAATCTTATAGTTATGGCCCCTTGTAACAGCTACATCCACCCGAGGAAATAGTCTCTGAATGTCCACTCTATCTATCACCCTCATTATCTTATAAACCTCTATTAAGTCGCCTCTCATCCTCCTCCGCTCCAAAGAGAAAAGCCCTAGCTCCCTCAACCTTTCCTCATAAGACCTATCCTGCAAACCAGGCAGCATCCTGGTAAATCTCCTTTGCACCCTTTCCAATGCTTCCACATCCTTCCTATAGTGAGGTGACCAGAACTGCACACAATACCTCAAATGTGGTCTCACCAGGGTCATGTACAGTTGCAGTATAACCCCGCGGCTCTTAAACTCAAGCCCCCTGTTAATAAACGCCAACACACTACAGGCCTTCTTCACGGCTCTATCCACTTGAGTGGCAACCTTCAGAGATCTGTGGACATGAACCCCAAGATCTCTCTGTTTCTCCACATTCCTCAGAACCCTGCCATTGACCCTGTAATCCGCATTCAAATTTTTTCTACCAAAATGAATCACCTCGCACTATCAGGGTTAAACTCCATCTGCCATTGTTCGGCCCAGCTCTGCATCCTATCAATGTCTCTTTGCAGCCTACAACAGCCCTCCACCTCATCCACTACTCCACCAATCTTGGTGTCATCAGCAAATTTACTGACCCGCCCTTCAGCCCCCTCCTCCAAGTCATTGATAAAAATCAAAAAAAGCAGGGGACCCAGCACTGATCCCTGTGGGACACCGCTGGTAACTGGTCTCCAGTCTGAAAATACTTGTGGAAGGAGCTCCATTCAAGCGGGGCTGCTTTGTCCAGGATGGTGTTGAGCTTCTTGAGTGTTGTTGGAGCTGCGCTCATCCAGGCAAGTGGAGAGTATTCCATCGCACTCCTGACTTGTGCTTTGTAGATGGTGGACAGGCTTTGGGGGGAGTCAGGAGGTGAGTTACTCTCCGCAGTATTCCCAGTCTCTGACCTGCCCTGGTAGCCAAAGTATTTATATGGATGGGTCCAGTTCAGTTTCTGGTCAGTTGCAATGACCGAGAGAGCAAAATGCTGCATTGTAACGTGGAGAGGCAGGGGGCTTCGGAGACAACCACTCACTAGTGCCCCGCAAGAGCCAGATGATTACAACAACAACAACTTGCATTTATGTAGCATGTTTGAACACCTTTAACTCTAAACCTCCCAAACTGCTTCACAGTGAGGTTGCCAGAAAAAACTGACACTCAGCTGCTTTCACTCAAAGAGATAGGTTTTAAGGAGGAGAGAGAGATAGAGAGAGAGAGAGAGAGACGTAGAGGTTTAGGGAGGGGATCCCATAGCTCGGGGCCACAGGCAGCTGAGGGCGCAGCGATGGAAATCCGGGAAGCGTAAGAGGGGGGGGCAGAATTGGAGGAGCACATGGATCTCGCCGGTTTTCAGGCCTGCAGGAGCTTTTTAAAAAATAAATTTAGAGTACCCAATCCATTTTGTCCAATTAAGGGGCAATTTAGCGCGGCCAATCCACCTACCCAGCACATCTTTGGGTTGTGGGGGTGAAACCCACGCAAACACGGGGAGAATGCGCAAACTCCACACGGACAGTGACCCAGAGCCGGGATTGAACCTGGGACCTCGACGCCGTGAGGCAGCAGGGCTAACCCACTGCGCCACCGCGCTGGCCCGGCCTGGAGGCGTTTTAAGAGCTAGGGAGTGAGCGATATCCCATGTCTAAACTCGAGGGTGAACATTTTAACATTGGGGCGTTAACAGACCGCGGGGTCAGCGAGCAGAGGGTTGGGAGGGGCGGGGAGGGGGATGTGGGATAGGGGTGACTGGGGAGGGGGGGTGGGGGAGGGGGGAGTTAGGATATAAGTAGCCCTGGTTTCACATGAGCTCAAATAAGACCGTGACAAACTGAGCTGGAGATTCCCCTCTCGATACAGGGCCAAACACTGTTATCTGTCTCAGCATTTCAGTGAATAGCACCATACAGTCTGCCCAGAACTAGATCAAGTCATCAGCTGTTTTCAAACAGATTGTCTACGCCGACAATCTTCGCTGTGGAACAACTTTCCGAAATCGCTCTTAAAATTATCCCAGCAGGCCCCACGGATCGGCAATCACCCCAGGTGCTGTCCCTGAGCCTATCTCAGCGAGGAGGCTGCGGAATCTCGACCTCGATACCCTTCGACCGAAGGAACGGTAAAATCAGCAGTCCCCCGCCCTCGCCACTGCCTCCCCCCCCCACCCCGGGACACGTCACCCACCCCGGTTCCCAACTCCTCCAGGATTGCCCTGGAGTCTCCAGGAAGTCAAATGAAATGAAAAATGAAAATCGCTTATTGTCACAAGCAGGCTTCAAATGAAGTTACTGTGAAAAGCCCCTAGTCGCCACATTCCGGCGCCTGTTCGGGGAGGCTGGTCAAAGATTGACCCCCCCGCCCGGTTCAAGGTCACGGGTGGGTCTCAAGAAAGAAAAGCCCGGCCGGCGGCCTTGAAAGGGTGTTTCATTTTTTTCACTTTACTTTTGTTTGGACAACATTGGGAGATTTATAGAATCTTTATCAATGTCACAGGTAGGCTTACATTAACACTGCAATGGAGTTACTGCGAAAACCCACCTGGAGTTGGCAACCCTCGTGGGCACAGGGACTTAGACCTGGATTGGCAATGCCTCACGTGGTTAACTAGCCAACTGAGAATCACCGTCTAGGATGATCGCCTTTTGGCACTCCTGGAGCAGAGGGCTGAGAAGGAGGGAAAGGGAGGAGAGCAGTGAAGAAGGGGAGTGTTGTACGATATGAGAGGGCTGGGGTAAACAACCTCCTCCAAGTCCTTTCTCCCCTGGGACTGCACAAGGCCAATTGCTGAGGGAGCAAGCAGGAGCTGATCAAAATTTCCACTGCTTTTCCAGGAGAGAGGGATATCTGACCTATGACTTTCAGGATGGGTTGTAAAAAAAGGTGGGGAGTGGATTAGAGTCAAAACACGGCCTGTTTATCAAAGCACACACAATAAATTCGCCAAACGCAGTTGGACGAGGAGGAGGCCCTCAAACCATCCAATAAGGCCGACCGGTACGACCTGCCAAAGGGGCAACACGGTGGTTAGCACTGCTGCCTCACAGCGCCAGGGACCCGGGTTCGATTCCCGGCTTGGGTCACTGTCTGTGCGGAGTTTGCGCTTTCTCCCCGTGTCTGCGTGGGTTTCTTCCGGGCGCTCCGGTTTCCTCCCACAAGTCCCGAAGATGTGCAGGTTAGGTGGATTGGCAACGCTAAATCTGCCCCTTAGTGAACAAAGATGTGCAGGTTAGGTGGGTTACGGGGATGGGCCGGGCGAGTGGGCCTGGGTAGGGTTGCAGCCTAGATGGGCCGAATGGCCTCCTTCTGCACTGTAGAGATTCTATGATTCTATTTCTTAAAAAATAAATTTAGAGTACCCAATTTATTTTTTCCAATTAAGGGGCAATTTAGCGTGGCCAATCCACCTACCCTGCACATCTTTGGGTTGTGGGGGCGAAACCCACGCAAACACGGGGAGAATGTGCAAACTCCACACGGACAGTGACCCAGAGCCGGTATCGAACCTGGGACCTTAGCGCCATGAGGCAGCAGGGCTAACCCACTGCGCCACCGTGCTTCCCCGACGGAGTAGGAGCTGACGTGTGGGAATGCAGCCAGGCCTTCCTGGGAAAAGAGGCCCAGGGCACAGGGAAAAGAAACAAGCCGGGGACCTGTCACCAAAACAGAACTCAGCCACTTCAAAGGGCCTCATAGTCACCTAATCTGTGCTTTGTTGCTTCGCTCTCTCACACACACACACACACACCTGCTCTGACTGTAGCTCAGCCTGTCCTGACCTGCCGGGAGTTAAACCGCCTTCTGTTCTTTTTTGATCTGAGCTCCAAGCTTCTTGGAGAGATCAAATGTACCGAGGACGCAGTCTGCATGCAGCTGCATGCCCTAGGCTTGAGGTTTAACTCTTTCTAAGTATCTGTAAAAACATACTGACCTCCCCTCAAAGGCAAGGTGATGTGTTGCTGTCATCCGGCATCTATCTATAAAAAAAATCTTCCTCTTTTGGCCCCTCCCATTTTACTTGTGGTCGATTGCCGGAATGCTGGTAGATTATCGCCCTCCATCAAGGTCCTGCATTAGGTCACAAGGTCAATTCCACAACTGCCTGGTAGATCCTTCCTCTCAAGCTTCAGCGATACTTTCCTATCGGGGAACACACCTCTTCCAATTCCTCCAACCAGAGCTGAATCTTCCATCCCCGTTCTTCCATCTCCTACCACCACTCAACCCAGGTACTTGAAGCCCACCATTGGGTGTCATCCGCGCCCCCCCCCCCCCCGCCCCCCCGCCGTCAATGGGGGGTTCCTGTTGTTCGCACTCTCGGCCTACGGGGAACCCGAGCCTGGGGCCTTAGCCACCTGCGGGGTGAAACGGGCCGGAGAATCCCTCCCAGTCTGTTCGTACCGATCTTCGTTGCGGGTTCACTGTCCATGTGGAGTTTGCACATTCTCCCCTTGTCATAGAAAGTCATAGAATTTACAGTGCAGAAGGAGGCCATTCGGCCCATCGAGTCTGCACCTGCTCTTGGCAAGAGCACCCTACCCAAGGTCCACACCTCCACCCTATCCCCATATCCCAGTAACCCCACCCAACACTTAAGGGCAATTTTGGACACTAAGGGCAATTTATCATGGCCAATCCACCTATCCTGCGTGGGTTTCACCCCCATAACCCAAAGATGTGCAGGGTAGGTGGATTGGCCACGCTAAACTGTCCGTGTGGAGTTTGCACATTCTCCCCGTGTATGCGTGGGTTTCGCCCCCACAACCCAATGATGCGCAGGGTAGGTGGATTGGCCACGCTAAATTGCCCCTTAATTGGAAAAAATAAATTGGGTGCTCTAAATTTTTTTTAAAAGCTGCTCCTCGGGATTGACTGAACAATGGAAATCCAGTGAGGAGCAACATAGAGGCCTGTGGCCTCACCAGCGACACCACGAGCCCTGTCGATCAGCTGCCTCAACACTGCCCTAAGAACCCTTCTTGGCGCGCGGCAATCCGCTTGCCATCAGGCCGAGTGAGCCAACAACAATCTCCATTCATAAAGCACCTTAAACGTAGTTAAAAACGCCGCAAAAAGCCTCACAGGAGGATTATCAAACCAGAGGGGGTGGAGGGGATCGTAGAGCTCAGGGCCCAGAGCCACACAGGGGATGCTCAAGTGAATGGAATTGGAGGAGTGTAGTTGCAAACTCGGGAACCAATGTAGTTTAAAGAGCGCGAGGTGATGGGTGAGTCGGCCCATGCCATCCCGACAGGGCAGAAGTAGGCCTTTCGGCCTATCGAGTCTGCACCGACCCACTGAAAGAGCAATCTATCTGGGCCCACTCCCCGTCCTATCCCTGAAACCCAACCTGCACGTCGTTAGACACTAAGGGGCAATTTAGCGCGGCCAATCCACCTAATCTGCAGGACTTTAGACTGAGGAAACCCAAGCAGACACAGGGGGAGAACGTGCAAACTCAACACAGTCACCCAAGGTCGCAATCGATGGTGGTCAACTGTTTAACCAGCAGCTGGGAGGTACACAGCTCAGAGAGGAGTGTTTCAACTCGTTTGCAACTGGGTTCAAGTAATTTATTCTTTAAAGAAAAAAACAGCTTTATATAAACAGTTGATTTCCTAGAATAACGTCTTTTCCGAGCTACCTTCTACTGTCCTCCGCCTGGACATGCCACGGCAAGTCTGGTCGCCTTAGCTTGCTCGGACCACCTGTGCACATTAGCGAAGAGGCACCGTAGCAACGCAACGACAACTTGCATTTGTGTAGTGCTTGCCACATGATTAAAACAGAGCTCCCCACCCCACCCCCCCCACCCCTGTCAGAGCGTTAACTAACAAAATTTGACAATGAACCACGGGAGGGGTGCGGGGGGGAGGGGGGGGTGGATCTGGACGTCTTAAATGAGGAAAGCGAGCGGGGATTCCAAGCCTCGGGCCCAGTCAAGGTCTGGCCGTCAATGGTGCAATGAATAAATTGGATAATGCGAAAGACAAGAATTGAAGGAGCAGAGAGGAAATTAGTATTTGGGTGTTTTTGAGGTATATCTGTGGTGGTCTCCGCTTCAATTATTTCCACACCAAAATCCAAGGCTCCAGTGATCTTATTCCCTCCAATTTTCCCTCACGTTTCCATGCCGGCGACTCAACCCGAGCGAGTGTCCAATCACTCGGAAACGATCTCTCACCGGTGACACGTTTGTCAACAACTTGGATGTTCGAGCAATGCAGCGCTCAGTAGAGGACTCTTGCGGGGAAGCCCCAGTTCCAACACTCCGCCACTGACGGCCAAACCTTTAGCGGCCTGGGCCCCGAGCTCGAGAATCCCCTCCCCAAACCTCACCACCTCTCCACCTCCGCTTGTTAAGATAGCTCCTTCAAACCGCCCTCTTCAGCCAAGCTGGGTCATCGTTCCAAATACATTTTGATAAGGCTCCTGCACAGCACCAGGGGACATTCAGTCACACTGAAGGAGCTACATCAATGCAAGTTGTTGTACACGCCGCCAGACTGCCCACGTGCTGTTCTCGGACAGGTTGCATGGGTAGTATTACAGTGCACAGGAAGATGCCACCTTTAGGTTTGGCACCAATCAGATCGCTGGCGGCCGGCACGCTGGCACAGTGGTTAGCACTGCAGCCTCATGGCACAAGGGAATCGGGTTCGATTCCGGCCTTGTGTCACTGTCTGCGCGGAGTTTGCACGTTCTCCCCGTGTCTCTGCGTGGGTTTCCTCCGGGTGCTCCGGTTTCCTCCCACAGTCCAAAGATGTCCAGGTTATGGGGAACTGATGAAATTGAACCGTAGGTTAGGTGAGGTTACGGGGAGAGGATGTGGGAGGGAGGCTAGGTGGGACATCTTTCAGAGGGTCGGCACAGACTTGATCGGTTGAATCCTTCTGCACTGTAGGGATTCTATGGTTCGAGAGGTGGGTGCGGGACCGGGGTGGGTGAACGCCGTGGCTTCAATGGGCTGGTGCCCCTCACCCGGCACTACCTCCTCGCCCTTAGCACCAGACAGCGGAATCGTGGATTAAAAATCAAACCCTGTGTGTTGAAAATGGAAGGATCGGGGCCCACGATTGGGGAACCATGGCATTGCGACTGGTATGGTGGGTAGAGGAAAGTCGGGGCAGATGGGGGGCTTGATCCCAGTCCTCAGGACACCTCACTGTTAAATGAGAGTCAGACCTGAACCCCAAATCAGAGTTTTCTCTCTGGTGGATAGACAGGTTTTTGGCAGCAAAAGCCACTCATTGGCCAGTGAGGAGTGTCAGTGACTTAGCAACAGCGAAGTGGCTGGTGAAAGCGAGAGTGCCCTGTCAAACAGTAAAACACGCTTGTCTCCCGGAGACAGGGGGTAACAATGGTAGATTTTATTGCAGATCGATGCAGAGCTCTGGCTCCCAGTGCTGATTAAGGAAGTCTCAACATTTTAAAAGCAATCTCCAATCTTAAAGCTGCAGAAACAGAGGTGATAAATATTCCAGTCAATCACACTCCCGTCACCCACAGCAATCGAAGCTCTTCGCCCGTGAATGAAACGGCCTACAACTCCCCTCAGACTCACACCCACCAGTATTAACACTGATACACCTCACACCCCTCACTGTAACACTCTGATATACCCCACACCCCTCACTGTAACACTCTGATATACCCCACACCCCCTCACTGTAACACTCTGATATACCCCACACCCCTCACTGTAACACTCTGATATACCCCACACCCCTCACTGTAACACTCTGATATACCCCACACCCCCTCACTGTAACACTCTGATATACCCCACACCCCTCACTGTAACACTCTAATATACCCCACACCCTCTCACTGTAACACTCTGATATACCCCACACCCCTCACTGTAACACTCTGATATACCCCACACCCCTCACTGTAACACTCAGATATATCCCACACCCCTTCACTGTAACACTCTGATATACCCCACACCCCTCAATGTAACACTCTGATATACCCCACACCCTCTCACTGTAACACTCTGATATACCCCACACCCCTCACTGTAACACTCTGATATATCCCACACACCCTTACTGTAACACTCTGATATACCCCACACCCTCACTGTAACACTCTGATATACCCCACACCCCTCACTTTAACACTCTGATATACCCCACACCCCTCACTGTAACACTCTGATATACCCCACACCCCTCACTGTAACACTCTGATATACCCCAGACCCCTCACTGTAACACACTGATATATCCCACACCCCTCAGTGTAACACTCAGATATATCCCACACCCCTTCACTGTAACACTCTGATATACCCCACACCCCTCACTGTAACACTCTGATATACCCCACACCCCTCACTGTAACACTCTGATATGCCCCACACCCCTCACTGTAACACTCTGATATACCCCACACCCCTCACTGTAACACTCTTATGTAGCCCACACCCCCTCACTGTAACACTGATATACCCCACACCCCTCACTGTAACACTCTGATATACCCCACACCCCTCACTGTAACACTCTGATATATCCCACACACCCTTACTGTAACACTCTGATATACCCCACACCCCTCACTGTAACACTCTGATATACCCCACTCCCCTCACTGTAACACTCTGATATACCCCACACCCCTCGCTGTAACACTCTGATATACCCCACAGCCCCTCACTGTAACACTCTGATATACCCCACACCCCTCACAGTAACACTCTGATATACCCCAGACCCCTCACTGTAACACACTGATATATCCCACACCACTCAGTGTAAACTCTGATATTCCCCACACCCCTCACTTAACACTCCGATACAGCCCACACCCCTCACTGTAACACTCTAACATACCCCACACCCCTCACTGCAACACTCTGATATACCCCACACCCCTCACTGTAACACTCTGATATACCCCACACCCCTCACTGTAACACTCTGATATACCCCACACCCCTCACGGTAACACTCTGATATACCCCACACCCCTCACTGTACCACTCTGATATACCCCACACCCCTCACTGTAACACTCTGATATACCCCACACCCCCTCACTGTAACACTGATATACCCCACGCCCTCTCACTGTAACACTCTGATATATCCCACACACCCCTCACTGTAACACTCTGATATACCCCACACCCCTCACTGTAACACTGATATACCCCATGCCCTCTCACTGTAACACTCTGATATATCCCACACACCCCTCAATGTAACACTCTGAAATACCCCACACCCCTCACTGTAACACTCTGATATATCCCACACCTCTCACTGTAACACTCTGATATACCACACACCCCTCACTGTCACACTGATATACCCCACACCCCTCACTGTAACACTCTGATATAACTCACACCACTCACTTTAACAATCTGATATACCCCACACCCCTCACTGTAACACTCTCATATACCCCAAACCCCTCACTGTAATCTCTGATATTCCCCACACCCCTCACTGTAACTGTCTGATATATCCCACACCCCTCACTGTAACACTCTGATATACCCCACACCGCTCACTGTAACACTCTGATATACGCCACACACCCTCACTGTTACACTCTGATATACGCCACACCCCTCACTGTAACACTCTGACATACCCCACACCCCTCACTGTAACACTCTGATATACCCCACACCCTCAGTGTAACACTGATACACCCCACACCCCCTCACTGTAAGACTCTGATATACCCCTCACCCCTCACTGTAACACTCTGATATACCCCACACCCCTCACTGTAACACTCTGATATACCCCACACCCCTCACTGTAACACTCTGATATACCCCACACACCTCACTGTAACACTCTGATATACCCCACACCCCTCACTGTGACACTCTGATATACCCCACACTCCTCACTGTAACACTCTGATATACCCCACACCCCTCACTTTAACACACTGATATACCCCACACCCCTCACTGTAACACTCTGATATACCCCACACCCCTCACTGTAACACTCTGATATACCCCACACCCCCTCACTGTAACACTGATATACCCCACACCCCCTCACTGTAACACTGATATACCCCACACTCCTCACTGTAACACTCTGATATACCCCACACCCCTCACTGTAACACTCTGATATACCCCACACCGCTCACTGTAACACTCTGATATACCCCACACCCCTCACTTTAACACACTGATATACCCCACACCCCTCACTGTAACACTCTGATATACCCCACACCCCTCACTTTAAAACACTGATATACCCCACACCCCTCACTGTAACACTCTGATATACCCCACACCCCCTCACTGTAACACTCTGATATACCCCACACCCCCTCACTGTAACACTCTGATATACCCCACACCCCTCACTGTGACACTCTGATATACCCCACACACCCTCACTGTAACATTCTGATATACCCCACACCCCTCACTGTAAAACTCTGAAATACCCCATACCCCTCACTGTATCACTCTGATATACCCCACACCCCTCACTGTAACACTCTGATATACCCCACACCCTCACTGTAACACTCTGATATACCCCACACACCTCACTGTAACACTCTGATATATCCCACACCCCCTCACTGTAACACTCTGATATACCCCATACCCCTCACTGTAACACTCTGATATACCCCACACCCCTCACTGTAACACTCTGATATACCCCATACCCCTCACTGTAACACTCTGATATACCCCACACACCTCACTGTAACACTCTGATATACCCCACACCCCTCACTGTAACACTGATATACCCCACACCCCTCACTGTAACACTCTGATATACCCCACACCCTCACTGTAACACTCTGATATACCCCACACCCCTCACTGTAACACTGATATACCCCACCCCCCTCACTGTAACTATCTGTGATCTTTATCCTGTAGAATGATCATGTTTTGAAGTGTCTGCTATATTTTCAGGGCCAACTCCCAACGTAATAAAAGCTTGTGTATGTGACGCGCTGTTCTTTTCAATGTTGCTGTCGGTGAGCCAAACATCGTCAAGGTCAACGAGAATCTGTGGCTGATTACGGACGCCAGGCTCTCGATCTGAAAGATAATGCCAGCCCAGAATGAAAGTGCTCACATCTCTGTGTAATCTCGCCTTTACGCTGAGAGAGACACTGACGGCGGTCTATTAATGCATCGTCCTTCATGTGTGATGCACCAAAGTGCTTTGCAGCCATTTCGGTTTCTTTTTAACTATATTTATTGAAGTTTTATATATAACGAGCTCAATATAATCATTGGACGTAACTTGATGCCTCTATATTGGATTGGATTTGTTTATGGTCATGTGTACCGAGGTACAATGAAAAGTATTTTTCTGCCAGCAGCTCAAACAGATCATTTAGTACATAAAAAGAAAATAAAAAGAAAATACATAATAGAGCAACACGAGGTCCACAATGTAAATACATAGACACCGGCATTAGTGGCTTACACACTGGCTTAACTGGGTCGGTGCAGACTCGATGGGCCGAATGGCCTCCTTCTGCACTGTGGTTCGGCACAACATTGTGGGCCGAAGGGCCTGTTCTGTGCTGTATTTTTCTATGTATGTTCTATGTTCATCGGGTGAAGCATACAGGAGTGCAGTGTTACTCTGGTTAGTCCATAAGAAGGTCGTTTAGGAGTCTGGTAACAGCGGGGAAGGAGCTGTTTTTGAATCTGTTTGTCCGTGTTCTCAGACTTCTGTATCTCCTGCCCGATGGAAGAAGTTGGGAGAGTGAGTAAGCCGGGTGGGAGGGGTCTTTGATTATGTTGCTCGCTTTCCCCAGGCAGCGGGAGGTGTAGATGGAGTCAATGGATGGGAGGCCGGTTTGTGTGATGGACTGGGCGGTGTTCACGACTCTCTGAAGTTTCTTGCAGTCCTGGGCCGAGCAGTTGCCATACCAGGCTGTGATGCAGCCCGATAGGATGCTTTCTATGGTGCATCTGTAAAAGTTGGTAAGAGTCAATGTGGACATGCCGAATTTCCTTAGTTTCCTGAGGAAGTTGTTGTGCTTTCTTGGTGATAGCGTTGACGTGGATGGGCCAGGACAGATTTTTGGAGATGTGCACCCCTAGGAATTTGAAACTGCTAACCATCTCCACCTCGGTCCCGTTGATGCTGACAGGGGTGTGTACAGTACTTTGCTTCCTGAAGTCAATGACTAGCTCTTTAGTTTTGCTGATATCTCCCTTCACTCCAGCACCACCAGGGGCATCAATGTTAGACCATTGCCACCTCTCCTCTGATAGCAGACCCCCCTCCTGTACTCCTGTAGGAACCAATCACTGATTCTTTATACCCACCCTTAACAAAAGGGGAAACAAATGACGAATAAACACTAACCCCCGTTTTAAAGGGTGTTTACATATAAGTTACACAAAGCAACTTAACCCCAACCTTCAGGCCCAGCAGAGAACCAACAACATTGCAGTTAACATTACAAATTTTGCTCTTTCCATGAGCCGGTGCAGACTCGATGGGCCGAATGGCCTCCTTCTGCACTGTAAATTCTCTAACATTACCTGACAAAATGCGAAAAGATGAGGTAATTATGGCGGTGGCTAAGCATTTAAAGTTGCCTGTGATACAGTTTGACTCATTGGAAATGGCAAAAATTCAGTTACAAATTAAACAAATGAGAAAGAATTAAAGCAGCTTGAATAGGAAAGAGAGAGAGAGGAAAAAGAAAGAGAAAGAGATAGAGAGGCCAAAGAAAAGGAGAGAGAAGAAAGGAGAAAAGAAAGAATAGCCCTAGCAGAACAAAAAGAAAGAGAAAGGGAGATACAGATCAGGGAAAAAGATAAAGAGAGAGTTTGAACTTCAGAAATGGCCATGAAACATGACAGTCAGTTAAAATTGGCAGGCATAAAGGGAAACATACAGTTGGATGATAGAGATGAGGATAGTGAGAAAGAGCATCATAGTTGAAGGCTTGGTGGGGATCTATTTAAATATGTCCAAGCATTGCCAAGGTTTGATGTGAAGGAGGTAGAAGCCTTTTTCATTTCATTTGAGAAGGTAGCTAAACAAATGAAATGGCCACAGGACATGTGGAGATTACTGATTCAACAAAGCTGGTAGGTAGAGCTAGTGAAGTGTTTGCATCACTACCGGAGGAGGTATCTGGAACGTATGAGGAGGTGAAGAAATCCATCTTAAGTGCATATGAGCTAGTGCCTGAAGCTTGCAGACAAAGGTTTAGAAATTTAAGGAAAGAATTTGGTCAAACATACATGGAGTTTGAAAACAGAGTAATTTTGATAGGTGGGTAAGGGCTTTGAAAATAGACCAAACATATGAAGCTCTCAGAGAAATTATACTTTTGGAGGAGTTAAAAAATTCAATTCCTGATGTAGTGAGAACTCATGTGGAAGAACAGAGGGTTAAAACTGCGAGATTAGCAGCAGAAATGGCAGATGATTATGAATTAGTTCATAAATCAAAGATTGGTTTCCGATATCAGTTTCAGCCGGTGAGGGATAGAAACTGGGGACATGAGAAATACTCAAGTGGTAAAGGTAAAGGTGATCTGATGGGAGATAATAAGGAGAGTGTACCCCAGATTAAAAAAGAAATCCAGGAGGGTGGAAAAGAAATTCATTCCCAACATGGCCTCACACACCACGGCTCTCAGGTGAAGAAGTCCACTGCATTCCAGTGGCTACCCACACATCAAGCAGAGTGGCTCGAACTCAAAGCAAAGCTCACCACTGCTCCGGTACTAGCGTTTTTTGACCCGGACAGGGAAACAAAAGTCTCCACGGATGCAAGCCAGGATGGCATTGGTGCGGTGCTTGGTGCTCAAACAAATCCACGAGGGACACCTCGGTGTGGAAAAGTGTAGGCGCAGGGCCCGGCAGGCTGTCTATTGGCCTGGAATCAGCCAGGACATATCCAACATGGTCCTCAATTGTGTGACCTGCCAGCGTTTCCAGCCTGCTCAAACCAAAGAAACACTCCAGCAACACGAGATCGTGACCTCTCCGTGGTCCAAGGTGAGAATCGACCTTTTTTACGCCAATGGGCGTGACTATGTGCTCATCATAGATTACTTCTCACATTACCCGGAAGTTGTGAAGCTGTCAGACCTCACATCAAGGACAGTCATCAAGGCCTGCAAGGAGACACTTGCCAGGCATGGTATTCCACTCACTGTCATGAGTGACAATGGTCCCTGCTTCCACAGCCAAGAGTGGTCCAATTTCGCCAAGTCGTACCAATTCAACCACATTACCTCAAGCCCACACTACCCGCAGTCCAACGGGAAGGTTGAGAAAGGGTCCATATAGTGAAGCAACTGCTCTGCAAGGCTGCGGACTCTGCTTCTAACTTCAACCTTGCGCTATTGGCGTACAGGGCAACCCCTCTGTCCACCGGTATGTCTCCGGCTCAACTCCTCATGAATAGAGACCTGCGGACGACTGTTCCAGCCATACACTTACCAGACCTGGATCACCTCCCAGTGCTGCAAAAGGTGCAGCAACTCAGGAACCGGCAAAAGCTGACGTACGATGCTCATGCTACTGATTTGCCTGTGCTATCTCCAGAAGATGCTGTTCGGATCAAGCTACCTGATGGAGGCTGGTCAGCTCCAGCTGTTGTTGTTCGACAGGCTGCTCCCAGATCGTTTGTAGTTCGTATGGCTGATGGCTCCATTGTCAGGCGCAACAGAAGGGCACTGCGCAAAGTTGCCTGCCCACCACCAGATCCTACTTTTACATATGTTGTTATGCTTCCTCCGGACACCTCGCACCACAAGGCCACCAATCTGGCAGCAATCCCGCCTGTCAAGGTGCTGTCGTCCCCACCTCCACCTCTCAGGCGGTCGACAAGGATCAGACGCAAGCCCCAAAGATTGGACTTACAGACATTTATCTTGTAAATGTTGTTCTGTATCTGCACGCTAGACACCTCTTATGTATATATTCATCCACTCGCCATTTAATGTAAATAGTTATACATGTAAATACAGTCGCATATGCTCCATGCAACCAACATTTTTATTTTAAAAAAGGGGAGATGTCATGATATGCACTCATGCACATAATGAGATACAGACAGGCAGTGACAGACACCCAGTACAGCCAATCAACACACAGGACAGAACACAACCAATCACCAGGCAGAACACTAGAAGGTGGTCTCCCACTATAAAACACACGAGACATCAACACTCTGCCTCTTTCCACTGGTGACAACTGTAATGACAGTCAGGGTGTATATATCAGTTAGCACCTTCTACACGTGGCTCAGAGCTAGTCTGGTCTAGTTAGTTATAGTAAGCACGCTTAGATTAGTAGAGTGTCAAACCCACAGCAAACTGTGTGCACTGCTTAACAAGTTCAATAAAGCGTATTGAACCAACATCAAAGTTTGGAGTCTACTTTCAAGTACAACTGCATCCAGTTGCGGTCCGTGTTACCCCAGGGTGATTAACACGACAGGCGCCGAGGACCCAAGTTCGATCCCAGTAAAGGCGACCGCCGATTGTCTTTCCCTAATGTCCCCTTTAAGAGAGGAAATCTGCCGCCGTTACCCGGTCTGGCCTACATTGGACTTCAGATCTGTAGTTAGAGTTGACTCTTGGATGCCACTCTGAAAAATAATTCCTGTTAGCACTGCTGCCTCACAGCGCTGAGGACCCGGGTTCGATCCCGGCCCTGGGTCACTGGCCGTGTGGAGTTTGCACATTCTCCCCGTGTCTGCGTGGGTCTCACCACCACAACCCAAAGATGAGCAGGGTAGGTGGATTGGCCACGCTAAATTACCCCTTAATTGGGAAAAAAAGAATTGGGTACTTAAATTTATTAAAAGAATAATATAAAGGATTAAAAGACGAGCAGAGCCAAAGTGCGTGGTATCGCACTCGCGCCCACGTCACGTGAACCTCATCAAAAGTGTTTTTAAGATGAAGTCACTGTTCCAGCACAGTGAGTGTGGCAGCAAAGCAAGATTCCACAAACCTTACTGCGATAATAACCAGGCCGTCAGGTTTAGTGATGTTGGTTGTTGGGTAAGTATTGGCCGAGATACCGATGAGAACTCCGCTATTCTTCAATATCGTACAACGGGATTTTCTAAATCCGAATGAGAGAGCGCCCAAGAGTCCTGAGCTAACTTCTCATCTGAGAGACAACAACTCTAACAGTGCAGCACTCTGTAACCCCGTGCTGTACCTGTCCTGGGAGTGTTTGATGGGGACAGTGTAGAGGGAGCTTTATTCTGTATCTAACCCCGTGCTGTACCTGTCCTGGGAGTGTTTGATGGGGACAGTGTAGAGGGAGCTTTACTCTGTATCTAACCCCGTGCTGTACCTGTCCTGGGAGTGTTTGATGGAGACAGTGTAGAGGGAGCTTTACTCTGTATCTAACCCCGTGCTGTACCTGTCCTGGGAGTGTTTGATGGGATGTCGATGTTATAACCCGCTCGGGTCTTACAGGGTGGGGATGATCCACTACTGGTGAAGCTGGCAGAATACGAGCTCCTGCGATAAGCGGGCAAGGGACTCCTAACTAAGTTTGTGTGTCTTTGTAAATCCATCTTCGGATAAAGCTGTCAGATATTTTACACCCGCCTGAGAGGGCCGACGGGACCTCGGTTGGACATCCCAATCGGAAAACATCAGCACCAACAGCGCAGCGCCCCCTCGGTACTGCAGACTTTGGTGGTCAAATTTTATTCCGGCGCGGGACTTGAACCCCCGCACTCGGACTCGGAGTGCCACCGTCTCTCCCAGCGATGGAGCTTTGCTCTGCATCGCAATCAGACAAAAACATGACAAAAATACACCCGCGGTATCAGTGAAAGATTGATGTTGCTGGTTGACAGTTTATACTCGGCAACAGATGCCCATCATCTGCTGTGTGCTTCCGGAATCTTCTATTTTTAATTCAGGTTTCCGGCTCTCGCAGGTTTATCTGTTCAAGCCAGACCTGGGCGTGTTCGAGGCCCATAAATAGGAGCTCAAAGAGTAAAAAGTTAACCTATCAACCCGGCCATTGTTTAAATTGATGAGGCAGAGGAAAATCAAAGTAAACCCGAGGAAAATGTCAGCCCGTGAATCACAGATTAAAGAGTCGGTTGACAGACCACTGCCCAAATGTGAGTTCAAAGCCCCAATCTCCTACTTTGCTCCTGGAAGCAGGACCTCGTTTCATCTGACCTGTAGAACCTTACTTATCTCGGTTCGGGACAGGCTGAGTGAGTTATCTTTCCATTATCTCACCCCTCTTGGTACTTTAACCCTCGTTTGGGAGCTACCTGGAACAGATCCCTGCCCTCAGAAAGGTGAGCTTTTTTTTTTTCCCCGAGGGAGCCATTTCAAAGACATTGCCTTATCTCGGAAGTTTCAAAGTTCAGAACCTCTTGGGGCAAATCCATTAACCGTTTCTGGGCGCCTTGTTCTCTTGACGAATTTCCCAGGAACGGCGACAGCCCCAATGTGGGGGGATGGGGGGATGTTGAATGTATTATGGTTACCATTCACCACTGTATTACATTGTACTATGCTGTTGCCCTTGTGGGCTCCACCTAGGGACCATTGTACTGTATTACACCGCTTGTATCATGTTGGTGCCCTTGTGGGCTCCGCCCCTGGCTCCGCCCCCTTGAGGGGAGGTATATAGAGCTGCTGCCCTGTAGGCGGCTCTCAGTGCAGGTCAGTCGCAGGCAGGCATTGTTCTAGTTGATTAAAGCCACTGTTCACTTCAACTCTCTGTCTCGTGTGAATTGATGGTCGCACCAGGGGAGATGGAGTGGGGGGGGGGGGGGTGGGGGGGGGAATTATCAAACAAAATCTGACAGCAAGCCACACAATGTAGGGTTGCCAACCCTCCAGGATTGGTCTGGAGTCTCCAGGAATCAAGGATCAATCTCCAGGACATTGCCATGCGTTATCCCGGAGAAAGATAATAGGGATGTTTCCTAAAAATTTAGCTTTTACTTTGTCATTTTCTTTGAATATTTCTCCTCGGAAGATGTAAAAGTATTTAAATTGGGGGGATAAGGTGGGCAGACGGCTAAGGGTCAGCCAATTGGGCGATGACTCTTTGCTTTCCGATTGGCCTAGGAAGGCCGTGTGTCACGAGGACGGATGTGTTGACCGATGAACGGCTGGGGTGTAGGGAGTGGGCATAGATATGATGGAACCACAGGAATATATTTCATCACAGTTGGCAACCCCATGTGGGGAAATCGTAGCTGCATGACCAAAGGCTTAGTCAAAGTGGTAGATTTTAAGGTGTGTCTTAAAGGTGGAAAGAGAGATGGAGATCGGTGAGGTTTGAGGGTATTTCAGAGTTGAGGGCCTTGCTAGATGAAGATACCAATGGGTGGTAGAGGTCAGGGGTTTGGAAGGTGCTGCTGAAGGAGGCCTGGTGAGTTGCTGCAGTACATCCTGTAGTCGGTACACACAGCTGCCACTGTGCATCGGTGGGGGGAGTGAATGTTTACCAGCCCCTTGATTGCGTGAAGCCGCTCAGCGGTTATACGCGGTAGCCCACAGCCACCTCCTCGGGGCAACTACAGATGGGGCAATAAATGTCGGCCTTGCCAGTGACGCCCACCATCCCCAGAATTAATTCAAAGAAACCCGCGTGGTGTAGTCAATTTATGCTCAGCAAGATCCCACAAACAGCAATGAGATGCATGGAAAGGTCATCTGTCTTGCTGTTGGCCAGGACTCTGGGATGACGTCCGCCCTCTTCTTCGGAAAAGGCCGATATTGTCGCCTGGGTGGACCCGAAGCTCCAAGGAAAGTATTTCATCGGGGGAGCAGGTTTGGGGAAGGTTGTGAGAGCAGAGGCCTAAAAGTCTGGATGAGAACAGGCTCCTTCCCATTCTTCCTTGGCCAATTGTGCTCGTGGGCGATGGCCTTCGGAGGCCACATTGGCTGCCATCTTCTCGAGATATTACGGGGAACAGATAGGGTAGATTGGGAGAGGGGGATCTTGTGGCACACTCGGTAGCATGCCTGCCTCTGGGCCAGAGAATCTGGGTTCAAGTCCCACTTTAGGAAGACGTGAATACAGCTGATAGCTGACGGTAAGGACAGGAGGATTTCTTCTTTTTTTTCAATTTAGAGTAAGCAATCATTTTTTTCCAATGAAGGGGCAATTTAGCGTGGCCAATCCACCTACCCTGTACATCTTTGGGTAGTCGCACGCAGGCACGGGGAGAACGTGCAAACTCCACACGGACAGTGACCTAGGCCCGGGTTCGAACCCGGGTCCTCGGCGCCGTGAGGCAGCAGTGCTAACCACCGTGCCGCCCCAGAACAGGAGAGTTTCTTGGTCAGAAGGCAACACAAAACCACTGCAATACTTTACCAAGCATCATCATGGACCAATCAATAGATGTCCATAGTTGCCAATGCCCTCTTAGTGCCCGGTGCCTGGAAGAGGTGATGATGATGATGATGATGATAATGTTTATTGTCACAAGTAGGCTTACATTAACACTGCAATGAAGTTACTGTGAAAAGCCACTCGTCGCCATATTCGGGTACACGGAGGGAGAATTTAGAATATCCAAATTACCTAATAGCATGTCTTTCGGGGCTTGTGGGAGGAAACAGGAGCACCCGGAGGAAACCCACACAGACACGGGGAGAACGTGCAGACTCCGCACGGACAGTGACCCAAGCCGGGAATCGAACCTGGGACCCTGGCACTCATTAGGGAGTCCTCGAGCCCCCTGCAACCCCCTCCCCCTCATAAGGGCAGGGCACCCCCAGGCCTGGTCCCCAACATGGGCAAAATGCCACCTGGGCACCCTGATGTTGCCAGGGTGGCACCCATGGTGCGTAGGTGGCACTGCCAGCAAACAGGCAAATCTTTGAGGGCGGGATCCAGATCGCAACGGCTCACGAGATCTCATTAGATCTCGCGAGGCGAGGGCGGCACGGTGGCGCAGTGGGTTAGCCCTGATCTTGCGAGGCGTAACGAGGGTGGTAAATGTAATGGCTTCATCGCCGCACACGTTGGGCACCATGTCCGTTGGTGGAGGAGTCTAGAACGAGGGGGCAGAGTCTAAAAGTTCGATCCAGACCTTTCGGCAGTGAGATTAGGAAACGCAAATGACAATTGATGTGAGATCAATTGTGAACTTTAATTCTGAGATTGGAGGGCAGCACGTGGCACAGTGGGTTAGCATTGTTGCCTAAGGCGCTGACGACCCGGGTTCAATCCCGGCCCTGGGGTCACTGTCCGTGTGGAGTTTGCACGTTCTCCCCGTGTTTGCATGGGTTTTGCCCCCACAACCCAAAGATGTGCAGGTTAGGTGGATTGGCCACGCTAAATTGCCCCTTCATTGGAAAAATAAATAATTGGGTACTCTAAAATTTTTAAAAATTAATCCTGAGATCAGTAGATTTCTGTTAACTGGAGGTACTAAGGGAGCTCGGGAAAAGCCGGGAATACGGAGTGAGGTCACGGATCAGCCTTGATCAAAGTGAGTGCCAGAACGGGTTCGAGGAGCTGTACGCCCTCCTCCTATCCTCTTCCGATGACTGTATCTTTGCGTTGGCACTGACCTTTGGACGTGTTATGGGACCTGACAGTCTCACTCAAACACCAGCTGCGGCGTCAACTTCTGAAGTCCGCTGATAAGTGAGTGACAATCAGAAAGCAAACTACGAAATGAGGCCCTTGCAGATAATTCAGCAAATATTAGCACTGTTTAATGGAAGGAGATTAGCCTGTTCAGCGAGCAGTACAGGCAGAGTTCAAGGGCCAGAGCCATTGGTTTAAAGGTTCTTGGAAACATAGAAAATAGGAGCAGGAGGAGGCCAATCAGCCCTTCGAGCCTGCTCCCCCATTCAAAGAACAAAGAACAAAGAACAAAGAAAAGTACAGCACAGGAACAGGCCCTTCGGCCCTCCAAGCCCGTGCCGACCATACTGCCCGACTAAACTACAATCTTCTACACTTCCTGGGTCCGTATCCTTCTATTCCCATCCTATTCATATATTTGTCAAGATGCCCCTTAAATGTCCCTATCGTCCCTGCCTCCACTACCTCCTCCGGTAGTGAGTTCCAGGCACCCACTACCCTCTGCGCAAAAAACTTGCCTCGTACATCTACTCTAAACTTTGCCCCTCTCACCTTAAACCTATGCCCCCTAGTAATTGACCCCTCTACCCTGGGGAAAAGCCTCTGACTATCCACTCTGTCTATGCCCCTCATAATTTTGTATACCTCTATCAGGTCGCCCCTCAACCTCCTTCGTTCCAGTGAGAACAAACCGAGTTTATTCAATCGCTCCTCATAGCTTATGCCCTCCATACCAGGCAACATTCTGGTAAATCTCTTCTGCACCCTCTCTAAAGCCTCCACATCCTTCTGGTAGTGTGGCGACCAGAATTGAACACTATACTCCAAGTGTGGCCTAACTAAGGTTCTATACAGCTGCAACATGACTTGAAAATTCTTATACTCAATGCCCCGGCCAATGAAGGCAAGCATGCCGTATGCCTTCTTGACTACCTTCTCCACCTGTGTAGCCCCTTTCAGTGATCTGTGGACCTGTACTCCTAGATCTCTTTGACTTTCAATACTCTTGAGGGTTCTACCATTCACTGTATATTCCCTACCTGCATTAGCCCTTCCAAAATGCATTACCTCACATTTGTCCAGGTTAAACTCCATCTGCCATCTCTCCACCCAAGTCTCCAGACAATCTAAATCCTGCTGTATCCTCAGACAGTCCTCATCGCTATCCGCAATTCCACCAACCTTTGTGTCGTCTGCAAACTTACTAATCAGACCAGTTACATTTTCCTCCAAATCATTTATATATACTACAAAGAGCAAAGGTCCCAGCACTGATCCCTGTGGAACACCACTGGTCACAGCCCTCCAATTTGAAAAGCATCCCTCCATTGCTACCCTCTGCCTTCTATGGCCTAGCCAGTTCTGTATCCACCTTGCCAGTTCACCCCTGATCCCGTGTGACTTCACCTTTTGTACTAGTCTACCATGAGGGACCTTGTCAAAGGCCTTACTGAAGTCCATATAGACAACATCTACTGCCCTACCTGCATCAATCATCTTAGTGACCTCCTCGAAAAACTCGATCAAGTTAGTGAGACACGACCTCCCCTTCACAAAACCGTGCTGCCTCTCACTAATACGTCCATTTGCTTCCAAATGGGAGTAGATCCTGTCTCGAAGAATTCTCTCCAGTAATTTCCCTACCACTGAAGTAAGGCTCACCGGCCTGTAGTTCCCGGGATTATCCCTGCCACCCTTCTTAAACAGAGGAACAACATTGGCTATTCTCCAGTCCTCCGGGACATCCCCTGAAGACAGCGAGGATCCAAAGATTTCTGTCAAGGCCTCAGCAATTTCCTCTCCAGCCTCCTTCAGTATTCTGGGGTAGATCCCATCCGGCCCTGGGGACTTATCTACCTTAATATTTTTTAAGACACCCAACACCTCGTCTTTTTGGATCACAATGTGACCCAGGCTATCTACACCCCCTTCTCCAGACTCAACATCTACCAATTCCTTCTCTTTGGTGAATACTGATGCAAAGTATTCATTTAGTACCTCGCCCATTTCCTCTGGCTCCACACATAGATTCCCTTGCCTATCCTTCAGTGGGCCAACCCTTTCCCTGGCTACCCTCTTGCTTTTTATGTAAGTGTAAAAAGCCTTGGGATTTTCCTTAACCCTATTTGCCAATGACTTTTCATGACCCCTTCTAGCCCTCCTGACTCCTTGCTTAAGTTCCTTCCTACTTTCCTTATATGCCACACAGGCTTCGTCTGTTCCCAGCCTTTTAGCCCTGACAAATGCCTCCTTTTTCTTTTTGACGAGGCCTACAATATCATTCGTCATCCAAGGTTCCCGAAAATTGCCGTATTTATCTTTCTTCCTCACAGGAACATGCCTGTCCTGTATTCCTTTCAACTGACACTTGAAAGCCTCCCACATGTCAGATGTTGATTTGCCCTCAAACATCCGCCCCCAATCTATGTTCTTCAGGTCCCACCTAATATTGTTATAATTAGCCTTCCCCCAATTTAGCACATTCATCCTCGGACCACTCTTATCCTTGTCCACCAGTACTTTAAAACTTACTGAATTGTGGTCACTGTTACCGAAATGCTCCCCTACTGAAACATCTACCACCTGGCCGGGCTCATTCCCCAATACCAGGTCCAGTACCGCCCCTTCCCTAGTTGGACTGTTTACATATTGTTTTAAGAAGCCCTCCTGGATGCTCCTTACAAACTCTGCCCCGTCTAAGCCCCTGGCACTAAGTGAGTCCCAGTCAATATTGGGGAAGTTGAAGTCTCCCATCACCACAACCCTGTTGTTTTTACTCTTTTCCAAAATCTGTCTACCTATCTGCTCCTCTATCTCCCGCTGGCTGTTGGGAGGCCTGTAGTATACCCCCAACATTGTGACTGCACCCTTCTTATTCCTGATCTCTACCCATATAGCCTCACTGCCCTCTGAGGTGTCCTCTCGCTGTATAGCTGTGATACTCTCCTGAACAAGTAGCGCAACTCCGCCTCCCCTTTTACATCCCCCTCTATCCCGCCTGAAACATCTAAATCCTGGAACGTTTAGCTGCCAATCCTGCCCTTCCCTCAACCAGGTCTCTGTAATGGCAACAACATCATAGTTCCAAGTACTAATCCAAGCTCTAAGTTCATCTGCCTTACCCGTAATGCTCCTTGCATTAAAACATATGCACTTCAGGCCACCAGACCCGCTGTGTTCAGCAACTTCTCCCCGTCTGCTCTGCCTCAGAGCCACACTGTCCATATTCCCTAGTTCTCCCTCAACGCTCTCACCTTCTGACCTATTGCTCCCGTGCCCACCCCCCTGCCATACTAGTTTAAACCCTCCCGTGTGACACTAGCAAATCTCGCGGCCAGGATATTTATGCCTCTCCGGTTTAGATGCAACCCGTCCATCTTATACAGGTCACACCTGCCCCGGAAGAGCTCCCAGTGGTCCAGATAACCGAAACCCTCCCTCCTACACCAGCTGTTTAGCCACGTGTTTGTCTGCTCTATCTTCCTATTTCTAGCCTCACTGGCACGTGGCACAGGGAGTAATCCCGAGATTACAACCCTCGAGGTCCTGTCTTTTAACTTTCTGCCTAGCTCCCTGAACTCCTGCTGCAGGACCTCATGCCTCTTCCTGCCTATGTCGTTAGTACCAATATGTACAACAACCTCTACCTGTTTGCCCTCCCCCTTCAGGATTCCCTCTACCCGTTCGGAGACATCCTGGACCCTGGCACCAGGGAGGCAACATACCATCCTGGAGTCTCTTTCACGTCCACAGAAGCGCCTATCTGTTCCCCTGACTATAGAGTCCCCTATAACTATTACTCTTCTGCGCTTTGACCCACCCTTCTGAACATCAGAGCCAGCCGTGGTGCCACTGCTCTGGCTGCTGCTGTTTTCCCCTGATAGGCTATCCCCCCCGACAGTATCCAAAGGGGTATACCTGTTCATTATGATCATGGCTGATCATAGAACATACAGTGCAGAAGGAGGCCATTCACTTTAAGCCCTCACGTCCACCCTATCCCCTGAACCCAATAACCCCATCTAACCTTTTTGGACACTACGGGGCAATTTAGCACAGCCAATCCACTTAACCTGCACATCTTTGCACTGTGGGAGTGTAATACGTCCACAGAGGCAGAGGTCCCGTCACCAGAATTTCCTTTTATTTACAAGCCCAACAGCTGAACAACCGTGACCATTCCGTCTGCTGACTACACCGGGAGTGCAGAGGATCTGACACTCCCTGTTAAAACACAGAAAGGGGTCCCCTGATTGGGCCACTAATCAGGGAACCCGTATTCTAATTGGCCAATCTCAAAGGCCTGGCCTCAGTCATTACAGGGAGGAAACCGGAGCATCCGGAGGAAACCCGCGCGCACACGGGGAGAACGTGCAGACTCCGCAGAGTCAGTGACCCAGCGGGGAATCGATCCTGGGACCTTGATAATCCAGCTCAATCGACTAATCCTGCCTTCCCCCATATCCTTTGATCCCCTTTGCCTCAAGTGCTATATCTAACTGCTTCTTGAAAACATAAATGGCCTCAACTAATTCCTGTGGTAACGAGTTCCACAGGCCAACCAATCTCTGGGTGAAGACATTTCCCCTCATCTCTGTCCTAAATGGTCTACCCTGTATCCTCAGACTGTGACACAGCTTCAGACAATTTCGCTCCTACAACATTCCTGCCTCGCACCCATCACCCCTCTGCCTCGCTGACCTCATCAGGCAACGCCTCGATCTTAAGATTCACCTCAGTATCTCTGCAAGCTCCTCCAGTCCTGCGACCCTCCATGATCACTGCGCTTCCCCAATCCTGGCCCCATTCGCTCTATCATGGGCGGCCTTGCCTTCAGCTGCCTGGGCTCCCAGACCGGGAATTGTCCCTCCACGCCCCTCCGCCTCTCTCCATCACTGCTAAAGACGATGGGAGCCATCCCCAATCTCAGCTGGCGTGGGTGCCTGGAAGGGATGTCGGGTGGTCAGCGGTTTAGGGGGAATAAGGTCGAGGAAGACGGACAGAGGTGTCAGGGACAAGATGAACTTGCCGTAGACATCGGCGGGACAGAACGATTATGCCAGCAGCCGACTCCGCTGCCAGAAAATCCCGCCCTTTCTCCTTATTGCTGAGAAAAGACATTTTGTTGAAGCTTCCCATCCTGCATCCATCAGGACCATCAGCAGAAACAACAACTCCTTACTGTACGAGAAGAGAGTGCCGGTTAGTTGTAAATTCTTGGCAGTTAACGGTCAGTCACCGGTAACTGGTTCATTCTCCATGGCAACGCCCCCTGCCCATCCGAGCGCACCGTCCAACCAAACAGCCATCCCTGTGGGTGTACCTACCCCACAGGGGCTGCAGGGGTTCACAAAGGCGGCTCAGCACCCCCTTGTCAACTGAACAGCAAACCGGCACAAACCAACCAGATCTTCCAAGGCCGCACCCCATTGGGAGGCCTAAACGGGCCTTCCCAAGATCTGACCTGAGAAATTCGTCAGTTAGGAGGTGATGGCCTTTAGCTGTGCCAGAAGTCAAAGGGGGCTGGAGTTGTTCTCTTTAGAGCGAGAAGGTGGAGGGGAGGTTTATTCGGTATTTCCAAAATTCTGAGGGACCTTGGTCGAGTAAATAGGGAGAAATTGTTTTCACTCTTGCAGAGTCAATAACAAATTTAAGATAATGGTCAAAGTGGGCGGGGGGGGGATAATTATTTTCACAAAGCGAGTTGTTTTGAAAGGGGGGTGGAAGCAAGTTCAAGAGGAACTTTCAAAAGGGAGTTCGATAAATACGTCAGAGGATGACGGGGGCGGGGGGGGGATGTGCAGGGGAGGTGGGAGATGTTTGGACAGTTGTTTCAAAGGAGCAGCACGGACGGGGCAGGCCCGAATGGTCTCCTGTTTTGCTGGTGTGTTGTTTTACTGCGTGCAGAGTCACTGTATCAGGAACGAGCAGCCCAGTCTCCAAACCTATCGCAAACACAGGTTGAGACTCAAAACAACACGCACCTCAGAGAGAGAGATCTGGGACGCGACAACTGTGTTCGAAGAGCGATATACTGGGAGAATGCCAACTGCACCATTGCTATCGCTGTTTTTCCGACACACTGTTTATTCCCCGATCGGAAATTCCGACAGAACCTTCCACGACTAAGCTGAGCCGACCAGGAAATGACTTCCAACCTTTCCAGCACTGGAAAAGGAAGAACGCAAAATTTCCTAAAGCGCTTTCACAGACAACAGACACCTTTGGGAGAGAGGCAGCAATCAATCGGTGTACACAGCAAGATCCCGCAAGCTGCAACACCGCGCACTGAGAGTGGCACCTGGAACGCAGTAAAACGGCGCAGGTAGCTTCGCCGGCAGCATTAATAGAACGGAATCTGACCCTGAGCCGCGCGAGACGATATTGGAACCCGTGCCCAAAAGCTAAATCAGGCAGTGAGGTTTCACGTAGCAACTCAGAGGAGGATAGGGAGGGAGAGAGAGGGAGGAGGATTTAGGGAAGGGAGTTTCGGGGAGAGATTTAGAGAGAGAATTTACTTCAGCTCAGTGATTTCACTGAATCGCTATTAGGTGTCAAATAGAGTCATAGAGTTTGACAGCAAGCCAAGACGCCCACCTGCCCCTCATGACTGTGCTGGCCATCAAACACTGATCTCATTTTCCAACGCTTTGGGGGGGGGGGGGGCTCACGGTGGTGCAGTGGTTAGCACTGCTGCCTCACGGCGCTGAGGACCAGGGTTCCATCCCGGCCCCGGGTCACTGTCCGTGTGGAATTTGCCCGTTCTCCCCGTGTCTGCGTGGGTCTCACACCCACAACCCAAAACAATGCGATGGGATTGGCCGCGCTAAACTGCCCCTTAATTGGAAAAAATACAAATTGGGTACTGTTATGGGTCAGGGTTTAGAGAACCCCAAAGTGTATCATGGAGTTCACCTGACCCACAACTTTTACTAGATTGCGGTAGGGGGAGCACACGGCCCACTCTACAGGTGTGGTACAGCAGAAATGGAAAAGTATTTTTGAAAGAAAAACAATGTTTATTCTATGAACTCAAGTTAACCTTTTTAAAACATACAGTGAACATCTTAGCAACCATTAATTCAAATACAACCCCCAAAGAATACAACATTAAGTAATCCTTTAAGCTTTCCTTTTAACATCCATAAGACTTAAAACACCGTTTACCAGAAGCTCATCAGGTTAAAGTCACCACTGTTATTAGTTTTATAGACTTGGGTCTAGCGGGGTGGAGGGGGGGGAAATAGGGTTGCTGCTGCACTGGCCGAGGGGGGGACTGGAGGGTGAGGGCGGCGCGGGCACGGGACTGGCCTAGAGAAGGTGATGGCTAGTCGGCGGGTGGGGGGAGGCCCCCCAATCTGGCTGATAACGTGGAATGTGAGGGGCCTGAATGGGCCGGTAAAGAGGGCCCGAGTGTTCGCGCACTTAAAGGGACTGAAAGCAGAGGTGGTCATGCTTCAGGAGACACATTTGAAGGTGGCAGACCAGGTCAGGTTAAGAAAGGGATGGGTAGGACAGGTATTCCATTCGGGGCTGGATGCGAAGAACAGAGGGGTGGCAATATTGGTGGGGAAGCGGGTGTCGTTTGAGGCCAAGAATATTGTAGTGGACAAGGGAGGCCGATACGTGATGGTGAGCAGTAGGTTGCAGGGGACGTGGGTGGTATTGGTAAATGTATACGCCCCGAACTGGGACGATGCTGGATTCATGAAGCGTATGTTGGGGCGCATTCCGGACCTGGAGGTAGGAAGCTTGATAATGGGTGGGGATTTCAACACGGTGTTGGACCCAGCACTAGATCGCTCCAGATCTAGGACCGGAAAGAGACCGGCTGCGGCCAAGGTGCTTAGGGGGTTTATGGACCAGATGGGGGGAGTGGGTCCGTGGAGGTTTGCCAGGCCGCAGGCCAGGGAATTTTCTTTTTTCTCCCACGTGCACAAAAACTACTCCCGGATAAATTTTTTTGTTCTGGGCAGGGCGCTGATCCCGAAAGTGGAGGGAACGGAGTATTCGGCCATAGCCATTTCAGATCACGCCCCGCACTGGGTGGAACTGGAGTTGGGAGAGGAGAGGGACCAACGCCCGTTGTGGCGGTTGGATGTGGGACTGCTGGCAGACGAGGCGGTGTGCGGGAGGGTGAGGGGGTGCATTGAAAGGTATTTGGAGGCCAACGACAATGGGGAGGTACAGGTGGGGGTAATATGGGAGGCGCTGAAGGCAGTGGTCAGGGGAGAGTTAATCTCCATCAGGGCTCATAGGGGTTATTAGTTTTAAATCACCAGGATCGATTTACAGTCTTTAGATTACAGAGAGAGATTCATACACCTTCTGGCTGTGACTGCAGTTATCCAGCTCTGAAAACAAAACTAAAACACACCCTGCAGCAAACAGCCTAAAACAAAAGTAAAAAGCGGATAGGCAGCCCAGCTCCACCCACTCTCTGACATCACTGCCGTAATAAACACCCATTTCTTAAAGGTACTCTCACTACAGATATTTATATACACACCCATTTATAAACACCCATTTCTTAAAGGTACTCTCACATGACAGTACTCTAAATTTTTTTAAATATTTCCAACACTTGGCCTTGTGTGCCATGATGCCGAAAAGATCAGTTTTGAACGTGGATCATTGCAAATGAAATGTTTTGTACGCCAAATGGAGTCAACATTCTTGGGTAGACTGTGCCCAAATTGGTACAAAGTGGTGGGGAAATTGGAATGGCAACCAGAAGAACATATGAACGGTCAAAAATAGAGGCAAGAACACCAACGAGATAATGATCAGTTCTGTTTGAGTGTCATTGAGTGATTACAAAATATTGGCCACTGCTCTTCTTCAGAATATAGTCCCAGTGGATCTTCTACTGCTGCCTGAGAGACCCCTCTTAACATTCAGTGGCATTGGGGACTTGCGGTGACGGCAGGCGAGAGGAGGCCGCACAATGGAGGGCTCCCGTTCGGGAACGGCATTTTCGGGGCTTTAAGCCCGGTTCCAGGGTCCACGGAGGCGGCAAAAGCAGGGAGAAGGCACAGAGGAGGCACAGTGAATGCGCAGTAAAGGAGAATGTCGAGGGTGAGCAAAAAACGCGGCCGTAAAAAAAAACAGCTGAAGGTCCGTCGGGGAGTGGAAAGGTCACCGCGGGGAGTGGAAAGGTCACCGCCGCATTGCTTACGGCTGAAGAAATAACTAAGGTGATGGCTGCGGAATTCGAGAGGCAGCTTACAAAATACATGGAGAGAATGAGGAAGGAGATGTGGGAGGTTTTGAGTGCGCTGGTGGAGGAGGTGATTTCCCCGGTGACAACAGCGGTGGCGGAGGCGCGAGAGCAGGGGGAGGCGCTGAAGGAAGTGGAGGAGACATTATTGCAGCACGGTGATCAACTTACCTCGATGGGGAAGGAAATGCGGAAGGTGATGGAGATTAACAAGGGTCTGCGAGGAAAAATGGAAGACCTGGAAAACAGATCCAGGCGACAGAATTTGAGGATTGTGGGGCTGCCCGAAGGAGTTGAAGGACCGAGGCCGACTGAGTATTTTGCCGCGATGCTGGCGAAACTATTGGAGGAGGGGGAGGATCCCTCCCGATATGAACTGGATCGGGCTCATCGGTCGTGGAGGCCTGTACCAAAGGCGAGTGAGCCGCCAAGGGCAGTGACTCTGTGCTTCTGTAGGTACAGTGTGAAGGAGAAGGTCCTGAGCTGGGCCAAGCAGAAGCGGGTGGTGCAGTGGGCTGGAGCTGGTATACGTGTATACCAGGACTTTACAGTGGAGCTGGCGAGGAGGCGGCCTGCCTTCAACCGGGTGAAGAGGGCACTGTACATCAGCAAGGTGCGGTGCGGCATTGTGTATCCAGCGAAGCTGAGGATGACCTACAAGTTCAAGGACTTTTATTTTGGAACGGCGGAAGCAGCGGAGGAGTTTGCGAAAGCAGAAGGACTGTGGCAGAACTGAGAAATTGAGAACTGGCCATGTGCCGATGTAACCTCATGACTGTATTTTCTTCTTATTTGTTTCACTGCGCGCGGGTGTATGGGCTAAAGGAGCCAATGTTGTATATATTTGGACAAGGGAATGATGGGATTTTCACTCGAATTGCGGGCTCTTTGGGGTGTAGGTGGATATGCGGGGTTTGTGTGCTAAAAGGGGTTTTCTGGGCTTTCCTAGGGCCGGGCAAGGGGGAAAGGGACCCGGGCGGGGGCCTCCACGCTGGCCGGTTTAAGCCGGCCAGTGAACGGGAGTGAGGTGGGGGGAGGGGCTGCGGCCATCGGAGCCTGGCAGAACAGGGTCCGAGTGGTCTAGCCGGGGTGGAAAGTTGGGGGGAAGGAACCAAGGTTGGGGGGAGGAGTTTTACAAGAGGCAGTGGATGGGAGGAGTTGGAGAGGGCGGGGGGGGGGCGGTGTTTACAACTCTTGGGTATCATGTACGGTACTCTTTCAGAGGTTGGAGGGCGTTGAGTGTGGGGGGGGGGGGGGGGGGGTGGACTCTATAGGTCAATGGTGACCATGGGCGGTCCCGGGCTCCTTTTTCTTTTTCTCCTTTGTTTTTTTGTTGCCACCATGGGAGGGTTTGTTTTATTGGATGCATATATTGACAGGTGGGCCGTTGTTTGGGGTGGTGGGAGGATGGGATCGTTGGCATTGTTAAGGGGATTGATTTTGTATTTGTTACCGTTTACTGTCTGTGGGTGGGGTGTAAATTTTGAAGGAAAATGTGAAAATGGAGAATAAAAACATTTTAAAAAACCACTCAGTGGCATCACCATCGCTGAATCCTCCAACCACCAACGTCCTCTGGGTTACAGACGTGAACTGGGAGCAACCATATAAATACTGTGGCTACAAGAGCAGGTCAGAGACTGGGAATCCTGTGGTGTGTAACTCCTGCCCGCCCCCCCCCCCAGAGTCCGTCCACCATCTACAAGGCACAAGTCAGGAGTGTGATGGAATACTCCCCACTAGCCTGGGTGAGTGCAGCTCCAACAACACACAAGAAGCTCGACACCATCCTGGACAAAGCAGCCCCGCTTGATTGAGGTGAAGAATTCCACAGATTCACTACCCTCTGAGAGAAGAATGCCTTCACTGGGTGACCCCCTTACTCTGAGATTCCGCCCTTTGGTCCTAGACTCTCCCACAAGAGGAAACAACCTCTCAGCATCGACCCTGTCAATGGAGTCATCGAGGTCTGCAGCACAGAAAAGACCATTCGGCCCATCGCATCTGCACCGGTCAAAAACAACCACCTAGCCATTCTAATCCTATTTTCCAGCATTTCGCCCATGTGATGATATACATCACTGTAAGTACACAAAGGGTTAATGTGCATACACTACACCTAGCTAGACACTAGAGGGAACACAAAGACATGACACACAGGCAGTCAACCAATAGGTCAGTAAGATAGGACACGACCAATGGGCAGTCACTATACACACAGAGGTGACATTACCACAGGAGGGCATTACACCAACCCATATAAAAGGACACATCACACATGCTCAGTCTCTTTCCAGTGGAGACTCTCAGTGAGTACAGACACAGGGTTGATTGAACATCACTCCCACCACGTGGATTGTAGCAGACTGGTTCATCAGTCTGAGTAGCTACAGCAGGATTAACAGTAGCGTCGAATGCAAGTAGGAGAATTATTAATAGTTCAATAAACGTGTTGAAGCTATCTCCAAGTCTGAACCTTCCTTTGTCAGAGCGTACATCAAGGAAGCAGCTTGTGCTACAACAAGAGCATAACAAAACAGCCCATAGCCTTGTCTGCCTGGGCATCGCAAGTGTACATCTAAATACTTCTTAACTGTTATGAGGGTCTCTGCCTCCACCACCCTTTCAGGCAGCGAGTTCCAGACTCCCACCACCCTCTGGGTAAAATATTTTTCCTCACATCCCCTCTAAATCTCCCGTCCCTTACCTTAAATCTCTGCCCCCTGGTCACTGATCCCTCTGCCAAGGGGAAAAATTTCTTCCTGTCTGCTCTATCTATGTCCCTCTTTAATCTTACACATCTCAGTCATGTCCCCCCCTCAATCTCCTCTGCTCTAAGGAAAATAATCCAAACCTATCTTCACGGGGAGCACGATAGCATTGTGGATAGCACAATTGCTTCACAGCTCCAGGGTCCCAGGTTCGATTCCGGCTTGGGTCACTGTCTGTGCGGAGTCTGCACATCCTCCCCGTGTGTGCGTGGGTTTCCTCCGGGCGCTCCAGTTTCCTCCCACAGTGCAAAGATGTGCAGGTTAGGTGGATTGGCCATGATAAATTGCCCTTGGTGTCCAAAATTGTCCTTAGTGTTGGGTGGGGTTACTGGGTTATGGGGATAGAGTGGAGGTGTTGACCTTGGGTAGGGTGCTCTTTCGAGGAGCCGGTGCAGACTCGATGGGCCGAATGGCCTCCTTCTGCACTGTAAATTCTATGATAATCTATGATAACTAAATCTCTCCAGTCCAGGCAACATCCTGGTAAATCCCCTCTGCACCCTTCCCAGTGCTGTCACATCCCTCCTACAATGTGGAGTCCTGAACTACACACAATACTCTAACTGCAGCCTAACCAACGTTTTATACAGTTCCAGCATAACCTCCCTGCTCTTAAACTCTATCCCTCGGCTAATAAAAGCAAGTATACCAGATGCCTTCTTAACCACTGTATCCACCTGCTCTGCTACCTTAAGGGGCCGGTCGGTGTACATGCTCACCAAGGTCACCCTGATCCTCGGTGCTTCCCAGGGTCCTGCCATTTATCCTGTATTCCCTTGCCCTGTTTGTCCTGCCCAAGTGCATCACCTCACTTATCCGGATTGAATTCCATTTGCCACTGATCAGCCCGTCTGACCATCCGCCCTATATCCTCCTGTAATCGAAGGCTACCCTCCTCACTATTTACCACCCCATCAATGTTCATATCATCCACAAATTTACTGATCAACCCTCCTACATTCAGATCTCCATCATTCCTCTGAACCACAAGGGCCCCAACACTGATCCCACTGGGACCCCACTGGAAACAGGCTTCCGGTCAGAAAAACACCCCTCGACCATCACCCTCTGCTTCCTGCCACTCAGTCAAGCCCCCCTAAACGTCTCAATAATAATACAATTGGTTTTCGTGCCGCTGCCTCTGGGGGAGAATTGCCAAGTACAGCAAGGTTGTGCTGGGGGTCTGTGCCGGCACCTCCCTCACCGCAGAGGGAAATGGCTGTGGGGTTGAGGGATTTACACTCGAGCACAAGATCGAGGCTGACGCCCCAGTGCAGTACCGAGGGGGTGCAGCGGCGTCGCTCTTTTGGATGATGCGTTAAACCTCGCATGCGGACAGAGAAAACCCTGTATTTCAATGAAGAACAGGGGGAGTGCGCCCCCAGTGCCCTGGCCAATACTTATCTCCCAACCAATACCATAAAATCTGGGCCATTACCTCATCGTTGTCTGTGGGATCCTGCTGTCGGCAGATTGGCCGCTGCTGTTCCCACATGGCAACAGGATTCGCGACTCAGTAAGATTCAAGTTCCCAATGGGTGTCAACAAGGTTGGCGTGGGGAGGATGTTACATCTTGTGGGAGAATCTTAGAACCAGGGGGTCACTGTTTGAAAATTAGGGGTGGGCCATTTAAGAGCGGAGATGAGGAGATTCAGGAGGCGATTACCCGAGCCCCGCGCCGGGCCGGAGAATCGCCGCAACCGCGCCCCGACGCCCGCGCGCGATTCTCCGAGGTGCAGAGAATCGGCGCCAAGTGCGCCGGCGCCGGCCGCGGGCCGCTGGAATCGGCGGGGCCGCCGATTCTCCGGCCCGAATGGGCCGAGCGGCCGCGCGGATACGACAGAGTCCCGCCGGCGCCGTTCACCCCTGGTCGCTGCCGGCCGGCCGGGGGGCGGGGAAAAGCGATCCTTCACCGGGGGGGGGGGGGGGGGGTGGCTGTGGGGGGGGGGGGAGCGATCCTTCACCGGGGGGGGGGGGGGGCGGGGGGGGGGGGAAAGCAATCCTTCACCGGGGGGGGGGGGGCCTCCGACGGGGTCTGGCCCGCGATCGAGGCCCACCAATCGACGGGCCGGCCTCTGCCCCCCCCCCCCCCCCCCCGGCCTACATTGTTCCGCGGCTGGCCCCTGAACCCCGACGCCATGTTGAGTCGGGGCCGGTGCGCAGAGGAAGTCCCCCGCGCATGCGCAGGTCGGCGCGGCCCAACTGCGCATGCGCGGTGTCGTGTTGGGTGATCCGATGCACAAATGACCCAACACGGCTGTGGATGGTACAACTCTGTTTTATTGTCTAAACAACGGTAACAACTAACTGCTGGCTTGGGTACGTGCTTCACCAGCTAACCTGTGGACCCAGCCCTATCACTATCTTAGTGAGGCACTCAGCACATGGTGTATGTCTGAGTGGCGCGCTGTGAGCTCTGTGCTCTGAGCTATCTCCTGGTAGAATGAGCAGGAACTGTGGTGTTCCCTGTTTTATAGTGCGTGTGCTCTCACTGGTGATTGGCTGCGATGTTATGTGTGTGCTGGTTGGTCCAACTGCCTGTCCATCAGTGTGTGTGTGATTGCGCCATGATATGCTGATCTGGATATCATGACACGCAGGTTGGCACGGCGTCCATTTGTTGCCGGGAAGGGAGGCTGGACCGGCGTGAACCGCTCCAGCGCTGTGCTGGCCGCCTGTGGGGGCCAGAATCGGTCGTACCAGGGCCCGGGTAAGCGCCGTCGTGAAACGCGATGGCACGAACACTTGGTCTCCATTTTGGGGAATCGTCCCCGTTATCTCTCAAGGGGTTGCGAGTTTTCGCAATCTCTTCCTGAAAAGGTGGCGTGAGCAGAATCTTTGAATATTTTTAAGGCAGATCCAGCTAGCTTCTTGATAAACAAAGGGTGGGGGGGGTGAAAGGTTAACGGGAGGGTCGGGCGGAATGCAGGTTTGAATGCAGGCCCAAGGGGCTGAATGGCCTCCTCCTGCTTCTTGCTCGGCAAAACACTTTACGAGGCGTCCCCAGATCATGAAAGGCGCTATATAAATGCAAGGTCTTATCCAAGAGTCAGAAGGGGTGAAAACGCCAGTTAAATGTGAGGGGGGAGGTGGAGGGATGTTAACAGCTAGCTGAATTGACACAAGGTGATAAAAGAGAAGGCAGCACGGTAGCACAGTGGTTAGCACAATTGCTTCACAGCTCCAGGGTCCCAGGTTCGATTCCGGCTTGGGTCACTGTCTGTGCAAAGTCTGCACATCCTCCCCGTGTGTGCATGGGTTTCCCCCGGGTGCTCCGGTTTCCTCCCACAGTCCAAAGATGTGCAGGTTAGGGTGATTGGCCGTGCTAAATTGCCCTTAGTGTCCAAAATTGCCATAGTGTTGGGTGGGGTTACTGGGTTATGGGGATAGGGTGGAGGTGTTGACCTTGGGTAGGGTGCTCTTTCCAAGAGCCGGTGCAGTCTCGATGGGCTGAATGGCCTCCTTCTGCACTGTAAATTCTATGATAATCTACGATAATCTATGAGAAACTTTAGTGCAGACTGCAGTTCCTGGAGAGGTCAGTTTGTGTTACATTCCCCCGGCTCCCTCCTCCTAACGAGCCGCGGCCTCTCTTATCCCAGCCCCAATGATCAAAAGCCGCAATGGCCCTCTTAAACCTGCCTTTGTTCTGGAGCCTAAGCACCACTAGCTCGAAACAATACCACTTAATCTGTCACGCACAAAAAAAGACACCAAAACACTTACCGACTGTTTTTTTTTCTCACAGTCCTGTTCGGCATGTGGGGGCAATCTCACAGGCAGCTTCCATCCTGGTGGGCCCCTGTTACACTTAAAGGGGCAGATATGGCCCACCCTACCCAAACCCCCTCACCCGTTCCCCACCCCTCAAGTATAAAGCAACTTTGGCATTTAGAAGACAGTTTCCAATAAAGGAAATTGGACGTAAGCGCCTCAGGAGAGAAATAACTGCGGGTCTTGAAGGAAAGGGTAGGGGAATGGGCTAGCACACACACACAGGGCCGAATGGCCCCTTTCTGAGCTGTAACCGTTCTTTGATTCTATGTTTTTGAATGTCGGATACCAGTTTCACACAGGGAGCTCTCGCAAACAGTTAGCATGACGCTGATTAAATAATTTTTGGCACAGGGCAGTCTAGAGAATCCATTGAATCCCGACAGTGAAGAAGGAGGCCATTCGGCCCATCGAGTCTGCACGGCTCTCCGAAAGACCACTTTACTGAGGCCCACTCCCCCGCCCTATTCCCCCTAACCCTGCACATTGATCATGGCCAATCCAGCCGACCTGCGCATCTCTGGGCTGTGGGAGGAAACCGGAGCACCCGGAGGAAACCCACGCACACACGGGGAGAAGGTGCAAACTCCACACAGACAGTGACCCGAGGCCGGAATTGAACCCAAGTCCCTGGCACTGTGAGGCAGCAGTGCTAGCCACTATGCCGCCGTGCCGCCCAGACACCAGGGGATCTATTCAGATTCTTTGAAATAATGTAATGGCGTTGTGGTGAATGTATTCACCTGAATATGAGCTGTCTGTATAGTATTGTAACCTATGGCCAGGAAATAGTAATACGATCTACTTCCAGGTATTGTACTAGAACCCACCGGCTCCACATCTGGATCCGCCCCCCCGGACCGATATATAGACCTGCCACCTGTCGGCGACACTCATTTGTACAGCAGACACTGACAGGCAAGTTCCTGGATAATAAAGCCTTATGTTCACTCGTTCTCATAGTCTCGCAGTGAATTGATGGTATATCAGGCGTCTTTTGTTTTAACCCGGGAGCCGCGGTTCATGATCTGATCTAAAAGACAGGACCTCCGACAGAGCAGCACCCCCTCGGTCCGGCACTGCACTGTCAACCTCGATTATGTGGCATTGGGGTAGGGCTGGAACCCACAACCTTTTGACCCCGAGGTAAGAGCCCTTGTAAAGATGCACTTTCACAGACTTCATTCGCGAACACAAAATGTATCTCTGAATACACCGTGAAATACAGCAACTGATTCATGGTTGTAGCCTGATCCCAAAATGTATCTGCCCAGGATCCTCTCTCACTATGGGGTGATTCCGCAGTCGATTAGTCACACAGATCATGTGACCCTTACTCTGCTGTGTTGCCCTTAAGGGGACACTCAGTACAGCTCTCCATAAGGTTGCCAACTGTGATTAAACCTATTCCTGGAGGGCTCATCACATGACTTGCTGCCCACCCTCCAGCCATTAGTCGGTCAACACGTCTGTCCTGGTGACGTCTGGCCTTCCTACGCCAATCGGAAAGCACAAAGACTCATTACCCACCTGGACGATGTTTGACTGTCACCCAAACAGCCTTTCCCCCCTTTTTCAATGTTTTTATACCTGGTAAAGAGAAACGTTCAAAGAAAATGACAAAAAAAAGGCAATAATTTTTTAATGTCCCGATGATTTTTCTCTGAGGTCGCCCACAGCAGCGGCCTGGAAATTGGTCTTCCATTTCTGGAGACTCCAGGCCCAATCCTGGAGGATTGGCGACGCTAAATCTCTCCCTGGCCTCAATCCCTCTCTATCCCTGTAACCTCCTCCATCCCTGATTCTCTGGTATTTCTGCTCTCGTGGCCCCTAGCGCACCCCCAATTTTCAACACTCCAGGATTTGCGGTCGTGCTGTCAGCTACCTGGATCCCAATCTCTGGAATTCCTTCCCTGAACCTCTTGGGTTCTCTCTCTCTCTGTCTCCCCTTCCTTTGCGGTATTTCATAAAGCTTACCAATGTGGCCATGTTTTTGGTTATCTAATCCATTATCTGCTTAATTTTTCCCCGGGAGCGGGCCTGAGAGGCACGTTGGGATGTTGAAGGCGCTATTTAAATGCAGGTTGTGGCTTGGGTGAGTGAAGGCAGCTGGGAGTCAGTGTGTACAGACAGCGAAGCAGCCTGTTCTGGGGCAGGGCTGACTGTACAGCACAGGTCCAAACAGCCACAGCCCAAGGGCGATAGGCTTTGACGCACGTTGGAAAGCAAGGCCTGACTGCAAAAGAAATTAAAATTGGCAGCCAGGGAATTAAAAGTACACCGTGAACTCGATAATTACTCTGTTCCCCATAACTCATCTCTGTACCTGACACCGTGAAGTAGCTCTACACCACTTGAAAGGCTCCTCGTTGTGTCAATTCTGATGAAGCTCCCTTATTGGAGCAGTTTGCCATCCAGATGTGGTCCTGAGCAGAAATAGAGCAGCAATCACTCAAATGTAGCGCCCCCATCCTGGCCGAATTGGTTGATCTCACGTCGGACACCAGTTGGGGCCCTACCCGGTTTTAATCGCCCCACCATTGGTGGCTGCACCTTCAGCTGACCTAGGCCCCAGGCGTTGCCACTCCCTCTTCGAACCCCTCTGCTTCTCCCTCTCTCCTCCTTTCACACGTTCCTTCAATCCTACCCGCGTCTAGATTTTTTTTTTGCTCGCTGTTTGTCTCAAGATGTGAGATTTGCTGGCCAGGCCTGTGTTCAAGGCGAGGCCTAACCAATGCCTTGTACAGTTTTAGCTAGAGTTCACTAATAAGGCCATAAGACGCAGGAGCAGAAGTGGGCCATTCGGTCCGTCGAGTCTGCTCCATTGAATTAGATCATGACCGATCTGATGTGACAATCCTCAACTCCACTTTGCCTCATTGTCCCCATAATTCTTGACCCCTCACTGATTAAGAATCTGTCTCAGCCTTGAACACACTTAGCGACCCAGCCTCCACAGCTCTCTGCAATAAGAATTCCACAGATTCACTCCCCTCTGAGAGAAGAAATTCCTCCTCATCTCTGTCTGAAATGGGGCGACCCCCTCACTCTGAGATTCTGCCCTCTGGTCCTAGACTCTCCCACAAGGGGAAACAACCTCTCAGCATCGACCCTGTCAAACCCCCCGAGAATCCGATACGTCTACTCTAAACTCCTATGAGCACAGGCCCAACCTACCCAACCTCTCCTCATAAGAAAATCCCTCCCTACCCGGGATCGACCGAGTGAAACTGCTCCGGACTGCCTCCAGTGTTTGTTGTCCCTCTCCGATTCCGAATAATATGTCAAGATTGTTAACGCTCCTGTCAAGCGCCTTGGGACGATTGACTACGTTCAGGGCGCTATGCGAATGAAAGTTGTTCTTTTTACAACCCGAAAGTGAGAAAAAGGCAAAAATCGGCCAGAGTTCCCCCTCCTTCCGGAACATTCTGCAGTGAACAAAGAAGCAAGGCTTAGCGGCCACGCTTCCGACATAGAACAGCAGCCACAAGACCAAAAAGTACTTTGCCGACCATAACGTGCTTTGGGATGTCCAGCGGCACTGAAAGGCGCCATATAAATGCCAGCCTTTCTTGTTCTTTGACTCGACAGTAGCATTCATCACCTCATAACATCAGATCGAAAGGAAGGATCGTTATTAAGCTGTAGCTGCCAGCAATTCTAATTAAGTTACCAATTTATTTAGAAATTACGTTGACGAGTGATGGATGTGGGAGTGATGGAGATGTTCAGACACACAGCAGGCGTGCGTGAATAGCTGGCGGACCCAAGTCTGCATTGCCACTAAAAGAAAGACAAACATTTACTTTTTTCTTTCTTTCCTGGGGATGTGGGTGTCGCTGGGCCGGGCCCAGCAACTGTTGCCCCATCCCTAATCACCCTTGAACTGTGCGTCTCGCTCGGCCGTTTCAGAGGGCAGTTACGAGTCGGCAACCCCATTGCCGCGGGGCCTGGAGTCACGTGTAGGCCAGACCGGGTAAGGACGGCAGATTTCCTTCCCTAAAGGGGGGCATTAGTGAACCAGATGGGTTTTTAACCACAATCAAACTTATTAATTCCAGATTTTATTCACTGAATTTAAATTCCACCAGTTGCCGTGGTGGCATTTGACCCCACATTTTCCCCCAGGCCGAGCGGGGGCCTGCCGATGAATGCCGCCCTTGCCGGCAAGGCAGACAACCAATGTTTGTACTTTTTTAAAAAAATCAAGTATGCAGTAGCTTTTCCAACTCTGTTAAGCACCTCGGGGTAACTTTGTACAATGATCGAGATGTTGTTACGTAAATGTGTCCTTTTTTCTGCCTCAGAACAGGAGGTATGGTCTGGATGCAATGCAGGAACTCACAGGACAAAGGCTGGAGACAGGGACAAGGTCAGTACTTTAGTAAACTTGATGTTCTGCATTTGAGTACAGGACTTGAGATTCCATCCCATCTGCCCACACACACACACTGTAACCATGAGTGACAAGCCCAAGTAACCTCTGAAGGCCTTAAAAGCAGAGACAGTCATTGAAAAACACCGGCCCAGCAGTGGATCGAATAGCTCCCCTTCTGCCTCAGTCAGCTAAGTTATTTTACTGCCTCTGTGGGGGGGGGGGGTCTCACCTCGGCCCCCGTTAATTGGCATCACTGCCCTTGGAAGAAACACTCACTTGTCAGTGCTTTGGACACAACGGGAGGACAGAATTGGGCTTGCCCGTGCCGCCCCCCACACTCGAATAGCCAGCCGCCTCTCGCTGTCAGGGCCCAAGCAGGAGTAAAGGGCGCTTGTCCCACCCCAGAGACCTGAGCACCGAATGCAGACTGGCGCCCCACGTGCAGTGCTGAGGGAGTGCTGCACTGCCGGAGGTGCTGTCCCTCAGGCGAGACGTTAAACCAAGACCCCCATCGGCGGCACGGTGGGCGCAGTGGGTTAGCGCCGCTGCCTCACGGCGCCGAGGTCCCGAGTTCGATCCCGGCTCTGGGTCACTGTCCGTGTGGAGTTCGCACATTCTCCCCGTGTCTGCGTGGGTCTCGCCCCCACAACCCAAAGATGCGCAGGGTAGGTGGATTGGCCACGCTAAATTGCCCCTTAATTGGGGAAAAAAAAGAATTGGGTATGTTCAAACGTGTCTTGGGAAAGGAGCAGAACTCTTGACTCTTTATTCAACAGCAGCCAGAAGCTAACAGGGTATTCTAAATTTAGGGAAAAAAGCTTTGAAGAAGTTCACGGAGGTTGTCCTCGGCAACTGTGCCCAATTTGTCCATAAACTGCAAATTGCTAAGAAAACAGGGGGTTCCTGCCCATTAATCTCATTGCTCTACTTGGGAGCTCGCCACGAGCAAATTCACCGCTACATTTCCCAGGAGCAAGTAACGGTTGTGGCACAGGCGGAGGCCATTCGGCCTGCTGTGTTTGTGCTAGCTCTCGGTAAGAGAAACCCGGCTCGTCCCACTCTTCGGCCCCGGAATCTTCGTCCCCTCCGGTAATGGTCCAATTCCCCTTTGAAAATCGCGATGGAGTCTGCCTCCACCACACTCTCAGACAGTGCAACCCAGATCCTAACCGCACGCTGCGTAAAACGGTTTTCCCTCAAGCCGTTGCCGGTCCTCTTGCCCTCTGGTTCTCGGCCCCTCCAGCAAAGGGGGCAGTTTCTCCTTCTCGACTCGGACCAGCGTCGCCACAGTGACCTATTTTTGTGTTCTGTGATCTTGACTTGCAATGAATCTACAGAACTGCTGGTGGCTGAACTCGAACGACGTTTTATTGATGTGCATGTGGTAAGGCATCGATCAGAATCAATACAGACCAAGTTATCATAGAGTTACATTAAACTCTCCTGGAAACACCCTTATGTGCGACTGTCCTCATGTACGCCTTACAACCTTCTCCAGAGACTCCGATGTCACATGACCGATGTCACAAGAGCGCATGGTAGATCTGTACCGGTAGATCTGTACCGCCCTCTGCTGGTTGGAGGTCGCACGACCAACTATATACAATATTGTCTGCAGGCATATCACCCACATCTTTGTTGGCTGCAACGTGCTTTGGGCCGTGCCTGGCCTCATGAACGGCGCTATGCAAATGCAAGGTCCTCCTTTCCATCATCTCGATGCTCATGCGCTCAGAGTGCGGGGGTGGGGGGATGGGATCAGGGCCGGCCTCCGATGGATTCTGCCCAGGTTCACTATCCAGGTTCACCCGTGAAGGGTAACCACGGGATACCAAGGGAGGGATTGACGCCATGGTAGCTCAACCCCGGCGCACGCCTTCCAGAGAGAAAGGGAGAGACACACTGACTCAGATACAGGCACCAAGGGGAGCGCAGACAGTGTCGCTGCAGCAATCTAGGAGATCGCTGAGTCTCATTAACATCATTATGCTAATCCCATTGCCTCGGGACACCTATCATTTGGCTTTGGCAACTGCACTTTATTTCGTTCAAAAACACATGGAACGATTATAATTAATACCTCAGCAAAAGGATAGGGTGTTGACAAGTTGTGTGATGATAGCTCCTGTCAGGTACTGGTAAGCACAATCCCAAAATCGGAGCCAGAACCGTTTAAAAATTATTTCTCCACGCTTTGCCGTTTTGAAATCTGGAAAGGGATCTCACTGGGCTAACGACCCCACCCTCTCCCGAGGTCAATTCAAAGTTAAAGTAAGACCTATGAGTTCAGATACAGCCGACAACTTCCTTCCGAGGGGCGACTACTGAGGCAGGGGATATGGCAACCAATTTGCGGACAGCAAGCTCCTGCATGCGGGACAGCCGGTTCGTGATGCGGAAACTGGCCCACAGTGCGGGTTCGATTCCCGTACCGGCTGAGGTCATCCATGAAGGCCCGGCCTTCTCAGCCTCCCCCGAGGCGTGGTGACCAGGGCAGCGCGGCGGCGCAGTGGGTTAGCGCTGCTGCCTCGCGGCGCCGAGGTCCCAGGTTCGATCCCGGCCCCGGGTCACTGTCCGTGTGGAGTTTGCACATTCTCCCAGTGTTTGTGTGGGTTTCGCCCCCACAACCCAAAGATGTGCAGGGTAGGCCGTGCTAAATTGCCCCTTAATTGGAAAAATGAATTGGGTACTCTAAATTTATTTTTAAAAAGGTTAAACCACCACCAGTCAGCTCTACACCCCTCAAAGGGGAAAGCAGCCTTTCATCACCTGGGACCATGGACGACTTTACCTTACTTTTCCAAAGGACGATGTGATCACTTGCCAGGCAATCACCTTCTGCCGTGGGACCAGGGCCCAAAACCCTTCTGGGTTCAAAGGAGAAAGAGAGCCCGACCCACTGAGCCAGAGTCAGTGTCGAACGCGCCAAGTTTAGAGATTGGGACTTCCGCCAAACCTCGGGTTGCCAACTCCGGCTGGACATTCCAGGAGGTTTCATCACATGACCACCCACCTCACCACAACCCCAGCCATTGGTGGGCTGGCGCGCTCATCGCCGGGGGCGCCGCCAAACCCACATTCTATTGGCACGTGCGTTGGCTTTTTTTGCCACACACCCGGATGGCACTTGACTGCCTGCCTCTCTCTGCCAGCTCTCTGTCAATGTTCCTCACAATGGAGATCATACTCAAAAGAAATTCAGAAAACAATTTATTTTTAAACGCTCCTCCCAAGCTCTCTCTCTCCCAAGCCAGTCGCAGCAGTTTAACCTTTAATTCCCGGGCTCGCCTGGAGAGTTGGCAGCCCTCCCCCGCCGGGGAAGTTTGCAGGTTTAGTTGCCCAGTTAGTTGGCAAGACAATGGAAGATTACATACACGTTCGGAGCAGGGGTAGGCCATTCGGCCCTTCGAACCTGCTCTGCCATTCAACAAGGTCATGGCCGATTAGGTGTGTCTTGAACTCCACGTTCCTACCTACCCCTGATGACCTTTGACTCCCTTTGAAGGCCAAGAACCTCTCTACCTCTGCCTTAAAATTAGTCAATGACCCTGCCTCTACCGTTCTCTGGGGAAGAAAGTTCCAAGGGGCCATGACCCTCTGGGAAAATATCTCACCACATCTCTTAAGTGGGGGACCCCCTTATTTTTAAACTGTCCCCCCCTAGTTCAACGAGATCATGGCCCATCTGTATCTTATAATGTTTCTCACTATCTATTTGGACTATCTATGAGGAGATTTGATAGAGGTGTTCGAAATCATGAAGGGTCGGAACTGAGCAGATCAGCAGAAACTGTCCCCGGTAACTGAAGGATCTGGAAAACCGGAGCACGCAGATTTAAGGTGATCGGCAAAAAGCAACATGTGGAAAATCTTTTAGTGCCTGAATCACAAAAGGCAAGTGTGCAGGCGCGGCACGTAATCAGGAAAGTTGTTGTTTTATTTTATAAATTTAGAGTACCCAATTCATTTTTTTCCAATTAAGGGGCAATTTAGCGTGGCCAATCCACCTACCCTGCACATCTTTGGGTTGTGGGGACGAAATCCACGCAAACACGGGGAGAATGTGCAAACTCCACACGGACAGTGACCCAGAGCCGGGATCGAACCTGGGACCTTGGCCCCGTGAGACAGCAGTGCTAACCACTGCGGCACCGTGCTGCCCTGTAATTAGGAAAGTTAATAGAACTTTATCATTTATTGCCAGGGGAATTGAATAAGGCCGGCACGGTGGCACAGTGGTTAGCACGGCTGCCTCACAGCGTCAGGGACCCGGGTTCGATTCCGGCCTCAGGTGACTGTCTGTGTGGAGTTTGCACGTTCTCCCCATGTCTGCGTGGGTTTCCTCCGGGTGCTCCGGTTTCCTCCCACAGTCCAAAAGATGTGCAGGTTAGGTGGATTGGCCACGTTTAAAAATTGCCCCGAGGGCAGCACGGTGGCGCAGTGGGTTAGCCCCTGCAGCCTCACGGTGCCAAGGTCCCAGGTTCGATCCCGGCTCTGGGTCACTGTCCGTGTGGAGTTTGCACATTCTCCCCGTGTCTGCGTGGGTTTCACCCCCACAACCCAAAGATGTGCAGGATAGGTGGATTGGACACGCTAAATTGCCCCTTAATTGGGAAAAATGAATTGGGTACGCTAAATGAATTGGGTATTCTATATATATATATATATTTTAATTGCCCCGGAGTGTGCAGTTTAGGTGGGGTTACGGGGATAGGGCGGGGGGAGTGGGCCTAAACTGGATAGCCTTTCAGAGGGTCGGTGTAGACTCGATGGGCTGAATGGCCTGCTCTGCACTGTAGGAATTCTATGGTTCCACAAAAGTAGGGAAGTTATTCCTCAGTTGTGAGACACAATCTGGATTACCGTGTACAGTACCGGTCTCCTTATTTAACAAAGATGTTAATGCGTGAGAAGCCATTCAGAGAAGGTTTACCAGACTCATACCAGGAATGGGAGGAAAGGTTGGAGAGGCGGGGCTTGTATCCGCTGGAGTTTAGAGGAGTGAGAGGTGACTTGATTGAAACATATAAGATCTTGAGGGGGTATCGACAGGGTGGGTGTGGAGAGGATGTTTCCTCTTGTGGGAGAATCTAGAACTCGGGGTCACTGTTTAAAAATAAGAGGGTCGTCCATTTTAAATGGAGTTGGGGAGCATTTTTTTTTCTCAGTGGGCGGTGAGTCTCCGGAACGCGCTTCCTCAAGAGGCGGTGGGAGCAGAGACTTTGAATATTTTTGAGGCAGAGGAGGGTAGATTCTTGAGGGGGGTGACAGGTTATCAGGGGGTAGGCAGGATGCTGATTTGAGGTTACTCTCAGATCAGCCATGATCTCAGTAAATGCCGGAACAGCCTCAAGGGAACGAATGGCCTCCTCCTGTTCCTTGTTTGTACGTTCGTATATATGTGTGTGAGAATGGTTAGGATTTGGGATGTGCTGCCCGAGAGGGCTTGGAGGCAGAGTCAAACAAGGCCTTCAAAAAAGAATTGGACCATTGTCTGAGGGGAAATGATTCATTGGGCTACAGGGAATTGGCAGGGGAGTAGGACAAGGCTCTTTTAAGAGAAACGGCAGGGAAACAATGGACTGAATGGCCTCCCGTCTGTACGAAAACTGTCTCTCAGAACCTCTGCAGGGACTGCGCGTGAGTCCAGTGAGGAAGGCATTGTGTTTGCCTGAGATGGTCTTCCTTCCATTGGCCATAACGATTTCTTAGAATACTAGATAGTTTATAATCTGACCACACAGTGCAACATTGAGGGAACGCTGCCCTGTTGAAAGGGGCGGGTTGTGAGGTGAAATTGATAACCTTGCACTTTCCATAAACTGCAGCTCATCCAAATCCCTGCTGCCCCTACCCTAACTTAACATCATCCTTTTTGGCCGCCACCCATGTGCCCGCTGACCTACACCGGCACCCAGTTTGACAATGCTACGATTCGGAAATTCCCAGCCTTGTGCTCAAATCCTTCCGTAGCCTCACCCCGCGCCATTTTGATAACCCTCTCCAGCCTTCCGAGTTCTCCCCGCTCCTCCAAAGGTGGCCTCTTGCTCATCCCCGATTTTCATCGCTCCGCCATTGGCAGATAGGCCTTGAGTTGCCTGGGCCCCAGACTCTGGGATCCTTCCCCCTAGGCCTCTCCTTAAAGCTTTGACCAAACTTTTTTGTCACCCACCTCAATTTCACCTCATGTGACTCGGATATCAAATGTTGTTTGATAACGCTCTTTTTTTTACCAGATTAAAATCATAGAATTTACAGTGCAGAAGGAGGCCATTCGACCCATCGAGTCTGCACCAGCTCTTGATAAGAGCATCCTACCAAGCCCACACCCCCAATCTATCCCCATAACCCAGTAACCACACCCAACACTAAGGGCAATTTTGGACACTAAGGGCAATTTTGGACACTAAGGGCAATTTAGCATGACCAATCCACCTAACCTGCACATCTTTGGACTGTGGAAGGAAACCGGAGCACCCGGAGGAAACCCATGCAAAAGGAGCGATACCAATGCTCCCATGGTGTCGTTGAGGTTGTGTCTGTCCCAAGGGCAGCACGGTAGCACAGTGGTTAGCACAGTGGATTCACAGCTCCAGGGTCCCAGGTTTGATTCCCGGCTTGGGTGACTGTCTGAGCGGAGTCTGCATGTTCTCCCCCGTGTCGGCGTGGGTTTCCTCCGGGTGCTCCGGTTTCCTCCCGCAGCTCAAAGATGTACAGATTAGGTGGATTGGCCGTGATAAATTGCCCTTAGTGTCCAAAAAGGTTATGTTGGGTTACGGGGATAGGGTGGTGGTGTGGGCTTGGGTAGGGTGCTCTTTCCAAGAGCTGGTGCAGACTCGATGGGCCGAATGGCCTCCTTCAGCACTGTAAATTCCATGATTCTATGATTCTATGAATCCCAAAGGACAATTGGAAGTAGAGCAATGGAGGGTGCTGGAAAATCCCAGCCTTAGTCACCGTTGCAATGGAGGTGCCCAACAAAGCCAATTGGTGTTTTGGGGATCTTGCTGTTCCAAGACGAATTGGCAGTGATATACCATCAATTCACAGCGGGACCATATGAACAAGTGAACAAAGGCTTTATTACACAAAGAACTAGCCTGTCAGTGACCTCTGTACAAATGGGTGCCACCCACTGGGCGCGGGACTATATACCGTCCCGGGGGGGGGAGCCAGAGGCGGAGCCAGAGGCGGAGCCCACCAGGGTTCCAGCTCAATCCTTAAAGGTTAAACGTTACACAGGCACCACATCTCCTGGTGAATACATTCACCACAGGCAGGGTGGATCCTGAGGGGATGTTTCCTCTCGTGGGCGAAACCTAGATCTAAGGGGCGCTGTTTAAAAATCTGGGGGTCTCCCAATTAAAGTGGAGATAAGGAGGAATTTCTTCTCTCTGAGGGTCTTTAGTGTTTGGGATTCTCCTACCCAGGGAGCAGTGGAGGCTGTAGGTCATTAAATATAACGCAGATAGAATACTGTGAACAGTTTTGGTCCCTTATCGAAGGAAAGATAGATTGGTACTGGAGGCAGTCCAGAGAAGGTTCACGAGGTTGACCCCGGGGAGGGAGGGAGTTTCTTATGAGGAGAGGTTGAGTAGGTTGGGCCTGTCCTCATTGGAGTTTAGACGAATGAGAGGCGACCTTATTGAGACATATCGGATTCTCAGGGGGTTTGACAGGGTCGATGCCGAGAGGATGTTTAGTGGCCAAAGAAGAGACTTCAGGGAACGGACGTTAGGCAGGATAAGAACAAGGTTTATTTACACTATACACAATGACCACAAGAACTACAACTCGTCACCCCGAAGGGACACCCTCCCCGACCTGCACCCAGGACGAGGTTTTGATACCGTGAAGCTCCTCCCAGTCGGGGAGAGTCTCCGCCCCCTCAATTACCGGGAGAGTTCATATTCCATGGTGTTGGAGGGAAATTGGATACGACATAGTGATTGGGCCCTGAGGGAGTTGTAACAGTTGTTTTCCCATGTGGAAGAGTCTGGGACCAGAGGGAAGAATCTCAGAGTGAGGGGTCACCCATTTCAGACCGAGATGAGGAGGAATTTCTTCTCTCAGAGGGGAGTGAATCTGTGGAATTCTTTTTTGTTATAAATTTAGAGTACCCAATTCATTTTTTCCAATTAAGGGGCAATTTAGCGTGGCCAATCCACCTACCCTGCTCATCTTTGGGTTGTGGGGGCGAAACCCACGCAAACACGGGGAGAATGTGCAAACTCCACACGGACAGTGACCCAGACCCGGGATCGAACCTGGGACCTCAGCGCCGTGAGACTGCAGGGCGAACCACTGCGTCACCGTGCTGCCCCTGAATCTGTGGAATTCTTTACCGCAGAGAGCTGTAGAGGCTGGGTCGTTCAACTGTGAGAGGGATGGGCAGCACGGTGGTGCAGTGGGTTATCCCTGCGGCCTCACGGCGCTGAGGTCCCAGGTTCGATCCCGGCTCTGGGTCACTGTCCGTGTGGAGTTTGCACATTCTCCCCGTGTCTGCGTGGGTTTCGCCCCCACAACCCAAAGATGTGCAGGGTAAGTGGATTGGCCGCGCTAAACTGCCCCGTAATTGGAAAAAATGAATTGGGTACTCTAAATTTATATTTTAAAAAGTGTGAGGCAGACAGATTTTTAACCAGTGAGGGAATCGAGGGTTATGGGGCTAAGGCAGGAATGTGGAGTTGAGGATTATCACATCAGATCAGTGATGATCTCATTGAATGGAGCAGACTCGATGGGCCGAATGGCCCACTTCTGCTCCTATCTCTGTTTTTAATATTTAAAAACAAACTAGGGGCTTTTCACAGTAACTTCATTGAAGCCGACTCGTGACAATAAGCGATTATTATTATTATAAATTCCAATTAAGGGGCAATTTAGCGCGGCCAATCCACCTACCCTGCACATCTTTGGGTTGTGGGGGTGAAACCACCAAAACACGGGGAGAATGTGCAAACTCCACACGGACAGTGACCCAGAGGCGGGACCGAACCCGGGTCCTCGGCGCTGTGAGGCGGCAGGGCTAACCCACTGTGCTACCAGGCTGCCCTTCAACAGATTTTTGATAAACAAGGGAGCAACAAGTCAGGGATATGGCGGATGTAAGGCAGGAATGTGGTGAGAAGGTCACAGTCAGATCAGCCATGACTTTATTGAATCACAGGTTCGATGGGCTGAATGGCCATCTCTGCTCCTATTTCCGATGATCTTGTGAAGCTCGCGTATGCACTGGGGAAGCTTGGGGATGGGTTAAGGCTCTGGGCAAACGAACGATTCTTCAATCTGACTGTGCAATCAACAGGTTAACAGATTCGCAGATAGAGGAGACATGGGAGGGAGCTGTCAACCAGACGTGCTTACACACTGCGGAGACGACTGTCAGGTCGGAGGGGAGAGAGTTTGTACCCTGACGGACGCTTTGTTAAGCCGCCGCACTCTTTGGCTCCCTCGGCAGACTGGTACGCGCCACTTAATGAGCGAACACAAGCTGCGGAAGCTCCAGGCGCTCATTATCCTCTTTCAGTGTGATCTGTTTACCCAGAGATACGGATATCAGAGGCTCCGGGACACTGGGAAGCAACACTGGAAAAATCTGCTCCTTTTGGCATCACGTCAAGCATACTCTCAGCCAAAACCATCACCACCAGACAAAATGAATCACATCTTACATGAAGAGAGAGGGGTGGGGGGGGGGGGGGGAGGAGAAAATAAGCACGTTAACCCTTTCAGAGTTCAATTTTGTGACTGGGACGGAGCTACACAGGCTGAGCGAATGTGGGGTCCCAACCCTCTTCGCTGTAGAGTCATCGGGTCTCGGCAACGGCAGTGGTTGGCTGGTGGGGGTTGGGAGGAGGGCCTTGGTTTAGGCCTGGGTTCCGCTAGGCCAGGGAGGAGCAACAACCTTCGCTCACGTTCAACCTCACATCGCTGAGTCCATGGGCGGGATTTTCCATCCGTTTCCGCTGGCCGGATCATCTGGGCCTGTCGGTGACGAACCCCCCCCCCCCCCCCCCCCCCAGGCCATTCCCCCACACGCCTGGCTGATATCCCACATTCCAGCCTCCGCGAACTTGGGGCCATCCAAAGCTCTGCTGCTCCTCCCCTAACTCGCGCCAGGTCCCGTTCGCCCTCACCGTGCTCGCTGAACGACATTAGCTCCCAGTTCAACAAAGCCTCCATTTAAAAATTCTCATCCTTGTTGTCAAATCCCTCCGTGGCCTCGCTCCCTCCCTACCCTCTGGAATCTCCTCCAGCCCCGCAACCCTCCCAAATCTCTGCCCTCCTCGAATTCTCGCCTCTTGCGCATCCCTCGACTTTAATCCCTGCATCGTTGGCAGCCGTGCTTTCTACTAATATATTTTATTACATTAGAGGCACTATATAAATACAAGTTGTTGTTGTTGACTGAATAAGGAATCAAGTACAAGCTCTGGCAATGTTATTAGAATTTTGTTCCCCCCCACCCAGCTCAAGAAAGGCCCGAACAAGAGGGGGACAAAGGAGGAACTTCAAAGGCACCCTGAAGGCTTACCTCACGTCAATGCCTGGGACACCCTTGCTCAGAAGAAACCTTCTTGGGGGATTCTCCTGATTGAAGGAACAGAATTCTTCGAGGAGGCCCAGCGGCAGGAGGAGGCCCGGAAAGGAGCCTGAGGAAGGATCTAGATTCCAAAGACCGATCCCACCTCCCAGAAACACCTGCCAAGTGTGCGGTCGAAGATGCGTCTCTAGGATTGAAGGACCCACAGAGCCCATGACCAGTAAGACGGAGTTCCTTAGATGGACAATCATACTCGTTCGCGAGTGATCGCCGATTCAGAGAAGACTGCACTGCACCATACTACACGGTAACGTGCCATAGACTGTGCAGGTGTCACCTACCTCCTGGGAACTCGACTTTAATAATAAACAGGAATCAGATGATGGTGTAGTGGTGTTGTCAGTGGACTACTAATCCAGAGGTCTGGGGTAATGCTCGGGGAACCCAGGTTCGAATCCCACCACAGCAGATTTGATTCCAATAAAAATGTGATTAAAAGTCAAATAATGACCATGAATCGATTGTTGTAAAAACCCATCTGCTTCAATAATGTCCTTTAGGGAAGGAAATCTGCCGTCCTTACCTGGTCTGGCCTACACGTGACTCCAAACCCGCAGCAATGTGGTTGACTCTTTTTTTTTCTTCAATTAAGGGGCAATTTAGCGTGGCCAATCCACCTAACCTGCACATGTTTGGGTTGTGGGGGCGAAACCCACGGGGAGAATGTGCAAACCCCTGTGTCTGCCTGGGTTTCCTCCGGGTGCTTCGATTTCCTCCCGCAGTCTTTCAGAGGGCAGGTGCAGACTCGATGGGCCGAATGGCCTCCTTCTGCACCGTAGGAATTCTGTGTTCCATGAGAGGCTTTAGTTCAGGGGAATTCCGGTGACGGCCATGGAGTGAATGGTCGCTTATTTGGTAGCTCCCACCTCATGGTGGACCTTTGGAACCTTTTTCCCTGTCTTATGGGGGAGTTGATCGTCAAAACAGGAGAGGCTTTAGTTCGGAAGAGAGATCAGGGGCGGGATTCTCTCAGACCGGGGCCAGGCCGGAGAGTTCCCGCGACCGGCGCGAATCGCGCCACGCGGCCCCAACGCCGGCACGCGATTCTCTGCAGAGCAGGGAATCGGCGCCATTGGTGCCAGTGTGGTTGGTTGGCGCGGCGCCGGTTCACGGCCCGGGATGGGCCGAGCGGCCGTCGTAAAAACGCCGGGAACTCGGCATGGAAGGGAGTGATGGCGGCCTGTGGGTGGGGGGGGGTCCGACCTCGGGGGGGGGGGGGCCTCCGACGTGGCCTGGCCCGCGATCAGGGCCCATTAAAGAAGATCTGGAGGCGGTATCTTCAACCCATGATCAGTTTAAACAAATAACTGGAGACATTAATGTAAGATTAACGCTAAGGTAGCAGACGAGAGAAATTTCCTCCCTCTGCGCAAGGCTGTCTGGATGTGTAATTCTCCATCAGAAACTCTGAGAACCCAGATTCCAGAACAACTTTCAAGCAGAAACATTTTCATTCCTCTCGTCCAACCCTTCCTGAACACCTATCTCTCGGAATATGTCTTTTCACCTGAGCCTTCGCTTCCTGTACAGACGTTGTAGACCTCACTGAGAAATCAGTCTACGTCTGGAGTTCCCAAGAGGTATTATTAAAAGGCCCATTAATTCTGGCAATCTAGTTACTCACTACAAAACCTTGGAGACCATGTTGTATCAGTCCTGTCACTCCACTGAAGGTGCGAACTCTTGCCAGTGTTGGCATGGCCCTGGTACCTTGTTCGTATCGAGGGGTCAGCTGCAGCAACACTTGCCTCTTATTCAGCAGGTGATGGGTTCAAATCCCACTCCCGAGGCTGAAACACCATGAGGGAGTGCAGCATTGTCAGAGGTGCCACCTTTTGGATTAAACCTTCAACCTGGGTTCCAAAACACTCAACAAGCTGGACGCTACCCTGGACAAAGCAGCCCCGCTTGATCGACACCCCATCTGCCGCCTTCAAAGAGGGCAGCACGGTAGCACAAGTGGATAGCACTGTGGCTTCACAGCGCCAGGGTCCCCGGTTCGATTCCCCGCTGGGTCACTGTCTGTGCGGAGTCTGCACGTTCTCCCCGTGTCTGTGTGGGTTTCCTCCGGGTGCTCCGGTTTCCTCCCACAGTCCAATGACGTGCAGGTTAGGTGGATTGGCCATGATAAATTGCCCTTAGTGACCAAAAAGGTTAGGAGGGGTTATTGGGTTACGGGGATAGGGTGGAAGTGAGGACTTAAGTGGGTCGGTGCAGACTCGATGGGCCAAATGGCCTCCTTCTGCACTGTATGTTCTATGTTCAAAATTCACTCCCTCCACCCCAAACGCACATTGTCAGCAGTGTTTAACATCTACCGTCTTCAATGGCGGCAGGGTTGCACAGCGGTTAGCACTGCTGCCTCACAGCGCCAGGGACACAGGTTCGATTCTGGCCACGGGTGACTGCCGGTGTGGAGTTTGCATTTTCTCCCCTGTGTCTGCGTGGGTTTCCCCCGGGGGCTCCGGTTTCCTCCCACAGTCCAAAGATGTGCAGGTTAGGTGGATTGGCCATGGTCATTGCGTGGGGTTATGGGTATAGGGGAGTGGGCCGAGGTAGGACGCTCTTTCAGAGGATCTGTGAAGACTCAATGGGCCAAATGGCCTCCTTTTGCACTGTAGGGATTCTATGGATTCTAATTCATTTGACAGCACCGTCCAAACCAGGGACCCCTATCGGCCAGAAGGACAAGGGGCAGCAGACATTTGGAAACACCACCACCCTCAAGCTCTCTCCCAAGCTGCGCAGCATCTTGACTTGGAAATATCGTCCGTTCCTTTACTGACACTGGGTCAAAATCCTTGTATGCCCTCCCTAACAGCACAGTGGGTGTACCTACACCAGATTGACTGCAGAGGTCCAAGAAGGCAGCTCACCATCTTGTCAAGGACATGTAGGGTGACTAATCAATGCCGGACTTGCCAATGACACCCACGTCCCGTCAAAGAATTTTTGAAAATTGTTTTCTCAAGTGCCTTCCTTGGCATTATTTTGAAGAAGGGTCGGGGAATTCTCCCTCGCGGAATTGTCATGTGAGACTACCTTTAAGAAATGGGTGTTTAAGAAATGTACCTTTAAGAAATGTGTGTTTAAGAAATGTACCTTTAAGATGATGTCAGAGAGTGGGTGGAGCTGGGCTGTCTGTCGGCTTTTTACTTTCGTTTTAGGCTGTTTGCTGCAGGGTGTGTTTTGGTTACGTTTTCAGTGTTGGAGCTGAAGCCAGACCAAGCAGGTGTCCTGCTGTTCTCTCTGCCATGCAAAGACTATCTCTTGATCATTTGGTGAATTCAGAATTATAAATGTTCTCAGTAGTGAATGTAAACCTAATGTGCTTCGGTTAAAAGGTGTTTCTTTTGTCTTCTGGATGTTGTTTGGGAAGTTATTAAGGATTACTTAGTGTTGTATTCTTTGGGGGTTGTATTTGAATTGTTGGTTGCTAAGATGTTCACTGTATGTTTTAAAAAGGTTAACTTGAGTTCATAGAATAAACATTGTTTTGCTTTGACAAATACTTTTCCATTTCTGCTGTCCCACACCTGTAGAGTGGGCCGTGTGCTCCCCATACCACAATCTATTAAAAGTTGTGGGTCAGGTGAACTCCATGATACACTTTGGGGTTCTCTAAACCCTGGCCCATAACAGAATAAAGAGAAATTGCTTCCAGTGAACAAAGGCTGTAACCGGGTTACTCTTCCTGTCGAAACCGATCTTGGCTTGTCTTAAAATGAATCAACCTGGAACGCAGCCTCTGCCAAGTCAGCCTTTGGATATCTCTGGGGGAGGCTGAGGTTACACTTAATGTTCTGAGGTGAATGGGTGTGGGGCGCAGAAGCCAATGAGGGAGAGTTAAGCAGCAGTCGGCAGCTCGCACTGAAATACCTGAGCAAAAACCACCAAGAAGCCAGTCCCGGAATTCCAACAGTGCCGGGAAATTCCATTCAATGGGGACAGCCGGAGGCCACTCAGCCCCTCCAGCCTTATTCTGCCCACTCCGGTTCTATAATGGGAGCTCAGCAACATAGGAAGAGGAGCAGGCGATTCAGCCCCTCGATCCTGTCCCCGCCATTCAATGAGATCAAGGCTGATTTGTGACCTAACTCCATAGACCTGCCTTTGGCCCCGACCCCTTCATATCTTTGCTGAACTAAAATCTATCTCAGACTTAAAATGAACAACTGTTCCAGTTTCAACTGCTGTGTGTGGGACAGAATTCCAAACCTCTACCAGCCTTTAAGTGAAGAAGTTCTTCCGAACATCTCTCCTGAACGGTTTCGCCCTAATTTTTAGACTCTGCCCCCTAGTTTTAGAATCGCCGATAAGTGGAAATAGTTTATCTTTATCTACCCTGCCTTTCCCTGTTAATACCTTGAAGACTTCGATCAGATCACCCCTTAACCTTCTGAATTCTAGCCAAAACAGGTCCAATTTGTGTAATCTCTCCTCGTAACTCAACCCCTGTAGTCTAGGTATCATTTTTGTAAACCTACATTGCGCTCCCTCCAAAGCCAAAATATCCTTTTTCAGGTGTGGTGCCCAGAACTGATCACAGTGACTCGAAGTGGGGTCTAATCCCTTAACAGCGCCTATACTTCCTCAGGAAACTAAGGAAATTCAGCATGTACACATTGACTCGTACCAATTTTTACAGATGCACCATAGAAAGCATCCTATCGGGCTGCATCACAGCCTGGTATGGCAACTGCTCGGCCCAGGACCGCAAGAAACTTCAGAGAGTCGTGAACACAGCCCAGTCCAGGACGTGATCCTGTCTCCCATCCATTGACTCCGTCTACACCTCCTGCTGCCTTGGGAAAGCGGGCAGCATAATCAAAGGTTCGTTCCACCCAGGTTATTCCCTCTTCCAACCTCTTCCATTAGGCATAAGATACAAATGTCTGAGAACGCACATGTAATAACCTGCACAGGACTCATCCACCTGGGGGTGATTGTTCCCTGTGTATGTATGATGCTGTTGCTGAAATAAAGGACTTTTAAGAAGCTCGTTGGACTCCCCTGGCTTTATCACATTGGCGACGAGGATGAATTGGAGCTGTCGGCGTGCTGCTTGTTCGGCTGAGCTACCTCCCGGGAATTTTTTTTTAAAAAGTGGACTACGGTACCGAGTTTGTTTCTGTGGGGTTTTTTTAGCGCCTCTAATGTTATGGAAGGCGAGAGCCGGGTCGAGTTGTTTTTTTCCTGCCGGCTTGTGAAGTGCGTCCGCTGGGAGTGATCTGGAGTCTGATGTGTCCGGCAGTACCAGATGCGGTGTCATTCTGGTGTGGGGCGCGTAGCGTTTCGTCCGTCTCTGTCTACTGTTGTTTCCTGATGCTGGCAGAGCGGTCCACCGGGGAGTCCGTTCTCGAGTTGCCGCCGCCGCTTTGGAACGTCATTCTGGTCGTGAGCGCAGCGTTTCTGTTTGGAAGACTGTTCTGCGGCAGCTTGGACTGTGGGATTTACAACAGTGATGTTTTGCCTGCGACCTGACAGTTATTGTACGACTGCAGGTTTTGTGCCTGGAGACTGGTGTGGAGTTGACTGGACATTCCATATGTGACTTTTGGTCGTGTGGAAGCTGGCACGGAACCCTGCTGTTTATTTTTATTTGCGCTGTGTGTTTATTTGCCTGTGCACTGTAAGAATGTCGGGGCGTCAGCTCTCTGGGCATTTTGGTCGGTGTTTTATTTTTTGGGGTAGAATTTAGAGTGCCCAATATTAAAAATTAAGGGGAGTTTGGTAGTTGCGGGACGTTGAGGTGGACGTTGTCTGATTCCCCCCCCCCCTGTTCCCTCTGTGGCTGGAAGGCATGCCACGCCGATTGGGCCTTGGGTTGATGGGTCCGATGCTGTGGCGCGCGCCGCCCCCGGGTTCGGCTGTTGGCAGCTTCGCCCCCTGTGTGACTGGTGAGGGTGTTGGGCCGGACGTAATGCTGGGTGGAGTACAAGCCTGCCCGTCCTGCTTCCCCGTTTGGTGGAGCCTTATCCAAATTAATTTTTCGTAGGTTTGTTGTCTGGTCAATGTGGGGTTTGCACCCGTTTGGTCCTCTCCTCCTAAATGGCCGTCCTTGTGAGGGGTTTCGGGCTTTGGGGGGGGGAGGGGTGTAAGATCCTGCACTGGACTCGTCCACCTGGGGGTGATTGTTCCCTGTGTATGTATGATGCTGTGGCTGAAGTAAAGGACTTTTAAGAAGCTCGTTGGACTCCCCTGGCTTTATCACAGCGCACTAACAGGTTCAAAAGCAGCTTCTTTTCCGCTGTTACCGTGCTCCTGAATAACCCTCTTATGGACTGAACTGATCTCTCCGCACATCTTCTCCACTGAGTAGTACTACACTCTGTATGCTTCACCCGATGTCGATGTATTTACATTGTGTATTTATTGTATGTCCTACGTTTTTCATGTACGGAACGATCTGCCTGGATTGTACGCAAAACAAGACTTTTCACTGGACCTCGGTACACGTGACAATAAATCTAAATCTAATATCCTGCGCCTCACAAAAATCTATAAATCTCAGTTTTGAAATTTCCGATTCACCCCAAACTCTGCAGATTTTACATCGGGGGGGGGGGGGGGGGGTGAACTCTCCTGGCGTTGCCCTTAATAAAGCCCATTTTAATGCTGTGCTTAAACAGAGTACACTAGGGTTGCCGATCCTCCAAGCTTCCGAGTGAAATGCCGAGAACTTACATTCATAAAGACATGCTTCCACAGGAACATTATTTTTTAAAAATGTGACGCCACATTACGTAATGAGATACTGGATCAGCTGACCAAAAGCCTGGTCAACCAGATAGGCTCTAAAGAGCTTCCGAAAGAAGTAGCGCGAGGTAGGAAGGTGGAAAGGTTTAGGGAGGGAATTCCAGAGTTCGGGGCCCAGTCAGCTGAAGGCACGACTGCTAATGCTGCAATGATTAAAATCGGCGGATGCTCACTAGGCCAGGATTAGGTAGCACAGTGGTTAGCACCGCTGCTTCACAGCTCCAGGGTCCCAGGTTCGATTCCCGGCTTGGGTCACTGTCTGTGCGGAGTCTGCACGTTCTCCCCGTGTCTGCGTGGGTTTCCTCCGGGTGCTCCGGATTCCTCCCACAAGTCCCGAAAGACGTGCTTGTTGGGTGAATTGGACATTCTGAATTCTCCCTCAGTGTACCCGAACAGGCGCCGGAGTGTGGCGACTAGGGGATTTTCACAGTAACGTCATTGCAGTGTTAATGTAAGCCTACTTGTGACACGAATAAAGATTTCTTTTTTAATTTTAGAGTACCCAATTATTTGTTTCCAATTAAGGGGCAATTTAGCGTGACCAGTCCAGCTAACCAGCACATCTTTGGGTTGTGGGGGCGAAACCCACGCAAACACGGGGAGAATGATCTTTAAAATGGCGGAGCCGGCTTGAGGGGTCAAATGGCCCCCTCCTGCTCCTTGCTCGTATGTTCGTAACCATCGGGTAGGCATCCAATCAGAGTTGTCCCCTCTATTGGGTACTGGATTCCGGATCCAGAGGCCTGTGCGGAATCGGGTGGTTTTAACCAGGGCAGACAGAGGTGAGCGCCGCCAATGTGGTTTGGCTGGTTATTAAACCCCGCCCACTGCCGCTGCTGCTTGTCGCTACTCCTACCAAGATGGCTGCTGTCACGCTGTGCCACGAGGGTCTACCTTGCGCCATCCTCACACACCCACTGGAGCTTGTCTGCATCTTCCCTGCGACGTCCTTCACCCAGCTACACCTGGGCTGGACCCTCTTCCTGCTGCCCTCCACTGGGCCCTCTCCGAGGGGTTTCCCGAGCTTTTCAGCTCCAACCAAATGGTCAAAACACTGACACTCTCTTTTCTGGATGTCACTTTTTGAGAGTTATATTTTGCTCTTTGCAACCTCAAACCCCTCTTCACTTGCCTTAAGATTTCTGAATGGAATTTGTAGCAGATGCGTCAGCGGCCACATTTTCAAAGGCCACCAATTCATAACATCATAAAATCCCTACAGTGCAGGAGGAGGCCATTCAGCCCATCGAGTCTGCACCGACCCTCAGAAAGAGCACCCCACCCGGGCCCACTCCTCCGCCCTATCCCTGTAACCCCCATCTAACTGTTCGACACTAAGGGCCAATTGATCACGGCAAATCAATGCAGAACAAGGCCAGCAGCGCGGGTTCAATTCCCGTACCAGCTGCAAATTCCGAATTCTCCCTCCGTGTACCGGAACAGGCGCCGGAATGTGGCGACTAGGGGCTTTTCACAGTAACTTCAATGCAGCGATAATGTAAGCCTACTTGTGATGATAAAAGGTTATTTATTTCACCTGCACATCTATGGGTTGTGGGAGGAAACCGGAGCACCCGGAGGAAAACCACGCAGACACGGGGAGAACATGCAAACTTCTCACAGTCACCCGAGGCCGGAATTGAACCCGGGTCCCTGGCGCTGTGAGGCAGCAGTGCTAACCACTGTGCCACCTCCTCCGAGATTTATTTATTGTTCAGGTGTCCGAGGCAGACAGGGAAGTGGAATGAATAGACCACCTTATGAGGTAGTGTTTTTTACACAAGCTTGTATTTGCTTGTTAACGCATCCTTCACCTCCGCAAAATTACTTCCTATCTCTGACTTCCTACAAACCGGCCCTTTCTAAGTCAGCAGGCACATGCGAGAATTACTGGGTAATAATGAGGTTGCGTCATTTGTAGCAGGAAAGCCCCTGGGGCGCTGATTTAGGATTGACCCAGGTAATTGAATTTAGCACCTCCCTGATAATGTGTGTCCCAGTAACACAGCGGGCGGTGGGTGTATCTGAAGCCATCGGAGGATGCTGCGTCAGCCTGGTCAAACACATACACCGACATAGAGAGCTGAACCCGTAGCCCAGGCTGACACTCCGTAGAAACATAGAACATAGAACATTACAGCGCAGTACAGGCCCTTCGGCCCTCGGTGTTGCGCCGAACTGTGAAACCACTCTAAAGCCCATCTACACTATTCCCTTATCGTCCATGTGTCTATACATAGGAGCAGGAGGAGGCCACTTGGCCCTTCGAGCCTACTCTGCCATTCAACATGACAAGGCTGATCCTCTGTCTCCACACCAAATTCCCAGTGCTTTGCCCAGAACCATTGACACCTTTTAGAGTTGAGAAATCTATTTCCTTCTTGTGGTAGTATGTATTAGGGGTCATGTGGGACTGTGAAGCCGTGATACTATTGGCTGACAGATCCCGGGTCCTGGTTGGCTGTTGACCCCTAGCTCCGCCCTGTAGGCGGAGTATAAGAACCCGGGCTTCTCCCCGCCGCTCCAGTCTGTTGCTGAACTGCGGGGAACAAGTCACGCTTAATAAAGCCTCATCGACTTCATCTCTATTCGTCTCTCTCCTAAGTCATTGTGCGCTACACTTCTTAAATATATTCGGTGACTCGGCCTCCACAGCCTTCTGTGGTGGAGAATTCCACAGGGTCACCAGCCTCTGAGAGAAGAAGTTTCTCCTCATCTCAGTCCTAAATGGCCCACCCCCTTTCCTGAGACTGTGACCCCTTGTTCTAGTGTAGCCACGTAAAATGGCTGCTTCCCGATTAAATTGGTCAAACCCCGATCCAAAATGGCGAACGGCAGAGGCTGATGGGAAAATCAGCCTAGAGGACTCAAACGGACGGCTGCAGGTAAAGCAGTGTATTCGCCTCTGGGGGAATCCCGACAGACCGAGACCTGCAGCCATTAACACCACAACAACCCAGCCACCTGCATAGTAAACAGCCATCCCGGGAACAATTGCTACACATTAGCAACATAAAGCCGATCCAGACCTCTCGCCGCCAGCAGGGGCTGACACAAAGAAAGGTGGACGACCACCCCCCGATCAAGGAATCGCCCCATTATTGGAGCATATCGAACCAAGTGATTGGGACCAAGTCCAATCACTTGGAACCAGGGTCAAGGTCCGCCCCGAGAGGCGGGAAGCCCCTGGGAACTATAAGAGTAAGGGGCCAAGTTCAGATCAACCCTTCCCTTCCTGCTCGTAACCTTCGCAAGAACCTTCGATAAAGAAAACTGTAAGGTTGACTCCAGCGATCGCTACCCGATAGAGACTCCTAGCCATCGACCTTTATCAGCCTTTGAATCCCGCGGGCTCAGGACCAATTCGAAAAACCATTCGTTTCCCTGACCTGGTGGGTCATTCCTAAAGTTAAGTATTGGCCTGTTAGTTGTAGGTGTTAGTCTAGAAGTAGCATTATTGTATAAGTATTAATTGCTGTATATAATAAATGAGCGTTGATTTAATTCTTACTAAGCGGTGTGTTGCATTATTAATCATTACTTGGACTTGAACCACGTGGCGGTATCAGAAAGATACCTACCGACTCGTGAGCAAAGGTGACAGAATTAGAGGTAATAAACTAAGGCTAAAAAGAGCAACACTAGACCCCCCACCCCCCCCCCCAGACATAAGAAACACATCCCGGCCTCCAGTCTGTGCGGCCCTGTCAGAATTTTATACGTTTCAAAGAGATCCCCTCCCATTCTTCTGAACTCCAGTGAATCCGGGCCTAGTCGACCCAATCTCTTCTCGTACGGCAATCCTGCCGTCCCGGGAATCAGTCAAATGAACTTTCGCTGAACTCCCTCTATGGAAAGTATGTCCTTTCTGAGCTAAGGTGACCAAAACTGCACACGGTACACCAGGTGTTGTCTCACCAGGGCCCTGTACCGCTGCAGTCAGACACTAGGGCAGCACGGTAGCCTTGTGGATAGCACAATTGCTTCACAGCTCCAGGGTCCCAGGTTCGATTCCGGCTTCGGTCACTGTCTGTGCGGAGTCTGCACATCCTCCCTGTGTGTGCGTGGGTTTCCTCCGGGTGCTCCGGTTTCCTCCCACAGTCCAAAGATGTGCAGGTTATGATAAATTGCCCTTAGTGTCCAAAATTGCCCTTAGTGTTGGGTGGGGTTACTGGGTTATGGGGATAGGGTGGCGGTGTTGACCTTGGGTAGGGTGCTCTTTCCAAGAGCCGGTGCAGACTCGATGGGCCGAATGGCCTCCTTCTGCACTGTAAATTCTATGATCCCCGCTCCTGTACTCAAGTCCTCTTGCAATGAAGGCCAACAGACCATTTGCCTTCCTAACTGCTGTCTATACCTGTGTGCTTGCTTTCAGTGACTTGTGCACTAGGACACCCATATTGACAATGAGGCCTCAAACTGAGGCCCTGTCTAATCTCTGAGGGGACGTAAAAGGCCCCACAGCACTGTTCTGCAGAAGACCAGTAAATCCTGGATATTTGTCTCGCGTCTAATGTCACTAAAACACGAGGGGAGACAGTGGAGTATTAGTGATGTCACTGGATTAATACTCCAAAGGCCAAGATTAATACTCTGGGGACGTGTGCTCAAATCCACCCTGGCAGCTGATGGCATTGTATTGGATTTGTTTATTGTCACGTGTACCGAGGTACAGTGAAAAGTATTTTCCTGCGAGCAGCTCAACAGATCATTAAGTACATGGGAAGAAAAGGGAATAAAAGAAAATACATAATAGGGCAACACAAGGTACACAAAGTAACTACATAACACCGACATCGGGTGAAGCATACAGGGTGTAGCGTTAATGAGGTCAGTCCATAAGAGGGTCATTTAGGAGTCTGGTGACAGCGGGGAAGAAGCTGTTTTTGAACCTGTTCGTGCGTGTTCTCAGACTTCTGCATCTCCTGCCCGATGGAAGAAGTTGGAAGAGTGAGTAAGTCTGGTGGGAGGGGGACTTTGATTATGCTGCCCGCTTTCCCCAGGCAGTGGGAGGTGTAGATGGAGTCAATGGATGGGAGGCAGGTTCGTGTGATGGACTGGGCTGTGTTCTCGACTCTCTGAAATTTCTTGAGGTCCTGGGCCGAGCAGTTGCCATACCAGGCTGTGATGCAGCCCGATAGGATGCTTTCTATGGGGCATCTGTAAAAGTTGGTAAGAGTCAATGTGGACATGCCGAATTTCCTTAGTTTCCTGAGGAAGTATAGGCGCTCTTGTGCTTTCTTGGTGGTAGCGTCGACGTGGGTGGACCAGGACAGATGTTTGGAGATGTGCACCCCTAGGAATTTGAAACTGCTAACCATCCCCACCTCGGCCCCGTTGATGCTGACAGGGGTGTGTCCAGTACTTTGCTTCCTGAAGTCAATGACCAGCTCGTTAGTTTTGCTGGCATTGAGGGAGAGATTGTTGTCGCTACACCACTCCACTAGGTTCTCAACACCCTCCTGTATTCTGACCCTTTTTGAAAAAAATGAATTTAGAGTATCCAATTCTTTTTTTCCAATTAAGGGGAATTTAGCGTGGCCAATCCACCTAGCCTGCACATCTTTGGGTTGTGGGGGTGAAACCCACGCAGACACGGGGAGAATGTGCAAACTCCACACGGACAGTGACCCAGGCCGGGATCGAACCTGGGACCTCGGTGCCGTGAGAAAGCAGTGCGCCACCGTGCAGCCCCTAGAAATTCAATACTCAATTTGATTTTTCAAAATCTGGAATTGAAAGCTAGACTATGCATCTGTATAAAAATACCACCTGTTGTAAAAACCCATCTGGTTCACTAATGCCCCTTCATGAAGGAAATCTGCCGTCCTTACCCGGTCTGGCCTACACGTGACTCCAGACTCACAGCGATTTGGTCGAATTTTAAATGCCCCTCTGAAATGGCCGAGCGAGACGCTCGGTTGAAGGGGCAATTAGGGATGGTCAACAGGGGCAGCACGGTGGCGCTGTGGTTAGCCCAAGGTCCCCGGCTCTGGGTCACTGTCCGTGTGGAGTTTGCACATTCTCCCCGTGTTTGCGTGGGTTTCGCCCCCACAACCCAAAAGATGTGCAGGGTAGGTGGATTGGCCGCGCTAAATTGCCCCTTAATTGGAAAAAATGAATTGGGTACTTCTAAATTTATAAAAAGGGATGGGCAACAAATGCGACGCCCACATCCCGCGAAATAATTTTAAAAAATTAATTTGGTTCTTTTACTTAATTGATGTTTGTGAGAGTTTGCTGTGCGCAAATTGATTGCGACCCCCCACCCCACAGTATGACAGTAGCAACACTTCCAAAGTTCTCCTTGGCTGTCTGTGGTAGTCACCACTGATGTATATAGAAGATGTTGATATAGGTGCTTTATGGTAAAGCCCCTGTACGACAGGTACGGAGGTAGATCTCTGCCTGCTCCCTGTGTGCTCCCTGTACAGCAGCCATTTCAGCTGCTGTAGGAGGCCGCACATCTCAGTGTAATAAAGCCTCGATTACATCCTACTCTCGTCTTTGTGTAATTGATCGTGCATCAATTGTCAAGGACTTTGAGATGTCTTGAGATCCTGAAAGGCGCTATATAAATGCAAGGCTTCTCTCTGCTCTGGGCCATCTTCATTCTTTGGCCCAGTCAAAGCAGCCGGCGCCTGAGCTCTCTCGGCAGGCTCCACAAGGGAGGGCCCTCCCTGTCAGGCAGGGCAAGGCCCTGGGACCACCACAGATAAAGTCGTACTCTCAGAGGCAGGCCCTGGGTGGTCTGCAGACCCAGAGACGACTCCCATGTGAATAGCGATGGAGATTGAAGTCGGCGGTCCTCAGCTGGGGGGGTCACGGGTGACTGGCAATGAGGCTCTGGCGGCGGGGGGGCGGCGGGGGAGGGGGGGGGGGGGGGGAGTGGAAAGCGAGAGGGATGCTAAAATAATGTCCTGGAAACTCTCCTGAGTTGCTGTTTATGTTGCTGCCTCGCACCAGCTGTTAAAGAGGCAGCAGTCCAGTTCCCCCACAGCTTAACAAACACCTTATCGGACGGTGTGCAAACATCGACATTCTCTGCTGTGGTAACAGCGACTGATGATGATTCTGCCTGGCCTCTTACGCACCCACATTCTTGCACAATGGTTAGCACCGTGGCTTCACAGCGCCAGGGTCCCGGGTTCGATTCCCGGATTGGGTCACTGTGCGGAGTCTGCACGTTCTCCCCGTGTCTGCGTGGGTTTCCTCCGGGTGCTCCGGTTTCCTCCCACAAGTCCCAAAAGATGTGCTTGTTAGGTGAATTGAATATTCTGAATTCTCCCTCTGTGTACCCGAACAGGCGCCAGATGTGGCGACTCGGGGATTTTCACAGTAACTTCATTGCAGAGTTAATGTAGGCCTACTTGTGACAATAGTAAAGATTATTATTATTGCCATCAGCTGTACCGACCCTAAGCCTGTGAGTCCCAATTTTCTTACCATTGTGGCTCCATGTTAATGATTAAAAATTGGGGGGGGGTGTGGCAGGGTGGAACAGTGGTTAGCACTGCTGCCTACGGCGCGGAGGTCTCGGGTTCGAATCCCGGCCCTGGGTCACTGCCCGTGTGGAGTTTGCACATTCTCCCCGTGTCTGCGTGGGTCTCACCCCCACAACCCAAAGATGTGCAGGGTAGGTGGATTGGCCACGCTGAATTGCCCCTTAATTGAAAAAAAAAAATTATTGGGTACTCTAAATGAAAAAAAAAGATTGCAAATTGGGGGCGGCACGGTGGTGTAGTGGTTAGCCCTTAGCCATACCTACCAGTCTGGCCCACATGTGGCTCTAGCCCCACGCCAGCATGTCTGACTCTCAACCGCCCTTAGAATTGACCGAGCAAAGTTATAGCAAAATATCAGAACGACAACACTTCAACAAGGCCCATTGCCACGTTCCGAGGGCAAATAGGGATGGGCAGTTTGTCAGCTTGCATATACTCCCCCTCTTACTTTCTCTCTCTCTCTGTCACATTCAATCCTTCCCGCTCTGGTTCTCTCAAATTAAGACCATAAGACGTAGGAGCAGAAGGGGGCCATTCGGCCCGTCGAATCTGCTCCACCATTTAATCACTAGCTCTGAAAACTAGTGATTTTAAACAAACCTATTGGACGTTCACCTGGTGTTGTAAGACTTCTTACTGTGCCCACCCCAGTCCAATGCCGGCATCTCCACATCACCATTTAATGCGATCATGACTGATTTGATGTGACGATCCTCAACTCCACTTTCCCGCCTTATCCCCATAACCCTCGATTCCCTCGCTGATTAAAGATCTGTCTCAGCCTGGAACACACTTAGCGACCCAGCCTCTACAGCTCTCTGCGGTAAAGAATTCCACAGATTCACTCCCCTCGGAGAGAAGAAATTCCTCCTCATCTCTGTCTGAAATGGGCGACCCCCTCACTCTGAGATTCTGCCCTCTGGTCCTAGACTCTCCCACAAGGGGTAACAACCTCTCAGCATCGACCCTGTCAAACTCCCTGAGAATCCGATATGTCTCATAGAATCATAGAATTTACAGTGCAGAAGGAGGCCATTCAGCCCATCGGGTCTGCACCAGCCCCTGAAAAGAGCCCCCTACCCAAGCCCAGGCTTCCACCCTCTCCCCGCAACCCAGTAACCCGACCTAACCTTTTGGACACGAAGGGGCAATTTAGTGTGGCCAATCCACCTCACCTGAACATCTCTGGACTGTGGGAGGAAACCGGAGCACCCGGAGGAAACCCACGCACACACGGGGAGAACGTGCAGACTCCGCACAGACAGTCACCCGAGGCCGGAATTGAACCCGGGTCCCTGGAGCTGTGAGGCAGCAGTGCTAACCACTGTGCCATTGTGCTGTCTCAATAAGGGAGGCCATTCAGCTCATCGAGTCCATGTTGACTCTCTCTGGAACAAACCAGTCAGTGCCCCCCCCCCCCCACTATATGTTTGCGAATTAAATGTTGGTCAATTCACCTTCTCGGCCCTCCCGAGCTGCTTTTCCTGGAGGCGGGATGCTCAGGGTCCCCCAGCCGTGTCTCTCTCAGCGGCGTGCAGTTCGCTGGAGGTGGGATTCTCTACTCCTGCCGCTTGTCAATGGGATTGACCGCCGGGAAACCCGTGGGTGGGGGTGAGCTGCCAGCGGGAAAAGAGAATCTAAACGGCCGGAGTATTCTGACCCTTATATCTGCGTCCTCCATACTTGTTACTGCCTCTCTTTTGCATCCCGTCCTCTCTCCATTTTTCTTGCACTCTGTCACTCGCTCCCTCCTTCTCTTTCTACCTAACTCTAGTCTCCCTCCAGCTCTTTGTCTCTCTTTTTCCCTCTGCCCCTCGCTCCCCACTCCTCAGTCGCAGGCAGCAGGGGCACGGAGCAAATCGGAAGCCCGTTTCCAAACCAGGCCGGACTTCTTTTCCCACCGACGCTACACTTCCATTTTCTGGATTTCCCGTTGTCCAATTTCAGCCTCGTTCTGGATGTGGAGGCCCTGGAGAAGGTGCAACCATGGGGCGGGATTCTCTCAGCCCGGGGCCGGGCCGGAGGATCCCCGCGACCGGCGTGAATCGCGCTGTTGGCGCGGCGCTGGTCGGGGGCTGCTCTACGCGGCCGCCCCCCCCGCCAATTCTCGGCCCAGGATGCAGGACAGCGGCCGTCGTAAAAAAATCTGAGTCCCGCCGGGGCCATCCACACCTGCTCTCAGCCGACCGGACCTCGGCGTTGAAGGGTCCGGGGGCGGTCTGTGCGGGTGGAACGGGGGGGGTCCGACCCCAGGGGAGGCCTCCAATGTGGCCTGGTCCGCGATCGGGGCCCACCGATCGGCGGGCCGGCCTCTCTGGCTTGGGGGCCTCCTTTCTTCCGCGTCGGCCCCTGTAGCCCTGCGCCATGTTGCATCGGGGCCGGTGCGTTGTAGGGAGCCGCTGCGCATGCGCGCGTTGGCGCCGGTGCCACCTCGCATGCGCGGATCCCGCGGCGCCCAGGTGGCACCGTGCTGGCCCCCTGTACGGGCCAGAATTGCTGATCCTGAGGCCGTGTTGACGCCGTCGAAAAACTTAGCCTCAGGATCAGAGAATCCCGCCCCATGTATCTACAAAGATGAAACGAGAACCGAGAGCTAAAATCCACCGGGGTAGGCTGATTGAGCCCGAGTTCCCTTCTCTTGAAAGGAGAAGGCTGAAGGGTGGCCTGATAGGCCTTTCCCAAGGGCTTTGATGGGTTAGACACAGACAAGATGTTTGCACTTGCAGTGGGTCCAAATTTAGCTCAAATAATGTAAGATGGTTAATCCAAGACGAAACTCAGGAGAAACTTCTCAAGTGGTTTGAATGCGGATCCACAAGGCGATTAGCATTGATATAACTGAGGGGAAGCAGATAAGTAGGTGAGGGAGAAAAGGAACAGAAGGATAGGCTGATAGGGTGAGACCATGAGGGAGGAGGCACATCGTGCTAGGGGGTGGCAATGCCACTGGGCTAATAACCCAAAGGCCCAGGTTAAATTTGGGGGCAGGGGCACAGCAGCTGGTGGAATTTAAATGTAATTATAAATTGACAACCAGTCTCACTAACGGTAACCATGCAACTATCATCACAGAACTATAGAATAGAATTCCTACACTGCAGAAGGAGGCCATTCAGCCCATCGAGTCTGCACCGACCTTCCGGAAGAGCACCCTCCCTAGGCCCACTCCCCCCCACCCTATCCCTGTAACCCCACCTAACCTGCACGTCTTTGGACTGTGGGAGGAAACCGGAGCACCCGGAGGAAACCCACGCCGACACGGGGAGAACGTGCAGACTCCGCACAGACAGTGACCCAGCAGGGAATCGAACCTGGGACCCTGGCGCGGTGATGCAGCAGTGCTAACCACTGTGTCACCGTGCCGCCCCCACCTGTTGTCATAAAAACCTATTTGGTTCACTAATGTCCCCTTTAGGGAAGGAAATCTGCCGTCCTTACCCGGTCTGGCCTACATGTGACTCCAGGCGATAGAAACGGACAGAAACCTGCCTTAGTGACCAGTAGGTGCGGGAAGAGACTAGAAGAACAAACACCAGCCTTGCTAGTGATGTCCGCAACCACTGGTACATTTTGAAAGGGCGGAGCAGATTGGCATGGAGCAGTGGGGGCAAACGTTCGATTTCTGTCCTCGACAATCGATGGACTTCTCCTTTGCCCTGCCTGTGACTTTCTGCCCCTCATTCTTGTTCCCCCCCCGCCCCCCCCCCCCCCCCATCTCACGCTCTTGTTTCTCTCTGCTCTTCTTATGCCCTCTCACTATCTCTTTCCCTCTTTCCAGCTGTTTCCCTCGTTCTCTTGCTCCAGATTACTGTCATATTACCTGCGCTGCGAAATCCTGTATAAATTGAGACTAATAGATGCCTCGGAGGGCGTTCCAGGTCTACAATCTAATTAGGAGGACTCCGTCTGACATCACAAACTACCCGAGCAAAGCTCAAAATCATTTATAAATGTCATCCGAGCTTTGAGGTTAGATAAGAGATTTGCGCCCACTTTCTGCTCTCCGAACCCTCTGCCCCGCAGACACAAACCTGCCTTTTCTCATCTGTTTTTGGCGCGGCCTCCCGTTTCCCTCCACCCTACTCATCGCCACACCTGAAGATGTCGGCTCAGCCGCAACCTGCATTTACGTAGCACCTTTAGCAAAGGAAAACGTCTCACGCTGGATCAAGGGACGGTTGCCAAATAAACGTTGACACCTTCGAGCAGAGAAGGCTGGGGGGGGGCAACCTGATTGAGGCGTACAAAATTATGAGGGACACAGATAGGGTGTATAAGGAGGAATGTTTCTCCTCAGTAGAGGGGCCAATAACCAGGGGGCATAAATCTAAGGTAACGGGCCGGAGATTTAGAGGGGATGTGAGGAAAAACCTTTTCACCCAGAGGGTGCTGGGAGTCTGGAACTCGCTGCCTGACAGGGTGGAGGAGGCAGAGACCCTCACAACGTTTAAGAAGCATTTAATTTCTTTTAAATATCATTTGCAGGATGTGGCCGTCGCTGGTTAGGCCAGCATTTATTGCCTGTCCCTAAGTTGCCCTTCAGGAGGTGGTGGGTGAGCCGCCTTCTTTAGCCTCTGCAGTCCCTGTGGTGTAGGTGCACCCACTGTGCTGTTAGGGAGGGAGTTCCAGGATGTTGCCCCAGCGACATTGAAGGAACGGCCGATATATTTCCAAGTCGGGATGGTGAGTGACTTGGTGGGGACCTCCAGGTGGTGGGGTTCCCAGGTATCTGCTGCTCTTGTCCTCCTAGATGGTAGAGGGCGTGGGTTTGGAAGGTGCTGTCGAAGGAGCCTTGGTGAGTTGATGCAGTGCATCTTGTAGACGGTACACACGGCTGCCACTGTGCATCGGTGGTAGAGGGTTAAGTTGAACACTTGAAACGCCGTTGCATACAAGTGCTAGTCATATTACTTCCTAACTCTGACTTCATACAAAGCCGCCCTTTCTAAGTCAGCAGGCATATAGAACATAGAACATACAGTGCAGAAGGAGGCCATTCGGCCCATCGAATCTGCACCGACTCACTAAAGCCCTCACTTCCACCCTATCCCCGTAACCCAATAACCTCTCCTAACTTTTTTGGTCACTAAGGGTAATTTATCATGGTCAATCCACCTAACCTGCACATCGCTGGACTGTGGGAGGAAACCGGAGCACTCGGAGGAAACCCACTAGGACTGCGAGAATTACTGGATAATAATGAGGTTGCGTCATTGGTAGCAGGAAAACCCCTGGGGCGCTGATTTAGGATTGACCCAAGTAATTGAATTGGGAGGGGCTGAGTAAGGAACCTTGGTGAGTTGCTGCAGTGCATCTTGTAGACGGTACACACGGCTGCCACTGTGCGTCGGTGGTGGAGGGAGTGAATGTTTGTGGAAGGGGGAACAATCAAGCGGGGCTGCTTTGTCCTGGATGGTGTCGAGCTTCTTCAGCTAGGTAGTTCTGGTCGCTAATCATGGGAAGGACAGAGATATACGGGAGAGGGTGCGGAGATGATACCAGAAATGCATTGGTTTACGTATCAGGAAAGGACTTTGGACTGGATCTCTTTAGACTTGGAGAAACAAAGATCGAGGTGATGATCTAATCCCGGTCTGGGAGGTTTTGATGTAGTGGGTACAGAGAGAATGTTTCCTCTTGCCTGGGGCAAGAGCCTGAACTACAGGCCGTCAATATAAGATAGTCCCCAAGAAATCCAGGGGGCGATTCTCCAAAATGGAGACGAAGTGTTCGCGCCGTCGTGAACGTGTTTCACGATGCCCACAGGGGGCCCGCACGGCGCTGGAGTGATTCACGCCGCTCCAGCCTCCCTTCCCGGCTCCAAATGGGCACCGCGCCAACCCGCACATGCGCGGGGGACTTCTTCAGCGTGCCAGCCCCTACGCAACATGGCGTGGGGGTTCAGGGGCCGGCCGTGCAGCAAAGTAGACCCGGGGGGGGGGGGGGAGAGAGGCCGGCCCGCCGATCGGTGGGCCCCGATCGTGGGCCAGGCCCCATCGGAGGCCGCCACCCCCCCCCGGTGAAGGAGCGCTTTTCCCCGCCCCACAGGCCCGCCCCCCGACCCTTCGCGCAGAGTTCCCGCCGGCAGCGACCGGCGGCGGTGGGACTCTGTCGTATCTGCGCGGCCGCTCGGCCCATCCGGGCCGGAGAATCAGCGGCCCCGCCGATTCCAGCGGCCGGGGGCCGCGTCAAACGCCCCGGCGCAAATGGCGCCGATTCTCCGCACCTCGGAGAAACGCGCGCCGGCGTCGGGGCGTCGGGGCGCGGTTGCAGCGATGCTCCGGCCCGGCGCGGGGCTCGGAGAATCGCGCCCCCAATCGGGAATGCAGAAGGAAGTTGGATACTGAAAGGATGTTTCCCCTAGTGGGCTAGACCAGAACTACAGGACGCAGTTTAAAAATAAGGGTCCTCCGTTGCGAGTGGGCCCCGTCACGGCTGCTGGCGAGGCCGGGAATTTCAGGCGCCATTCGTGTGAGAATTCCTACTGCAACAACCCCAGACCACTAGCAAACCGGTGAACGGGGGCGGGCAGCCGGTGGGACCAGAGAGGCCCGCCACCAGCGAACATAGATTCATAGAATTTACAGTGCAGAAGGAGGCCATTTGGCCCATCGAGTCTGCACCGGCTCTTGGAAAGAGCACCCTACCCAAGGTCCCACACCTCCACCCTATCCCCATAATCCAGGAACCCCACTCAACACTAAGGGAAAGTTTCGGAGAGTTCCGCCCAAGAGGATGACCCAATTGACCTCCCCATGGGGCTGGTGGAATACAAGGTCCCCCACTGAGGGGAAGAGGCCTAGCAGCCAGGGCCCGTGAGCCAGGTAGTTAAAAGCCGGCCCAGATAGGGACAGGCAAGCTCGGAAGCCCCGGCTGGGACTGTTGCGCTGTAAGCCACGTTGCAGCCTTTATTCTCAGTTGTCTGAACAAACCTTCATTGTTTGACCATCTCGAGACTCCTGAAGATATGATCGATACATTTAAGGGTAAGCTAGACAAGGATACGAGAGAGGGAGGAATAGCGGATTGCAATGGTAAATTTGGATGTGGAACGATGGGAGGAGGCCCAAGTGGGGCAGAAACGCCAGCATGGTTTGGGTGGGCAGAATGGCCTGTTCCTGAGCTGTGATTCTATCATAGTCATCATAGAATTTATAGTGCAGAAGGAGGCCATTCGGCCCATCGAGTCTGCACCGGCTCTTGGAAAGAGCACCCTACCCAAGGGCAACACCTCCCCCCTATCCCCATAACCCCATAACCCAGTAACCCCACCCAACACTAAGTGCAATTTTGGACACTAAGGGCAATTTAGCACGGCCAAACCACCTAACCTGCACATCTTTGGACTGTGGGAGGAAACTGGAGCAACAGGAGGAGACCCACGCAGACACGGGGAGGACGTGCAGACTCCGCACAGACAGTGACCCAAGCCGGAATCGAACCTGGGACCCTGGAGCTGTGAAGCAATTGTGCTATCCACAAGGCTACCGTGCTGCCCTATCCTGTGTGTGAGTTGCAGCCTGGCGAGGTATCAGGACCTCAGTATGCAGGCAGGCGCAGCACTGGGAATGTGTGTTTCAGCAACCATTAGGTCCAATCCAGGAACATAAACATGCCCACGGACCCTGGCGAGTCAGGGTTTCGGATTGATTTCAAATCTGTCCAACTTTGTGTTTTTTTAGCACGCCTGAACTAACTGAGCGACTTCAGTGCTTCACTAAGTACTCCGTGTTTCCTCTTCCATCTCGCCTGGGGCGATTAAAAGGAGGAAGGTGAGCAGATTGGTCGATAAATCCTCGGCCTTGATATCCCATCCGCGACCGTTTCCCGTCTTCCAACCAGAGCTTGGCCAGCAGAACAGGAAGACCTGCATTTCTGTCGCACCTTTCCCAGGCGCAGGACCTCCTCCAAAGCGCTGTGCCACCAATGAAGTACTTTGAGGTGTTCGATGTAAGAAACACAGCAGACAATTTGTGCACAGTAAGATCCAACAGCTGGAATGACTTCATTGTCCACGGTCAGTTGTGCTTTTGAAAGATGAAAATGAAAATCGCTTATTGTCACAAGTCGGCTTCAATGAAGTTACTGTGAAAAGCCCCCAGTCGCCACATTCCGGCGCCTGTTCGGGGAGGCTGGTACGGGAATTGAACCGTGCTGCTGGCCTGCCTTGGTCTGCTTTCAAAGCCAGCGATTTAGCCCTGTGCTAAACAGCCCCTGTTGCGATTCGTTTTTGAGGGGTAAATGTCGTTTTCGTTTTTGAGGGGTAAATGTTTTTTTAATAAATTTAGAGGACCCAATTCTTTTTTTTTTCCAATTAAGGGGCAATTTAGCGTGGCCAATCCACCTACCCTGCGTATCTTTGGGTTGTGGGGGCGAAACCCACGCAGACACGGGGAGAATGTGCAAACTCCACACGGACAGTGACCCAGAGCCGGGATCGAACCTGGGATCTCGACGTTGTGAGACAGCAGGGTTACCCCACTGCGCCATCGTGCTGCCCTGGGTGCCAGAATTCTGTCCAGAACAGAATGAATTAGCAAATTAGGGGTAAATGTTGACCCAGGACAGACACCAGGGAGACCTTCCCCCACCCTTATTAGGATCTCTTATGTCTACCTGACAGACAGACAGGGCCCCGGCTTAGAAGATGACCTGCATTTATATAGGACTTTTATGTCCATAGGACATCCCAAAGTGCTTTGCAGTCAATGAAGTGGAGCCGGTATTGCAATGTAGGAAATGTGCTGGTTAAATTGTGCACAGCAAGCTCCCGCAAACTGCAACGTCATGGTGACCAGATCGTGTATTTTTGTGATGTCGAATGGGCAATAATATCGGCCAGGTTACCGGGGAGTACCTCACCTGCTCTTCGTTGAATGGTGGCCATGGGATTGCTTACGTCCCCCTCAGAGAGCAGGTTGGGCCTCGGTTTAATGTCTCCTCCGACAGCGCGGCCCTCGGAATCTGGGAACGGTTACAGGAAGAATCCGTTCGTCCCGTCCTGTCTGCGCCAGTCCTCCGAATTTTTATTTATTTTTGACATTTAGAGTACCCAATTCATTTTTTTTCCAATTAAGAGGCAATTTAGCGTAGCTAATCCACCTACCCTGCACATCTTTGGGTTGTGGGGGCGAGACCCACGCAGACACGGGGAGAATGTGCAAACTCCACACGGACAGTGACCCAGGCCAGGATCGAACTTGGGACCTCGGCGCCGTGAGAAAGCAGTGCGCCACCATGCAGCCTCTAGAAATTCAATACTCAATTTGACCAGAGGATCATAGAATCTCTACTGTGGTAGGCGATTATTCGGCCCATCGAGTAGACACCATGCCTCCTAAAGAGCATCCCATCCAAGCCCAAACCTCCGCCGTCTCCCAGCACCCCTCCTATCCTTTTGGACACACTAAGGGGTAATTTAACACAGCCAAAGGCCAGCACGGTGGCGCAGTAGCTAGCCCTGCTGCCTCACGGCACCGAGGTCCCAGGTTCGATCCCGGCTCTGGGTCACTGTCCATGCGGAGTTTGCACATTCTCCCCGTGTCTGCGTGGGTTTCGTCCCCACAACCCAAAGATGCGCAGGGTCGGTGGATTGGCCGCGCTAAATTGCCCCTTAATTGGAAAAAATGAATTGGGTACTCTAAATTTACCTTATTTCTAATTTAGCAGCTCCAATCCACTGAGCCTGTACATCTTTGGCCTGTGGGAGGAAACCGGAGCACCAGGAGGAAACCCACGCAGACACAGGGGACAACGTGCAAACTCCACTCAGACAGTGACCCAAAGCCTTAATTGAACCGGGGACCCTGATACGGTGAGGCAGCAGTGCTAACCACTGTGCCACCGGGCCGCCCAATTGGAACAGTTTCTCCCCATCGTCTCTGTCCAGGCCCTTCACGATTTTGAACACCTCCATCAAAATCTCCACTCAAGCTTCTCTGCTCCGGGATGAATAGTCCCAACTTCACCATGTGCTTGAAGTCCCTCATCCTTGGATCTGTTGCCGCACGGTAGCATAGTGGTTAGCACAGTTGCTTCGCAGCTCCAGGGTCCCAGGTTCGATTCCCGGCTTGGGTCACTGTCTGTGTGGAGTTTGCACGTTCTCCCCCGTGTGTGCGTGGGTTTCCTCCGGGTGCTCCGGTTTCCTCCCACAGTCCGGGTTAGGTGGATTGGCCATGCTAAATTACCCTTAGTGTCCAAAAAATGTTAAGTGGGAGTTACTGGGTTACGGGGATGGGGTAGATATGTGGACTTCAGTGGGGTGCTCTTTGTAAGGGTCATTATAGACTCGACGGGCCGAATGTCCTCCTTCTGCACTGTTGATTCTATGAAAGTTTCCAGCGTGTTTCTAAAGCCTCCATTTCCTAAATTATAGGTAATAGCATGGGTTACGGTGGAATTTGATCCCCCATCCCTCCCCCACTCCCCCCCCACCCCCCCCTCCCCCCCACCCTCCCCCCCTCCCCACCTTCTGAGCTTCTTTTCCTATCTTTCCAGTGGAGGCTTCACTTCAAAGATTCTTCGGCGCTTGCAAAGCGCTTTGGGACGTCCAAATGTCCTGACGGGGGCTGTATAAACACGTGTCTTTCTTTTCTGTAATTGAGTAAGAATTCTGTCTCGTACCCTCAGAGGGCTTGACTGGTCTGAAATTAATTAAGTGCCAGAATCTACAGGATTCTGGATGTTAATGAAAACTCCTTTCAATTAGTGTCAGCTCCATCACTGTTTAGTGGAGCTTCACTGCAGGCATCAGGGACAATTGAATTACAATGCCGCGCTCAACAATTACGGCCTTGAAGGGAGAATAAAGTGAAACAAAAAGAAAGACTTGCCCGGTGGCGCAGTGGGTTAACGCCACTGCCTCACTGCTCCAAGGTCCTGGGTTCAATTCCGACCTTGGGTCACTGTCTGAGTGGAGTTTGCACGTTCTCCCCCGTGTGTGCGTGGGTTTCCACCGGGCGCTCCGGTTTCTTCCCAAAGTCCAAAGGTGTGCAGGAGGTGGGGCTACGGGGATAAGGCGGGGGAGTGGGCCTGGGTGGGGTGCTCCTTCGGGGTGGGGTGGGGGCAGACTCGATGGGCCGAATGGCCTCTTTCTGCTATGTACGGAACCTATGACTTATATAGTGCCTTCCAAGAGTTTAGAACATTACGTTATTAAGTACTTTAGGCATGCGGGCGGTCATGTTGTGATGTCTTCTTGTGAAGCGACCCCTCGGGATGGAGGAATGTTTGCTTCCAGTCGGATCCGATGGGTTTTGAGATGGGTAATCATATCATAGAATTTACAGTGCAGAAGGAGGCCATTCGGCCCATCGAGTCTGCGCCGGCTCTTGGACAGTGTGGTGGTATGTATTAGGGGTAATACGGTACACCACGTGTCGACAGGCTATTGGTGGAGGGATGCCAGGTCCTGATAGGATCTGCCACCTACTGGACTCCACCCAGAAATGCCGGTATAAGAACCCAGTTTTCCCTCCATTTCCCTCAGCAGCTGCATTCTGTAACCACGCTGCTGGGGATAAAGTTCTGCTTCATAAAGCCTTCAATTGACATTACCTCAACCTGCCTCGCGTCATATTGACGGTGCTACAGACAGAGCATCCGACCCAAGCCCACACCTCTACCCTATCCCCATAACCCAGTTACCCACCCAACATTAAGTGCAATTTTGGACACTAAGGACAATTTAGCGTGGCCAATCCACCTAACCTGCACATCTTTGGACTGTGGGAGGAAACCAGAGCACCCGGAGGAAACCCACACACACACGGGGAGAACGTGCAGACTCCGCACAGACAGTGACCGAAGCCGGGAATCGAACCTGGAACCTTGGAGCTGTGAAGCAATTGTGCTAACCACTATGCTAGTGTGCTAGTTCTTCTGAAAAAGATGAGAAATAGGAGTAGGAGGCCATTCAGCACCTCAACCTGTTCTTTGGGATAGGGGGACGGTCCGAGGAGGGGGAGAGACTGGGTATACTTGGACCTACGTTTCCCCGGAGCTTAGGAGAATGAGAGGTGTGCTACCAGCTCCCCCTCCCACATGCAGGACAGGTGGTGCTTGAAGGGTTGGGTAGGTGAGGAGTCCCAGGACGATTGGAAAGGTATGTCCCAGGGGCGGGAGAGTAGGACACGCCTCGGGGGCGTGGAGGCGGGGGTGGGGCAGGCGATCGCTCTGTCAGCGGGTAGGCCGAGAGGGTAGGGGGACGGATCCCCGGAGCTCCAAGGTCCATGGGGGGAGAGCACCCCATCTCTGAAGGAGGCTCTAGATTGAGGTGCGCCACCCCCTCCCCTCCAACCCGTCCCTTCCCGCCCGAGATAGAGAAATGTTTTCTTCTCCGTTTCCCACCCTACACACACCTGCAAGCCTATAAATTGAGGCTGGGTGGGAAAAAACCTTTAAGTCATAGAATCATAGAATTCCTCCAGTGCGAAAGGAGGCCATTTGGCCCATTGGGTTTGCACTGACCCTCCGAAAGATCACCCCTGCCTAGGCCCTTTCCCATAGCCCCACCTAACCTTTGGACACTAAGGGGCAATTTAGTGTGACCAATCCACCTAACCTGCACATCTTTGGGCTGTGGGAGGAAACCGGAGCACCCGGAGGAAACCCACGCACACACGGGGAGAACGTGCAGACTCCGCACAGACAGTCACCCAAGCCGGGAATCGAACCTGGTTTCCTTCCGCTGACAGGCAGCAGCGCTAACCACTGTGCCACCGTGCCGCTCGTTCAGCCCACTTAAGGACTTTAATAGGTGAAGAGGCATCACGGTGGCACAGTGGTTAGTGCTGCTGCCTCACAGCGTCAGGGACCCGTGTTCGATTCCGACCTCGGGTGTCTGTGCGGAGTCTGCACGTTCTCCCCGTGCCTGCGTGGGTTCCCTTCGGGTGCTCCGGTTTCCTCCCACGGTCCAGAGATGTGCACGTTGGGTGCATTGCCCATGATCAATGCGCGAGGTTACCAGGATAGTGTGGGGGAGTGGGCCTAGATAGAGTGCTCTTTTGGAGGGTCAGTACATACTCGATGGGCCAAATGGCCTCCTTCTGCACTGTAAAAGTTCTGTAATTCCTAAAACAAAAACACTTGAGTGTATCATTTTCGAAGCGGTGTCACTGCCACTATTTAAGGAGCAGGATCTTGCAGAATCAATAAAACTGGGCCCAATGGCTTCCTAAACTGTACCATCTTGTGTTTCCTCAAAATATTTATTCAAAGGATGTGGGCTTCGCTGGCTAGGCCAGCACCCATTGCCCATCCCTAATTGGCCTTGAGAAGGTTGTCTCATCAAAGTGCACTCACATTGAAAGGTGGCTTGGATCTGATTTATGGAGCTCTTTTTTAAAAATTTATTCGTCCTAATTACAGATGAGTTACTATTCAGAGAAAAATCTCCTGGCGCTGAGGGCTGGTTTGAAGTTGTTAAAGGCAGAGCAAAGCTCCTTAGGTGGGCCTGACGGAACCTCATTTACGAAGACTCTGAATGGCGAGATCCTGACAGCGAAGCGATTCCGATGGAATCCTTGTAAAATTCTCTCACAACCTGTCAGCTGTCAGCGTTCCCTCTGTTGAGTCAGAAGGGCGTGGGTTCAAGTCCCGCTCCAGGGTTCGAGCATAAAAATCAAGGCCGACGCTCCAGTGCGATATTGAGGGAGTGCCGCGCTGTCGGAGGTGCCGTCTTCGGGATGAAACATTAAGCGAAAGCTCCACCTGCCCCCTCAGATGGACAGAAGTGTCATGTCAGAATACCTTTAAGAAATGGGTGTTTAAGAAATGTACCTTTAAGAAATGGGTGTTTATCTGTGATGTCAGAGAGTGGGTGGAGCTGGGCTGTCTGTCAGCTTTTTACTTTCGTTTTAGGCTGTTTGCTGCAGTTTCGTTTTCAGTGTTGGAGCTGAAGCCAGACAGAGCAGGTGTACTGTTGATCTCTCTGCCATGAAAAGACTATCTCTTGATCATTTGGCGAATTCAGAATTATAAATGTTCTCAGTAGTGAATGTAAACCTAATGTGTTCGGTTAAAAGGTGTTTCTTTTGTCTTCTGGATGTTGTTTGGGAAGTTATTAAGGATTACTTTGGGGGTTGTATTTGAATTGATGGTTGCTAAGATGTTCACTGTATGTTTTAAAAAGGTTAACTTGAGTTCATAGAATAAACATTGTTTTGCTTTGACAAATACTTTTCCATTTCTGCTGTCCCACACCTGTAGAGTGGGCCGTGTGCTCCCCATACCACAATCTATTAAAAGTTGTGGGTCAGGTGAACTCCATGATACACTTTGGGGTTCTCTAAACCCTGGCCCATAACATAAGGGATCCCATGGTATTGTTTTGGAGATGAGTGGGAGAGATTCCCTCCATCACCATTACTAAAAACATCATCAGGTCATTCGTAGAATCATAGAATCCCTACAGTGCAGAAGGAGGCCATTCGGCCCATCAAGTCTGCACCGGCCCTTTGAAAGGTCACCCTCCCTACGCCCACTCCCCTATCCCCGTAAGTCCACCTAACCTGCACATCGCTGGACACTAAGGGGCAATTTTAGCACTGCCAATCCACCTAACCCACATTCTTAAAAGCCGTTCGCAGCCGTTGGGCGCTTCTTCCGTGATTGGGAACGTTGCACGCCCTCCCGACACCCGCTCATGACCTACCCGCGGGGTGCGACCCCCAGTTTGAAAAGCCCTGACTTAAATGCATGTGCACTATTGACCTCAACTCCCTGTGGCCGTGCGTTCTATATTCCAACCACTCAGCTAAAAGGTTTCCCCTGAGTTACCCATTTGTGATCACTTTATATTGATGACCCCAGGTTTAGACCCCATCCAAAGACATCTTCATTCACCTACCCTGTCAAACTCCTTCATCATTTTGATGACCTTGACTCTGGAACCCCTCATCGAATGCACCCCCCCCCCCCCCTCCACCCCCATTCGGCCCATTGAGTCTACAATGATCGTCTGAAAGAGCACCCACTCCCCCGTCCTATCCCTGTGACCACCTAACCTGCACACCTTTGGGCTGTGGGAGGAAACCGGAGCACCCGGAGGGAACCCACGCAGACACGGGGAGAACGTGCAAACTCCACGCACATAGTCACCCGAGGCTGGAATCGATCCCGGTCCCTGGCACTGTGAGACAGCAGCGCTAACCACTGTGCCACCGTGATGCCCCTTCGCCGTGCCACCAGCATTATCCCATGGTTTGTGGAAGCTTGCTGTGCATAAAATGGCTGCCACATTTCCTGCATTACAACAGTGACTACACCTTGCGATGTTGCGAGAGGCGCTACATGAATGCAATTTCTTCCTTTTACCACAGTGGGAAATCAGGAATAACCAACTCATGGAACTGACGTTCGTTTTCACACGGGTTTCTCAAGAAAGATTATTGGAAGCTTTTTTGATTCTGCGTTCCGACGTGCTAACTCTCTCTCCGCCTGCCTCCCCCCCCCCCCCCCCCCCCGACCCACAAGGCACACATACTCTGATTGGCACGTGCACACGTTCTCGCAGGGACACCTCTGAGTCGCAGTCAGTCAAGTAACGCTAAGAATGTGGTGAGTTTGCCAAGAAACTTTCCGTATCAGAGTGTGGATAAATTGCTAACAGCCTCGTGCAGGCTTTGGCTCACGTGCCTGAGCGTAATCTCAGGGAACAATCAATGGAGCACATGCCGTACTCTAAACTGAGCAATGCCTCATTGAAGGAGGCCGTTTGGCCCGTCCAGTCAGTGACAGCTCTCTGCACGGTTGTCCAGCCAGTCACATTCTCCTTCTCTAAGCCCCTCATATCCTTGATCATTTATTCTGAGGCTCCAGATCAAGGCATAGAATGACATAATTAATACGAGCAACCGCAGGGCGGCGCTGTGGCGCAGTGGCTAGCACTGCTGCCTCATGGCACCAAGGTCCCGGGTTCGATCCCGGCTCTGGGTCACTGTCCGTGTGGAGTTTGCACATTCTGCCCGTGTCTACATGGGTGTCGCCCCCACAGCCCAAAGATGTGCAGGCTAGGTGGATTGGCCAAGCTAAATTGCCCCGTAATTGGAAAACATGAATTGGGTACACTACATTTATTTTTAAAGAAAAAAAAATACAAGCAACTACCATCAATGAGAAAGGGTTCAATCCGCTTGGGAACTCATACAATGCCAGTGAAGACGTTTTTCCCATTGGGACACTGTACAATGCAGATGGCGACACGGTAGCACAGCGGGTAGCACTGTTGCTTCACAGCCCCGGGGACCCGGGTTCGATTCCCGGCTTGGGTCGCTGTCTGTGCGGGGTCTGCACGTTCTCCCCATGTCTGCGTGGGTTTCCTCCGGGTGCTCCGGTTTCCTCCCACAGGTCCCGAAAGACGTGCAGGTTAGGTGAATTCTGAATTCTCCCTCTGTGTATCCGAACAGGCGCCGGAATGTGGCGACTCGGGGCTTTTCACAGTAACTTCATTGCAGTGTTAACGTAAGCCTACTTGTGACACCAATAAAAATTATTAAATGGGACCAAATTGGAATCAATGGGATTGTGCGAATTAGAGCTAAATGGGAAGGGAATGTGGCAATTTGCATTCAGAGCATCGCGGAAGAATAGGGAAGAGTTGGATTGGCTGGGATTCTGTGCAATGGGGCTGAATGGGAGATGGTTGGGTTAACTGAAGTGCTGTACTTGGATCTGGAATGTATTTACTTTAGCATTCAATGCATTGGTTGAGAGACAGGTACTGTTTGGCTTTCGTTGCCAAAATAGCCTGAAGTGTAGAAAGGTTTTATCTGAAATGAGATGCATTTGGCTAAGTCCGTTACAACATGTTGCAACTAACTGCCGCTTTCCCGGACAACCTTCAATAACTCGGATCACGCTAAGAATTTTCCAATAACACATTTCCAAAAATGATAACTCTTGATGGGGCGTGGAGGATTTGGGACATCGAATGAGGAGGCTTCCCTGCAGGAAAGATCGACGATCCCTGTTTCCGGTGCTTCCTACACGGATGGCACTGGCTCTCTCGGGAGAGCAGGTCCAGAATTATCAGATTGCTCCGGTTCCTCCAGTCCCTGGAGGCAGTCCAGAGAATGTTCACACGCCTGCTTCCTGGGATGGAAGGGTTGTCCGATGCGGAAATGGGGCAGCACAGTGGTTAGCACCGCTGCCCTACGGCACGAGGGACCCGGGTTCAATTCCGGCCTTAGGTGACTGTCTGTGTGGGTTTGCACGTTCTCCCCGTGTGTGCGTGGGTTTCCTCCGAGTGCTCCGGTTTCCTCCCACAGTCCAAAGATGTGCACGTTACGCCGCTTTTTCAGACGATCGTTGCAGACCTTCGATGGGCCGAATGGCCTCCTTCTGCACTGTTGAGATTCTATGGATCCTGAAGGGGTTCAACAGCATCTAAGCTGTTGGGACTGCTTCCTCGCAGTGTGGGAATCTAGAACCGGGCGGACAGTTTGCGGGAATCTCCATGGCCAGGATCCTCCGCATCGCTGGCAGCGTACCCACGGCGCGGGTTTCCCGTGAGGGTGGCCACAATGGGAAACACCATTGACCGGCTGCGGGGATGGAGAATCCCACTGCTGGCGGGGGGTGCACGGCGTCGGAAAACGGGGCTGGCTGACGGGGGGTTTTCCCACTTTAGATGGAGATGAGGATCGAGGAATTTCTTCTTTCGGAGGGTCCTTTGACTGTGGACTTCTCATCCCCGACAGCAGAGGAGTCTGGGTCAGTAGGACTGAGTAACGGAGTCCAGGGTTTTAGGGGCGTTGCCAATCGGCACCGGAGTCGCCAATAATGTTGCCAAATAATAATGATGCTCTTTCGAGCCGCCAGGTATCAAATGATACCACCACAAGGCTTTACCGGATATCGATCAAAGGACCTCACAACCAGTTAGTCGGTTCAAGTTCAAACGGTTTATTTACACACAAGGATTACTTCGACATGCAACACAAAACACTACAAGTTAAACTACACCTAACAACTACAATAACCTATACTTAACTTCAGGGCAACCGGCTCTACGCAGATGGACAAGGCCTTTGTCCGGGTCTTGCGTGGCTGGGTGGAAGAAGTGGCTCTGTTTCTGCTGGGCTCATCCGTCTGGTAGCGATCGTTGGTCTTGAACTTGTCTGTCTGGTCGTTATGCTGCACTTGGGTTGGCACAGGCCGGATCCAAGAGAGACGGAGCACATGGCTGTGTCTCTTCTTATCCCTCTGGGATTTCCCGCTCTTTGGGGCGGTCCTTAACTTGGAACCAATAATTCGACAGGCTTCGATCACTGCCTTCGATTTTGGCCAATAAAGGGGTGGGTGCCTTGATGGCTGGGCGTGTCCTTAGCGGTCATTGACCGTGGCTGTTTGGGCTCCCTGAGTAAAGGGAGTGGCGCCGATTAGTCTGTATCTGTATCGGTTACCTGAGTACAGTCCATTTGTTCTGGGCCATTAGAATGCAAACGAGCGGGGGTTTCGATCGCGTCTCCCTATCTGGGTCGCAAATACACACACAAGCTCTGAGTCTGTCTGAGTCCTGGGTTGGCCATAATTCCCATGGTCCTTTGCAGGTGGCCATCTGAGATGGCTACATCCCGTCCTCTTGATCCTGAACGCGAAGCATGGTGGATCACACTGTTGATCTCTTATCCATCCCTGGTGTGCCGGCTACCCTTGGTCAAGGACAGGTTGATCCCTCCACTAGGGGCAAAAGTTCCTTCCTGTCCACCCTATCTGTGCCACTCCTAGTTTTACAGACCTCAATCAGATCCCCCCTCAGCCTTCTCTGCTGCCAGGAAAACAGCCTCACCAGCCGCTCTTGATGGCTGAAATCGACTCCTCCTCCTGTTTCCTATAATCTCATGATCTCATGCCAGTGGAGGCTCACTGTATATGGTTATTGGTAGTTTAATCAGCCATGACGAATAAACTTGCATTCATTTGGCAGTTCTCAGGGTCGTACCAATGTGCTTCATAACCAATGAAGCACCTGCAGTGATTTAGGCACGGTTGTATGGTGGGTTGAGGGGTTCTGGAGCATGGGCACGAAAGTGGAGGAGGCCGAGATGGGATCAGCCTTGATCTTATTAAATGGTGGAGCGGGATCGAGGGGCTGAATGGCCGACTGCTGCTCCTCGTCCTTATATTCTTAGGAAAGGCAATAGCGAATTTTGGGGAAGGTTAGCTGGGGGAGGGATCGATTGGGGAAGGTTAGCTGGGGAGGGGTCGATTGAGTTAGGGTTAGGGTTAGGGTTAGGGTGCGGTTGTTTGGGGTAGGAGATGACTGGTTTGGAGAGGGGGATAGCTGGGCGAGGGGGATAGTTGGGGAGGGGGTTAGTTGGGGAGGGGCTAGCTGATTTGGGGGAGGGGTTTAGCTAGAGGAAGGTTGACTGGGAAGGGGATGGTTGGTTTGAGGGAGGGATAGCTGGGGAGGGGTTACTTGGGGAAGGATGGCTTGTTTGGGAAGAGGATAGTTGGGCAAGGGGTTACTGGGGGGAGGGGTGGCTGGTTTGGGGAGGGCGATGGCTGTACAATGGGTTGATTAGGGAGGTGGAGGGATGGTTTTGGGGGTGGTATGGTTGGGGGAGAGGATGGTTGGGGGAGGGGGTGACCTGGTTTGGAGCAGGTCTGGTTGGGGGAGTGGCTTGTGGAGAGGATGGCTGGATTCAGGGAGTGGCTGTTTGGGGAAGGGAACAATTGGGGGAGCGGATGACTGATTTGGAAGAGTGGCAGATTTTGGGAGGGAGTTACCCTACACCTCCATAGTCACCCCTGAGCAAGTCTATTGATAAGTACGATATGTAGGAGAGGTGCTGAGGTCGGAATTGATGAGGCTGAAGATGGGTAGAGGTCCCACTGAGTAAAGCTGTCTAGTTTCGGGAATGCCTTTAAATTGGCACAATGCAAACACGGGTGCAATATTTGAGAAAAGCGGGCGGTGGGGGGGAGACTCACTGCCTTCGAAGGTGGGAGAGAGAACATCATTCTTTACCATTCCAACATCTGGGCACGTGATACCAGCAACAGCTGGAATGCATCTCGTTTGTTTGCAGGATGGGAAAGGAGAAGTGCTTTTTAAAATATTCTTCGTCATCAGTCTCCCTGTCTCTAAGGCACCTGTTTTCCCTTTCACTGGCCCTTGATATTGTCCAGGCCCCTGGGCTGATAACAGCTGAAGGCTTTTAGATGTTGACCTTAAGCCTTATATAGCCCCCGCCAGGTCACACTGCACCCTGAGACCCTGGGGAAAAAAGAGCGATTCTGCACAATTCTGGTCTCCGTAATGTTCCCCTCGCAAAAGAGTTTTATTTTCTCCCCCCACCCTGCACGACCCTTGCCTCTCCCCCCCCCCCCCCCCCCCCCCCACGCGCACACACACACACACACACACACACCCCTATCTTGAAAATGAAAATGAAAAATGAAAATCGCTTATTGTCACAAGTAGGTTTCAAATGAAGTTACTGTGAAAAGCTCCTAGTCGCCACATTCCGGCGCCTGTGCGGGGAGGCTGGTACGGGAATTGAACCCACGCTGTTTAGCCCTCTGTGCTAAACCAGCCCCTATCTTCTCAAGGCAGGAAGAGTGACCACTCAACAACAACTTGCATTGATACAAGTGCTCCCCACACATCCTTCCCACATCAGGCCATCATGTCTCTTGCTCTTAAGCTAGCTACGTCTTGTTGCAATCTCTCCCAGCGACAGTTTATTAATAATAATCTTTATTAGCATCACAAGTAGGCTTACATTAACACCGCAATGAAGTTACTGTGAAAATCCCCTCGTCGCCACACTCCGGCGTCTGTTCGGGTACACAGAGGGAGAATTCAGAATGTCCAATTCACCTAACAAGCACGTCTTCCGGGATTTGTGGGGGGAATCTGGAGCACCCGGAGGAAACCCACGCAGACACGGGGAGAACGTGCAGACTCCGCACAGGCAGTGACCCGAGCCGGGAATCAAACCCGGGTCCCTGGCACTTTGAAGCAACAGTGCTAACCACTGTGCTACCGTGCCGCCCATGGTAATATCCAACATATTTCCTCTCCCCCCCGCCCCACACTTTTTAGTTCTGATGAAGAGCCATGGCGAGACTCGAAATGTTAACCCTGTTTCTCTCTCCTTACAGATGCTGCCAGACCCGCTGAGCTTTTGCCCACATCCTCTGTGCTAGAAACAAACTTGCTTCCGCCCCCCCCCCCCCCCCCTCTCAGGCAGCACGTTCCCGATCCCAACCACCCGCTGGGTAAAGATATTTTTACATCGCGCTCTCACTTTGGTTCTTTGGCCAATCGCCTCAAATCTGCGTCCTCTGGTTCTCGGGTATTCTGCCGGTGGGGGCTGGCTTCATCCAATCCACTACATTCAGAGCCACCCTGACTTCATCTCCAGGGGCAACAGCCTCAGCCATTTCCTCATCTCCCGGACCATTTCCATCACTCTTTTCTGGATCCTCTCCAATACCTTCACATCGCTCCAAAAGCACTTTTAGCTCCCCAGGGACTCCCCCAGTCGAACCACAGCCTAGACTGAAAAAACACGTTCTTTGTCAATTTCACCTGATGGCTGCCAGAAACACCCAGGACCTGCAAAACAGAATTATGTTTTCAAAAACATGACCCCTGCAGTCAAACACACTCTAACCCCCGGGTTTTTGCCTTTAAATTGCCCAATGCTCAGAATCTAATACTCCTAAAGTCTCCCAGTCGTCACACAGTGAATATATTTACACAGCGCAGTCCCGTCGGGACAACCACCTGTCCCTGTCCCGGTCGGCCTTTAAACTGAGTTCTTATGATCCCCAGCTGGGGGGGACTCTGCCCGCCAGCGGGGGAGTTTATATTCCACGAGTCCCATGGGGAGTTCCCTCGTGGGGATTATTACATTTATCAAACAAAATTCACACTGAGCTGCAGGAGGAAACATTATAATAATACTAATCTTTATTAGTGTCACAAGTAGGCTTACATTAACACTGCAATGAAGTTACTGTGAAAAGCCTCTAGTCGCCACATTCCGGCGCCTGTTCGGGTACACTGAGGGAGAATTCAGAATGTCCAATTCACCCAACAAGCACGTCTTTCGGGACCTGTGGGAGGAGACCGGAGCCCCCGGAGGAAACCCACGCACACACGGGGGGAACGTGCAGACTCCGCACCGACAGTGACCCAAGCCGGGAATTGAACCCGGGACCCTGGTGCTGTGAAGCAACAGTGATAACCACTGTGCTACCGTGCCGCATACTAGGGTAGGTGATCAATAGCTTGGTCAATCAGCTGGGCCTTAAAGAAGAAGAGGTTTTGGGAGTGAAGTCGAGAGGTTTAGGACTGGAAACACAACAGCCAATGGCGGGTGTCCCCGTGAGACTCGTGGAGTATGAGCTCCCCCGCTGGCGGGCAGAGTCCCCCCCCCCAGCTGGGATCATAAGAACTCAGTTTAAAGGCCGACCGGGACAGGGACCGGGATGTTGGTTGTCCCGACGGGACTGCGCTGTGTAAATATATTCACTGGGAGACGTTAGGAATATTGGATGCAAAAGCTTCCTCTCCAGGACCTCTCCCAATGTCCATTCTTCACCAGTGTGGTTGGACGGTGAGGGTTAGCCAGGTACTGCAAAGGCATCACCACCTCTGAGGGAACATTGCGGCAACACTCCCTCAATCCTGCGTTTGAGTGTTAACCCGGCCTAGGCGCTCAGTCTCCAGCCTGGTCGTTGAGTGTCAGTGCTGGCCTTTGAACCAGACGGTTGCGGGTTCAATGCTCACTCCAGAATCTGGGCTGATGTTCCCAGTGCCTGTACAGGGTGTTGGCACTCCATGGGTGGGGGCACTGCCTTCCAGAATGAGATGTTAAATGGAAGGCCTCACCTGTCTCCTCAGGTGGTTGTAAAAGTTCCCATGGCGCTGTTTTGAAAAAAGGGAAAGCTGTGGAGTTCCCCTCGTGTCCTGGTCAACACTTAACCCTCAATAAGCATCCCAGAAATAGAATACTGTGCTCAACCTGGCTGCCACCTCACCCCCTTTACACCAGGGATGACTATTCGATTGTAAAGCACACTGGGATATCCTGCAGTCATGACAGACGTGATGCAAAAGAGAGTCTTTCTTGTTTGGCTTGGCGGAGGAACGACACTTCCTTAAGGGAGAGCTAATGGGTGACACCAGCTGGAGCTGCTGTCAAAAGTTTACAGGTTCCAGTTCCACTCCAAGGCCTGAATTTTACACCGCCCCTCCTCCCCCAGCAGATTTGGCGGCGGGTGGTATTCATGACAACGTGAGCCCAGGATTCCCTCCGGGGTCCCGCCCACACTGAGGGGCAGGCAGGGCCTCGGAAGGGTTGCCTGCCCTTGGCCCAATTAACATAGAAACATAGAAAATAGCAGCAGGCCATTCGGCCCTTCGAACCTGCTCCGCCATTCATTCTGATCATGGCTGATCTTCCAACTCAATAGCCCCCCCCCCCCCCATATCCTTTGAAGGCTCTTTAGTGGCCACAATAGCCACTTCAAAGCCTTTTTCTGCCAGGCCTCAATTTTTAGATTGGCGGATATCGGAGAGATCAGGGTGGGAAATAGAAAAATGTTAAATATTAAATGCCTGACGGGAAGTTGGAGTTGGGCGCCTCCATCAGAAGCCTCCCTCTAACTGGTAGAGCCCTTGCCTCAAGCATAGAACATAGAACATACAGTGCAGAAGGAGGCCATTCGGCCCATCGAGTCTGCACCGACCCACTTAAGCCCTCACTTCCAACCTAGCCCCGTAACCCAATAACCACTCCTAACCTTTTTGGTCACTAAGAGCAATTTATCATGGCCAATCCACCTAACCCGCATGTCATTGGACTGTGGGAGGAAACCGGAGCACCCGAAGGAAACCCACGCAGACACGGGGGGAACGTGCAGACTCCGCATAGGCAGTGACCCAGCGGGGAATTGAACCTGGGACCCTGGCGCTGTGAAGCCACAGTGCTAGCCACTTGTGCTACCGTGCTGCCCAAAACTTCCCCTCTCCAGGACCCCGTGTCACTTACCTGGCCTCCGTGCGCTGACAGGTAGTCCCAGGCGCGTCCCTGCAGTGCCTCTTCCAGCCACTGCAGCGCTGTCCCTGGATGGGCTGGAGAGCCGTTAGCCAATCACTGTCCGTCCAAGGGAGGACAGAAATCCCACCTGCTGCCAACCAATGCTCACTAGAGCTTAAACCGGGCCTGTTGGAGCCGATGGCGATGTGTTCTTTATTTCTTTCAAAGCTCTCCTTCTTTTAAAGTGGAGCCTGGTCCACTTGCCCCGATTGCCGAAGATTACCAGGGCTCAAGGAAAAGCAGCAAGTGGGGGCGGCAGTGGCGCTGTGTTATCGTCACTGGAATAGTAATCCAGAGACCCAGGGTAATGCTCTGGGGACCCGGCTTCGAATCCCACCCCGGCAGATGGTGGAATTTGAGTTCATTAATAGGGGCGGCATGTGGCGCAGTGGTTAGCACTGGGGCTGCGGCGCTGAGGACTCGGGTTCGAATCCCGGCCCTGGGTCGCTGTCCGTGTGGAGTTTGCACATTCTCCCCGTGTCTGCGTGGGTTTCACCCCCACAACCCAAAGATGTGCAGGCTAGGTGGATTGGCCGCGCTAATTTGCCCCTTATTTGGAAAAGAAAAACTAATTGGCAACTCTAAATTTATATTAAAGAAAGGCTGGAATTAAAAGTTGACGATGAAACCATTGTCATTGTCCTAAAAACCTTTCTGGTCCCAATAGGAAATCCGCCGTCCTTACCTGGTCTGACCTACGTGTGACCCCAAATTCACAGCGCCCCCGCCGCCGCCCCCCCCCTCCCTCCCCCACCACAGCAATGTGGCTTCCTCTCAAATGCCCCCTGAGATAGAGAGGCTGTTAGGGGTGGGCGAGAAATGCTGGCCCACCCAATGGTGCCCCCATCCTGGAAATGATGCGCAAACTCCACCACAAGCTGATTAACCGGCCGTTCATCTTACTGTTGGACGTTGCTGTGTGAAAACCCAATAAATGAGAGGTCAGTACACCACGGGGTGACTTTTATTTCAGCTTTCGTAGACAAAACCAATATTTTGTTGCCCATCCCTAATTGCCCTGAAGAAGGTGATGTCGAGCACTCTTCTTGAACCGCTCGCTGGAGAAGGCTGTGCGCTGGACATCCAAAACCGGAATTGTCCAAAAGCTGGACATATTTGAAAATGTTACATGGTCAAATATTAAAATGAAATTCAGGCCAAATATGGGACCATTACTCAGCGATGTGCAGAACTGCTGATCCAGTTCCCACACTCTGCAAGTCAACCTGAACGACCCTCGACCCCACCCGGCCTGGGTGTCCAACATCGGCTCATAGGCCGTGGTGTCCCCCCCTTGTGCCTGCTGTTCTTTGCCCGTCTGAATTCCGGGCCCGGAAAGTGGGCCGAGGGCTTGAGGCACGTTAAACAGTTGGCTGCCGAGGAACGAAGGAGGCCGTCCTTCACTTGAGGGGCCTGACGACTTAAATGGAGGGAAAAAGAAAGGAAGGAATGAAAGAAAGAAAGGAAGAAAGGAGGAGGGCGCATCATCAGGTGGCAGGGGCCGTGGATTTGGAAGGTGCTGTCAGAGGAGGACTGGTGAGTTCCTTCTGTGCCTCCTGGAGTTGGTCCATATGGCTGCCACCGTGCGTCGGTGGCGTCGGGTGTCAATGTTTATTGTGGTGGGTGGGGTGCCAATTAAGCGGGCCTGCTTTAGCCTGGCTGGTGTCAGGTTTCTTGAGCGCGGGCGGGCGGCACGGTGACGCAGTGGTTAGCCCTGCTGCCTCACGGCGCCGAGGACCCGGGTTCGATCCCGGCTCTGAGTCACTGTCCGTGTGGAGTTTTCACATTCTCCCCGTGTCTGCGTGGGTCTCACCCCCACAACCCAAAGATGTGCAGGTCAGGTGGATTGGCCGCGCTAAATTGCCCCTTAGTTGGGAAAAAAAAGAATTGGGTACTCTAAATTTATTTTTAAAAAGGTTTCTTGAGTGTCGCTGGATAATTGTACGCGAAGGACATTCACACATGTCTGAGAGATCAAAGGTGGTGTTTGATGGCACATTTTCCTTTCATTTTACCTTCCTTCCTTTTTGTCCTCCAGGGAAGGGCAGTTTCTCATTCGTTCGCCGATTGCCAATGGTTTAACTCGGCTCGACCCCTAGTGCCACGTACTGTCCAAACGAGGGGCCTGCTAACTCAGCTACCTTTCTTTCAAAAGCTTCTGGCCGCAATGACTTCCAGATAGCGACCCGGAGCCCTCCCACAGCGAAGGAATTCCCAGTTCCCACCGGGATAGTCTTCCTGCTCAACTCCTCTTACTCCCTCCATTGACATTTGCCCTGCCTTTCTCCTAAACAATGAGGTAATCCTCTTCTGAAGTGGAAGCTCCTGGTAAAAGGAGACACCACGGTTCAAAGGTCATCCATAAAACAGCCCAGCAAAGGCTTGGCCTAATCATTGCAATCAGAAGTGACTCGCTCAGTTTTAACCCCTTCAATCCTGGATTTCCTTCAAGTTATTCCGAGGCCATGCCTGAGCTGAGAAAGGAACATCATGAGCAACACATAGGCTAATAGTCTGAAATTCTTCATTCCCCCACCCCTCCCAGCTCTCCTCTCCTGAAAATGCTGATTCCTCCCTGGAATGCAGGCACGTGGGCAGTGCACAGAGAACTGATTTTAACTCATTAACCACGAACGCTGAACCGGTACACTGTTCCTATCAAACACTCCCAGGACAGGTACAGCACGGGGTTAGATACAGAGTAAAGCTCCCTCTACACTGTCGCCATCAAACACTCCCAGGACAGGGGCAGCACGGGGTTATATACAGAGTAAAGCTCCCTCTACACTGTTCCTATCAAGCACTCCCAGGACAGGTACAGCACGGGGTTAGATACAGAGTAAAGCTCCCTCTACACTGTTCCTATCAAACACTCCCAGGACAGGTACAGCACGGGGTTAGATACAGAGTAAAGCTCCCTCTACACTGTCCCCATCAAACACTCCCAGGACAGGTACAGCACGGGGTTAGATACAGAGTAAAGCTCCATCTACGCTGTCCCCATCAAACACTCCCAGGACAGGTACAGCATGGGGTTAGATACAGAGTAAAGCTCCATCTACACTGTCCCCATCAAACACTCCCAGGGCAGGTACAGCACAGGGTTAGATACAGAGTAAAGCTCCCTCTACACTGTCCCCATCAAACACTCCCAGGACAGGTACAGCACGGGGTTAGATACAGAGTAAAGCTCCCTCTACACTGTCCCCATCAAACACTCCCAGGACAGGGGCAGCACGGGGTTAGATACAGAGTAAAGCTCCCTCTACACTGTTCCTATCAAGCACTCCCAGGACAGGTACAGCACGGGGTTAGATACAGAGTAAAGCTCCCTCTACACTGTTCCTATCAAACACTCCCAGGACAGGTACAGCACGGGGTTAGATACAGAGTAAAGCTCCCTCTACACTGTCCCCATCAAACACTCCCAGGACAGGTACAGCACGGGGTTAGATACAGAGTAAAGCTCCATCTACGCTGTCCCCATCAAACACTCCCAGGACAGGTACAGCATGGGGTTAGATACAGAGTAAAGCTCCATCTACACTGTCCCCATCAAACACTCCCAGGGCAGGTACAGCACAGGGTTAGATACAGAGTAAAGCTCCCTCTACACTGTCCTCATCAAACACTCCCAGGACAGGTACAGCACGGGCTTAGATACAGAGTAAAGCTCTCTCTACACTGTCCCCATCAAACACTCCCAGGACAGGTACAGCACGGGGTTAGATACAGAGTAAAGCTCCATCTACACTGTCCCCATCAAACACTCCCAGGACAGGTACAGCACGGGGTTAGATACAGAGTAAAGCTCCCTCTACACTGTCCTCATCAAACACTCCCAGGACAGGTACAGCACGGGGTTAGATACAGAGTAAAGCTCCATCTACACTGTCCCCATCAAACACTCCCAGGGCAGGTACAGCACAGGGTTAGATACAGAGTAAAGCTCCCTCTACACTGTCCTCATCAAACACTCCCAGGACAGGTACAGCACGGGCTTAGATACAGAGTAAAGCTCTCTCTACACTGTCCCCATCAAACACTCCCAGGACAGGTACAGCACGGGGTTAGATACAGAGTAAAGCTCCATCTACACTGTCCCCATCAAACACTCCCAGGACAGGTACATCACGGGGTTAGATACAGAGTAAAGCTCCCTCTACACTGTCCCCATCAAACACTCCCAGGACAGGGGCAGCGTGGGGTTAGATACAGAGTAAAGCTCCATCTACACTGTCCCCATCAAACACTCCCAGGACAGGTACAGCACGGGCTTAGATACAGAGTAAAGCTCTCTCTACACTGTCCCCATCAAACACTCCCAGGACAGGTACAGCACGGGGTTAGATACAGAGTAAAGCTCCATCTACACTGTCCCCATCAAACACTCCCAGGACAGGTACATCACGGGGTTAGATACAGAGTAAAGCTCCCTCTACACTGTCCCCATCAAACACTCCCAGGACAGGGGCAGCACGGGTTGCTGTACCTGCTCAATATGGACTGTGGCCACATTCAATGAAAAATTAGTTTTTTCACCTGATCTTTTTGAAAGCATAATTAGGGAAAGGAGAGAAGTTGAAAGCAAGCAGCAGGCACCCAGGTCCTGTCTCTCACTGTCTGGGGGCTGTAATTGGAGACGATAAACTCCTCTCACTTCCATTCTCAGCCTCTTCCAGCTGCCTCCTCCTCCTATTCAGAAATATTGCAACAATTCCCCTCAACCTTGAGCCAATGTTCTAACGTGAACCCAGACTGCTCTCTGCCACAAAGGCACTGGGACGCGATGAGGTGCGGTTTCCTCAGGCCTCGGGGCCTGGCAGCCTCCCCTAATAGCCGCCCCTCCCAGTGCCAACTTTGTCTTCGTGCCCGACGGCGAGCTATCCGACTGCAGCTGGCATCGCCTTTGCGCCAGGTCGTGGCTGAAAACCCACAAACAGCCAATAGTTTAGGCTGGGGAGCAGGAGCGTTGCCCAGCAGGCAGGATACTGAGGCCAATTCTGACTCGCCACCCCTCCTGCCCACAGTGCTGAGATGAGGTAACCCAGGGCAGAATGGGATTTCAAGGCTGACCCTCCCATGACTCAACACCATGCCTGGCAGGGCATTCAATCACTCAGCCATCAAGGAAGGCAGATTCTTCCCAGTTCTGGAATCAGTCAGATAATGGATGTAGGATTCATGTAACTTTTTCTCTGGTTTAACCGTTTCATTACCCAACAAGTTTATCCAGAGAGTGTCAGCCATTGAGAGCAGGGACGTCAGCCAATGCATAGAACCGTAGAAGTGCTACAGTGCAGAAGGAGGCCATTCAGCCCATCTAGTCTGCACCAACCCTCTGAAAGAGCACCCTACCTAGGCCCATTCCCCCCTGCCCTATCCCCGTAACCCCACCTAATCTGCACGTTTTTGGACACTAAGGGGCAATTTAGCACGGCCGATCCACCCAACCTGCACATCTTTGGATTGTGGGAGGAAACCGGAGCACCCGGAGGAAACCCACACAGACACGGTGAGAACGTGGAACTAGACAGTTACCCGCGCTGTGAGGCAGTGGTGCTAACCACTGTGCCGCCATGCCACCCGATGTGGGTGTTGATGTTTCCAGGCTGTAGGCGTTGTTAGATTCGATTTATATTTATTGTCAGGTGTACCGAGGTCCAGTGAAAAGTCTTGTTTTGCGTACGGTCCAGGCAGATCGTTCCATACCTGATAAACATCGGACATACAATAAATACACAATGTAAATACATCGACATCGGGTGCAGCATACGGAATGTGGCGGTACTCAGTGGAGAAGATGTGTGGAGATATCAGTTCAGTCCATAAGAGGGTCATTTAGGAGTCTGGTGATGTGGGGAAGAAGCTGTTTTTGAGTCTGTTCATGCGTGTTCTCAGACTTCTGTATCTCCTGCCCGATGGAAGAAGTTGGAAGAGTGAGTAAGCCGGGTGGGAGGGGTCTTTGATTATGCTGCCCACCTTCCCCAGGCAGCAGGAGGTGTAGATGGACTCAATGGATGGGAAGCGGGTTTGTGTGATGGACTGGGCGGTGTTCACGGCTCTCTGTAGTTTCTTGCGGTTCTGGGCCGAGCAGTTGCCATACCAGGCAGTGTTGCAGCCCGATAGGATGCTTTCTATGGTGTATCTGTAAAAATTGGTAAGAGTCAATGTGGACGTGCCGAATTCCCTTAGTTTCCTGAGGAAGTATAGGCGCTGTTGTGCTTTCTTGGTCGTGGGGTTGTTGTTGGCGTAGCCCATTCCTAATTGAGCAGGTGATGATGATCACCCTCTTGAACTGCTTTAGTCGACGTGGTGTGTTTCACAGGGGTGGGTGGGTGGGGTGGGGGGGGGGGGGGGGGGGGGGGGCGGGGGGAGAGGAGAGGGGGGGCTGGGGGAGTGGACCTGGAAAGAGTGCTCTTTTAGAGGGCCGGTTCAGACTCGATGGGCCAAATGGCCTCCCCTGCACTATCGGGATTCTCTAGAGAAAATTCTACTCCTCCCACCCCTGCCCCCAACAATACAGTCAATGCTCTTCTTGAAGGAGGCCAGGAATTCGAAATGCTCGCTCGTGACGGCCATGCTGCACAGCACCTGTCGTCATGACAATCCAACCTTCGTTTTATTTTCCAGGCCGGAAGGTTTTGGCTGTGGCCATTTTCAACCGCCGGCACCTAATGTCTTCCAGGCTGCAGGAACAGATTGAAGGTTCTGATCGTTGAAGGTTCTGAGACGTGGAGACGGCAGAGGCAAATCTGCTCCGGGCCTGCCCTGAAAGGTTGTCATTTGCCCGATTACAGGGTGGACAATCGGAGTGGGCCGGCCAGAGATTTCTAAAATGCTCACGGGAAATTAAAGTCACCTGTTTCAACAAGGCCCACCTCCATCACTCCCTCCCCGCTGCCACGGCAGTCTCATTCGTTCTTCAGGCCTTCTGACACCGTACTCTTCATTTTCCCTCATCCGGATCTGGGTTTGGGATACGGTCGCGGTTCTACCCTCAGGATCAGCGCCATGGGCACAGAGAGGACCATGTCCGTCCTTGATCCCAGACAGTGTAAAGATGTGCTTATCCCTGCAGGATTCCTCCAGCTCTTGTGCATCCCCGATTTTTAATTATTCCACCATTGGCAGCCAAAGCCTGGGTCGCAAGCTCTGGAATTCCCTCCCGAAACCTCTTTGATACATTCTCCTCCTCAAACTCCATCTCTTTGACCAAGCTGTTTCTGAATATCCCCTTACCTGGCTTGGTGTTAGTCTGGTTACAATCATGTGAAGCATCTCGAAAACTTTTAGTGGGGTCAATGTGCTAGAAATTGAATCCCGACAGTGCAGAAGGAGGCCATTTGGCCCATCGATTCTGCCCCGACCCTCTGAAAGAGCAGCCTACCTAGGCCCACACAACCCGCCCTATCCCCGTAACACCATCTTTGGACACTAAGGGGCAATTTTATAGCACGGCCAATCCACCTAACCTGCACATCTTTGGACTGTGGGAGGAAACCGGAGCACCCGGAGGAAACCAGGGGCTGGTTTAGCACACTGGGCTAAACAGCTGGCTTGCAATGCAGAACAAGGCCAGCAGCACGGGTTCAATTCCCGTGCAGGCCTCCCCGAACAGGAATGTGGCGACTAGGGGCTTTTCACAGTAACTTCATTGAAGCCTACTTGTGACAATAAGCGATGATTATTATTAGACCCACGCAGACAGGGGGAGAACGTGCAGACTCCGCACAGACAGTGACCCAAGCCGGGAATCGAAGCTGGGACCCTGGCGTTGTGAGGCAGCAGTGCTGACCACTGTGCCTTCGGGCTGCCCTAATGCAAGTAATTGGCGCTTATCCTGACAATCTCTGGAAGGGAGAGGCAGGGAACCTCTACCGACCTGTACTGTCAGTGCTGTTCACATCAGGTTGCAGGAAAATGTAGTGATCACAAGATTATTTGAAAAAACAGAGAGGGGGACAAACTTTCCCCTCACAGACCGCTGGCAATCGACATGTTGGACTTCACTGGGCTGAAGGGAATTGGAACTCCCCGTCTGATAGCCAACTTCCACCTCCCCCCCCCCCCCCCCCCCCCCCCCCCCACCACACTTTTGTTTTTGTTCACACTTCCCGGTTACAGCTCCTCGCACACTATAGTGACATTTCACACAGAACCGCTGTCGAACTTGACTGCCGCAGAGTTTCGTGAGAAAGTTTACTCTAGCCCGATCCCAGTTCAGAGGGAGGAGGGCAGGGCCTGGACAATAACCTGTCAGGTTAAGACGAGCCACATCTGTGTGAGTGCGAGCGTGTGAGAGAGAGAACGAGAGAGAGACAGAGAGAGAGACAGAGGGAGAGAGAGGCGAATGGGGAGGGAGATAGCAGTCAATGATAAACTAACTGCTCTGAGGCACGTGGTTATAGCATGACAGAGCCTTACAGCATTGAAGAGGACCATTGGGCCCATTGGATCTATACTGGTTCTCCGAAAGAGCTATTCGATTCACTCTACTCCTTCTTCTTTTCCCCACATCCCGACAAATCATGTATTTCTCCGATTCTCTTTGAAAGTTATCGAATCTGCCTCCACTCCCCATTCAGGCAGCACCTTCCACAGCAGAATTCAATGTGTAAAAGAATTCCTTCTCATGTCCTGTTCACCCCTGTGCTCGCTGACCAATGGGGCGCGATTCTCCGAGCCCCGCGCCAGGCCGGAGAATCGCCGTAACCGCGCCACGACGGCCCGACGCCAGCGGCGATTCTCCGAGGTGCGGAGAACCAACGCCATTTGCGCCGGCGCATTTGACACAGCGCCGGCCGCTGGAATCGGCGGGGCCACCGATTCGCCGGGCCGAGCGGCCACGCGGATACGGCAGAGTCCCGCTGGCGCCGTTCACCCCTGGCCGCTGCCGGCGGGAACTCTGTGCGAAGGGTCGGGGGGGGGCAGCCTGTGGGGCGGGGGAAAAGCGCTCCTTCACCGGGGGGGGGCTCCGATGGGGTCTGGCCCATGATCGGGGCCCACTGATCGGCGGGCCGGTCTCTCCCCCCCCCCCCCCGGGCCTACTTTGTTGTGCGGCCGGCCCCTAAACCCCCACAGCATGTTGAGTCGGGGCCGGCGCGCTGAAGAAGTCCCCCGCAAAGGCGCAGGTTGGCGTGGCGCCCATTTGGCGCCGGGAAGGGAGGCTGGAGCGGCGTGAACCGCTCCAGCGCCGTGCTGGCCCCCTGTGGGGGACAGAATCGGGCATCCCCGTGCCCGTTTCGCGCCGTCGTGAAACGCGACGGCGTTCACGACGCCACGAACACTTAGGCTCCATTTTGGTGAATCGCCCGCATTGTTGGCTCCCGGTTATACGCAAACCTAGATTTTGAAATTCTCGCCCTTGTTTGCAAATCCCTCCAATACTTTACCCTGCCTTTGTCATCTCCTCCACGCCTGCAACCCTCCATCGTTCCTGCGCTCCTCCATAATCCTGACCTCTTCAGCATTCCTGATTCCAATCCATCAGTGGCAGCACCTTCAGCGGCATATGGGCCCTTCCAGCTCTGGAGTTCCCTCCCCAAACCTCTCAGCCCCTCTACGGTGCTTAGATGCTCCTTAAAGATGACCAAACTTTCAGTCATCTAACCCAACATCTCTTTAATAAAAGCAAAACTACTGTGGATTCTGGAAATCTGAAGTAAAAACATAAAATGCCGAATAAACTCAGCAGGTCCAGCAACATCTGCGGAAGGAGAAACAGAATTTGCGTTTTGAGTCTATGTGGTTCTTCTTCAGAATTGAAGAGAGGGAGAAATGTGATGGATCATATAGTTGAGGGGGGGGCGGAGGTGGAGCATAATAATAATCTTTATTAGTGTCACAAGTAGGCTTACATTAACACTGCAATGAAGTTACTGTGAAAATCCCCTCGTCGCCACAATACAGCCCCTGTTCAGGTACACGGAGGGAGAATTCAGAATGTCCAATTCACCCAACAAGCACGTCTTTCGGGACTTGTGGGAGGAATCCGGAGCACCCGGAGGAAACCCACGCAGACACGGGGAGAACGCGCAGACTCTGCACAGACAGTGACCCAAGCCGGGAATCGATCCCGGGTCCCTGGCGCTGTGAAACAACAGTGCTAACCAAAGATCCATCACATTTCTACCACTCTTCAGATCTGTAGAAGAGTCACAGGGAGGCAGTGGTGTAGTGGTTTTGTCACTGGACTAGTAAGCCAGAGTCAGAAGTCATGCTCTGGGGACCCTGCTTCGAATCCCATCACGGCAGATGGTGGAATTTGAATTCAATAAAACAAATCTGGAATTAAAAGTCTAAAGACGACCATGAAACCATTGTCGATTGTCATTGAAACCCGTCTGGTTCACTAATGTCCTTTCGAGAAGGAAATCTGTCGTCCTTACCCGGCCTGGCCTACACGTGACTCCAGACCCACAGCAATGAGGTTGACTCTTAAATGCCCTCATGGATGGGCAACAAGTGCTGGCCCAGTCCAGCGACGCCCACATGCCATGGACGAATAAAGAAACAAAAATGGACCATTAACTGTTTCTCTCTCCACAGATGCTGCCAGGCCTAATATCTCGTTATGTGGCTTGCTGTTATATTTTGATGTAAAATACCTTCCAATTCTCTCTGGACTACGGCAGACTTTTGTCTGTGTCAATAGCTAGTTATTTCCGGGACAGGCCGCCAGTCTGTCGCCAGGAGCTTGAGGGGGTCCCACTCTACCTCAAGCGTGTCTGTCGGGGGTCTCTCCCGCTCTTACCGCCAACCATTGGCGTCTTGGGAAGGATTTTGCAGGTTGGCCCATCCGGCCTGTTTGGCCATCAAGTCCTGGTTTAGCACACGGGGCTAAATAGCTGGCTTTTAAAGCAGACCAAGGCAGGCCAGCAGCACGGTTCAATTCCCGTACCGGCCTCCCCGAACAGGCGCCGGAATGTGGCGACTAGGGGCTTTTCACAGTAACTTCATTTGAAGCCTACCTGTGACACGAAGCAGTTTTCATTTCATTTCATTTCCTGGGGCGGGGCTCGAACCCAGAGCTTACGCCTCAGGCGCTGCCCCCACGACTTCCGTAAAGTGGGGCAGCACGGTGGCGCAGTGGGCTAGCCCTGTTGCCTCACGGCACCGAGGTCCCAGGTTCGATCCCGGCTCTGGGTCACTGTCCGTGTGGAGTTTGCACATTCCCCCCGTGTCTGCGTGGGTTTCGCCCCCACAACTCAAAGATGCGCAGGGTAGGTGGATTGGCCACGCTAAACTGCTGCTTAATTGGAAAAAATGAATTGGGTACTCTAAATGTATTTTTAAAAAAGACTTGCGTAAAGTGCCTTCGGCGTTTTAAATTTATTGCTTGGGTTTTATAAAGGTGGCAGGTAAATCCAGGTGGTTGCTGTTGAGAATTAAGAAAGCAACATGTTGGGGGTGGGGGGGGGGGGGCGGAGGAGGTGTTGTCCTCATTCCTGCCATTAAATGAACTGAGAACATAGTCACCGGAATCTTTTCCAATCTACAATGAAAGCTGCTTGAGGAAACTGCGGCCTATAATTAGGCTTCTGTCTGACACAATGTCAGTTTTCACAACTTCCTCCCCAGTAATTTAACACTCGAAGCGTAAGAATGTCTCCCCCTCCCTCCCCTCCTCCTCTACCCACCCCCAAGCCCAGTATTAACTCTTTATTCAGTTTCTGTACAATGACTTCAGAGGAGGCCCTCACCTCTGATCTCTTGTGTGTTCTCCGCTTAATTACTTCGGCTTGTAATCACAGCTCGCTTGTGATGCACAGGAAAACAATCAGGCCTAGGAGATGTGTTTACGTTTAAGCAGGATGCGGTGAGCAGTAATAAGCAGCTTTCAATCATTGCTCGCTTTTATAAAAAAAAGGGGGGGTTTACAGAAGCCCCCCTGCCTTAAGGGGCCCAGGTGACGAACCTAATTATCTTCAACAAGGGACTTTGTTCAAACAAGCACACACAGGAATAAGTGAATCTCAATAAACATACCAAACAGAGTTGTTTGAGGGCTGGGAGGGCAACTTCACTTTCTTGCTATCATTAATTTATTTTAAGTTTAGTTTCTCTGGTTTTCGAAATTTCCGCACCTCTTTTGCCATTTTTTTTTCACTCCAATCCTCTCCTGTTCCCTCTCTCTCTCGCGCTCTCTCTCGGATCTCTATCCAGGTTGGGCCTCACAACACCAGGGACCCAGGTTCGATTCCGGCCCTGGGCGTGGAGTTTGCACTTTCTAACCCGTGTCTGCGTGGGTTTCCTCCAGGTGCTCCGGTTTCCCTCCACAATCCAAAGATGTGCAGGTTAGGTAGTTTGGCCTTGCTAAATTGCCCCTTAGTTGCCAAAGGTGTGCAGGTTTAGTTATGTGGATAGGGCGGTGGAATGGGCCTAGGTAGAGTGCTCCTTCAGAGGGTCAGTGCAGACTCGATGGGCAGAATGGCCTCCTTCTGCACTGTAGGGGTTCTATGATTCTTTAACCTGGAATGAAGAACTTGTCATATGAGGAACGGTTGAGGAATCTGGGTCTGTACTCGTTGAAGTTTAGAAGGATGAGGGGGGATCTTATTGAGACTTGCAGGATACTGCGAGGCCTGGATAGAGTGGACATGGAGAAAACGTTTCTACTTGTAGGAAAAACTAGAACCAGAGGACACCATCTCAGACTAAAGGGATGATTCTTTAAAACAGAGATGAGGAGGTATTTCTTCAGCCAGAGGGTGGCGAATCTGTGGAACTCTTGCCGCAGAAGCTGTGGAGGCCAAATCACTGAGTGTCTTTAAGACAGAGTGAGATAGGTTCTTGATTAATAAGGGGACCAGGGGTTATGGGGAGAAAATATCAGCCATGATTGAATGGCGGAGCAGACTCAATGGGCTGAGTGGCCTAATTCTGCTCCTATGTCCTATGGTCTTAACCTGCCCATGCCCGACATCCGTCTAAGATATCCTTATCCTCCAATTCAGGCCTGGCTTGAACATCCCCAATTTTAATCTAATATTGGGGGCCTTGCTGCCTAAGCTCTACAATTAAATAAAATCATGCCTGTTTTAGTTGTGGTCTCAACCTGCTGTCTGCACCTTCCCTCCGCTCCCCCTCCGCACCCCCCCCCACAATCCTTGACTCCTTTGTCAAGTAAAAATCTGTGCAACTCTGCTGTGAATATATTCCCACGAAAGGTCAGCCATGATCTCACTGAATGGAGGGACAGGCTTGAGGGCTGATTGTCCCTCTCCCGTAGCTATGTTCCTGGGCTTGGGGCCCAGGCCGCTGAAGCGATGGCTGCCATTGATCGGGTGATTAAAATGGGGGATTAAGGCCGGGATTAAGAGAGCACGGAGATCTCAGAGGGTTGTGGGATTGGAGGAGGTTGCAGAGCGAGGAGTGGGACACGCCTCGGAGGGATTTGAATACGCGACGAGGAGTTCGAAATGAGGCATTGCTTGACTGGGAGCCGACCTAGATCAGCAAGCACAGGGGGTGAGAGGGGTGGACGGGACTCGGTGCAGGTTAGCGCCCAGCCGGTCGAGGGTGAGAGGACTTCAGGTTTACGAAGGGGCGGAATGCGGGAGACCATCCAGGAGTGCGTTGGAATCGTCAAGTCGAGAGGTTACAAAAGCGTGGATGAGCTGAGGCGGGGGTGGAGTCTGGCGATGTTACGGAGCTGGAAACAAAACTGGTGCTAGAATCTCTGAAGCCGAACACCTCTGACCCAGAGATTGTACCTTGCCATGAGCCAAGCTGACACATCAGTGAGTGGCTGAGAGAAGGTGACATGTCTCATCAAATTGCATGTTAGTCACAGCTGTTGGCAGAAGGCAGAAAATTACATCGACAAAGCAACAGGCCATCCGGCCCAAACAAGCCCATGGTGTTTATGCTCCATCTGAGCCTCTCCCACTTCTCTTAATATCATCCTATCAGCATATCCTTCTATTTCTTAACTCTCATTGAGGCTTCCCTTTGATAGATTCTTGATTAACAAGGGGACGACTGGCTATTGGGGGTGGGCAGGAAAGTGTGGGTGAACTTACAATCACATCAGCCCACAGTCTTATTGAATGGGAGAGCAGGATCGATGGACCGAGTGGCCTCCTTCTGCTCTTAATTCATATGTTCCCTTAAATGATTGTACACCATTGACCCCCAACTCCTTGTGGCCGTGCGTTCCACATTCCAACCAATCTCTCAGTTAAAAGGCTGAATTACCCATTTGTGATAATTTTGTATTAATGACCCCAGGTTTAGACTGATGTGTTGGGTGTTCTGGGTCACATACAGGTCACCAACACTTGAAATACTGCAACACTATTTTATTGAATCATTAACTGTTTAAACATACTCTGACTGTGGGTTTATACGATACTAGCTTTAACTAAAGACCTTTGCCTTGTCCTAACCAATTGATGCACTCAGCACATGGAGAATGTCAGTGCTGCAGGCTGTGAGCTCTGTCCTACTAGGAAGCTGCAACTCGAATGAGCGGGAACTCTGATGCCCCCTGTCTTTATAGTGCGTGTGCTCTAACTGGCGATTGGCTGCGGTGTTGTGTGTGTTGATTGGTCCCACTGTGTGTCCATCAGTGTGTATCTGCATCATGATATACTGGTGTATATTATGACATAGACCTCATCCAAAGACATCTTCGTTCATCTACCCTGTCAAACTGCTTCATCATTTTGATGACCATGTCTCTGAAACCCCTCATGGAAAGAAAAGCATCCCCCCACCCCACATACCTCTCCAGGCAATTCAGCCATTCTATAACTTTCCTATTCATACCATCATAGAATCCCTACAGTGCAGAAGGAGGCCATTCGGTCCATCGAGTCTGCACCGGCCCTCTGAAAGAGCACCCCACCTCGGCCCACTCCCCCACCCTCTCCCCACAGCCCCACCTATTCTGCACATCTTTGGACACTAAGGGGCAATTTTATCGCGGCCAATCCACCGAGCCTGCACGTCTTTGGACTGAGGGAGGAAACCGGAGCACCCGGAGGAAACCCACGCAGACACAGGGAGAACGTGCAGACTCTGCACAGTCCCCCGAGGCCGGAATCGAACCTGGGACTCTGGCGCTGTGAGACAGCAGTGTTCTCCTTTACCAGCGTGAATATATCCTTTTGTAATAATAGGGGGAATAGGATGAGCGTGATTCGGAGAGGCAGTTCCTGGGGAGGGGCGGGGGGGGGGGGGTTAATTTCAAAAATATACTTTATTCATAAAATCCCTAAAGAAAAAGCATGAACACTGTTCCCATCAAACACTCCCAGGACAGGTACAGCACGGGGTTAGATACAGAGTAAAGCTCCCTCTACACTGTCCCCATCAAACACTCCCAGGACAGGTACAGCACGGGGTTAGATACAGAGTAAAGCTCCCTCTGCACTGTCCCCATCAAACACTCCCAAGACAGGTACAGCATGGGGTTAGATACAGAGTAAAGCTCCCTCTACACTGTCCCCATCAAACACTCCCAGGACAGGTACAGCACGGGGTTAGATACAGAGTAAAGCTCCCTCTACATTGTCCCCATCAAACACTCCCAGGTCAGGTACAGCACAGGGTTAGATACAGAGGAAAGCTCCCTCTGCACTGACCCCATCAAACACTCCCAGGACAGGTACAGCACGTGGTTAGATACAGAGTAAAGCTCCCTCTACACTGTCCCCATCAAACACTCCCAGGACAGGTACAGCACGGGGTTAGATACAGAGTAAAGCTTCCTCTACACTGTCCCCATCAAACACTCCCAGGACAGGTACAGCACGGGGTTAGATACAGAGTAAAGCTTCCTCTACACCGTCCCCATCAAACACTCCCAGGACAGGTACAGCACAGGGTTAGAAACAGAGTAAAGCTCCCTCTACACTGTCCCCATCAAACCCTCCCAGGACAGGTATGGCACGGGGTTAGATACAGAGTAAAGCTCCCTCTACACTGTCCCCATCAAACACTCCCAGGACAGGTACAGCACGGGGTTAGATACAGAGTAAAGCTCCCTCTACACTGTCCCCATTTAACACTCCCAGGACAGGTACAGCACGGGGTTAGATACAGAGTAAAGCTCCCTTTACACTGTCCCCATAAACACTCCCAGGACAGGTACAGCACGGGGTTAGATACAGAGTAAAGCTCCCACTACACTGTCCCCATCAAACACTCCCAGGACAGGTACAGCACGGGGTTAGAAACAGAGTAAAGCTCCCTCTACACTGTCCCCATCAAACCCTCCCAGGACAGGTATGGCACGGGGTTAGATACAGAGTAAAGCTCCCTCTACACTGTCCCCATCAAACACTCCCAGGACAGGTACAGCACGGGGTTAGATACAGAGTAAAGCTCCCTCTACACTGTCCGCATCAAACACTCCCAGGACAGGTACAGCACAGGGTTAGATACAGAGTAAAGCTCCCTCTACACTGTCCCCATCAAACACTCACAGGACAGGTACAGCACGGGGTTAGATACAGAGTAAAGCTCCCTCCACACTGTTCCCATCAAACACTCCCAGGACAGGTACAGCACGGGGTTAGATACAGGGTAAAGCTTCCTCTACACTGTTCCCATCAAACACTCCCAGGACAGGTACAGCATGGGGTTAGATACAGAGTAAAGCTCCCTCTACACTGTCCCCATCAAACACACCCACTCTAAAGAAAACATTCCTAATTGTCATTACAGTAAAGTACAATATTATTTACATTTTCTCCAGAGGTCCAGTTGCTCTCTGCGAAGTTTCAATACAATGATGTACATTTAGTATTAATCACCCAGACCAAAGGCTTTACAGTTTGTTGGATTTTCCACAGTTTATAGACAGTTTCACTGCCTGTTCTGAGTGACTCTATGGCTGGAGGATGGGCTGATGCTATGCCACATTATTCTGATGTGCAGAGGTTGGCATTGGTGGGCTGTAGAATCCCCACACTCACTTGTGAGATTAAATATTCATTCATATCCATCTCAGTACTCAGGTGGATAGCAACTAGGTGGCAACCAAATCAATTGGGTAGCCATGGTTCGTGTGAGGAGTTAAAATCTCCCATTTCAGGCACCCTGTGCCTACATTGAACACTCCCAGCACACAGCTAGATTCCCTCTACACTGTCTCCATCAAACACTCCCAGGACAGGTACAGCACGGGGTTAGATACAGAGTAAAGCTCCCTCTACACTGTCCCTATCAAACACTCCCAGGATAGGTACAGCACGGGGTCAGATACAGAGTAAAGCTCCCTCTACACTGTCCCCATCAAACACTCCCAGGACAGGTATAGCACGGGGTTAGATACAGAGTAAAGCTCCCTCTACACTGTCCCCATCAATCACTCCCAGGACAGGTACAGCACGGGGTTAGATACAGAGTAAAGCTCTCTCTACACTGTCCCCATCAAACACTCCCAGGACAGGAACAGCACAGGGATAGATACAGAGTAAAACTCCCTCTACACAGTCCCCATCAAACACTCCCAGGACAGGCACAGCACGGGGTTAGATACAGAGTAAAGCACCCTATACACTGTCCCCATCAAACACTCCCAGGACAGGTACAGCACGGGGTTAGATACAGAGTAAAGCTCCCTCTACACTGTCCCCATCAAACACCCCCAGGACGGGTACAGCACGGGGTTAGATACAGAGTAAAGCTCCCTCTACACTGTCCCCATCAAACACTCCCAGAACAGGTACAGCACGGGGTTAGATACAGAGTAAAGCTCCCTCTACACTGTCCCCATCAAACACTCCCAGGACAGGTACAGCACGGGGTTAGATACAGAGTAAAGCTCCCTCTACACTGTCCCCATCAAACACTCCCAGGACAGGTACAGCACGGGGTTAGATACAGAGTAAAGATCCCTCTACACTGTCCCCATCAAACACTCCCAGGACTGGTACAGCACGGGGTTAGATACAGAGTAAAGATCCCTCTACACTGTCCCCATCAAACACTCCCAGGTCAGGTACAGCACGGGGTTAGATACAGAGTAAAGCATAGGTTCAATACAGAGCAAATCCAGGAGATGGGGCCGCACATTGTGCTCAGCAAGGTCCCACATACACCGAAATCTGTCAGCACCAACAAAATTAAATATGTGGAAATTAATGGATACAGGGTTGGGAACTTGCCCTGTGTCCCATACAACTCTGCGATAAAGGTTCTCTATGACAAATGCAGACTTAAAGCTTGGAAAACCTTTGTGTAAATGGTTGGGTATGAGTGAAACTCTTCCATTCTGCAAAATCCCTGCCCCAGCATCAATAGCCACATAATTCCGGCTCCTCACTCACAGTAAGATTTGACAGGAGAGTTTCAATTGAAGCTCCCACTGCTCCCCTCAATTATACACAAGCCCTGTCGCTCAGCACTCATGCCATGAATTTACAATGGAAGGAGTCGCCGCGGTTAACACTCTTCCGTAACCATGCCAGCAAGGTGTCATGGAAACAATGAAGCCCTCCGAGAGGTCATTAGCACTTTTGCCTGACTGGGTTTTTCCCACGTTTTCCCAACTCGATTTGTCATGGCTGGGGTGGTGGGGGTGGGGACGAGGGCGATTGAAACTATTTTGTGTTCCTTAATTAAAAGAGAATTCCATTAATCGTTGCCTCCGGGCCAATACCTAGATGCATCGCCCGGTGTGCCACTCAATGGCACACACCAGGTTAGGCCCAGGCTGTTGGCTCCTAATTTTTCTTCCTCCATCTCTGTGAGGTCACTGGCTTTCAAATGTTCAAGATGTTAAGGGGCACTGATTTAAATCCTTTCTGCTGGTTGGGGAGTCTTCACATAAGGCTGATTGGAGCCAGGTCCAGAGGAGTGGAGCGACACAGGAACTACCACTACACAGCAATTTTTAATTTTAAGTCGGATAATTGTTGATTTCAATTAATAAAACATCTGAAGGGATATGAAAATTAAATGAAAATCGCTTATTGTCACAAGTAGGCTTCAAATGAAGTTACTGTGAAAAGCCCCTAGTCGCCACATTCCGGCGCCTGTTCGGGGAGGCTGGTACGGGAATTGAACTGTGCTGCTGGCCTGCCTTGGTCTGCTTTCAAAGCCAGCGATTTATGGAGTTAGATTGCAGATGAGTCATGTGATCTCATTGAATATCGAGTGGGGGGGGGGGGGTGGGGGGGGGGGGGGGTAAGGGGGGGGTGAATATGTGTTCCTATTGGTGGCTCTAGTCTTCTGGGTACTTTATTTAAAAAAAAAATTTAGAGGACCCAATTCATTTTTTCCAATTAAGGGGCAATTTAGCGCGGCCAATCCACCTACCCCGCACATCTTTTGGGTTGTGGGGGCGAAACCCACGCAGACACGGGGAGAATGTGCAAACTCCACACGGACAGTGACCCAGAGCCGGGATCGAACCTGGGACCTCGGCGCCGTGAGGCAGCAGGGCTAACCCACTGCGCCATCATGCTGCCCCGTCTTCTGGGTACTTTAGAGGTAGCTGATCTTACCCAGAGCTTTTTTATTCATTTGTTCTTCGCTGGCAGAGGGCACTTAAGAGTCAATCACATCGCTGTGGGTCTGGAGTCACGTGTAGGCCAGGCCGGGTTAATGCCGGCAGATTACCTTCCTTAAAGGACATTAGTGGACCAGATGGGTTTTTTTTATGACAATGGTTTCATGGTCATCATTAGACTTTTAATTCCAGATTTTTATTGAATTCAAATTTCACCATCTGCTACGGTGGGATTCGAACCAGGAACGAGTCCAGATTACTCGTCCTACTTGTGCCAATAAAGATTATCATTATTATCAGATGTGCAGGTTCGCTGGATTGACCACGCTAAGTTGCCCCTTAATGTCCAAAGGTGTGTGCGGGTTAGGTGGGGTTACGGGGATAGGGCGGGGGAATGGGCCTAGTTATGGTGCTCTTTCAGAGGGTCGGTGCGAACCTGATGGGCCGAATGGCCTCCTTCTGCACTGTAGGCATATATTGTGGATAAAAAGCCCCAACACCGGAGCACAATCAAACGGAATGTGACACCGAGGCATCTGAGGAGAGATTAGGGCCCTTTGACTGGGTTGGGCGGTTGAAACTTTCAGCTGATGTGGTGAAACTTTCATTGGGCAACTCTGGGGCTGAGAGAATAAATTGGCATTTTTCTGACCACATGTCTCGTGCAGTTGGCAAGGTTCCAAAATGAAACACGTCAGAAAGATGACATCACCTTGTCCACCTTGTCCTGTCCCTGCCCTTTTTACGGGGCGGGGTGAGGGGGGGTGGGGGCTCAAACTTCAGGTGATGTTTTCCTCTTCAGATCTTCCGATTCGAAACCCTTTTTGCAAACAGTCAACTCTTTGTTTGCCACTGCCTCCGGCCTGTAGCTGAGTGTAAAAAATTTGCCGATCCCTGTCAGCCTGCTCAGCCTTTGCTGCCTGCCTGTTGATTGAGGAAAGGAAGGCTTAAGACTTCTGCGGAGACCACCTAGGCCGCAACCTGCTCCCAGCTCATCTCCCCACACCCTCGCATTCAGCTAGGGGGCCTGGGGCTGGTCCCAATCCTTTGAAAGCTCACAAAAGAAAAGTTTGTTTTGTTCTTTTTCAGACCCATCAAATTAGTCCCGAGGCTTCAGTACTGGATGATTTTGTCCTTAAGAGTGTAGTCAGCTTTGTACATCTGGATCAGCGAGCAGATGTACAAAGCTGACTTCACTTTTGCAGAAGGTTTTGCAGTTACAACACCACCTTCCACAGCCTCAAGGCTCCCAAAGGGCTGTACGTCCAATTCGGTACTTTTTGAAGTGTGGTCGCTGCTGTAATGCGGGGAAACACGGCAGGCCGATTTGCCCACAGCAAGATCCAACGCACAGCAATGCAATTATGACCAAACAATCCATTTTCGTTTTCTCCCCTCATTCTTTCGCGGGATGTGGGCGGCGCCGGCCAGGCCACCATTTGTTGGCCATTCGTAGAAACACCAAAGATAGGAGCGGGGGTAGGCCATTTGGCCCTTTTAGCCTGCCCCACTATTCAATATAATCATGGCTGATCCTGTATCTCAACGCCATACTCCCCATGCTTCCTCCCCCCCCCCCCCCAACTCCTTGACCCCTCCAGCAATCTATCCCCTTCCTTCTAAAATTTATGAGCATTATTTATATATATTTGAATACAAGAACAGGGATGTACTGTTGAGGCTGTATAAGGCTCTGGTCAGACCCCATTTGGAGTATTGTGAGCAGTTTTGGGCCCTGTATCCAAAGGAGGCCTTGGAAAGGGTCCAGAGGACAATCACAGGAATGATCCGTGGACTGAAGGAATTGGCATTTGAGGAACGGTCGAGGACTCTGGGTCTGTACTCGATGGAGTTTAGAAGGATGAGGGGGGATCTCATTGAAACTTACAGGATACTGAGAGGCCTGGATAGAGTGGACGTGGAGAGGATGTTTCCACAAGTAGGAAAGACTAGAACCCGAGGGAACAGCCTCAGACTGAAGGGACAATCCTTTAACACAGAGATGTGGAGGAATTTCTTCAGCCACAGGGTGGCAAATCTGTGGAACTCTTTGCCACAGAAGGCTCTGAAGGGCAAATAACTGAGTGTCTTTAAGACAGAGATAGGTAGGGCAGCATGGTGGCGCATTGATTAGCCCTGCTGCCTCACGGCGCCAAGGTCCCAGGTTCGATCCCGGCTCTGGGTCACTGTCCGTGTGGAGTTTGCACATTCTCCCCGTGTTTGCGTGGGTTTTGCCCCCACAGCCCAAAAGGTGTGCAAGGTAGGTGGATTGGCCACACTAAATTGCCGCTTAATTGGAAAAAATGAATTGGGTACTCTAAATTTTTAATAAAAATAAAGACAGAGACAGATAGGTTCTTGATTAATAAGGGGATCAGAGGTTATGGGGAGAAGGCAGGAGAATGGGGATGAGAAACATATCAGCCTTGATTGAATGCAGAGCTGGCTCGATGGGCCGAATGGCCTAATTCTGCTCCTATGTCTTTTGATCTTATCTTCAGTGATTTGGCCTCCACTGCCTTCAGTGGTGGGGAATTCCACAGGTTCACATCCCTAACTGCCCTTGAACTGAGTAGCTCATTAGGCCATTGCAGAGGGGCAGTTTGGACTAAACCATAAAATTACTGTAGGTCTGGAGTCACGTGTAGGCCAGACCAGGTAAGGAAGGCAGATTTCCTTCCCTAAAGTGAACCTTCATTTGTGAACCAGATGTTTTTTTTGAAACAACAATAAATGATAGCTTTGTGGCTATCTTTACTGAGATTAATTTTCAAATCCAGATTTTTGTGAATCGGTTAAATTTATTACTTTTAAAAAAAATATTTTTTATTCTCCTCCTTTTTCACTTTCTCCCAAATTTACACCCACCAACAACAAACAATAATCAGTAACAGATATGTAAATCCCCATAACAATAACAACGATCCCATCTTCCCACCAAACCCCAAACATGAGCCTGCATATTCACATAAACAAATGACAAAAAGGAATCAGGGATCGTCCATAGTCACCATTAACACACACAGCCCCCCTCCCCCCAACCCTCCCACCCACCCCCCCCAACTAATGTTCGATGTCATCCAGTTCTTGAAAGTGCATAATGAATAATGCCCATGAATTGTAGAACCCCTCCATCCTTCCCCTCAGTTCAAACTTAACCTTCTCAAGAGTCAAGAATTCCAACAGGTCCCCCCGCCACGCCAGGGCACAGGGTGGAGAGGCTTCTCTCCAACCCATCAGGATCCGCCTTCGGGCGATCAACGAGGCGAAGGCTACAACATCTGCCTCCGTACCCGTTTCCAATCCTGGCTGGTCCGACACCCCGACTATGGCCTCCCGAGGGTCCGGGTCCAGTTTCACGTGCACCACTTTAGAAATTATCCTAAAAACCTCCTTCCAGTAATCCTCTAGCTTTGGACAGGACCAAAACACATGAACGTGATTAGCGCCCCCCGATCACACACATCTTCTACTCCTTCAAAGAATTGGCTCATCCTCGCCCTCGTGAGGTGCGCTCTATATACCACCTTCAGCTGTATCAGCCCCAACCTCGCGCACGAGGTGGAGGCATTCACTCTCCGCAGCACCCCACACCAGAATCCCTCCTCCATATCCTCTCCCAACTCTTCCTTCCACGTTGCTTTGATCCCTTCCAGTGGTGCCTTCTCCTCTTCCAAAATTGCTCCGTAAACCGCTGACACTACCCCCTTCGCCAGTCCCCCTGTCGTCAGCACCTCCTCCAGCAATGTGGAGGCCGGCTCCGCTGGGAAGTGGTTAAATTTATTACTTAGCTGAATTCAATGCCCTGCTGGGTTTTGAACACATACCCCCAGGGCATTAGCTGGGCCTCTGGTGGCATTACCACTACACCACCATCACCAAATGTTGGTTATGGGATAAACATTCCCCCCACAAAGAATTCCCTGCTCTTCTGGTGCTGTGGGATCTTTTATACCCACCCACGAGGTCAGACTGTTTAAGCGTTTCATTCAAGAGGCGGCATAGTGGTTAGCACTGGAGTTTAAAAAAAATGTCTCATTCAAAAAGTTGGCACCTCCAACAGCGAGTGTTGGCCTAGACTTTGTGCTCTAGGCCTTAGAGCGGGATTTGAACCTACAACCTTTTGAATCAGACTCGGCGACAAAAGATTTTGTAAAATATATTTTTATTCAAATCAGGATATACGTAACAACAAACATACAACCTTCTCTTACCCGCTGGCAACAAGCAGATCTGTAAATAGAAACAAGAATAACTTCCATCTCGTCCAGAATACCCCCCTCTGAGCTGCAATGGGCAAACTTTAAAAAAAAATTTAGAGTACCTAATTATTATTTTTTCCAATTAAGGGACAATTTAGCGTGGCCAATCCACCTACCCTGCACATCTTTGGATTGTGGGGGTGAAACCCACGCAGACACGGGGAGAATGTGCAAACTCCACACGGACAGTGACCCAGGGCCGGGATCGAACCTGGGACCTCGGCGCCGTGAGGCAGCTGTGCTAACCACTGTTCCACCCTGCCGCCCTCACGAACGTCAAACTTAATTTTCTCAAATTTAAGGAATTCAGCAACTTCCTCCAATCATGCCAACACTTTTGACGGATCTTCTGACTTCCATTCTAATAAAATTCGCCTCTGGGCGATCCATGGGGCAAAGGTCACCATATCGGCTCCTCCCCCTACTATTATTTCTGGTACTTCCGACACTCCCAAAATTGCCTCAAGAGGTTCCGTTAATATTTCCACCTCCACAATTTTTGTTCATGTTTTTTTTAATTGTTCCAATTAAGGAGCAATTTAGCGTGGCCAATCCACCTACCCTGCACATCTTTGGGTGGTGGGGGCGAAACCCACGCAGACTCGAGGAGAATGTGCAAACTACACACGGACAGTGACCCGGGGCCGGGAACGAACCTGGGACCTCGACGCCGTGAGGCAGCAATGCTAACCACTGCGCCACCGCGCCGCCCGTTTTGCTAGTGTTTTAAATACCTCCTTTGCGCCTCTCACATTTATCTTCTACCTCTGTGAAGAATCTGCTCATTCTTTCCTGTGTCATGTGGGCCCTGTGTACGACCTCGAATTGTAACAAGCTCATCCTTGCACCAAAGCCAATTGTTGAGCTCCCAACTGAGATAGTAGGAACATACAACCCAGAAGGAGACCATGAGCCTTGTGCCAGACCCTGAACAGAGTTATCCAACTCGACCCACGCCTCCTGTGTTTTTCCCCCTTGGGCCTACGAATTTCCCGTTCTCAAGTCTATGTTGAAAGTTACTATTGAATCTGGTTCCACCACCCTGCTCGGCAGCGCCCTCTAGCCCTCTCTCTCTTCATGGCAACCATGGATTTCCATTTGATTCATGTTGGTCCCTGGTTATGCTTGGCAAGGTGCTGCAATGGTTCTTTGCTGCTTTCTGCTGTATGGCTGACCCGGAAGATTCTCCCGCTCTTGCTGCCTGCCTGTTAGGTGTGTTAGAAGAAGGATTTACAGTCTCATCAACAACCTGGTCATTGACATATACAAGTGGCTGGGGGGAGCAGGGAGGCGAGCGGGTGGTGGAGATCAAGGAGAACTGGGAAGCAGAGTTGGGAGGGGAGATCGATTGGGGAGATGGAGTGAGGCACTGCATAGGGTAAACGGGATCTCCTCTTGTGCAAGGATGAGCCTGATACAGTTTAAGGTGGTGCACAGGGTGCATATGACTCGGGCGAGAATGAGTGGGTTCTTTCAGGGGGTAGCAGATGAGTGAGAGAGGTGTGGGCGGGGGGCCAGCGAATCACGCGCACATGTTTTGGGGTTGTGAAAAATTGGGAAGATTCTGGGCGGAAGTGTTCGCGGTCTTAGCCAGGATAGTGGAGGAGGGAGTGGACCCGGACCCTTTGGTGGTTCCAGAGAAGCCGGAGCTCATGGAGAGGAGGAAGGCCGATGTCTTGGCCTTCGCCTCTCTGATTGCACGGCTGCGAATTTTGCTGGAGTGGCGGTCGGCATCGCCACCGGGGGTAGCGGCTTGGTTGGGTGACCTGTACGACCTCCTGTGGTTAGAGAAGATAAAGTATGAGTGAAGATTGGATTGGATTGGATTTGTTTATTGTCACGTGTACCGAGGTACAGTGAAAAGTATATTTCTGCGAGCAGCTCAACAGATCATTAAGTACATGGGAAGAAAAGGAAATAAAAGAAAATACATAATAGGGCAACACAAGATATACAATGTAACTACATAAGCACTGGCATCGGATGAAGCATACAGGGTGTAGTGTTAATGAGGTCAGTCCATAAGAGGGTCATTTAGGAGTCTGGTAACAGCGGGGAAGAAGCTGTTTTTGAGTCTGTTCGTGCGTGTTCTCAGACTTCTGCATCTCCTGCCCGATGGAAGAAGTTGGAAGAGTGAGTAAGCCGGGTGGGAGGGATCTTTGGTTATGCTGCCCGCTTTCCCCAGGCAGTGGGAGGTGTAGATGGAGTCAATGGATAGGAGGCAGGTTCGTGTGATGGACTGGGCAGTGTTCACGACTCTCTGAAGTTTCTTGCGGTCCTGGGTCGAGCAGTTGCCATACCAGGCTGTGTTGCAGCCCGATAGGATGCTTTCTAGGGTGCATCTGTAAAAGTTGGTAAGGGTTAATGTGCACATGCCGAATTTCCTTAGTTTCCTGAGGAAGTATAGGCGCTGTTGTGCTTTCTTGGTGGTAACGTCGACGTGGGTGGGCCAGAACAGATTTTTGGAGATGTGCACCCCTAGGAATTTGAAACTGCTAACCACCTCCACCTCGGCCCCGTTGATGCTGACAGGGGTGTGTACAGTACTTTGCTTCCTGAAGTCAATGACCAGCTCTTTAGTTTTGCTGGCATTGAGGGAGAGATTGTTGGCGCTACACCACTCCACGAGGTTCTCTATCTCCCTCCTGTATTCGGACTCATCGTTATTCGAGATCCGGCCCACTATGGTCGTATCGTCAGCAAACTTGTAGATGGAGTTGGAACCAAGTTTTGCCACGCAGTCGTGTGTGTACAGGGAGTAGAGTAGGGGGCTAAGTACGCAGCCTTGCGCGCAGGGCCCCGGTGTTGAGGACTATTGTGGAGGAGGTGTTGTGGAAGAAGCTGAGCAGGGGAGTTTGTGGAAAGGTGGGGGATGTTCGTGACCGTGTTTGAGGGGGTGTTCGTCGCCGGGGAGGGGGGGGGGGGGTGAAAAGGGGGGGGAAATCTGTATCGTTGATTGTTGGGAAGTATGTTTCCCGGGGTGTTTATTCGCTGTGACCTGTTTTGATACATGTTTGTAACAAAATACATTTTTTTAAACAACAACCTGGTCATCAAGTGCTGGAGTGGGACTTGCACCTGGAGATTCTGACTCAGGCAAGCATGCTATCAACTGCACCACAAGATCTCCCACACCCCGGCTCATAACAGCAGACAAATGTTTCCTTGGGGGTTGCTTCTGTTTTTCTTCGCACACCAGTTGGAATATTGTGCACAGTTCTGGACGCCACACTATAGGAAGGATGTGAACGCACTGGAGAGAGCGCAGAAGAGGTTTCCAAGACCGGTGCCAGGGATGAGAAACTTCAGTGATGAGGATTGGATTGGAGAGGTTGGCACTGTTCTCCTCGGAGCGAAGGAGGCCGAAGTGTTCAAAATCACGAGGGGGCTGGACAGAGGAGACGGGGAGAAGTTGATCCCGCTCGTAAAAGGATCGAGGTTTAGAGGGGCACAGATTTAAAGTGATTTGCAAAAGAAGCAAATGCAATGTGAGAAAAAAACGTTTTCACCCAGCGAGCGGTTGGGGTCTGGAATGCGCGGCCTGGACGTGTGGAGGAGGCAGGTTCAATCGAGACTTTCCAATGGGAGTTGGATGATTATTTGAACAGAAACAATGTACAGGGGAAAAGGCAGGGGAACGGCACTATGTCGCCATGCTCGTTTGGAGGGCCGGTGCCGACACGATGGGCCGAATGGCCTTCTCCTACACCGTGACAATTCTGCGATTCTCAAATCAGTGTCCTTCCCCCACTGGGACCAGCTCCTCCCGATTTACTGTCGCAAAACCTTCATGGTTTTGAACACGGTGTCAAACCTCCTTTCAGCCATGTCTGTGCTGAAAACTTCCTCATTCCTGACACCCTTCCAGTAAATCTTCTCTCCGAGGCCTTGCCATCCTTCCCGGACTGCGCGGCACAGATGAACCCGCCCTGTAGGTGCCAGCGTAGGAACTGTGGGACAGTGTAATGGTGTGAGGTGGTGCTATATAAATGCAGGTTGTTGTTTTTGTTCTGGTTTGTGACTCAGCACCACACCATGAATGGGGTTGCCCCCGACCCCCCCCCCCCCCCACTCCCCCACAACCACTTCCGGAAGGTTCCGGATTATTCACGGAATGGGAATGAATTGTGAAACAAAAACAACAAAAACACCCCAGACAGAAAATAACCAACCTGAAGCTACAATCTGGGCGATGTTCTTAAAACAGTAATTTAGCCAGGAAGAACAATTTGTTTACAAACCAGCCCGCCTGGAATGCATCTGTGTTGCTGCCGACCTGTTAGATTTCCTAGATGTGCTTGTGCGTATGTGTGTGTGTGCGTATGTGTGTGTGGGGACAAGATTGGCAAAGTATGACAGCTACTTGACTCAGGTGCCACCTCTCGTACCTCGTTCACGCAATGTGAGCATTTATTACCCATCTCCCGTTACCCGGAGTTGGCACTGGTCAGTCTTGAACCCCAGTCGACCATTGCCGTAGGGAATTCTGGGATTATCCCATCGACAGTGGGCAGCACGGTAGCATTGTGGGTAGCACAATTGCTTCACAGCTCCAGGGTCCCAGGTTCGATTTCCGGCTTGGCTCACTGTCTGTGAGGAGTCTGCAGTGGGTTAGCCCTGCTGCCTCACGGCGCCGAGGTCCCAGGTTCGATCCTGGCTCTGGGTCACTGTCCGTGTGGAGTTTGCACGTTCTCCCCGTGTGTGCGTGGGTTTCCTCCGGGTGCTCCGGTTTCCTCCCACAGTCCAAAGATGTGCAGGTTAGATGGATTGGTCATGCTAAATTGCCCTTAGTGTCCAAAATTGCCCTTAATGTTGGGTTGGGTTACTGGGTTATGGGGATAGGGTGGAGGTGTGGGCTTGGGTAGGGTGCTCTTTCAAAAGAGCCGGTGCAGACTCGATGGGCCGAATGGCCTCCTTCTGCACTGTAAATTCTATGATGACAGTGAAGGAATGGTGGCGAACGTCTAAGTCAGGATGTCGCGTGACTTGAAGGGAAATCTGGGAGTGATGGTATTCCCATTAACTCGGTGCTCTTGACCCTCTCCTTGGTCGTACAGAGTCCCCATCATTCCTCTGCCCGATGATCAGTTTTCAAATCCCTTCAAGGTCTTGCTCCTCTCTACCTCTGGAAGCCCTTCCAGCCCTACAACTCTCGCTGCATTCCTCCCACTCCGGCTTCGTCTCCACCATCCAATTCCAATTCCATTGGCGGCCGGGCCTTCAGCAGTCCAGGCTCCCAAGTCCTGGAATTCCCTCCCCAGACCTCTCCAGCTCACTTGTCCCATTTAAGACCACGGAGCCTGAAGAAATCAGAGGAGTGAGCATAGGCCGTGTGACCACTGGTCTGATCTTGGTCTCATCGTCACCTTCCGGACTAAAATCCTGGGGCGTGATCTACCCCATTGGCACAATCTACCCCATAGCCCAATTAGCCGTGTGTTTCCCAGCATTCAGAACGCTGAGAAATGCCTCGCTATGGGCAGCACGGTGGCTCAGTGGGTTAGCACTGCTGCCTCACGGCGCCGCGATCCCAGGTTCAATCCCGGCTCTGGGTCACTGTCCGTGTGGAGTTTGCACATTCTCCCCGTGTCTGCGTGGGTTTCGCCCCCACAGCCCAAAGATGTGCAGGATAGGTGGATTGGCCACGCTAAATTGCCCCTTGATTGGGAAAAAATGAATTGGATACTCTAAATTTATATTAAAAAATAAATGCCTCGCTATCTAACGCTATCCGGGTAGATCCTCTGCTGTTTGTGATTTTCATTAATGACTTGGATGAGGGAGTTGAAGGGTGGGTCAGTAAATTTGCAGACGATACGAAGATTGGTGGAGTTGTGGATAGTAAGGAGGGCTGTTGTCGGCTGCAAAGAGACATAGATAGGATGCAGAGCTGGGCTGAGAAGTGGCAGATGGAGTTTAACCCTGAAAAGTGTGAGGTTGTCCATTTTGGAAGGACAAATATGAATGCGGAATACAGGGTTAACGGTAGAGTTCTTGGCAATGTGGAGGAGCAGAGAGATCTTGGGGTCTATGTTCATACATCTTTGAAAGTTGCCACTCAAGTGGATAGAGCTGTGAAGAAGGCCTATGGTGTGCTCGCGTTCATTAACAGAGGGATTGAATTTAAGAGCCGTGAGGTGATGATGCAGCTGTACACAACTTTGGTAAGGCCACATTTGGAGTACTGTGTACAGTTCTGGTCACCTCATTTTAGGAAGGATGTGGAAGCTTTGGAAAAGGTGCAAAGAAGATTTACCAGGATGTTGCCTGGAATGGAGAGTAGGTCTTACGAGGAAAGGTTGAGGGTGCTAGGCCTTTTCTCATTAGAACGGAGAAGGATGAGGGGCGACTTGATAGAGGTTTATAAGATGATCAGGGGAATAGATAGAGTAGACAGTCAGAGACTTTTTCCCCGGGTGGAACAAACCATTACAAGGGGACATAAATTTAAGGTGAAAGGTGGAAGATATAGGAGGGATATCAGAGGTAGGTTCTTTACCCAGAGAGTAGTGGGGGCATGGAATGCACTGCCTGTGGAAGCAGTTGAGTCGGAAACATTAGGGACCTTCAAGCAGCTATTGGATAGGTACATGGATTACGGTAAAATGATATAGTGTAGATTTATTTGTTCTTAAGGGCAGCACGGTAGCATTGTGGATAGCACAATTGCTTCACAGCTCCAGGGTCCCAGGTTCGATTCCGGCTTGGGTCACTGTCTGTGCGGAGTCTGCACGTCCTCCCCGTGTCTGCGTGGGTTTCCTCCGGGTGCTCCGGTTTCCTCCCACAGTCCAAAGGTGTGCAGGGTAGATGGATTGGCCATGATAAATTGCCCTTAGTGTCCAAAATTGCCCTTGGTGTTGGCTAGGGTGCTCTTTCCAAGAGCCGGTGCAGACTCAGGGGGCCGAATGGCCTCCTTCTGCACTGTAAATTCAATGATAATCTATGATTAATCTAGGACAAAGGTTCGGCAAAACATCGTGGGCCGAAGGGCCTGTTCTGTGCTGTATTTTCTATGTTCTATGTTCTAGATGGGGGGCCACAGGGGGAGCGCACGGCCATGGCCGCACTTAGTCCCATTTTCACCACTGTGGAGCTCTGCTGGCCGGAACTCCTCGTACAGGGAGAGATTGCGATGGCCAAACCCCCCCCCCCCCCCCCCCCAAGCCCCAACTCACATATAAGGGAGTCCCCAGGCCCCTCCCCTTATCTCTTCCCCACACCCGTGCAGGGCATCCCCAGCCTGATCCCCGCCATGAAAAAAATGGCAGTGTTAGTGCCCAGGTGGCACAATAGTGCCAGGGTGCCACCCTGCCCAGAGGGCACCTCCAGTCCCCTGCGAGACCCGCACGAGTGCCGTTCCATCTAATCCCCATTGGTGGCGACCAGCACTGAACGGCGCTCGCCCGGGGTCTCCGAGGCGAGGGGGTTCGATCCCACGCCTTGGGTAGATCTCAGGAACACGAGTCTCGCTCTAATATGCCGATTTTCCAGAAATTGATCTCGCCCACGTGGGCGGAATTCACATTGCGACGTCTCGCGAGATCCTGTTAAACCTTGCGAGGCTGAGGGGATCCCAGCATCTACCGGCCATGCCGCGGGCTTTTTAGCCGTAACACGGCTGGTAGACCTCATCCCTAGTCCTTCCTTTGGTTCAAGAATCGGTGACCCAAAGATGTGCAGGTTAGGTGGCCGTTACGGGGACAGGGCGGGGGAATGGGCCTAGGTAGGGTGCTCCTTTGGAGGGTCGGTGGGGACTCAATGGGCTGAATGGCCTCCTTCTGCACTGTAGTGATTCTATGATTCCATGACCCAGCCTCCACAGCTCTCTGGGATGGAAAATTCCAACAATTCACAGCCTTCTTCAAGGAGCAATCTTTCCAGGGCGGCAGGTGGCGCAGTGGTTAGCACTGGGACTACAGCGCTGAGGACCCAGGTTTGAATCCCGGTCCTGGGTCACTGTCCGTGTGGAGTTTGCACATTTTCCCCCCGTGTCTGCTTGGGTTTCACCCCCACAACCCAAAGATGTGCAAAGAACAAAGAAATGTACAGCACGGGAACAGGCCCTTCGGCCCTCAAAGCCTGTGCGACCATGCTGCCCGTCTAAACTAAAATCGTCTACACTTCCTGGGTCCGTATCCCTCTATTCCCATCCTATTCATGTATTTGTCAAGATGCCCCTTAAATGTCACTATCGTCCCTGCTTCCACCACCTCCTCCGGCAGCGAGTTCCAGGCACCCACTACCCTCTGTGTAAAAAACTTACCTCGTACATTTACTCTAAACCTTGCCCCTCGCACCTTAAACCTATGCCCCCTAGTAATTGACCCCTCTACCCTGGGAAAAAGCCTCTGACTATCCACTCTGTCTATGCCCCTCATAATTTTGTAGACCTCTATCAGGTCGCCCCTCAACCTCCGTCGTTCCAATGAGAACAAACCGAGTTTATTCAACCTCTCCTCATAGCTAATGCCCTCCATACCAGGCAGCATTCTGGTAAATCTCTTCTGCACCCTCTCTAAAGCCTCCACATCCTTCTGGGAGTGTGGCGACCAGAATTGAACACGATACTCCAAGTGTGTCCCAACTAAGATTCTATACAGCTGAAACATAACTTGACAATTTTCATACTCAATGCCCCGGCCAATGAAGGCAAGCTTGCCGTATGCCTTCTTGACTACCTTCTCCACCTGTGTTGCCCCTTTCAGTGACTTGTGGACCTGTACACCTAGATCTTTCTGACTGTCAATACTCGAGGGTTCTACCATTCACTGTATGTTCTCTACCTGCATTCGACCTTCCAAATTGCATTACCTCACATTTGTCCGAATTAAACTCCATCTGCCATCTCTCCGCACAAGTCTCCAAATGATCTAAATCCTGCTGTATCCTCTGACAGTCCTCATCGCTATCCGCAATTCCACCAACCTTTGTGTTGTCTGCAGGTTAGATGGATTGGCAAGGCTAAATTACCCCTTAATTGGGGTAAATTTATTAAAAAAACAAGGAGCAACCCTTCCTCGTCCTTAAATGGCCGACCTTAGAATCCATCTCTTTGACCAAGCTTTTGATTAGTTGTCTCCTTCCTTGACTTAGCGTTAACCTTGTGTCTGAGAATGCCCCTTTGAAGCATCTTGAGATCGTTAATTACAGGACAGGTGTTATATAAATGTAAGTTATTGTTTTGGGGTCTGTGGTGATATGCATCACTGTAAATACACAATGGGTTAATGTAAATAGACTACAACTAAGTAAACACTAGAGGGAGCACCAGAGACGTCATGACATGCAGACATACAGCTAATGAACACATAGAATAGGACACGACCAATGGGCAGTCATGACACCCAGAGGTGACACTACCACAAGGGGGCATTACACAACCCATATATAAGGACAGGGCATGTCGTGTTGGGTGCTCTGCTACACAGATGAACCAACACGGTTGCGGAAGGTACAACTCAGTTTTATTACTAACAATATTAACATTTGTAAACTGGTTACTGTGGTTCGTTCATTGCCCTCTAACCTGTGGACCCAGCCCTAACACTATCTTGGCGAGGCACTCAGCACATGGTGAATGTCTGAGTGGCTTGCTGTGAGCTCTGTGCCCTGAGCTGTCTCCTGCTGGAACGAATCGGAAATGTCGTGTTCCCCGTTTTATAGTGTGTCTGCTCTTGCTTGTGATTGGCTGTGATGTTGCATGTGTATTGATTGGTCCGTTGGTCTGTCCATCAGTGTGTATGTGTGTTTGCACCATGATGTTTATCTGAATATCATGACATCCCCCCTTTTTTACAAGAATATGTGTCTATGTGGTAATAAATATAGATGTGTACTGAGTGCAGCTGAATGTGTGTGTGTGCAATATCTACAACATGTACATGAGGCTAAACTATATACATAGGAAGGTGTCAGGTGCAACATAGCAACGAGGTTGTACCATCAACAAAACAAGTGTAAACATCAAGCATCAAAACGAACTCCTGTAACGACAAAAGAGAAATTTATTAACATAGTGGCATAAAACTTTTAGTGAGTCCAATGTTCAAACAGGCTCATAAGTCCAGCCTAGTAGCTGGGCGACGAATTTGGGTTGACCGCCTCAAGGGTGGGTCAGGACCCACCGGCTGAGGAATGGGCCTGGCCACAGGCAGCAGAGGAATGGGCATGGTGGCAGGAAGCTCCACGAATTCGACATCAGGAACAACAGGAGGGCGTGGCACCGGCGTATGATCACGTAGCGAGCGCGGAAGCAGGCGAAGAGCCCGGCAACTGCGCCGGCGAATGGAGCCATCAGGCATGCGAACCAGGAACGAGCGGGGAGCCACGCGTCGGAGAACTTTGGCAGTTGCCGACCAGCCACCCTCTGGTAGGTGGATGCGGACGTTGTCTCCAGGCACCAAGGCAAGAAGATCAGTTACCCGAGTGTCGTGTGCCACCTTCTGTTGAGCACGCTGCTGTCGCATCTCTTGCAGTACTGGAATGTGGTCGCGTGTAGGGACAAGAATGGATGGCACAGTGGTCCTGAGGGCGCGACCCATCAACAGCTGGGCTGGTGAGAGGCCAGTGGCTAGTGGGGCCGAGCGATAGGCCAGCAGGGCTAAGCAGAAATCCGATCTGGCATCAGTAGCCTTGCAGAGGAGCCGCTTGACGATATAAACGCCCTTTTCCGCCTTGCCATTTGACTGGGGATGCAGAGGGCTGGACGTCACGTGTGTGAAGGCATACAAAGCAGCAAAAGAAGACCATTCTTGGTTTGCAAAACAGGGCCCATTGTCCGACATTACAGTAAGCGGAATGCCATGGCGAGCGAAGGTGACTTTGCAGGCCCTTATGACAGCGGACGATGTTAAATCGTGCAGGCGTATGACCTCTGGATAATTTGAAAAGTAATCTATGATGATGACGTAGTCCCTGCCGAGCGCATGAAAAAGGTCCACACCCACCTTCACCCAGGGGGATGTCACCAACTCATGGGGCTGAAGCGTCTCGGGGGGGTTGCGTCGGCTGAACCCTTTGGCAGGTGGGGCAGTTGAGCACCATGTTGGCAATGTCATCGCTGATGCCCGGCCAGTATACAGCTTCTCGGGCCCTCCGTCTCCACTTCTCAACCCCGAGATGGCCTTCATGCAGTTGGTCGAGGAGCACCTTGTGCATGCTGTGTGGAATCACAATCCGGTCCAGCTTTAGGACACCGTCAATGACGGCCAAGTCGTCCCGGACATTGTAGAATTGTGGGCACTGTCCTTTGAGCCACCCTCCCGTCATGTGGCGCATCACACGTTGTGGAAGGGGGTCAGCCGCAGTCTCCCGGCGAATACGGGCCAGACTTGAATCGTCAGCTGGCAGATTTGCCGATGTGAAGGCCACATGCGTTCGACTTGACAGATGAACCCCTCCAAATCGGGCGGTGTGCTTACTGCTCTGGATAGGGCATCCGCAATGATGAGGTCCTTACCCGGGGTGTAGACCAGTTGGAAGTTGTACCTCCGGAGCTGGAGCAGGATGCGCTGGAGGCGAGGGGTTATCTCGTTCAGGTCTTTATGTATGATGCTGACCAGGGTACGATGGTCGGTTTCCACGGTAAACTGGGGGAGACCATACACGTAATCGTGGAACTTATCTATTCCGGTCAACAAACCCAGGCACTCCTTCTCGATCTGTGCAGAGCGCTGTTCTGTGGGGGTCATGGCCCGCGAGGCATAGGCGACCGGGGCCCATGATGCAGTGTGGTCCTGCTGCAGGAGTACCGCCCCAATGCCGGACTGGCTGGCATCAGTCAAGATCTTCGTATCCTGAGAGGTGTCGAAGAACGCCAATACCGGGGCTGTGGTGAGCTTAATTTTGAGCTCCTCCCATTCCTGCTGGTGTGCGGGCAGCCACTGGAACTCCGTGGACTTCTTGACGAGGTGGCGAAGAGCCGTTGTGTGGGAGGCAAGGTTGGGAATGAACTTCCCCAGGGAGTTGATCATGCCTAAAAAGCGTAGCACTGTTTTCTTGTCTGCCGGCTGCGGCATGGCTGTAATGGCGCTCACCTTGTCTGCATCCGGACGCACCCCTGACCGGGATATGTGGTCCCCCAGAAGCTTTAGCTCAGTTTGGCCAAACGAGCACTTTGCTCGGTTGAGGCACAGGCCGTGTTCCCGTATCCGAGCAAAGACGCGCTGGAGACGACTGATGTGCTCCTGTGGTGTGGTGGACCAGATGATGACGTCGTCAACATAGACGCGCACCCCTTCGATGCCCTCCATCATCTGTTCCATGATTCTGTGGAATACCTCGGATGCCGAGATGATGCCAAACGGCATTCTGTTGTAGCAGAACCTGCCGAAAGGAGTGTTGAAGGTGCACAGCTTTCGGCTGGACTGATCCAGTTGGATTTGCCAAAAACCCTTTGAGTCATCCAGCTTTGTGAAAATTTTATCCCGGGCCATTTCGCTCGTGATCTCCTCCCGTTTGGGTATGGGGTAGTGTTCCCTCACGATGTTGTTGTTCAGGTCTTTCGGGTCGATGCAGATCCGGAGTTCGCCAGAGGGCTTTTTAACGCACACCATGGAGCTGACCCATGGCGTGGGCTCCGTGACCCGGGATAGCACTCCTTGGTCCTGGAGATCCTGCAGCTGCTGCTTGAGGCGGTCCTTGAGTGGCGCTGGGACTCTACGAGGTGCGTGAATGACCGGGGTGGTGTCCAGTTTGAGCCGTATTCTGTAGGTATAGGGCAGTGTGCCCATGCCCTCGAATGCTTCCTGGTTGTGGGCGAGGAGCGAGTGGAGCTGTGCCCTAAATTCAGCATCCGGGAAGTCTGATGTGCCTTCTGTAGACAGAGCGTGTACCCGCTGAACGAGGTGGAGAACCTTGCACGCCTGTGCGCCGAACAGCGAGTCCTTCGGTGATCCAACTATCTCGAAGGACAGTGTGGCCGTGTATGTATTGTGCGTCACCTGGAGCTGGCAGGATCCAATGGCCGGGATAACGTTTCCGTTATAGACGACCATCTTACAACGGGATGGCCGAATTGGTGGTCTGGCCTTCATGGCGTAGAAGGCTGACCATGCTATCAGGTTGGCGGAGGCACCAGTGTCCAGACGGAATGTGATTGGTGATCGGTTGACCGTTAGGGTGGCACACCATTCATCACCCGGATTGACACTGTTTACTGGCATCGACTGGTGGGTCCTGCTTGGAGACATCCGGTTCCTGTCAATGACCGCAACGCGGAAGGCTTCCCGGTCGCCTGTATCGCCGGTCTGTATATCGTCCGGGTATGACTCGGAGTACGGAGGCTGAATGGCCCGCATGTCCCTGCGAGGCTGTCGGAATTGGGGAGCGTTGGCAGGTTGAGCTGCTCGACAGCAGGCAGCGTAGTGGCCCCTCTTGCCACAGCGGAGGCATTGTTGGTTCTTTGCTGGACATTGCCGCTTTAAATGTGCGGATCCACAGTTGCCGCACGTTGTGACGTCGTGGCGTTCGTTGCGCCATCGCGCATGCGCAGTTCGGCCCTGCGTAGAGTGCGCATGCGCGTCACGTCCCTCTGCGTCGACGTCTCTTTTGGCGCGTACAAGCACGGGAGGTCGCGAAAAGCGCGCGAAATGGCCACCCTCGTCCGGGCCGCGGGCCGGGAGGAACGCGATGGACTGGACCCGCTCGGCCTCGTAGGACCCCTGCCTTGCCGATTCAGCCGCGTAGGACCCCTGCCGTGCCGATTCGGCCACTTGGAATTGGGAGTAGCGGCTGGTCGCGTTTTCATGGAGGACGCAGGCTTCGATGGCAGTGGCTAGGGTGAGACTTTTTATCTGAGGATCTGCTGGCGTAGGGTGCCCGAGGTGACCCCAAAAAATATCTGGTCCCGAATCATGGAATTGGAGGTGGCCTCGTAACCGCAGGACTGCACGAGGATACGGAGGTGTGTAAGGAAAGATTGAAAAGGCTAATCCTTACCCTGCAGCCGCTGCTGGAAGAGGAACCCCTCGACACTCTCATTTACCTCGACGCTGAAGTGTTGCTCAAGTTTGAGAAGGACCGTCTTGTACTTCGTCTTGTCCTCACCTTCCGCGAACACCAGGGAGTTGTAGATGTGGATGGCGTGTTGCCCTGCCCTGGAGAGGAGGGTGTTTTTCCTGGTGTCCGAAGCATTCTCCCTTTCTGTGGTTTCTAAGAAGAACTGGAAGCGCCGTTTGAACAACTTCCAGTTAACACCGAGGTTTCCAGCGATTTGGAGTGGCTGCGGCGGGCAGATGGTGTCCATGGCGCAGGATGGCGGATTCCTGAGGATGCGTAGGTAGGTCTCACAGGTACTGGGTTCCAATCCTGGTACTATGTTGTGTTGGGTGCTCTGCTACACAGACGAACCAACACGGTTGCGGAAGGTACAACTCAGTTTTATTACTAACAATATTAACATTTGTAAACTGGTTACTGTGGTTCGTTCATTACCCTCTAACCTGTGGACCTAGCCCTAACACTATCTTGGAGAGGCACTCAGCACATGGTCGATGTCTGAGTGGCTTGCTGTGAGCTCTGTGCCCTGAGCTGTCTCCTACTGGAATGAATCGGAAGTGTCGTGTTCCCCGTTTTATAGTGTGTCTGCTCTTGCTTGTGATTGGCTGTGATGTTGCGTGTGTATTGATTGGTCCGTTGATCTGTCCATCAGTGTGTATGTGTGTTTGCACCATGATGTTTATCTGAATATCATGACAGGGCACACATGCTCTGCCTCTTTCCACAAGTGACACTTGGAGAGTAGGACAGGGGCAGATCAGAAGCATCACACCCACCATGTGGCTTAGCGCAGACTGGTTAGTTAGACTGAGTTACTATAGCAAGGTTAGCACGAGAGTCAAAATCATAGAGAACTGTACTAATGGTTCAATAAATCACATTGAACTTACTTCAAAATCTGGAGTATCTTTTGGTCAAAGCTGCATCGAGTTGCAGCCTGTGTTATCCCAGAGTACATAACACAACAGGGTCGCGTACCTAGGAGGTACGGCAGACCTAACACCCTTGGAATTACACTTGAGCAAGAGTCTGTACATTCAGGAGAGGAGACCAGCACAAAATTCAGTCGATATCACTCAAAGAACTCAATACCATCCAGGGCAAAGCAGCCCGCCTAATTGGCACTCCATCCACCACCTTCACTTCCTCCGCCACCGACGCACAGCGACAACCGTGTGTACCATCTACACGATGCACTGTAGCAACTCATCAAGGTTCCTTCCAAACTCATGACCCCTACCACTGAGAAGGACAGCAGGCACTTGGAAACACCATCCCGGCATGTTTCCCTGCTAGCCACCCACTATATATAGCATCATAGAATTTACAGTGTGGAAGGAGGCCATTCGGCCCATCGAGTCTGCACTGGCCCTTGGAAAGAGCACTCTACCGAAGTCCTATCCCCGTAACCTATCTAACTTTTTTTGTTGGACGCTAAGGGCAATTGAGAATGGCAATCTCCCTCCCTAACAGCACTGTGGGTGTGCCTACACCACATGGACTGCAGCGGGTCAAGAAGGCAGCTCACCAACATCACTTTATTAAAATGAATTTAGAGTATCGAATTTTTTTTTTTCCAATTAAGGGGGAAATTTAGCGTGGCCAATCCACCTAGCCTGCACGTCTTTGGGTTGTGGGGGTGAGACCCACGCAGACACGGGGAGAATGTGCAAACTCCACACGGACAGTGACCCGGGATCGAACCCGGGTCCTCGGCGCCGTAAGGCAGCGGTGCTAACCTATGCGCCGCCGTGCCGACCCTCGCCAACACCTTCTCAAGGCCCATGTCCCATGAAAGAATTTTAAAAGTCGCACTCTACACCTAACCTTAGTTTTAATTTGTAAACAGCCATGAATGTCGGCCTGGTCCCTGTGACCTTGATAATCTGGGCTGTAGACTCCAAGGTTGTGCTGTCAATCCACTGTGGACCTGGACCACACAGTGTGAAGTGACAAATCAAAGTTTTACAAGCTACCTGTCTAGTAAGTTTATTGTGTTTCAAGTGAAGCAGTGCCTCAGTATTGCTGGGATGTAATTAGAGTGTGGTATGGCTCAGTGTGGCGAGGGGAGGGGTATTACCTCAGTGTCTTCTGTTAACAATCCCCAGCCCTGTCTTGAGGTTTGTCATTGTCTGCGACGTGCGCAGGATGCCTACTCAAGTTGCTCAGCAGTCAATGCTCAGCTTGCCTGCGGGGCTTTTGGCACCAGACCAGCTCCAGCGAGTTAAGGCAGCATGGCCCCCTCAAGACTTTGATCTCGCCCTTACCTCTTGTGCAACTGGGGACTGGCATCAGAGGCCCTGGACCAGTGCGGAGGAAGTTAGAGGCAATCTTTTACCTGGTAATGTTGTGATCGGAAATTATCCTCAACTCCCATTGTTTTAATCGTTTACGAAGCAGAACCTGCCCATTCGCACTCCGCCCCCCACCCCTCCTCTCCTCAAACCTAGACAGTCACCCAAATGCCTTGCAACGAGAACTTGGATTTATACAACTTCAACAAGGTAAAACATCTCAAGGTGCTTCAATGAGCACTATCAACGTTCGACACGTAAGGAGGTATTAAGAAAGCTGGCCGTACCTCTGAGGTTGATGTTCAGAGTGGGTTAAAGGAGAGTTGGGGAGGTTTAGAGGGAATTCCAGAGCTTCGATGCTCAGGCAGCTGGAGGCATGACCCCCCTCACCCCCGCCCCGGTAGAGCAATGGAAATCAGGGATGAGCAAGGAGCCAGGAGTGCTGGAGCGGGCAGCACGGTGGATTAGCCCTGCTGTCACACGGTGCCGAGGACCCGGGTTCGATCCCGGCTCTGGGTCACTGTCCGTGTGGAGTTTGCACATTCTCCCCGTGTCTGCGTGGGTTTCGCTCCCACAACCCAAAGATGTGCAGGGTAGGTGGATTGGCCACGCTAAATTGCCCCTTAATTGGAAAAAATTAATTGGGTACTCTAAATTTAAAAAATATATATATTAAAAACAAAAGGAGTGCTGGAGCGCAGATATCTCACAGGGTTTGGGCTGGAGGAGGTTACAGAGATAGGGAGAGGTTATGGTGAAATTTCAGGGCGGCACAATGGCTAGCCCTGCTGCCTCACAGCGCCAAGGACACGAGTTTGATTCCAGCTTGGGTGACTGTCTGTGCGGAGTCTGCACGTTCTCCCCGTGTCTGCGTGGGTTTCCTCCGGGTGCTCCGGTTTCCTCCCGCAGTCCAAAGTTGTGCAGGTTAGGTGGATTGGCCTTAATAAAAAAGATGTCCCTTGGTGTCCCAGAATGTGCAGGTCAGGGGCAGCACGGCGGCGCAGTGGTTAGCACTGCTGCCTCACGGCGTCGAGGTCCCAGGTTCGATCCCGGCTCTGGGTCACTGTCCGTGTGGAGTTTGCACATTCTCCCCGTGTTTGTGTGTGTTTCGCCCCCACAACCCAAAGATGTGCAGGATAGGTGGATTGGCCACGCTAAATTGCCCCTTAATTGGAAAAAAAGAATTGAGTACTCTAAATTTAAAAAACAGGATGCGCAGGTTAGCTGGGGTTCTGGGGATAGGGCAGGGGGAGTGGGCGAGGGGAGGGTGCTCTTTCAGAGGGTCGGTGTGGACTCGATGGGCCGAAATGGCCTCCTTCTGCCCCGTAGGGATTGTGTGATTTGAACAGGAGGGTGAGAATTTTAAAATTGAGGTGCGGGTAGATCAATGTAGGTCTGAGACCTCGGGGATGTTCGAGAAATTTGCATGAGTAGGGTTACGAGCAGCAGATTCAATTTTTTTTGAAATCACTTTCGCAGGAGATGGCCGTCGCTGGCCAGCTTTATTGCCAATCCCTAGATGCCCTTCAGAAGGTGATGAGCTGCCTTCTTGAATCCGCTGCAGTCCGTGGGGTGTAGGTACATCCATTGTGCTATTAAGGAAGGTTAACTATTGGATGAAATCTTATTGAGGCCCCATCTGCCTCCTCAGGAAACTGCAGTAGTGGAGGTCTTCCCCACTCAATCTCGATCCCTCAGCCAGCATAGCTAAAATCAAGACGTGCAATCAGTAGCTCGATGCTGTTTATGGGAGCTTGCTGCCAGGAAATTACCTGTTGCATTTCGTACAGTGAACAGCAACTGATGAAGCAAGAACGAGGCGAAATACTGCAGATGCTGGAATCTGAAACAAGAACAGAGGACGGCGGGAAAATTTCAAAACAGGTCCAGCAACATCTGTTAAGGAGAGAAAACGTTTAGAGTCCTTTTGGCTCTTCATCAGAACTGGAGAGGGAGAATGTCTCAGATTTCAAAGTGTGGCTATGAGAGGTTGTGACAAAAAGTAGCAAATTTAAGCATAAAAGATGGCCTGGTGTGGGAGGGAGAGAGGGGGTTTAAGGTAGAGGACAAAGGCTATAAGTTGCCAAACCCGATGTTGAGTCCTTGAGGGCTGCAATGCACCCAATGCTTCAGTGGAGAATCGGAGTAGGCCAAGGACGGACATGTGGGCACCTTGAAGAAGATACTGAGTTAAAATGGCAAGCGGCAGGAAGGTCGGAGGTCACATTTGCGGACAGAACAAAGGTGTTCTGCAAAGCCGTCACCCAGTCTGCGCTTAGTCTCCCCAAGGTAGAGGAGAGCGAATAAATCATCTTCACTGCAATAAAAAGGTTCTCTCACAGGAGTGCGGTGAAGCAAGAGTTAAAACCAACCCTTTTTTTTCTCTTTATTTTTTAAAAATTTAGAATAACCAATTATTTTTTTTCCCAATCAAGGGGCAGTTTAGCGCGGCCAATCCACCTACCCTGCATTTCTTTGGGTTGTGGGGGCGAGACCTACGTAGACACGGGGAGAACGTGCAAACGTCACACGGACAGTGACCCGGGGCCGGGTTTGAACCCAGGTCCTCGGCGCCGTGAGGCAGCAGTGCTAACCACTCCGCCACCCTGCCGCCCTAAAACCAACCCACATTATGATACGTCAGGGCAGATGGCAAAAAGCTTGGCCAAAGAGGCAGGTTTTCCACGGCACCTTGAACGGCGGCATGGTAGCACAGTGGTTAGCACTTCTGCCTCACAGCTCCAGGGACCCGGGTTCAATTCCTGCCTTGGGTGACTGGCTGTGTGGAGTTTGCACCTTCTCTCCCGTGTCTGCGTGGGTTTCCTCCGGGCGCAAAGATGGACAGGCTAGGTGGATTGGCCATGATAAATTGACCCTTAGTGTCCAAAAGGTTAGGTGGGGTTACTGGGTTACAGGGATTGGGTGAAGGCCTAGGCTTCACTAGGGTGTTTTAACAAAGGTCGATGGGCCGAATGGCCTCCTTCTGCACTGTAGGGATTCCATGATTCTATGAGAGAGAGTCGGAGCGGCGTCGGGAGGGAATTCCACAGCACAGGGCCCAGGCAGCCGAAGGACGACGGCCAATGGTGCAGCGATTAAAATCGGGGGATGCTCAAGAGGCCAGAATTAGGGGAGGCACTGAGATAACCTCGGAGGGCCGTGGCACTGGAGGAGATTACAGAGATCGGGGAGGAGTGAGGCCACGGAGGGGTTTGGAAACGAAGATGCGAATTTTTAAATGGCGGTGTTGCTTGACCGGGGGCCATTTTAATTCAGCGAGCACAGGGGGTGATGGGTGAGTGGGACTTGGCGCGGGGTTAGAGCAGGGCCAGCAGAGCTTTGGGTGACCCCAAGTTCACAGAGGGTGGAATGTGGGAGACCAGAGAAGTGCGTTGGAGTGATCCAAGTCTGGAGGTATTTGTGGTGTCGATGGTGCTACAGTATTGAAGGCTTGCACGAAGATTTGAGCAGTTGAAGCAGGGGCAAAGTTGGGCAATGTTACGGAGGTGGAATTAGGTGGTTTTAATCAATGCTGCAGAGGCTACACTCCACAAAGCACCTCAATAACCGGGAAGTGCTTTGGAACACGCTGAGGTGGTGAAAGGTGCTCTGCAAATGAAAGTTCTTTCTTGTCCAGCGAGATCAATCCCTTAGCACCCAAGTCTTCTACACTGCTCGGAATAGGATTGAGATCGTCTGTGATGCACACCAGGGTTAGATATTCAGCTCAGCATTAGTTCTGCAGCCTCACACATACTTTTGGGTGGGGTACTGTACCCCAGCAGGCCTCAGGACTTTCAGGACATGGAGCGAAAATGGAAAAGATAACAAAATATACGAGGAGGGAGTTATTAAAGCTTTTAGAGATTAGGCCTTCAGTGACACCTTCAGGTCAGCAAGGGCATTTCAAGGGATCGGTGGGGTGGGGGGGTGGGTGTTTGGAGTCTGCTTGTAGTCATCGTCTGCCCTCTGTTGGTGTGACTGATACAGGCAAAGGCAGATGCCAACAGGCACATCGGCGACTTGCATTTGGCACCTTTAACCCCATCAAATGGCCCAAGGTGCTACAGAGGAGCAGCATACAGCAAGCTTCCACATCCAGTCATGTGAGGTGATAAAGGGGCAAATGGGCAGACGTTTGGCCAAGGACGTGGGTTTCAGGCAACATTTTAAAAGGAAGGAGGTGAAGAGGAGGAAAAGCGTCAGTCAGGGGGGTAACGAGGGATGCTCAAGAGGCCAGAATTATCAGAGCGCAGAGGTCTCGAGGGTTGTTGGGGCTGGAAGAGATTACGGAGATGGGGGTCGGTGGGGGTGGCACGAGGCCGTGATGGGTAGCATTTCAAAAATAGGATGAACATTTTAAAATTAGGACAATTCACCACCCTCTGGCTGAAGAAATTCCTCCTCATCTCTGTTTTAAAGCATCGTCCCTTCAGTCTGAGGCTGCGCCCTCGGGTTCTAGTAATAATAATAATAATCGCTGATTGTCACAAGTAAGCTTCAAATGAAGTTACTGTGAAAAGCCCCTCGTTGCCACATTCCGGCACCTGTTCGCGGAGGCCGGTATGGGAATTGAACCCGCGCAGCTGACATTGTTCTGCATTACAAGCCAGCTGTTTAGCCCACTCTGCTAAACCAGCCCTAGCTGGTTTTCTCCAAGTGCTCCGGATGGAAACATCCTCTCCACGCCCACTCTATCCAGGCCTCGCAGTATCCCGTAAGTTTCAATAAAATCTCTCCTCATCCTTCTAAACTCCAACGAGTACAGACCCAGAGTCCTCAACCGCTCCTCATTTGACAAGCTCTTCATTCCAGGGATCATTCTTGTGAACCTCCTCTGGACCCTTTCCAAGGCCAGCACATCCTCCCTTAGATACGGGGCCCAAAACTGCTCACGGTACTCCAAATGGGGTCTGACCAGAGCCTTACACAGCCTCAGAAATACATCCCTGCTCTTGTATTCTAGCCCTCTCCACATGAATGCCAACATTGCATTTGCCTTCTTAACTGCCGACTGAAGCTGCCCGTTATCCTTAAAAGAATCTTAGGCGGCACGGTGGCGCAGTGGTTAGCACTGCTGCCTCACAGTGCCGAGGACCCGGGTTCAATCCCAAACTCCATCTGGAGTTTGCACATTCTTCCTGTGTTTGCACGGGTCTCACCCCCACAACCCAAAGATGTGCAGGGTAGGTAGCACAGTGGTTAGCTTTACACCGCCAGGGACCCGGGTTCGATTCCCGGCTTTGACCACTGTCTATGCGAAGTCTGCATGTTCTCCCGTGTCTGCGTGGGTTTCCTCCGGGGGCTCCAGTTTCCTCCCACAAGTCCTGAAAGACGTGCTCGTTGGGTGAATTGGACATTCTGAATTCTCCCTCTGTGTCCCCGAACAGGCTCCGGAATGTGGCAACGAGGGTAACTTCATTGCAATGTTTTCTTTTCATTTGAGAGTACCCAACTATTTTTTCTCCAATTAAGGGGCAATTTAGCGTGGCCAATCCACCTACCCTGCACATCTATATAAAAGCAAATTACTGCGGATGCTGGAATCTGAAACGAAAGAGAAAATGCTGGAAAATCTCATCAGGTCTGGCAGCATCTGTAGGGAGAGAAACGTTAGCATTTTCTCTTTCGTTACCCTACACATCCATCTGGTTGTGGGGGTGAAACCCACGCAGACATGGGGAGAATGTGCAAACTCCACACGGACAGGGACCTAGGGCCGGGATTCGAACCCGGGTCCTCAGCGCCGCAGTCCCAGTGCTAACCACTGTGCCACATGCCGCCCACCTTCATTGCAATGTTAATGTAAGCCTACTTGTGACACTAATAAAGATTATAGGGTGATTGGCCACACTAAATTGCCACTTAATTGGGAAAATAAATAATTGGGTTCTCTAAATCTATTTCAAAAAATTAAAAGAATCTTTAAACTATGTTTAAATGATTACATTCTGGGTGCCTTGCCAGCTGGAAGGACATTATAATCTGTCTATCTGTGCGGTTCACTTGTCACATTTGGTGCTATTGGGAGGGGGTAGCTGGAAACATGGGGAGTGATTGAGTGGGGGACAAGAGTGTGCGTGTGCGAAAGAGTTCCCCCTTCTGCAGGACAAAACTGTTTTTGTAGACGATGTCACAACGTAAATCTGCTACATGAAGCTGGGGCCATGTGAGAAACTTTGTGAGGAATGACTGCTCCTCCCCTCTGCATGATCAGTCAGACATTACCCCCGATGCTCAAATACTCAACACCCTCATCCCTTCCCATCCAAGCGCTGGAGATGCATCCACCGCCCTCTAATCCCCTCCCCTCCCATCGTCGAGCCCCGATCATTCCTGCCAGATGGGACAGCAACTTACTTGTAATTCAGTGTACTTGCACCCAGGGGGCGGTCAAACCTTCTGAACCACATACAATAATCTTTACACATTTGAGAGCCACAAGACATGGACAACTTTCACAGGTACCTTTTTTTTTAAATTTAGAATATCCAATTCATTTTTTCCAATTAAGGGGCAATTTAGCGTGGCCAATCCACCTACCCTGCACATCTTTGGGTTGTGGGGGCGAAACCCACGCAAACACGGGGAGAATGTGCAAACTCCACACGGACAGTGACCCAGACTCGGGATCGAACCTGGGACCTTGGGTGACTGTGAGGCAACCGTGCTAACCACTTGCGCCACACAGATATCTTTTTAATACTATTGCTTTAAGATATTATTTGATGTGTTGGGTACTCTGCTACACAGACGAACCAACATGGTTGCAAATGGTACAACTCAGTTTTATTACTAACATTTATTTACAGTGGTAAACTGGTTACTGAGGTTCGATCATAACCCTAGAATCTGTGGACCTATTCCTAATACTATCTTGGAGTGGCACTCAGCACATGGTGGATGTCTGAGTGGCTTGATATCTCTGTGCCCTGAGCTGTCTCCTGCTGGAATGCTCAGGAAGTGTCCTGTTCCCTGTTTTGTAGTGTGTCTGCTCTTGCCTGTGATTGGCTGTGGTGTTGTGAGTGTGTTGATTGGTCCGTTGATCTGTCCATCAGTACCTATGTATGTTTGTACCATGACGTTTACCTGAATATCATGACATTATTATCTTAGGGCAGCACGGTGGCGCAGTGGGTTAGCACTGCTGCCTCACGACGCCGAGGTCCCAGGTTCGATCCCGGCTCTGGGTCACAGTCCGTGTGGAGTTTGCGCATTCTCCCCGTGTCTGCGTGGGTTTCGCCCTCACAACCCAAAGATGTGCAGGGTAGGTGGGTTGGCCACGCTAAATTGCTCCTTAATTGGAAAAAATGAATTGGGTACACTAAATTTAAAAAAAAGATATTATTATATTATGTTTTCTCTTAACTTCAATAACTATAACATACAGAGAACCATAGAATTCCTACAATGCAGGATGAGTCCATCCGGCCCATCGTGAGGCAGCAGAGCTAACCACTGTACATATATCACCATTATAAATCTGAATTAATTGTTGTTTTTAATGGTGCTTCCAGTTATCAGGGTTAATCGCTGCTGGAGGAAGAGGTCTGTGTGGAGATTGAACGTTCTCCCCATGTCTGCGTGGGTTTCCTCCGGGTGCTCCGGTTTCCTCCCACAGTCCAAAGATGTGCAGGCTAGGTGGATTGGCCGTGCTAAATTGCCCCTTAGTGTCCAAAGGTTGAGTGGGGTTACAGGGATAGGGCCTAGGTGGGGTGCTCCTTCAGGGGGTTTGGTGAAGACTCGATGGGCCGAATGGCCTCCTTCTGCACTGTAGGGATTCTATGACTCTAATGTGCAAACTTCACACAATCACCCAAGGCCAGAATTAAACCCAGGTCCTTGGCGCTGTGAGGCAGCAGTGCCAACCACTGTACCACTCATCTCATCTAGGCCTCAACTCCACTTCCCTGCCCGACCTCCACAACCCTTCAACCCATTACTAATCTGTCTGCCTCCTCCTTAAATTTACTCAATGTCCTGTCTCTCTGTTTGTCTGTCTCCATCTCCACCCGTCTAATTCTCTCTGTCTGCCTCTCTCTACGTTTGACTGACTCTCTCTGTCTGACTGTCTCTCTCTAGCCCTCTGCCTGTCTGACTCTCTCTCTCTCTCTGTCTTTTCTACCACTTCTTCCCACCACCCTGAAAAAAAACCTGATTGAAAACTGTGGTCCTTTCAATCTGGGTACTTCAGAGCCATAACTGAACTGGTGAAACATCATCGGGAACCACCAAGGCAGCACAACTCCCACCATGAGGCATTGCCACGTGGTGACATCACATGGTGCACAGTGCTAATCTAATTGAATGGAGGAGCAGGCTCAAGGAGATGAATGGCCCACTCCTGCTCCTAGTTCTCAATATAGATCAGGAGGACACCGATGGCCTCCTGACTCCCCAAAGATTGTCTGCCACTTACAAGATACAAGTCTGGAGTGCGATGGAATACTCTCCACTTGCCTGGATAAGTGCGGCTCTAACAATACTCAAGAAGCTCAACACCATCCAGGACAAAGCAACCCGCTTGATCGGCACCCCATCCACAAACATTCACTCCAACGATAGCAGCTGTCTGTACCATCTATAAGAAGCACTGCAAGAACTCACCAAGGCTCCTTAGGCAGTGCAGTACCTTCCAAAACCGTGACCGCTACCATCTAGAAGTACCAGGGTAGCAGATACCTGGGGACACCACCACCTGGCAGTTCCCCTCCAAGCCACGCACCATCCAGACTTGGAAATATATTGGCCATTCCTTCACTGGGTCAAAATCCTAGAACTCCCTCCCAAACAGCACAGTGGGTGTACCTACACCACAGGGACTACGGCGGGCAATCAGGGAGGCAAAGGCGTCTGCTCTCGTCCCTATGAAGAGATCTGGCTGGTCTGATGCCCCGAAGACAGCCACTTTTGGGCATGGCTCCACCCTCATCCCCACCACTTTTGGACATTGGAGTACTGGACAAAGAAGGCTGTCCAGTACCCGGCAAGCCTGGGGCAAGACCAGAACATGTGGGCATGGTTGGCCGGACCTCCTTGGCACTGTTCACATCTGTCCTCCGCCTCTGGGAAGAACCTGCTCATTTGAGTTCTGGTTAAGTGGGCTCTGTGCACCACTTTCAGCTGCATTAGGCTTAGCCTTGCGCACGTGGAGGCTTCGTTCCAGAGTCCCCACTCTATTTCAAACCCCAAGTCTTCCTCCAACTTCTCCCTCGTCTTCCAGTTGGGTACTGATCCCCCTTAGCAGTCGTCCATACATGTCTACGCAGTTCCCCTTCCCCAAGATGTCCGCGTCCAGCAGGTCCTCCAGCAGTGACTGTGTTGGTGGTCGTCGGTACCTCCTCGTTTCTTTTCGTAGGAAATTTTTGAGTTATAGGTACCAGAGTTTGTTACCCCCTGTCAGTTGGAATCTATCCGTCAGCTCCTCGAGCGTTGTTAACCTGTTGTTGGTGAACAGGTCCCTAACTGTCAGCGTCCCTCCGTCCTGTCTTCACCTTTTGAAGGAGGAGTCTATGAGCGCCGGCGCGAACCAGTGGTTGTTGCAGATGGGGCTTTGTCAGACATTTCGGTTAACCCGAAATGCTGTCGCAGTTGATTCCATCACTGAAGTGTTGCCACCACCACTGGGCTGGTTGAATATTTCTTGGGTGGGGATGGGAGTGCTGCCGTGGCTAGAGCCCGAAGGGAGGACCCCTCCTCCATAAGCGCCAACTCAGCTTCTGGCTCCTTTATCCATCCGTTTACTCTCTCTCTGCGGTCGCTGCCCACTGGTAGTACTGCATGTTTGGGAGGGCTAGGCCCCCCCATGGATCTCATTCTCTGCAGTACTTTCTTTGGGATCCTTGCATTGGATGTAGATCGGGATGGATCTGACCAAGAGGTGGTACCTGGGCAGTACATTCATTTTGATCATCTGCACCCTTCCCGCCAGGGAGAGTGGGAGTGTGTTCCACCTCTGGAGGTCCTTCCTTCGTCAGGCTGGTCAGGTTCCATTTGTGGACCCCTCTCCAGTCGTGGGCGATTTGGATCCCCAGGTAGCGGAATTTGTGCCGGGCCTGTTTAAACGACAGCCCCTCCAGCTCTGCCCCCTCCCCCTTGCGGGTTCACCAGGAAGGGCTCGCTTTTGCTCAGGTTAAGTTTGTAGCCCGAGAAGGTTCCAAACTCTTTCAAGAGCGCCATGATTCCTTCCATACTGCTCCACGGATCCGAGATGTAGAGCAGGTCATCTGCCTGGAGCAAATCGCTGTGCTCCCCAGATCCCTTTCCAATTCTTTGCTGACCTGAGCACGATCGCTAATGGCTCGATCGCTAAGGCGAATAGCAGCGGGGATAGTGGGCATCCCAGCCTTGTGCTCCTTTGCAACTGGAAGTATTTAAAGCTAGTGGTGTTTGTCCGTACCGTGGGTGCGTTATATAGGGGTTTCAGCCAGGCGGTGGACCCTATTCCAAGCCGGAACCGCTCCAGTACCTCTATGAGGTACTTCCACTCGACTCTGTCGAAGGCCTTTTCAGCATCCAGGGAGACGATCACCACTGGTATTCTCTCCCCGGATGGGGTCATGATCACATTCAGCAGGCGCCTGATGTTCGAAGTTGGCTGTCTACCTGTGACAAAACCCATCTAGTCCTCTGCGACCACCTCTGGTACACAGTCCTGCAGCCTTTTGGCTAGGATTTTGGTCAATATTTTTGCGTCTACGTTTAACAGCGAGATGGGTCTGTAGGAACCGCACTCTGTTGGGTCTTTGTATTTTTTATGTATCAGCGAGATTGAGGCTTGTGCTAGCGTAGGCGGCAGTGTGCCCCTCGCCAGCGAGTCTGTGAACATCTCCCGCAGGTGCGGGGCCAGTGCTGTCGCAAATCTTTGTAGAAGTCTGCCGGGTACCTGTCCGGTCCCGGTGCCTTGCCCGCCTGCATGGAGCTAATACTGTCCATGACCTCTCCCCGTTCTAGCAGTGCTTTCAGGCCCCATTTCCTGTCATCACCCCCCCCCCCCCCTCACCACAACCAGCATGTCCAGTCCATCAAGGAACTGCTTCATCCCTGAGTCTCCTACTGGGGGCTCCGAGGTGCACAGCCCCTGGTAGAAGGTCTCGAAGGCCGTTGACTTTGTCTGGTTCGGCTACTAATTTGCCTCTGCTATCCCTAATCTGGGCAATCTCCCTCACGGCTGCCTGCTTTCTCAGCTGGCGAGCCAGCAGGCGGCTGGCCTTGTCTCCATGTTCGTCTAGGGTCCCCCGTGCCTGGCGGAGTAGGTGCACCACTTTCCTCGCGGACAGCAGGTCAAAGTCCATCTGTAGCTTTTTCCTCTCTGCCAAGAGCTCTACAGTCGTAGCCTCGGAGTATCGCCGGTCAACCTCCAGTATCGAGTCAACTAGCTGTTGTCTGGCCGCACGCTCTTCCCCATCACTTTGTGCTTCAAAAGCGATAATTTCTTCCCTGAGCACAGCCTTCAGCGCCTCCCAGGACGTAGAGGGCGAGACCTCCCCATTCTGGTTGTTAGTAATATACGTCTACAGCCTTTGATATTTTCTCGTAAAAAGCCTCATCGGCCATTAGGGCCGTGTCCAACCTCCATGGGGGGGCGTTGGACACGGCCCATCTCCAACCTCACATCCATATAGTGCGGAGCGTGCTCGGAGATTACTATCGCAGAGTACTCCACCATCACCAGCTCTGGAAGCACCGATTTTCCCACGACAAAGAAGTGACAATAGATGTTATGTACTTGGGCGAAGAACTCCTTCACCCCTGGGTGCGTGAATCGCCATGGGTCCACCGCCCCCATCTGCTCCATAAATAGACCGAGTTCTTTCGCCACATTGGGAGGTCTTTCTTGTTTTGGGGTTCGACCTGTCCGTCCGCAGGTCCTGTACTCAGTTAAAGTTCCCCCCGCCCCATGATCAGTTGGTGCCGATCTATGTCGGGGATTTCTGCCATGGTCTTCTTTACAAACTCAGTGATATCCCAGTTGGGAGCATACACATTCACCAGGATTACCGGGCACTGCTGACCATGACGTACCATCCCCCTGGGTCCAGAACCATCTTTGTCACCTTGAACTTCATCCTCTGATTCAGCAAAATGGCTACCCCCTGGCCCTCGTCCCGTAACAGGCATGGTAGGTCTGCCCCAGCCAGTCCATCCTTACCTGCAGTCGGTCCTGTTCTCTCAGGTGTGTCTCTTGGAGGAAGACTATGTTGGCTTTCATGTTTCTCAGGTGGGTGAAGACTCTGGATCTTTTCACTGGGCTGTTAAGACCCCTAACGTTCCAAGTGACTATCCTGGTGGGGGATATACGTTCCCCCGCTCCCGTGGGATCAACCATACTTACCTGCTGAGGACAAATGATATGAGCTCACAAAGCTTTGACTTACACAGGGGTACGAGACAGGGGTGCCCGCTGTCGCCGCTGCTGTTTGCGCTGGCCATAGAGCCGTTGGCGATGGCTCTCAGGGAGTCGGCAGAGTGACGGGGGATTATGAGGGGACAGAGGGAGCATCGGGTGTCACTCGATGCCGATGACATCTTGCTGTATGTTTCGAATCCGTTGGAGAGTATGGGAAGGATTATGGGCCTGCTGGGGAGGTTTGGAGGGTTCTCGGGGTACAAGCTGAATGTAGGGAAAACGAGATTTTCCCGGTGAATGAGCTGGCACAGCGGGCTTATTTAGGGGGGATGCCATTTACGGTAGCGAGGGATTGGTTTAGGTATTTGGGGATTCATGTAGCGAGGGAATGGACTGGGCTCCGCAAGTAGAACTTAACGAAGCTGGTGGGGGAGGACAAGGAGTGGCGGTCGGCATCACCAACGGGGGTAGCGGCTTGGTTGGGTGACCTGTACGACTTCCTGCGGTTAGAGAAGGTAAAGTAGGGCGGCACGGTGGCGCAGTGGTTAGCACTGCTGTCTCATGGTGCTGAGGTCCCAGGTTCGATCCGGGCTCTGGGTCACTGTCCGTGTGGAGTTTGCACATTCTCCCCGTGTTTGCGTGGATTTCGCCCCCACAACCCAAAGGATGTGTAGGTTAGGTGGATTGGCCACGCTAAATTGCCCCCTAATTGGAAGAAAATAAATTTGGCTCTCTAAAAAAATTTTTTTAAAAGAGAAGATAAAGTATGAGTTAAGGGGCTCTGCAGGGGGGGGGTTGAGAAAAAGTGGGATGTTTGTGTTTGAGGAGCTGTTCACCACAGGGGGAGGGAGGGCGAAAAAGGGAAAAAGTCTGTACAGACTGTCTCGTTGATTGCTGGGATGTTTCCCAGGGTGTTTAATTGCTGTAACCTGTTTTGATACGTTTGTAATAAAATACATTATAAAAAAAAACACTTGCCTGCTGGACGCGCCCTTGCACTCCGGGGTATCCCTTTGTTCGGGGGCCGTCCAAAATGCCCACGGTCACTGCTCTCTCCATGAGGTCGGGCTCCTGCGCTCCGGGATTTACTTTCTCCAGGGGACATCCAACATGGCCACCAACTCAGCGAGCGCCTCGTGGATGAGCCTCTGGACTCCCGGGTTTCCCTTTGCCCAGAGACCCGCCCAGGCGGATGTTTGCAGCGCCATTTTGTTCCAAGTCGCCACATGTGGCCTGCTGCAGCCAGTAGCCAGTCTAACATCCTCCATCTTTCCATCCCTATTTCTCCCTTCCGTTGCCCCCCCATCCCTTCCGTAGCCCAATCCCCCTATTTCTTTTCCAGCTTACCTTCCCCTCCGTTATCTGCCCCCCTCCCCCAGACGCCTTCTCCCTTGCTGGGGACGAGCCGCGACTTCTTTCCTCCTCATGGATCCCGGGGCTAGCTACCCCGCTAGTGTGGTGGCCCCCCTCCCGAGAGGCGTTATACTTCTTTCCATCGCCCCTTTTATGGGCTCCCTACTCGTTCTTTCCCCCATCCTATCCTGTCCTTATCTGCACTCAGCTACTCCCTCTTTCAGTGCTTTCATCTTCCAAAACGAGGCCACGCTCTCCCACATAAAAACGGCCGCTGTGGCAATGGTTTGGTGTTTGCTGTTCAGGCTAGAATAATTTTTTTAAATTATGTTTATTGATACAAGTAGGCTTACATTAAAACTGCAATGAAGTCACTGTGAAAAGCCCCGAGACGCCACATTATGGCGCCTGTTCGGGTACACGGAGGGAGAATTCACAATGTCGAAATTACCTAACAGCATGTCTTTCGGGATTTGTGGGAGTAAACCCACCCAGACACGGGGATAAGGGGGGGGGGGGGGGGGGGGAGCTTTTTTCCTCCCCCCTTATGTTAAAACCGTGCGTAATTAGTTACGTTATGCAGGCTTCTCCTCGTTGCCCCTGCTGCCGCTTTTCCAGCTGTGCTCTGCGCACAAACTTGTCCGCGTCTGCAGGGACCGTGAAGAAGTGATCTCTGCCTTGGTACGTGACCCAGAGCGTGGCTGGGTGCAGCATTCCGAACCTTACGCCATTTTTGTACAGAGCGGCTTTTGCTTTGTTGAATTCGGCCCGGTGCTTGACCAGGTCAGCCCCAATGTCCAGGTATATCCGGATCTTGTGACCTTCCCAGCTGCAGTTGTTGGACTGCCTGGCCCCGCGTAGGATTCTCTCCAGGTCTTGGTCGCGGTGCATTTTAGCTATGATTGCCCTCGGCCGGCTCCCGGCTTCGGTCGGTGCGATCGGTGTGCTGTGTCGATTTCTGGTGGGTTAGGGAAGCTCTTCCTTCCCACCAGGCTGCCCAGCATTTGGGCCACATATTTTGCGGGGTCCCGACCTTCGATACCAGGCCCACGATTCGCAAGTTCCGCTGCCTCGACCGATTGTCTTGGTCCTCGACCTTCCCTTTCAGGTTGGCCTGTGTCGCGGCCAGCCTCGCCACCTGCCTTTCCAGGGCGCCGCTCCGCTCCACTGAGGTCTTTTCCAGGTCCCGGATCGTCGCCTCCTGTCGCTTTTCGGCTCTGTCCAGGGCCAACTGCAGGGGAGCCAGAGCTTCAGCCACCGCGCTACTCACCGCGGCCCCTATGTCTCACTTTAACTCTTCTGGGAAATCCCTCAACACCATGGACAGATTTCTACTCCACTCCTCCCCTGCTTTGGGGGGGGGGGGGGGGGGGGGCTTTCTGTGCGGCTGGTCGGGCCCACTGCCTCCGGCTGGCTCCTAATTGGCGTCCTTCTCCCCCCCCCCCGTCATTCTGCTGGTGTGGTGGGGACGGTCTACGCAGTTTGCAGGCCAGCTTCAGGTAGAAAGCCTGTTTTGCAGGCCCGGAGGACAGTGCGTGTTACTTCATGACGCAGGACAAATGGAAAGGGGTGTGAGGGGAATGCGTATTACGTCATGACGCAGCCCTACTCTTCCTCACAAGGGGCAGTACATGTTACGTCATGACGCAGGGCAAGTGGCGAGAGTTCTGAGGGGAGTGCGTGTTACGTCAAGACGCAGGGCAAGTGGGGCGAGACCTGTTGCGACGTGACGCAGCTCTGCGCCGCTCATCAGCGCGATTGCGGCATGACGTCTACGAGGACGCGTTGACGCAGAACGTTGAGTGAGGGGGGAAGCGGACGCGGCTTCCGCCATATTGTGAGAGCGCCCGAGGGACTAGCCGGCACCGAGCTCGGGACACAGGGCGACCCCCGACATATCGGCTGCCAGCCTGGGACAGCGCCGCACCCGCACTCCGGTCATCCCCCAACAACATGTCCGAGACCTACGGTGAGTGAGGAGTGTGAGGGGAGGGCAGAGCCGCCGGTCACTCTGGGGGCCGGCCTCGGCCCCGGGCCTGTCAGACCCGGCCCACCAGTTCACAGGCCCGGGCCCCCGGTGTCAGGGTGAGCCCCCCCCCGGCTGGACGGACCCAGGGTGGCTGATTGGAGCCTGTGCCCGGGGAAGCTGCTGACTGACACCTCCCCAGCACCCTGTGTGGCCCCGACCCTACAGTCCCCACAGGGCAGGGGGAGGCCATTCGGCCCATCGAGTCTGCCCCCAACCTGAGGTCAGGCCCTCGCCCCATAACCCCACCCTAACCTGCACATCTTTGGACTGTGGGAGGAAACCAGAGCACCCGGAGGAAACCCACACAGACACGGGGTGAACGTGCAGACTCCGCACAGACAGTGACCCAAGCCGGGAATCGAACCCACTGTGCCACCCATAATGTTATCCTCTTTCCACCCCCCCCGGGTCCTAATCTCTAAAATTCTCTTCCTAAATTTCCCTTAAGACACTTGTTTGTTTAAATACCAGTTCTCTGAACAAGCCTTTGATTAACTGACCTACCATTATTATGTGCTCGGTGTAGAATTTGGTTTGCAAAGTTCCCGCTAAGTGCTTAGGGATGTTTTAATACTTTGAAGGTGTTTTATACATGCGATATTTGTATAATCACATCAAAAGCTATTTCCAAATGGTTCCCACAATGAAAGTGAATGTTTATTGGCTTCTATAGAGCAGCGATGGGCAATCTAGGCCAGTGAGTGGGCCGCACGAGTGGCCCCCCCTTCATCTCAGTGGACTGCAAGATTGAGATTGGACTTGTTCACTGACCGTGACCCCATGAATAAGATTAAATATATTTCGTACATGCAGGGTATTTCATAACCAGTTGTAAGATGTTTAATAATCAACTTCAAATTGTAAAAGCGAAATAAATGTTTATACTTTGGACATAGGGATTTCACGGTTCTTACAGTCCATATTGTGAGCAATCAGCATGCACCTCACTTCACTCGTCCTCGCTTTACGGGCGAATCACTTCAGCGATACCAGCAGGAAAAAAAACTACACGGATGGAAATCAGCAGAATGTGGCTACCCCGCGCGTGGGCAACGGTCAATAAAATGTCTCGTGGGGGCTGCACTCAGAACACATGCGGCTCACCTATCGATCGATGTGATGGGCATTATTCAGGAGATAACAAGAGCATGTCACTTTTGTCTTTGTTTATTTTTCTTCTGCAAATCTATTCACCCAGACCTACAGCATCCTCTTCAGAGGCCGTTTCGGTTTTGCTAACCTGGTGGTGCTGTTCACAATTGAAACTCTGCACCCCTGGTTAGGGTGCCGTGGAATGTAGGGAGGAGTAGTGGGGAATTCTCCTGGCTAAAATCCATCTCTCAGCTCACATCAAACAGACGTTTAACTCGTTTGCTGTTTGGGCTCGATTGTGCAAATTGGCTGATTGGTTTCCCAGCATAACCGTGACTACATTCTAAAACTGTAAGAACTCTTACAACACCAGGTTAAAGTCCAGTAGGTTTGTTTCAAATCACTAGCTTTCGGTGCACTGCTCCGTCCTCAGGTGAATCTGAGGAAGGAGCAGTGCGCTGAAAGCTAGTGATTTGAAACAAACCTGTTGGACTTTAACCTGGTGTTGTAAGACTTCATACATTCTAAAAGTGATTGGGCATGATGTGTTGAAGTCCTGCAAGGCGTTTGTTATGCACTCTTGATAGTTCCGCACTCTTCCACCATCAGGCGGTGGCCCGTTCTTTCTCAAACACTTGTTTGAGTAAAATTTTAAGGAAAATTGAAAGCGGGGAGTGAAGATGTTAATTTACTGCGAGCAGTGGTTGATGAGCATGTCGATTTCTAAGAAGCACAACATGTTGCCAAAGTCTCTTAACCGTGTACTCTTCAGGACAAACACAAGAGTACCAAATTTCAAACAATCTCAATTTATGCTACTGGAGAAAAGGATGCTGATTGTTTGGCAAGCTGACTGCTTGCAAATCGACTTATGCCAACCAAACCACTCGACATCCTGTCTGCTGTCGTGTAAAATGCTGTGACCGTTTGAAATTTGCTATTCTTGTGTTTGTCCCGGTGAGCACAGGAAGAAAAACGTCAACATCTCTCTTCCTCGATCCAAGTGCTACCAAGTGACCCATTTATTTTGGTTGCTTGTCAGTTGCTATATAGACAGATTGGAGCAGTTTGTGCCCCCTGCTTTGAATAGTCTGCATATTTCAAGCACTACTGGGTTTTTGGGAACCAAACAACGGACTGGGTGATGTCCCATCTGGTTTTCAACTTCAGGACACATCAGTGAATGTTGGTCATTATTTCCTCTGCGTTCAGCAAATTCTAGCTGTGTAGCTGTGCTAATCTAGAGGCGATGAGCAATGTCAGAGGCTGCGTAATCTATTTATGTGACTAATGTCGTCATCCTATTTGTAATGTGGGGTTAGAATTGGCGTGGAGTGGTTGTATAGCGAAAGTGAACTGTGACAGCCTATTCGCCAGCGTGGTCATTACGGTATGGCTTGACTTCTCCCCCCCCTTAACCACCACCCCTGCTTCAAACGTGGGCACAGCTGGAATACAGTCGAGCCGTGCTATGATGCTTAACGGTCGCCATCTAAATTCCAACGTGGGTAAATTTGCTGGAGAGTCGCTGGTGCCTCCGTGACCACTTCTGCAAACCTGCGGAGACGGCGAGTAAAAACCATAGAATCCCTACAGTGCAGAAGGTGAACATTCGGCCCATTGTGTCTGCACTGACCCTCTGAAAGAACACCCCACCTACGTCCACTTCCCCAAACCATCCCCGCAACCCCACCCAACTTGTAATATCCCTGTACACTAAGGACCAATTTTTACATGGCCAGTCCACCTATCCCGCACATCTTTGGGTTGTGGGGGTGAGACCCATGCAGACACGGGGAGAATGTGCAAACTCCACGTGGACTGGGGCCTGGATCAAGCCTGTGCCCTCGCCGGCGTGAGGCAGCAGTGCTAGCCGCCGTGCCGCCTGTGGTTGACTCTGAAATGCCCTCAGGAATGGGCAATAAATGCTGGCCCAGCTAGCGATGCTGTCACCCCATGAACAAAACATTAAAAGTACTGGATCAAATGATTCCTGGGTGATGGGATTTTCCTGTGAGGAGAAAATCCAGGCTTCTAATCCTTGTAGAATGAGAAACAGCAAATGCTTAAGGTGTTTGATAGGGTAGATACAAGGATAATGCTTTTCCTGGCTGGGGTTTCGAGAACTGGGGGATGGGGGTCATGGTCACAGAATAACAGTTAAGAGGAAGAAAGATCTCTTCACCCCAAAGTGCTATGAATCTTGGTAATCACATAAATAGATTACTACCTCCTGAGAGCATGGACGTTCAGTTGTGTGTTTTCAAGTCAGAGGCGGACATTTTTTGATATTAAGATAATGGAGGCATGTGGGAATCATGCATGAAGGTGTAGCAATGGTGGGGGATCAGCCATGATCTTATAGACTGGTGGAGCTGGCTCGAGGGGCCTGCATGTTCGCACCATTGCTAGTTGTCTTCTAACTCCGCTGTCGTACAATAACAGTGTTTTGCATGAGGTTGAGCTGGCTGAAGGTGTCCCAGAACCATTGAATCTTGGTGAGACCGAGCATACTTGTGCTAGCTCTATGGAAGAGATCTCCAGTGGTCGCTTCCCTTGTTATTTCCCCATCTTTTTCCTTTTTAAATATATATCCAAGTTTCTGCTGAGTCGAATTCCACTGCCCTGTCGGGCAGTTCATTCTAGCCTCCTCCTGGAAAGGTTTTCACCGTTCCTTGCATTTTTATAAAATTCTTTAATAACCTCAGGACGAGCCAGTGCAGTTGCTGTTGTAATGTAGCATATGTAGCGGCCAGGTGAAGTATAGCACCCCACAGAATTGGCACTAATTTCACACACCACTAAGAAGACATGGCTACCGGGTTTGGTCCTGGTTATTGTAGTCATGGCCAGGTGGTTTCTACGCTGGGCTAAAAGTCCATCGGGGTTTCTCCACTTGGGTTTGAAATTTGCCAGCTGCGATCGAAATGAGCAGCCCTGTGGCACAGCGGTTAGCACTGCTGCTTCACTGCGGCAGGGATCGGGGTTCGGTTCTGGCCTCTAGTGACTCCCTGTGTGGAATTTGCACATTCTCCCCGAGTCTGCGTGGGTTTCCTCTGGTGCTTCAATTTCCTCCCACAATGCAAAGATGTGCAGGTTAGATGGACTGGTCGTACTGAAGTGTCCGTTAGTTTCCAGGAATGTACAGGTTAAATTACAGGGATGGAGCGGGCGAATGGTCCTAGGTAGAGTGTTTGAGGGCCGGTGCAGACTTCATGGGCTGAATGGCCTCCATGTGCACTGTGATATTCTATTGCTGACGTTGATCTGAGGTACAACTCAGAGCCGAGTGGAGGCATGTTCTACTCTGAACCCAACGTGAGAACATCTATCCTAGTATGCAGGAACTTCCCTCTGTGCTTGGCTCAGCTTATGAGCCTCCACCTTTCACGTCCCCGAAGTAAGGAAGAAAACGGATTATGAACCCGGCTAATTGTGGGAGCTTGCTGTGCGCATGTCAGCTGCCAGATTTCCTCCATTACAACAGGTGACTATACACACACAAACTCTGCAAAAGTACTTCATTGGTTGTAAAGCGAATTGGGACGTCCTGTGTTTGTGAAGGCGCAATGTTTGTCAACATTCCGTCACCACATTTCTGTCCTTCAACTTGCTGTACCGGATGGGGCAGTTTGTCTGAACTGGAAATATTCCCTGCCCTGTGTGTGTGTGTGTGTCTCAGTCTGCCAAGCACAAGGAAGTAAATATAGGTGTGCTTGGTCAGGTGAATTCAATGTCAGCAGCTTGAGTGAAGGGCAAGATCGAGCGTCGGCCTTCAATAACAAATTGCATTTTCTAATTTGGAGCTTTGTACTTTTTTCATTAGCCACAGCACAGATTATGGATATTCATGTAAAATGGCACCTGATGTAACTAATAATTCAGCCGCTACCTTCCTTTTTATAAAAATAAGTTGCAATTACTTGTAGTTTGTGCAGAACGAGCAGTGGGCTTGCAATTACACTGTCTTTCCCAACCTCGAGGCTTTACGGCCACTCCAGTACCTTTTTTTTTGAGTAGCAGTCACTGGTGTAATGTGAAAAGTACTTCAACCACATGAGCTCCCCATTTTCAGAAATGTAATAATGACCTGATAATCTGTTTATTGTGCTGCTTGTTGAGGAACAGGAAGTATGCCAGTACATCAGGGAGAATTACCGTGGGACTTTTTCACGTTCACCCAACTGTAAAGAAGGGGCCTCGCTTTAACTTCATATTCCAAATGCAAAAAATGCACCTTTTTGCACCAGTATAGCCTTCCTACAGTCCTGCACCGGCCTGGTTTACGTGCTCTGCAGTGGGATGTGAACCTTGAGGCCAGAGCCCTGCGTGGTGGCTGATGCTGTCGTTTTCCTGTTCTCGGTAACGGATCGTCATGCTTCAGGTGGTGGGGGAGGGTTTTTTATGTGCTTGTTTCTATTCCTGTTTTGTGCAACAGTCTCTCAGATTGAATCAGGAGCCAGCAAGAGTTTGGTCCTTTATCACCCCCGCCTCTCCATCGTGGACCAGGAGGCTCGCATGTTGGCCCTCTGTTCTGCATAGTTAGCTGATCTCGACTGGGGAGAAGTTGGCAACGCAGTGATGGAGGAAAAGTTCAGTCAGGGTTCTGTCCTGGGGGTGGGGGGGAAGCGGGATGGAGTGCGTGTCGGTGCGGCGACGGGGCTGGGTGGGATAGTGGGGATTGTATTTAGACATCAGCTCGAGGTATGGTGCAGCATCTGTGATTCTTCCCCCTCACTTGGCGACTTTTCAGATGACTTCTCAACACTTGCTGCGTCAGCTCACACTTGATGAGGTTTCCGATGTGCGCGCTGCTTGCTCCAATGTCCCATTATGATTCAGCACCTTTTTGAGGGCAGAAGGTGAAAAATTCCTGCGCTGGGAACTTGTCAACTTGAACAATACAAGTTTTGCTTGAAACCATTTTGTTTCCAGCCAGCCGCCAGCATGGAACAAATTGGCAGCAAGGTATCAATTGCCTGACAAAGTACTGTGTGTCCCTTGTAGACTTTGTGTACTTTGTACTGATAGTGGGCATTGAGGGGAGTGAGGCTGGTACAGGGCTGTACTTGCAGGGTCGTAGAGCCGAGTGTCAGGGTGGTCTGGGGGCTGGGCACCAAGAACTGAGTCTGCTTTCAGGCTTGGTTTGCGTCATAAGCCTGCAGCTCCGTGGGTGTGCCATCTGTGGGCTATGTACCTGTTTGTGTGTTTAGAAGCCAACAGCTTGCTGCTATTATCAACTGATCTGATCTTGAGAAATAAGCCACCTTTTATTATGCTGTCTGGGTAATATTTTCCCTCATCTATTTATTTAATTTCCTTCTTATTCTAGGCATCCTTTAAGATGCTCCTTGCAACCTACTGGCGCTGCTTTGGTCGCCTGTCCTGAAAGCTGCTTGTGTGGCGCTGTCAAATCTCTGGTAACTGAGCTGTGAAAGCAGTGAGGTGTTTTATTATGTTGTAGGTGTTATATGAATACAACTTCTTGCATAGGATTCTTGCAGGGTGTGCACATTGATCTGTTCTGAATCGAGTCATAGAATCCCTACAGTGCAGAAGGAGATCATTCAGCCCATCGAGTCTGCTCCAACCCTCTGAAAGAGCAGCCTACCTAGGCCCAATCCTGCGACCACCACCCCCCCCACCACCACCCCCCAAACCTAGGGGCAATTCAGCATAGCCAATCCACCTAACCTGCACATCATTGGACTGTGACTGAGTCAGTGAGTGGCGCTCGCTCTCCGGAGGGGATAGAAGAGGTGGAATTGGCGCCGCAATCCATTTAGTTGGTGTTCCCTCTTTTGAATGCCCTGGCAGAAATCACTTGATAGGGATCCGTGCAGCTAGTTTTGCTGTCTGGAACCACAGTGCTGAGACCGGACTAATCGGCTCGTTTACAGCTTGAGGTCCAGAATATAATCACTGCTTTCCAGTTACGTATTAATTGTGGTGAATTATTCCTTCAAGTGAGCTGAGCAGTTCAGGTGAGTTTGGTACAAATGACCTCCTGGATTGCAAGCACCTTGTCACCTCGCGGTAAATGTACTGTTCTCCCTCTAGGCTACAACTAGGACTGCAACTAACCCAACTCCCTTTGCTCAGGTAGTATTTCATAAATAGAACCCCTACAGTTCAGAATGAGGCCATTTGGCCCATTGGGTCTGCACTGACCCTCCGAAAGAGCACCTACCTAGGCCCACTCCTCTGCCCCATCCCCATAACTGACCTATCTCGAACATCTTTGGACACTTAAGGGTCAATTTATCATGGCCAATCTGACCTGCAAATCTTTGGACTGTGAGAGGAAACCGGAGCACCCGGAGGAAACCCAAGCAGACATGAACAGTCACCCAAGGCCAGAACTGAACCTGGGTCCCTGGCGCTGAGAGGCAGCAGTGCTAACCACTGTGCCGCCTGGGAACATAGTGGGCAAGTTGATTTTTTGGAGCTACCAATAGAACCCTGCTTCCAGTAGGAGTCTGGTGCAGGAGGACAAGGATGGCCGGTGTGGTAAACTTGTCACTGATTGATTGTCCCTCAATTCGAGGATGATGTCTGCTCTGTGTTCCAAGTAAAACCAGGGCAGAAGCCCTGGGTCTTCATGTGACTGTGCAGGCCAAGTTTTGACCTGCAGGTCTTTGAGTACATGAGGCAGGACATCGCATTAGGTAGTGGGACCCGGAATGTGGGATTTACTTTCTTTTCTTTCCTCCTCGGTTTCCGCTCTGCCTCATCATCCAGGTGTGCGGGCGCGATGTGCGATAGCTTGATGGACAAGTAGATGCCAGTTTGAATGTTGGGTAGCAAACTCCTCCCCGTCCAAGTGTCAATGCTGCTGCACTTCAAAGAGAATTTGCGTGTCTTTGAATTGTTTGCTTGAGGACCCCGATGGAAGCCTGTGCGTGACTTCCATTTCACACGGGGACCATTCAGCACCAGCATTGTCTTGGCGGTCAGGATTTGGTGACGTGTCCGAGCACGGTGACTTGGACCCCTTGGCACTGTGGCCACCTTCCCAGCTGGGGAGATGTCCTGTCATCCTTCGCCTGTTCCGCCACCGCACCCTTTTTGGATCAGACTTTCTCAGGCACCTTCCCTGACATGGGTGCCCATTCCAGGTGGAAGGGGCTCCCAGTGGCATCGCTCACAAGATCATCAGAACGAACGAGCCTCTCCACCACATCAAGGTGGCAATCCATTGACAAGAAATGTAACCCTGTATACAGTGATTATGCAAAGTGCTGCTGCTGAATTGAGTGAAATCTGTTCAGGTTAAGTATGCTGATCTGAAAGAGTGATTGCATATAGCAGTCTTGTCAGTCAGTTTTCAGGACTTCATGCTGGCATAGTTTTACTTGGAGCTGGTGTACTTTAAAAAAAAAAAAAAAATTTAGAGTACCCAATTCATTTCTTTCCAAATTAAGGGGCAATTTAGCGTCGCCAATTCACCTACCCTCTGCACATCTTTGGGTTGTGGGGGCAAAACCCACGCAAACACGGGGAGAATGTGCAAACTTCGCACGGACAGTGACCCAGAGCCGGGATCGAACCTGGGACCTCGGCGCCGTGAGGCAGCAGGGCTAACCCACTGCGCCACCGTGCTGCCACGGAGCTGGTGTACTTGGTCACCGCCTTTGTCTGCTCCGACCAGGAGTGCTTGGCCAGTTCCCCGGGCAGCATGGCGGTCTGAATCTCCCGGGTACTGATGATGTGCCGCTTGTTGTAAGGGGCCAGGCGGGAAACCTCGTTGACCAACGGTTCACGATGCTCATGGCCTTTGAGCAGATGCCGGTATCAGGGTGAGCCTGCTTCATCACTTTGTAGATGGAGTAACTCTCCTTCCTGGATTGCCTCCTCTTCATGCTGTCCTTGGCTGCTGTTTCCTTCAGAGCTTTCTTCCCACCCTTCTTGGAAACTGCTTGGACACAGTGCAGAAACAGGCCATTCAGCCCTACACGCCTATGCCAGTGTTCCAGCTTACGCGAGCTCCCTTTCACCTTGCTACATCAGCAAACAGCCCAGCAGCTCTCGTCATTTTTACTGGTTGCAGCCCACAAGTTTATCGGGTGCAGTGTTATACCTTTCCAAGGTGCGATCGTAGCTCATCATGTCTGTCTGTTGGCCCATTACCACCACCTCGTGTCCTCACAGAACTGTGGTTATTTAACTCCCCTGCTGCCTGGTCTCAGCCACTGATGGACAGCAGGGATCCGGCCTGTTCTCTTGTCAAACCTCAGCTGTAACATTGCCCGTCACGATCAGCCTGCAGACCACCCAGAGAACCCTCACAGTTCATCAGTGGTCTGCAGACATATTTAAGAATCAATGGCAATGGCACGGTGCCAGAGCAAGATTAAATAGTTATGTCCTGGTTTAAACAGGCAATCGCGGCGATAGCAAGGAGTCAAAGTCTGTGCCCTGCTAATCCACGTGGTAAAATGCAATTTAACTTACTCTGTCACCAAGGCTGTGGCCAGGATCCTGACTGACGTTTACTAAGATGTAGACGCCTTCAGTTCCTGTTTGCAATGAAACTGCAAATTCCAGCCAGCCAAACAATGTCAGTCACAAGGAAGTTGGCTCTGATGTGGGATTGGGGAGGCGATGGCGTAGTGGGATTGTCACTGAACTAGTAAACCAGAGACCCAGGGTAATGCTTGGGGACCCAGGTTCAAATCCCACCACTGCAGATGGTAAAATTTGAATTCAATAAAAATCTGGAATTAAAAGTCTAATGATGTTGATTGTCATAAAAACCCATCTGGTTCACTAATCTCCTCGAGAGAAGGAAATCCGCCATCCCTACCTGGCCTGGCCTACATACATGTGACTCCAGATCCACAGCAATGTGGTCGACTCTTATCAGCCTCCTCCAGGGCAATTAGGGATGGGCAATAAATGCTGGCACCGGCTGCGACGCCCTCATCCATGAACAAATTTTAAGTTCTCAGTTTTCCCCCAACTAGACCACCCATTTAAGCCCTGAGCTGTTTATATTGTGACAACCAATCATTTTGTGCAGTTACAGGACTGCTGCCTCAAGAGCCACAATGCCACTTTTTAAGGCTCATGCAGGAGAGATGAGAGAGTTTTTTTGTTTAAATCGGCAAAATCAGTTCTGTTTGGCGGTATGTCCTTTTGTGTTTCCCCGTGCCCAGCTTGTGTTTGAGGTACAGCCAAGTCTTGAGCCCGCCCTCGCACGCTGACACTTTTCATCCGCAGTGACTCTGGTTGTGATCAGGAGCTGGGTTCCTGACTGCCTGGATTAGCCTGGTGGCAGATTCTAATATCCCTGTCATACTAGCCAAGATGAACCCACATAGCACAGACTAGAAGAACAGCTGCAACAAGCCACGGGATCCCGCCTGCCAATTTTCTAATACTTTTGTTATTTTTAATTCTTTTTGTTGTCACTCTAGTTGTGGGCGTCATTGGCATTTATTGACCAAGAAGGTGGTGGTGGTGTGCCAGCCCTTTGAACATTTGCAGTCCTTGTGGTTAGTGGCATGTCCAAATAAGAGAGAGCGAGAGTGCGCAGTTGTACAATTTTTAATATCTTTATTAGTGTCACAAGTAGGCTTACATGAACGCTGCAATGAAGTTACTGTGAAAAGCCCCTAGTCGCCACATTCCGGCGCCTGTTCGGGTACACAGGGGTACACAGAATGTCCAATTCACCTAACAAGCACGTCTTTCGAGATTTAAGGATCCAATTTTGTCTTTTAAATAGCATTTAGACAGTTAGATGGGAAAGATGGGTATAGAGGGATATGGGCCAATTGCGGGCAATTGGGACTAGCTTAGTGGTTAAAAACTGGGCAGCATGGATAAGTTGGGCCGAACGGCCTGTTTTCAAGCTGTAAACCTCTATGACTTGTGGGAGGAAACCGGAGCGCTTGGCGGAAACCCACACAGACACGGGGAGAACGTGCAGACTCCGCACAGACCGTCACCCAAGCTGGTAATCGAACCTGGGACCCTGGCGGTGTGAAGCAAAAGCGCTGTGCTACCCTGCCGCCCTATGGATACTTTCGCAGTGCCTTTTCAACCAGCTCGTGGTGCAAAGCATCGCCTAGCTTTTCAATAAATTTCCACTACGTTTCTCCTGAGGGTGAGATTGATAGGAAACTTGGATCAGTGCTGGTGGTACTTCCAGTGTCACTGCCCAGATTGAACACGCTTCTTCCTCTCCCGTTTCCTGGGAGAGTCTGTAAGTCAATGAGAGCATCAGAATGTAATCGCCCCGTGAAGCAGCGTGGGTTGCTATGAACCTGCTGACTCCGGCTCAAACCTAAAGCCGCCAAGTTAAACCTGCAAATCCCCACTGGCTAACTGCCCTTGAGAAGATGGTGGTGAAGTGTCACCTTGAACCGCTGCCGTCCATGCGGTGTAGGTACACCTACTGTGCAGTTCGGGAAGAAGGAGAGAGGGGTTTCAGGAGGGACATTGCAGAGCTTGGGACCCAGACAGCTGAAGAGCAAAATTGGAGCAACACCGAGCTCTTGGGAGTGTTGTGGGGACCGGGAATGTCTGGAGGTGATGGATAAGGAGTTTAGCGGAGATGGGCTTAGGTGGAGTCACAATATTGTGGAGGTGGGAAAGGGTATGGTTATCAGGATGGTGACTGGTTGACACTCTTTATCAAGCTGTACATCAATAGTGGATCCTGGGAGCCCCATCAGAGTCTGTGAAACTGCAGCCTGCGAGGAGCCAGTACCTTAATTAGAGGCGGCAATCAAAAATGAATGGGGGTGGGGTAGTGGCGGTTAACACAACCAAGTTGTTTTGTGTATGCCGAATAAGTTGCTCTTCATTTTTTGGAGCCCTATTTTGGATATAATGTTTGCCTGTGTATTAAAGCAAACTTGTTTGTAGCTCAGGCGGCAAGTAACTGTAAATAATCGTAATTACTTTTAGAATACACCTTTTGTTCTTCGGGAATAAGTCACTGTGAAACATTGGTGGTGGTAAGTATTGTTTATAGGATGTGTTGTAGTATAATTGACGTAAATATATATGATTAGCGTATTCCCTTCATTTGCTCCTCATCCGCCGCTCCCAAAGTGCCATCATTTGCTGGCTCCTGCCGTCTTGTGTAGCTGAACCCAATCCCGTCATCACTTGAACTCCAGGCGCACATTTCTAGCAGGGGATCACTGGGTAACAATCGGGAGCCAAAGGGTAAGGTGGCGGGGGGAGCGGGGGAGAATGTCGCTGGCTGGTTGTCACTCCTGTTGTTATCCTACCTGCTGTCCTATCTGCAACTGGGGATCTCTCAATGTAGGTTTGGGATTGAATGTGGGAACTTGCTGCTCTGTCTGACTGTTCAGCAATGGGAAGTGGCTTTATCGAGATGCAAGTGTGTGCGCCCGATTGAGACTGCTATTCATTTGAGAGACGAGTCTTACTGGTAAGGCCAGCATTTAATGCCCAGCTCTAATTGGCCCTGGCAACTACTGCAGCATAGTTAGACCCACACTGCCGCTGGGATGTGAGTTCCAGGATTTTGACCCAGCCACAGTTAACGAACAACAGTACAGCTTGGAGGAAAACTTGCAGCTGATGGCATGTGTCTGCTGCCCTTGTGCTTCTAGGTGGTAGCAGTGAGGGAAGGTGCTGTCGAAGGAGCCTTGGTGAGGTGCTGCTGTGCATCTTGTAGACGGTACATGGTGCTGCCACTGTGTGCCAGTTGCAGAGAGGCTGCCAATTAAGCATGCTGCTTTGTCCTGAATGGTGTCGATCAAGCATTTTGTGTTGTTAGAGTATTCCATCATACTACTTGTTGACAGGCCAACAAGAGGAGAGGCCACATTGGATTTGGTTTTGGGTAATGAACCAGGCCAGGTGTTAGATTTGGAGGTAGGTGAGCACTTTGGGGACAGTGACCACAATTCAGTGACGTTTACGTTAGTGATGGAAAGGGATAAGTATACACCGCAGGGCAAGAGTTATAGCTGGGGGAAGGGCAATTATGATGCCATTAGACGTGACTTGGGGGGGATAAGGTGGAGAAGTAGGCTGCAAGTGTTGGGCACACTGGATAAGTGGGGCTTGTTCAAGGAGCAGCTACTGCGTGTTCTTGATAAGTATGTACCGGTCAGGCAGGGAGGAAGGCGTCGAGCGAGGGAACCGTGGTTTACCAAAGAAGTGGAATCTCTTGTTAAGAGGAAGAAGGAAGCCTATGTGAAGATGAGGAGTGAAGTTTCAGTTGGGGCGCTAGATAGTTACAAGGTAGCGAGGAAGGATCTAAAGAGAGAGCTAAGACGAGCAAGGGGGGGACATGACAAGTATTTTGCAGGTAGGATCAAAGAAAACCCAAAAGCTTTCTATAGGTATGTCAGGAATAAAAGAATGACTAGGGTAAGAGTAGGGCCAGTCAAGGACAGGGATGGGAAGTTGTGTGTGGAGTCTGAAGAGATAGGCGAGATACTAAATGAATATTTTTCGTCAGTATTCACTCAGGAAAAAGATAATGTTGTGGAGGCGAATGCTGAGACCCAGGCTATTAGAATAGATGGCATTGAGGTACGTAGGGAAGAGGTGTTGGCAATTCTGGACAGGCTGAAAATAGATAAGTCCCCGGGGCCTGATGGGATTTATCCTAGGATTCTCTGGGAAGCCAGGGAAGAGATTGCTGGGCCTTTGGCTTTGATTTTTATGTCATCATTGGCTACAGGAATAGTGCCAGAGGACTGGAGGATAGCAAATGTGGTCCCTTTGTTCATGAAGGGGAGTAGAGACAACCCCGGCAACTATAGACCGGTGAGCCTCACATCTGTTGTGGGTAAAGTCTTGGAGGGGATTATAAGAGACAAGATTTATAATCATCTAGATAGGAATAATATGATTGGGGATAGTCAGCATGGCTTTGTGAAGGGTAGGTCATGCCTCACAAACCTTATCGAGTTCTTTGAGAAGGTGACTGAACAGGTAGACGAGGGTAGAGCAGTTGATGTGGTGTATATGGATTTCAGTAAAGCGTTTGATAAGGTTCCCCACGGTAGGCTATTGCAGAAAACACGGAGGCTGGGGATTGAGGGTGATTTAGAGATGTGGATCAGAAATTGGCTAGCTGAAAGAAGACAGAGGGTGGTGGTTGATGGGAAATGTTCAGAATGGGAAGAGTTCAGTTACAAGTGGCGTACCACAAGGATCTGTTCTGGGGCAGTTGCTGTTTGTCATTTTTATCAATGACCTAGAGGAGGGCGCAGAAGGGTGGGTGAGTAAATTTGCAGACGACACTAAAGTCGGTGGTGTTGTCGACAGTGCGGAAGGATGTAGCAGGTTACAGAGGGACATAGATAAGCTGCAGAGCTGGGCTGAGAGGTGGCAAATGGAGTTTAATGTAGAGAAGTGTGAGGTGATTCACTTTGGAAGGAATAACAGGAATGCGGAATATTTGGCTAATGGTAAAGTTCTTGGAAGTGTGGATGAGCAGAGGGATCTAGGTGTCCATGTACATAGATCCCTGAAAGTTGCCACCCAGGTTGATAGGATTGTGAAGAAGGCCTATGGAGTGTTGGCCTTTATTGGTAGAGGGATTGAGTTCCGGAGTCGGGAGGTCATGTTGCAGCTGTACAAAACTCTGGTACGGCCGCATTTGGAGTATTGCGTACAGTTCTGGTCACCGCATTATAGGAAGGACGTGGAGGCTTTGGAGCGGGTGCAGAGGAGATTTACCAGGATGTTGCCTGGTATGGAGGGAAAATCTTATGAGGAAAGGCTGATGGACTTGAGGTTGTTTTCATTAGAGAGAAGAAGGTTAAGAGGAGACTTAATAGAGGCATACAAAATGATCAGGGGGTTAGATAGGGTGGACAGTGAGAGCCTTCTCCCGCGGATGGAAATGGCTAGCACGAGGGGACATAGCCTTAAACTGAGGGGTAATAGATATAGGACAGAGGTCAGAGGTAGGTTCTTTACGCAAAGAGTGGTGAGGCCGTGGAATGCCCTACCTGCAACAGTAGTGAACTCGCCAACATTGAGGGCATTTAAAAGTTTATTGGATAAGCATATGGATGATAATGGCATAGTGTAGGTGAGATGGCTTTTGTTTTTTGACTTCCCATGTCAGTGCAACATCGTGGGCCGAAGGGCCTGTACTGCGCTGTATCGTTCTATGTTCTATGTACTGACCTGAACGGAACCATGTAGATTGTAGACAGGCTTTGAGAAGTCAGAAGATGAGTTACTTGCCACAGGAATTGCAGGCCGTGTGTAGCTGCAATCTGTCGGAAATCAGCTGATGTTTGAAATCTACATGTGAGCGTACTTCTGATCATTATTGTACACGATATCGATGAATGATGAGTTCAGCTGAAACTTTGGTCTTATCCTCTGTGGTGATGAAAACTCTGACCTGTGTCTATTTCAAGAATCAACAATCAGTTTCATAGAATTTACAGAGCAGAAGGAGGCCATTCGGCCCATCGAGTCTGCACTGGCTCTTGGAAATAGCACCCTACCCAAGATCCACACCTCCACCCTATCCCCATTACCCAACACTAAGGGCAATTTAGCACGGCCAATCCACCTAACCTGCACATCTTTGGACTGTGGGAGGAAACCGGAGCACCCGGAGGAAACCCACGCAGACACGGGGAGAACATGCAGACTCCGCACAGGCAGTGACCCAAGCCGGGAATCGAACCTGGGACCCTGGAGCTGTGAAGCAATTGTGCTAACCACAATGCTACCGTGCTGCCCCTAAGAAGAAGGAGAAGCGAAGACACTGTCAGGCCTCATCAGAGTCTATGCCCTTATCCAGTATTTTTCAAAAAAAAAATTTCCCCCCCTGGGGCCCACTTTTGCATCCTGATTTGCATTGGCATAATTAACAAAGCCATACCTCAAGAAATCATCTTTACACTTTTGTTCCCGATTTCATTTCTTCTTAATGGGTTGTTCACCAGAGACCCTGGAGCTCTGTATACTGCGTACACAAATACTGCTTTGTCCTGCCGTGGACTCTCCAGCAGATTCAGTTGTGAGATGCTGGCCTGTTTCAGCCTCCAGCCCTCTTTTCCTTGTTACACAATGACCTATCTGCAGCTCTTCACAGTCCTGTCGCTTGCTTGCTTGCTGGCAGCTACAAAATGGAGGAATCTCTCCTCTGTGATTTCGCACCCACAGCACGGGGCGCGTGACGTCCGTGTATGAGTCGGGCGTGTGGCCTGCTCTGTCACTGCATCAGGTGGGAAGACTCCAACTTTCGCATTTAAAGGTCGGTTGTGGTCGGCATTAAAAAACAGCCGTGGCCATTGGGTGCTTCTCCAGCGATCAGGAAGCACCAGGACAGGTCGCTCCGTGACCCCTGGTTTGAAAACCCTGCCCTAACCTGTCTATTGGGTGCTGATGGGCCTGTTGTCTATTTACAACAACCTGTATGTTTAATGCTAACCGCCGTGCTGCCCGTACTAATTCATTCTAACGGGTTTTGCCCATTATTACGTAAATAATCTGCTTTGTTAAAGAGTGGCACTGCATTGGGGAATTAAATACCGAAGATCTTTTGGGGGAGGTGGAAATCGATTAAAGATTGCGTTGTGTATGACTGATTGGGGGCCGGTGAAACCAACAAACTTCTGGTTAACACACAGATCGAGCCTTTGACTCTCTATTTGTATGTTTGCCTCTGATTTAAGAGGGTTGAAGGTTTGCTCCTCACTCCAGCCCAGTCGAGGGAGACCAGAGGTCTGACTCTGAATCTTGGTTTAATATCCCACAGGTTTCTTGCCTGTTGGGTGTGGGTGGCCTTCGCTTTCAGCCTATAAAAGCCTTAAAAGCCTTCCACCCCCATATGGAACTAAACTACCCTATCGTTGGCCGGTTGGTGGTCACAGGAGGAGGCGGCGGGGCCTTCCCATCACAGCCTGACAGACTGTTATCCTGCGAATCCTCCCGCTGCTTCATGCTGCTCTCAAGGGAAAGAGGGTGAAGCTGCGTAAACAAGCACCATGGGGCTTTTGGGGATGAGGCAGTCGGGTCACGGGACTGGATGGAATACCAGCCATGCGGTGATTTAAGAGACAGAAACCAGGAGCAACCAGGTAAATGCATGTGGGGGCGGGGCTATACTGCAGTTAATAGGAGAACCAGCAAAGCAGAAAGGGCCTGGGGGGCAGCGTGCTACTTGGCAAAACAGGAGTAGCAGTCGGTGGGAGAGCTTGCTACGTAATCTGTTGGGAGTCCCCAGGTGAGCGCATAGATTTGCTCACACTGGCCTACAGCAAATGTCTGCCTATAGTGAGACAGGTGTGACAGTGCCACTGCGTGGCAAACGTTAAATACTGCAGCTGGAATTGACATAAAAAGACTCAAGTCCATTTGGTTATTGTCACACAATGTTAAGTAGCATAACTTCTCGCACATTGTGCCACCCATGGTTGCAATAGCATTACACCGTCAAGACCACTCGGCAATTTAAATGTATTGACGCTCAATCGATTCTGTTCGTCTTCTCCTCAGATTTCCTATTCAAGTTCCTGGTGATCGGCAGTGCGGGAACAGGGAAATCATGTCTCCTCCATCAGTTTATTGAAAACAAATGTAAGTTCTTGGGTCTTCCACTTGTCGCTGGGTTGATAGCGCACTGAAATGTGGGTGCCATTGCGGAATGGCCCAGGTCGGTGGGGGCTTTCCCTGGGAAATTTATTCAAAATTAGGTCGTGACCATGCCGATCGGAAAGGAGATATGGTCCTCTTATTCTCGCACTGTGCAGTGCAATCATTTGCAGCAATTTAGAGCGATTTCCTGGCCCACGGTTTTCACCCCTCTTGCTGGAGTGCATTTGTAAATGGTGCTACCTCACCAAGCAGTTATTTGTTTGCATATACCCATGGACAGAGAGAGGGCTATTTGACTGCAGGGGATGAGGAGGGGACTTGTCACTATAACCGCAACCAAACCCATATTATTCCCGAAACTGGAGAAGAGCAATCGCCCTGAAACGTTAACTCTGTTTCCCTCTCGCTCTCTCTCTTCCCACTGCTGTCTGACCTGAGATTTTCCTGCATTTTTTTGTTATTTCAGGTATCGAGCATCCACAGTATCTGGCATTTAGGCTGGTACTAACCTCCTGTTGCGATCCACCAACTTAGTGCAGGGTCTTCGTAAATGCACGGATATGCTGAACCAAATGGTCTCTTCCTGTTCTATCAACATCTATGTGCAGTTCTCTGTTTGAGAGGAACATGATTTGAGCAAGGTTCAGCTATAACCCTGTACCAGCCAACCCACAACACACACGTGGGAGCTGGTTATCGTTTCCCAAAGGTACAACCTGCATCATAAGGCTACTGTGACTAGGTGCTTAATCAGTGCTACACTGGGAGCCCGTGCTATCTGACTTCAGAGATGTACAGGTTGGGTGGATTGGCCATGATAAATTGCCCTTATTGTCCAAAAAAGGTTAGGTGGGTTACGGGGATAGGGTGGAGGTGTAAGCTTGGGTAGAGTGCTATTTCCAAGGGCGGGTGCAGACTCGATGGGCCGAATGGCCTCCTGCACTGTAATTTCTATGAGGCCCATAGTCACTCACCTCGTGCATTTAATCGCTCGTAAGCTCAGTTCCCACAAGTTATGCCATTCCCGTGCCGGCAAACTTAGCGGAGAGAAAGCTACTCTCTTCACCTTCCAGATTTCCCCTTCAGAAGCCACTGACCTCTTGCTGGATGGCGCAGAGTTCTGCCCCCACCCCCACTCTTCAGTTGCTGAATCGAGTGACCTTCGTTCGTGTCGGCTTTGAGAGGTGGCTGTTGGGTGGGCATCGCCACTTAACGCAATTGTGCTTTCTAGAATGGCTGACTGCACAGTGAGCAGGAACAGGGGCTAATGGAGTTCACTTTCCACACCTCCCAACCCACGTCTAGCCTAAGCCCAGTACACCAAGACTGTCTTGCTGCCTCGCCCAGGTTTGCTAACTCAAATGCAAGCTGGTATCAAGACTGATTGATTTTGTTTTTAAACAAAACCACGTTCCATATCCAGTGCTGCTAAATGGTTGGTGAAAATGTTGCAGTTTATACCTTTGCTTTACTTTCGTGAGCTCCTTTGGTAACCGTGTCACTACTCCTTGTCTGCAGTCAAACAGGATTCCAACCACACGATCGGCGTCGAGTTTGGATCAAAGGTAGTTAATGTAGGCGGCAAAACAGTTAAACTACAGATCTGGGACACAGCGGGACAGGAACGTTTCAGGTGAGACACCGCGGTATATCAGTATTTCTGTCTGTGTCGGCCATATTAAAGAATGCACCACTTGTAAGTCGAGCAGCACCAGCTTTGCGCTGCTTCTGTTGTTTTTATTGGGGCGCTGATCCTATCGAGAAGAGCACTGAACCAACCCAGGTTGATGGTTGCCTCATAGAATACCTACAGTGCACACAGAGGCCATTCAGCGTCTCTAGTCTGTACTTACCCTTTGAAAGAGCACCGTACCTGGGTCCAATCTCCCACCCTATCCCCCCCCCCGTAACCCCACCCAACCATTGGGACGCTAAGGGCCAATTGATCATGGCCAATCCACCTCACCTGCCCATCTTTGGACTGTGGGAGGAAACCAGAGCACCCGGAGGAAACCCACGGGGCGAACGTGCAAACTCCACACAGACTGTCACCCGAGGGCGGAATTGAACCCGGGTCTCTGGCGCTATGAGGTAGCGGTGCTGACCACTGTGTCGCCCTCCTGCGATGGCTCAGCGCTGTCGATCGGTGGGGCTCAGTATCTCCCCAAGCATGTGGAATCATGCTCCGAAACCAGCTATCTGACCCATCAGTCCTGAAAGAGTCACCTCTCTGAACCCCATCCACTCCCCATGCCCTTTTTAAAGCACCTAATTCACCTTCAGTGGTGTGTGGCTGAGAATTCCACTTTTTAAAAATAAATTTATAATTCCCAATTTTTTTCCAATTAAGGGGGCAATTTAGCGCGGCCAGTCCACCTAACCTGCACATCTTTGGGCTGTGGGGGTGAGACCCACACAGACACGGGGAGAACGTGGAAACTCCACACGGACAGTGATCCAGTGCTGGGACCGAACCCGGATCCTTGGCACCCGTGAGGCAGCAGTGCTAACCACTGCACCGCCGTGCCTCCAGAATTCCACTTTCTAAACACGGAATATTTTTCTAGCCTCCCCTCAATTATTTTGGCCAATTGCTTAAACGTCTGCCTTTCCTCGTGTCAATGGAAGCATTCTAGCTTCACCAAATTTAAACCTTTATCAGGTCACACACTGATCTTGTTCACCAGAGTGGAAAAAGGCCCTAACATATTCTGATCCCTGCTAGCATCCCAGTGGCCCTGTATTGCAGGTTTTTAAATTCTTTGGTGGAGTGACCCAGATCATACACCTTACTGTATCTGAGACCTAACTAAGGGCCTGCAGAGAGATTCCACATTTGATTATGTATTATGTGCCTCTAGCTGCAGCGAGGAACTTGCCCCCTGACTCCCCAAAGCCTGTCCCCCATCTACAAGGCACAAGGTCAGGAGTGTGATGGAATACTCACCACTTTCCTGGATGAGCGCAGCTCCCAACAATATTCAAGAAGCTCGACACCATCCAGGACAAAGCAGCCCCGCTTGATTGGTACCCCTTCCACAAACATTCACTCCCTCCACCACCGACGCACAGAAGCAGCCGTGTGTGCCATCTACAAGATGCACTGAAGGGACTCACCAAGGCTCCTTGGGCAGCACCTTCCAAACCAACGACAGCACATTACCAGGGAACAGCATCACCTGGAGGTTCCCTGGAAGCCACTCGCCATCCTGACTTGGAAATACACCGGCTGTCGCTGGGTCAGAATCCTGGAACGCACTCCCTAAAAGGACTGCAGAGGCTCAAGAAGGCTGCTCCCCACCACCTTCTCGAGGGGAATTCGGGGTGGGCAATAATTACTGGCCTAACCAGTGACACCCATATTCCATAAATGGATTGTTGGCAAAAAGCTGTAAACCCAACTTTCATTCGCTTGTTTTTATGGACTCTTCTATTGTGCTCCCACCTTTGACTCCTGCATCAGTTGGCCTTTGCCTATCCATTTCTGTTAGTTCGAGGTGCATTTATTCCCACCCCAGCGTACTATTATAATCTCGATTCCTGATTATCTTAGCTGAAAATGGTTGAGGGACTTGTCGTCGTCTCGGGATTTTACCTGGACGCTTCTGCCCTCCTGCGGCTGTTATGAGATGCCTTTCCCGCCCGAACCGGTGTTGTCCGCTTTGCTCATGGAAACAATTCCAAAGCTTCTGACACCTCCCCACCCCCTTTCCCGGGCCGCCCATGATGAAATAATCCTTTGGAATGGCTCACTTTTTCACCATTCGTAAGAATAGTCATATTGAAGGGCATCTTCCTATGTGTTAGTGCCCCAAATGGATGGGACCGAATTAACTTCACCTCTGGCATCTTTCTGCGTGTATTTCTTGTTTAATATAAGCACTATTTTTGTACATCCATTGCTTTGCTTCTCTGAGCACAGTTGATGGACTTGGTGACTGACAGAGCAGCTGATTTGCTTGGATTTCTCAGAAAGGAGCGAGGTTGCTAGAATAAAAAGACCAAAAATGTATTTCCCCCGGGAGTCACGCCAGCCTTCGGAGTAATCCCCAATGTTGTTTGACATCTCGGAGCCTTGACAGGCTTGCCACGTGGGCAGTGCGGGACAAAAAGCAGCCGAGTTCACACTTAGTGCCAGAGGCCACTGTTAATCGTGATCAATACCAATATGGATCTCGACGATTCTGCATAAACTCCTGACTTGTCCGTCCCTACCAAATCAGAGACGATACTCACCCTGCTATTCCCCCCCCCCCCCCCCCCCCCCAGTCCACCTGAATATGGTGCCTACTTGCTGATATACAGTTCCAGGGGTACAATCATCTCCTGCTACCTCTCATCTCCTACCTCGCTGAAGTGGCTATTTTTCAAGTATTGAACCTTTTACGGTCACTGCGTTCTGTAATCCGAGCTGTTACATCCATTCGTTGGCTGATACTCTGTGGAGAGCGTCAGGATGGTACAATACTACCCTCCCTGACCCATTCCAATTATGGTGCCCTTATTGCTGCTCTGAATGCAGCACCGACCCAGGGTGGACTCTGAACTGCGGTCTGTACGGTCTAGTGCCACCCAGTGTTGTACCTTTACTAATTCAGCCTTTCCGTTGCATTGCCTGATCTCTGTCTTGTCTCTTTCAGATCCGTAACGAGGAGTTACTATAGGGGAGCCGCAGGCGCACTTTTGGTATACGACATCACAAGGTGTGTTCACGCGTGTTCTGCTGTGAGTTGCATAGTCTTGGAGCTTTGTCAGGAGGTTTCGGGCAGTATTAATAAAGGGACAGCTTAAGGCCTGTAGCTCACCAGCCCAACCTTCCAGCCCTCATTGCTGGAGTAAAGGCGAAAGGTATGCTGCTCCTGAATGAAGCCCTAGACGAGCTGCAGTGTAACAGTGAGTTTAGAGTTGGTGGCTGGGCTCACCATGTCCCAAACTCAAATCATAGAATCCCTACAGTGCAGAAGGAGGCCATTCGGCCCATCGAGTCTGCACCGCCCCACTGAAAGAACACCATACCTAAGCCCACACCTCTGCCCTATCCCCGTAGCTCCACCGACCCGTTGGACACTAAGGGGCAATTTGGCTTGGCCAATCCATCTAACCACATCTTAGGAAACCCAAGCAAACACGGGAGAACGTGCAAACTCCGCACACAGTCACTGGAACCTGGGTCCCTGGCGCTGTGAGGCAGCAGTGCTAACCACTGTGCCACCATGCCGTCAGAGAGTGTGTTGTGTGCCCATAGATGTAAATCGCAGAAGATGCTCTTCCCAATCACTGCCCAAGTTTGGATTTCCTTGCTATGCCCATGTGAGTTGAACAATTCTAGAATTGTTCAACTCACATTGGCATAGCAAGGAAATATTACACGCCCGCCATTGTTCTTTAGTGATATAGTCGTGTGTTTTCACACCTTGTCATGTGTTATTGCTAATAAACCCAGTAACTGAGCTTCACTTAAGAAAGCTAGGAAACCCTTCACACGTCATGCACAAAATAATCTTAAAACAAAACAAGCATGCTGGCAAATGAGTGGCTCCGAGCTCTTGAGGGGGCACGCCAGGCAGCAGAGCTGAGTACGAGGAAATCTCGGCTACAGTTACACCAAATCAACTGCAGCTTGGATAGAGAAATGGCTATCCCCAGAGCGACAGGACATCCTATGGACAGAAGTGTCAATCAGGGTGCCTCCGAGGGAAAAGATCAGCAGACTGATCCACTTGTCACTTGAATTGGTACCAGCGTGCGACTGTAAAAATTGTACTACATTAACTCACTGTCAGGCTTAATAATGCCTCTTGTGCGATACCTTTATTCAACACCGCTAATGGCTGCCTTGACAGACACTGGCTGCTCTGCTGTAGCATTATCTAGCCCGAAGTGACAGCGATCGGCATGTTAAAATTCAGGTTTGCTCTCCGTAAAAATAAACGTCAACCTTTCCGTGCCAGCGGTATAGCACTTGACTTTATGTGTAGCTTTTCCAAAACTGTAAAAGGGTCCTGTTAAGTTCAGTCCTGTCAATAACCTTTTTGTCGCTGACTCTCTAATGGAGGAAAGATAGCACGGAACCTGTCCATTTGGCTGCTGAAACGTGCACTAGTGTCATGTGAGAGTACCTTTAAGAAATGGGTGTTTATAAATGGGTGGATATAAATATCTGTAGTGAGTACCTTTAAGAAATGGGTGTTTATTACTGCAGTGTATCAGAGTGAGTGGAGCTGGGCTGTCTGTCAGCTTTTTACTTTCATTTTTGAGCAGGCTGCAGGGTGTGTTGTAGTTTCGTTTTCAGAGCTGGTAGCTGCAGTCACAGCCAGAAGGTGTATGAATCTCTCTGTAATCTAAAGACTGTAAATCGATCCTGGTGATTTAAAACTAATAACAGTAGTGACTTTAACCTGATGTGCTTCTGGTAAAAGGTGCTTTAAGTCGTATGGATGTTAAAAGGAAAGCTTAAAGGATTACTTAGTGTTGTATTCTTTGAGGGTTGTGTTTGAATTAATGGTTGCTAAGATGTTCACTATGTTTTAAAAAGGTTCATTTGAGTTCATAGAATAAACATTGTTTTGCTTTTTAAAAATACTTTCCCATTTCTGCTGTCCCACACCTGTAGAGTGGGCCGTGTGCTCCCCATACCCCACACTATTAAAAGTTGTGGGTCAGGTGAACTTCATGATACACTTTGGGGTTCTCTAAACCCTGGCCCATAACACTCGGCAGAGCGACGGAGGGAAATAAATAAACCTCGTCAGCCCTTGAGGATTTTAGCCGAAATTTCAAATGCAGGTTTGCTTTGTAGACCAAATTCTTCGTAATCAGTCGCTTGAAAACTATTAACGATCTCTAGCATTGAAGCAGATAAAAGAATGGACTGTGTGTGCCCTTTCAGCCGCATGCTGGTTTTGTTTGTTCTTTGCAATTATCCTTGATGCCTGAGGTGCGGTTTTCACTGAAAAGGGCCCATTGTTCTTTAAAGAATCAATGCTCAATTATCCCTGCTTCTGAGCACAACCTGTATCCTGGCTGACACATGTCAAAAAAACCTCCTTTTCTCTTAGAAACTGGAAAGTCTCTGAACTGTTATTTTGACACCAAGTTAAAGGATGTATTTTGACAGCTCAGCTGCCTCGCACCAGTCTTTCCACCACTTTATTCCGTCTGTACGAAAGACATATTTATAAACGAGTGTCGAGATTTTCCTCAGCCACCTGATTGAATTCTATTTCTATTATTCTGGAGGAGGTAATGTAGGTGGTTTTCACTGGTAAAGAACCCACTGCCAATCCCCCCACACACACACACCCCGTTACACACACACACCCCGTTACACACGCACACCCGTTACACACGCACACCCCGTTACACACGCACACCCCGTTACACACGCACACCCCGTTACACACGCACACCCCGTTACACACGCACACCCCCTGTTGCGCTTGCGCGCGCCCCCCTGTTGCGCTTGCGCGCGCCCCCCTGTTGCGCTTGCGCGCGCCCCCCTGTTGCGCTTGCGCGCGCCCCCCCTGTTGCGCTTGCGCGCGCCCCCCCGTTGCGCTTGCGCGCGCCCCCCATTGCGCTTGCGCGCGCCCCCCGTTGCGCGTGTGCGCGCGCCCCCCCCCCCCCCCACACATTTTTAGTCCCATTAAGTGATTTATTGCAGTAACATCTCCAACTTCCTGAATTTTTTCCTCTTTCTCATTGATGCCCTTACTGCATGTGCAGGAAATGTTTAAATCCTTATGTACGGAATACGAATGTGAATAACCAGAAGTATGACAAAGAAAAATTACTGTAACTGCTGTGGAGTGAGAGAGAGATGATTAACATTCTGGCCTGGGGCAGCACGGTGGCGCAGTGGTTAGCACTGCAGTCTCACGACGCTGAGGTCCAGGTTTGATCCCAGCTCTGGGTCACTGTCTGTGTGGAGTTTGCACATTCTCCCCGTGTCTGCGTGGGTTTCGCCCCCACAACCCAAAGATGTGCAGGCTAGGTGGATTGGCCATGCTAAATTGCGCCTTAATTGGAAAAAATGAATTGGGTACTCTAAATTTATAAAAATAAAAACAACATTCTGGCCACTGATTTGAAAGATTAGCTGTTTCTGTCGGTGCCGTCTGACCTGAGTATTTCCAATCTTTTCTGTCTGTTTCATGGTAAATCTTTTTTTAAAATAAATTTAGAGTACCCAATTATTTTTTTTTACAATTAAGGGGCAATTAGCGTGGCCAATCCACCTACCCTGCACATCTTTGGGTTGTGGGGGTGAAACCCACGCAGACACTGGGAGAATGTGCAAACTCCACACGGACAGTGACCCAAGGCCGGGATTCGAACCCGGGTCCTCAGTGCCGTAGTCCCAGTGCTAACCACTGGGTCATGTGCCGCCCTTTTTCATGGTAAATCTGAGGTGAAGGTACTTCATTTTTTTCTCCCCAGTCAAATTAACTAACTTGGCCACTCTTGAATTAGAGTGCCGAATTTATCTTTCTCCTTTGTCCCTTCCTTTTCTCCAGACCTTCATGTTTCCCGTTGAACTGGTTTTACCTTGATTCTATCAATCCAGATGCCAATCAAGTTGTACTCCTATCAATTTGTATAGCATCTATAAGATAATGAAGCTTTCTGAGATACTTTGTTAGGCAACAAGTCTGAGGCGCTGCAGTATTCCAAGATGACTTTTTAAAAATAAATTTAGAGTACCCAATTCTTTTTTTTTCAATTAAGAGGCAATTTAGCGTGGTCAATCCACCTACCCTGCACATCTTTTTGGGTTGTGGGGGTGAGATCAATGCAGACACGGAGAATGTGAAAACTCCACACGGACAGGGGGCCAGGACCGAATCCGGGTCCTTGGCGCCGTGAGGCAGCAGTGCTAACCACTGCACCAATGTGGCGCCCCATTGTGATGATGTCTTACCCAGACATCCTGTGCTCAGTTCCACTCACCCAAGGCACTCGAGGATTATCTTCGCCCTGGATGCAGTGCCGAGACCATTCGGTTTATTGCGTTGCTGTGACGAATGATGAGCGAAAGATTAGGAAACCTCATGCACCTCAACTGGGTGAGGACTTTTTCGAGATTCACTTGATGCGGAACAGAATAGAAAAGATGGAGCCTCGACATCAGTCCACCAACTAAGTGCAAAGGTGTGAGAAGCTGGGAGAGTTCGCAACTCATGTTATGAACTGCAAGCCGGGGGGGGGGGGGCACGGCGGTGCAGTGGTTAGCACTGCTGCCTACGGCGCCGAGGCCCCGGGTTTGAATCCTGGCCCCGGGTCACTGTCCTGTGGAGTGTGCGCATTCTCCTCGAGTCTGCGTGGGCTTCACCCCCACAACCCAAAGATGTGCAGGGCAGGTGAATTGGCCGCGCTAAATTTCCCCTTAATTGGAAAAAAGGTAATTAAGAGCTCTAAAAAAAATGTTTTAATTAACTGAACGCGGAGCAGACTCCCAGATGGGATAACGGAGATGAAGCTGTGGAAAGATTGAAGCTGAGTGGTGTGGTGGCGGGGGCTATAGGTTTTGATAGAAAGGTGAGCAAGGTATGCCAATTGACCTCATGTCTGCATTGACCTTTCGAAACTGCAAAAGTTAACCAGTACGATTCCTTGAAAGCAGCTCTCGCTGTGAGAGAGGGAAATGGCAGAATCTTCACATCAGCGATAGACTGTAAAATAGAATATAAGAGCAGGAGAAGGCCATTCAGCCCCTTGAGCCTGTTGGACCATTGAGTTAGATTGGTTGAGACTGGTTGAAATGAAAAGCCAGTTTCTGGGCTGTATAATCCTGATTTATCTCTACTCCCATCTACCCACCTTGGTCCAGGAGTCCCACAACAATAAATGTAACTGATGTCCTTTGTTTCTTATCCTGTGAAGCCGTGAGACGTACAACGCACTTACGAATTGGCTGACGGATGCCCGGACGCTTGCCAGCCCCAATATCGTCATTATTCTCTGTGGCAACAAGAAGGACCTGGATGCAGACCGAGAGGTCACGTTCCTAGAGGCGTCACGCTTTGCACAAGAAAATGGTAACTCACTCATTACTCAGTCAAGCTGAGCGTTTGTTAGTCTGACCTATAATTGGCAGTTGTTGGCCCAGCTAAGATTTGTCCAGGGTGGTTGGGAGCACTGGGAAATTCCTGATTAGGAAAGTGACTGCAACAATCCAATAAATGATCATGAATCCTAAACCCTGCCTGTATTTTTGCTCTTCGCTAACCCAGGGATACAGACACTGTTTGAGGCACTCCAGGCGAGATTGCGGATGTTGCACCCATGCCCCTCTGCTCTTTGAGACCCTTCCCCACACCAGACCCCACTGCACCCCGTGCTTCCTCCCGTCCCAGGGTCATTCACCATCTGGAACCCACTGCCCGAAAGAGTGTTGGAAACAAATCCGATGGTGCGTTTCAAAAGAGAATTGGATGCAGGTATGCAAAGGATTCGAAGTGCAGGGCTTTGGGGGAAGAGCAGGAAGAGTGGGGGGTGGGTGGGGTAGCTCTCTCAGAGCGCCAACGCTCGCACGGCAGGCAAGATGGCCGCCTCCTGTTTGTACGATTCTTGACCGAGAGCGGGGGCCGCAACCCAGGCATTCATGGGTCCTGTGCAAGCCAGCTACCAGGGGGCACATAACCGAGAAGAACTCAGCACATTGCCCCGTGAAGAAGCACCTGTCAGCCCCAAGATCAGTGAGGGTCACCATTAGTGAGTACCGCAGGTGTTATGAGAAATGGGGCCACAGTGGTACGGGTTGTGTGCGCAGAATCTCTGGTGAAGGTGTGCGAGGGTGAAGCGGTTCACGAGCTCTTTTGGTTTTCCCGGCACAGAGCTGATGTTTCTGGAGACCAGTGCACTGACTGGAGAAAATGTGGAAGAAGCATTTCTGAAGTGTGCTAGGACCATTTTAAATAAAATTGAATCAGGTAAAACAAAATAATTATTACGCACTTTATTTCCCCTATCTTTCACCTGCTGACAGATCACTTATTTCTCTCCCTCCGCCAACGCCAGCCCCTCCTCCCTTAGCTTTGCTGATGAGAAGGTTCCAAGAACTGTTAAAGCCTTTAGTTAGCCAATAGTGGTCATTCGTATTGGCGCGTTCTCACTTGCTCTCTCTCGCTCTCTCTCCTCTCTCTCTCTCTCTCTCTCTCTCTCTCTGTGTCTTCTCTCTTCTCGGTCCTCTCTCTTCTCGGTCCTCTCTCTTCTCGGTCCTCTCTCTTCTCGGTCCTCTCTCTTCTCGGTCCTCTCTCTTCTCGGTCCTCTCTCTTCTCGGTCCTCTCTCTTCTCGGTCCTCTCTCTTCTCGGTCCTCTCTCTTCTCGGTCTTCTCTCTTCTCGGTCCTCTACACTCTGTCCTCTCTCTACACTCTGTCCTCTCTCTACACTCTGTCCTCTCTCTACACTCTGTCCTCTCTCTACACTCTGTCCTCTCTCTACACTCTGCCCTCTCTCTACACTCTGCCCTCTCTCTACACTCTGCCCTCTCTCTACACTCTGCCCTCTCTCTACACTCTGTCCTCTCTCTACACTCTGCCTCTCTCTACACTCTGTCCTCTCTCTACACTCTGTCCTCTCTCTACACTCTGTCCTCTCTCTACACTCTGTCCTCTCTCTACACTCTGTCCTCTCTCTACACTCTGTCCTCTCTCTACACTCTGTCCTCTCTCTACACTCTGTCCTCTCTCTACACTCTGTCCTCTCTCTACACTCTGTCCTCTCTCTACACTCTGTCCTCTCTCTACACTCTGTCCTCTCTCTACACTCTGTCCTCTCTCTACACTCTGTCCTCTCTCTACACTCTGTCCTCTCTCTACACTCTGTCCTCTCTCTACACTCTGTCCTCTCTCTACACTCTGTCCTCTCTCTACACTCTGTCCTCTCTCTACACTCTGTCCTCTCTCTACACTCTGTCCTCTCTCTACACTCTGTCCTCTCTCTACACTCTGTCCTCTCTCTACACTCTGTCCTCTCTCTACACTCTGTCCTCTCTCTCACTCTGCCCTCTCTCTCCACTCTGCCCTCTCTCTCCACTCTGCCCTCTCTCTCCACTCTGCCCTCTCTCTCCACTCTGCCCTCTCTCTCCACTCTGCCCTCTCTCTCCACTCTGCCCTCTCTCTCCACTCTGCCCTCTCTCTCCACTCTGCCCTCTCTCTCCACTCTGCCCTCTCTCTCCACTCTGCCCTCTCTCTCCACTCTGCCCTCTCTCTCCACTCTGCCCTCTCTCTCCACTCTGCCCTCTCTCTCCACTCTGCCCTCTCTCTCCACTCTGCCCTCTCTCTCCACTCTGCCCTCTCTCTCCACTCTGCCCTCTCTCTCCACTCTGCCCTCTCTCTCCACTCTGCCTCTCTCTCCACTCTGCCCTCTCTCTCCACTCTGCCCTCTCTCTCCACTCTGCCCTCTCTCTCCACTCTGCCCTCTCTCTCCACTCTGCCCTCTCTCTCCACTCTGCCCTCTCTCTCTCCACTCTGCCCTCTCTCTCCACTCTGCCCTCTCTCTCCACTCTGCCCTCTCTCTCCACTCTGCCCTCTCTCTCCACTCTGCCCTCTCTCTCCACTCTGCCCTCTCTCTCCACTCTGCCCTCTCTCTCTCCACTCTGCCCTCTCTCTCTCCACTCTGCCCTCTCTCTCTCCACTCTGCCCTCTCTCTCTCCACTCTGCCCTCTCTCTCTCCACTCTGCCCTCTCTCTCCACTCTGCCCTCTCTCTCCACTCTGCCCTCTCTCTCCACTCTGCCCTCTCTCTCTCCACTCTGCCCTCTCTCTCTCCACTCTGCCCTCTCTCTCTCCACTCTGCCCTCTCTCTCTCCACTCTGCCCTCTCTCTCTCCACTCTGCCCTCTCTCTCTCCACTCTGCCCTCTCTCTCTCCACTCTGCCCTCTCTCTCTCCACTCTGCCCTCTCTCTCTCCACTCTGCCCTCTCTCTCTCCACTCTGCCCTCTCTCTCTCCACTCTGCCCTCTCTCTCTCCACTCTGCCCTCTCTCTCTCCACTCTGCCCTCTCTCTCTCCACTCTGCCCTCTCTCTCTCCACTCTCCCCCCTACTCTCTCTCCACTCTCCCCCCTACTCTCTCTCCACTCTGCCCTCTCTCTCTCCACTCTGCCCTCTCTCTCTCCACTCTGCCCTCTCTCTCTCCACTCTGCCCTCTCTCTCTCCACTCTGCCCTCTCTCTCTCCACTCTGCCCTCTCTCTCTCCACTCTCCCCCCTACTCTCTCTCCACTCTGCCCTCTCTCTCTCCACTCTCCCCCCTACTCTCTCTCCACTCTGCCCTCTCTCCCCCCTACTCTCCCCCCTACTCTCTCCCCTTCTCTCTCCCCTTCTCTCTCCCCCTCTCCCCTTCTCTCTCCCCTTCTCTCTCCCCTTCTCTCCCCCTTCTCTCCCCCTTCTCTCCCCCTTCTCTCCCCCTTCTCTCCCCCCTTCTCTCCCCCCTTCTCTCCCCCCTTCTCTCCCCCCTTCTCTCCCCCCTTCTCTCCCCCCTTCTCTCCCCCCTTCTCTCCCCCCTTCTCTCCCCCCTTCTCTCTCCCCCCTTCTCTCTCCCCCCTTCTCTCTCCCCCCTTCTCTCTCCCCCCCTTCTCTCTCCCCCCCTTCTCTCTCCCCCCCTTCTCTCTCCCCCCCTTCTCTCTCCCCCCCTTCTCTCTCCCCCCCTTCTCTCTCCCCCCTTCTCTCTCCCCCCCTTCTCTCTCCCCCCCTTCTCTCTCCCCCCCCTTCTCTCTCCCCCCCTTCTCTCTCCCCCCCTTCTCTTTCCCCCCTTCTCTTTCCCCCCCTTCTCTCTCCCCCCCTTCTCTCTCCCCCCCTTCTCTCTCCCCCCCTTCTCTCTCCCCCCCTTCTCTCTCCCCCCCTTCTCTCTCCCCCCCTTCTCTCTCCCCCCCTTCTCTCTCCCCCCCTTCTCTCTCCCCCCCTTCTCTCTCCCCCCCTTCTCTCTCCCCCCCTTCTCTCTCCCCCCCTTCTCTCTCCCCCCCTTCTCTCTCCCCCCTTCTCTCTCCCCCCCCTTCTCTCTCCCCCCCCTTCTCTCTCCCCCCCCTTCTCTCTCCCCCCCCTTCTCTCTCCCCCCCCTTCTCTCTCCCCCCCCTTCTCTCTCCCCCCCCTTCTCTCTCCCCCCCTTCTCTCTCCCCCCCTTCTCTCTCCCCCCCTCTCTCTCCCCCCTTCTCTCTCCCCCCCTCTCTCTCCCCCCCTTCTCTCTCCCCCCTTCTCTCTCCCCCCTTCTCTCTCCCCCCCTTCTCTCTCCCCCCTTCTCTCTCCCCCCCTTCTCTCTCCCCCCCTTCTCTCTCCCCCCCTTCTCTCTCCCCCCCTTCTCTCTCCCCCCCTTCTCTCTCCCCCCCTTCTCTCTCCCCCCCTTCTCTCTCCCCCCCTTCTCTCTCCCCCCCTTCTCTCTCCCCCCCTTCTCTCTCCCCCCCTTCTCTCTCCCCCCCTTCTCTCTCCCCCCCCTTCTCTCTCCCCCCCCCTTCTCTCTCCCCCCCCTTCTCTCTCCCCCCCCTTCTCTCTCCCCCCCTTCTCTCTCCCCCCCTTCTCTCTCCCCCCCTCTCTCTCCCCCCTTCTCTCTCCCCCCTTCTCTCTCCCCCCCTCTCTCTCCCCCCCTTCTCTCTCCCCCCTTCTCTCTCCCCCCTTCTCTCTCCCCCCCTTCTCTCTCCCCCCTTCTCTCTCCCCCCCTTCTCTCTCCCCCCCTTCTCTCTCCCCCCCTTCTCTCTCCCCCCCTTCTCTCTCCCCCCCTTCTCTCTCCCCCCCTTCTCTCTCCCCCCCTTCTCTCTCCCCCCCTTCTCTCTCCCCCCCCTTCTCTCTCCCCCCCTTCTCTCTCCCCCCCCTTCTCTCTCCCCCCCTTCTCGCCCCCCCCCCTTCTCGCCCCCCCCCCTTCTCGCCCCCCCCCCTTCTCGCCCCCCCCCCTTCTCGCCCCCCCCCCTTCTCGCCCCCCCCCCTTCTCGCCCCCCCCCCTTCTCGCCCCCCCCCCTTCTCGCCCCCCCCCTTCTCGCCCCCCCCCCTTCTCGCCCCCCCCCCCTTCTCGCCCCCCCCCCCCCTTCTCGCCCCCCCCCCCCTTCTCGCCCCCCCCCCCTTCTCGCCCCCCCCCCCCCTTCTCGCCCCCCCCCCCTTCTCGCCCCCCCCCCTTCTCCGAACACACCCCCCCCCCTTCTCCGAACACACACCAAGTCCTCGTTGACCTTTGTGCTTGCCATCTCTATTGGCTCCCGAACCAGGCTAAAATTTAATATTCCCATCCTTGCTTTGAAACCGCTCCATAGCATTGCTCCTCTAATTCTGCCCCCCCCCCTCACATTCTGTGTTCGCTTCGCTCCCAATATTGGCATTCGTGCCTTCAGCCCCGAGGCCCTAACTTTTGAAATTCCCTCCCTACGCCTTGCTGAACCCTTCCTGCCTAAAGATGGCCCTAAGGTCAACCGTTGACTAAATGTTTAGTCACCTATCCATATGTCTCTGTGTGACTCTCCTGTGGCGCACTTTGGGACAGTTTACTGCATTGAAGGTGCTACATGGGGCGGCACGGGGGCATAGTGGTTAGCACTGCTGCCTGACAGCGCTAGGCGTTGCGAGGCAGCAGTGCTAACCAATACGAGCAGCATTCAAGAATGAGAGCTCGGCCTCTTTCTAGCCAAGGATCACTGGGACCAGGCGAGGAGGCCCACTGCCTCGTCTGAAAAATAGCCAACTCCATAGGGGTGGTGGTAATGGAGCTCATGTGGGTTGTTATTCTGCTGGGTGATCCATTTGATGCACCTGCATACCCAGTTTAAACTTGTGGGTGTCTGTTTCTGTGTTTGGGCCAAGTCACCTCGTTTGTATGTGCCAGAGCCTAATGGACTCTTCTTTCCCATGTGGCATGTGCAGTTAAGCACCCCAGCTTTCTAACGGGGAAGTAGAAGGACAAGGCCATCTCTTTTTTTTTTTTTTGCAAACCTGCAGGTGAGCTGGACCCTGAGCGTATGGGCTCAGGAATCCAGTACGGCGATGCCTCCTTACGCCAGCTACGCCAACCGAGAGGCATGCAGACACAAAACAAACAACAGTGCAACTGCTAGGCACACGGTGGCGGGGACTTTGATGCTGCAGAGCTCACGACAAAGCAGGTAAGATCGGCAAGAATTCCGGAGAAGGCAGTTCTCAGCATTGAGAGAATGCACGGGCGGGATGGTGGGGTTAATTTAGGAGAAAAGATTGCACAGGCTATCCTTGCGTACCTGTGAATATAGAAGACCAAGGACTGCGGGGGTTTTAAATGAGTTAATAGGGTATATAAGAAGCTATTTCCTCTGCTGAGACTTCAGGACAAGATGGTGTAACCTCAAAATTGAAACTAGGCCAGATGGGGATGATGTCCGGGAACGTTGCAGCCCGTATCGGGTAGGATACTCTGAATGCTGTCCCTCCAAAAATATTCTTTTAAATATTTTGTGAGATGTGGGCATTGCTGGCTGGGCCAGCATTTATTGCCCATGGCTAACATCCCTTGAACCGAGTGTCTCGCTCGGCCATTTCAGAAGGTCAGTTAAGAGTCAACCACATTGCAGTGGGTCTGGAGTCACATGTAGGCCAGACCGGGTAAGGACGGCAGATTTCCCTCCCTAAAGGGGACATTACTGAACCAGATGGGTTTTAACGTCAAATCGGCAATGGTGCCATGGTCATCATTTGACTTTTCATTCCAGATTTTTATTGAATTCAAATTTCGACACCTGCCTTGGTGGGATTGGAGCCTGAATCCCCAGAGCGTTGCCCTGGGTCTTCTGGACTACTGGGAGGCCAATTAAAAATTTCAAACTGAGATTGATGGGCTTTTTGTCAGGCAAGAATAGGGGTAGCACAGTGGTTAGCACAGTTGCTTCACAGCTCCAGGGTCCCATGTTCGATTCCCGGCTTGGGTCACTGTCTGTGAGGAATCTGCACGTTCTCCCCGTGTGTGCGTGGGTTTCCTCCGGGTGCTCCGGTTTCCTCCCACAGTCCAAAGATGTGTGGGTTTGGTGGATTGGCCATGCTAAATTGCCCTTAGTGTCCAAAAAAAGGTTAATTGGGGTTACTGGGTTAAGGGGATGGGGTGGAGGAGGTGTGTGCTTGAGTGGGGTGCTCTTTCCAAGGGCCGGTGCAGACTCGATGGGCCGAATGGCCTCCTGCACTGTAAATTCTATGACTCTATGAATATTAAGGCGAGTGGGGAGAACCAATCACCTGTGAGCTTATTGAATGGTGCCGCCAACCAGATGGTCGAATGGCCTCCTCCTGCACTTTGACCATTCCTCTAAAATCCAGATTTAAACCCTATCCAGATTCATAGGGTCATGGACTTTTCAACCCGCTGTCCAGGATCTTCTGTGAAGTACACTTGGGGGCCACCAGCACAGAACAGCTCAGATAGTGCCGATTGACAATTTCTGACAAGCGGAGGGGTTTAATGTCTAATGTCTCTTTATTTAAAATGGTGGAGAAATATTCTACTGCTCAAAGTCTGCCAATTGATTAAGAAATAGATAATCTTCCACGAAAATGAAGTTTAAAAAAAAAAAAATAGCGTGTTCTGAAGTTGGGTCTGAGGCACAGTTGTGGGCAGTATAGAGGGAGCTTTACTCTGTATCTAACCCCGTGCTGTACCTGTCCTGGGAATGTTTGATGGGGACAGTATAGAGGGAGCTTTACTCTGTATCTAACCCCGTGCTGTACCTGTCCTGGGAATGTTTGATGGGGACAGTGTAGAGGGAGCTTTACTCTGTATCTAACCCCGTGCTGTACCTGTCCTGGGAATGTTTGATGGGGACAGTGTAGAGGGAGCTTTACTCTGTATCTAACCCCGTGCTGTACCTGTCCTGGGAATGTTTGATGGGGACAGTGTAGAGGGAACTTTACTCTGTGTCTAACCCCGTGCTGTACCTGTCCTGGAAGTGTTTGATGGGGACAGTGTAGAGGGAGCTTTACTCTGTATCTAACCCCGTGCTGTACCTGTCCTGGGAGTGTTTATGGGGACAGTGTAGAGGGAGCTTTACTCTGTATCTAACCCCGTGCTGTGCCTGTCCTGGGAATGTTCATGGGGGCAGTGTAGAGGGAGCTTTACTCTGTATCTAACCTCGTGCTGTCCTTGTCCTGGGAGTGTTTGATGGGGACAGTGTCGAGGGAGCTTTATTGGATCTAGTCTATGACAACAGGGGTGCAGTCGCTCACAGCCACCAGCAGGGCACAGCGTATTTGAGGCATATTCCTGGGTTCAGGTGCAATTAATGCAACCTGTGCTGTCAGGCTTTGCATTCTCTTTAAAGCTAATAAGTATTTATAATTTTTTTGTGTATTTTTACTGTTTTACAGTATGACTGATTATATGACTACATTTCAAAAGTGTTACATGAGCTGTAAAACATTTGGGGACATCCTGAAGTTCATGGAAGGCATTCTAGACGGGAAGATTTCTCCCTCTGTGCGACAATACATTTGACCACTGCTATTTCTTCTCTTCCACAGTGCGACAAGCCGATCAGTTTGACGGAAACTTTAGGACCAGAGGGTGAAGCACTGGCCTTGGCTGATTTTCCGGGAGTGGTGGGGGGGGGTCGGTGCCTTGCCTTGACGTCCAATGACCCAGAGCTCCCACCTGTACAGAATACTGTGTGTCATCTGCCTGTTTAGTGAGCAATCCTTCCGATCCCAATGTTTTATATAACTGTCTCGCTTTTGTTTGGGCCTTCTGGTCACGTAACCCCACAGGGCGCAAAGAAGGGAAAATAATATCTGCTTTTCCAAAACAAAAAAAAATGGAAGTCCACACGGGGCGATGTGTGGAATGGGTGATTCCTTCCCCTTTGGGCTCTTTAATTTTTATTTCAGTCAAGTGGTATTATTGAACTCCTACCTTATTGGCCGACTCAGTGCAATAGACTGTATTCGCCGCCATTTTGAGTATAATTGTTGTTCAAAGTGGCCTATGTAAATAGAACCCCCCCCCCCCCATTCCCATGTAACACAGCTTACGCTTTGTGCTAATGGTTCGATATAACGTTTAATTTAACTTTCGCTCCATTGGGTACGTTTCAGTTGGCTCCAATCCATCTGCAGTGTTGGTCAAAACTTAATTTTTGCACTGGGAACCTGGTCCCTGCTCAAAGTTTTCGTCGCCAAAGACTGTTCTGGTTTTCCCCCGAGTCTGCCTGCTGATCTACAGTGCTCCTTGCCCGACTTCAAGCTGCCTTCCTTGCCTTGCACCCCCCCCCCCCCTCTATTTTGCACTTGCGAATCAGTTAGTGTAGCAGTGTATTTACTTATCGTGTGTGTTTGACAACATCTCTTCCAAACTAGCCCTTGTTCTCTGCCCCGCACCATCACCTTCCCTATTGCAATGCGCAAGGGTTCCATCAGCACCCCCACTCGTTCATGTCACCCTAGAAACAGAGATGTTCCACACCCCTCCTCCTCCTGCTTCGCACTTCAATCCGATTGTGGCTGGCCTGTACTGCAAATCGATTCACCCACCTTTTGTTCCTTGTCCCTTCATATCCTCGCCCAACAATAATCTATCAATCTCAGTCTCCGGTTTCAATTGAGCCAGCATCCCAAAGCCCTTTTTGAGGAGTGTATTCTGGGTATCCAACACCTCTCGCATGGGGGAAAAATTGCTTTCAGATTTGATCTTTGGAAGCAGATGTTTGTCAGGTGGCTATGGCAGAGGAATCTTCAGTTGAGCCAACTTCACCCCAACTGGCCCCAGTGCACACCTGAGAATGTGTTGCACTGCCTTCCTCTCCTGGACTTGATTTGAAACTGAAGCTACAAGGGGTTGGTTGCCAGTCCAGAACCAATTGCGTTGTGGTGCCCGGGTGTAGAACCCACCTCCGCTCATTAGCCGCCTGGGTCATTAGGGGTGAATCTCTTCGCTACGCCCTCTCGTTCGCTCTTGGGGAACGTTCGCTGGTCAAATGCGCCGGAGACCCAGTTTGGATACTCGAGTGCTGCAAATCGAACGTCACCTAGCCGTCCCGCGACTATTTGCAAAGTTTGTCGGTTCTTCCTGTGTCGTTGCACACTGGAGCATTGGCCACATACCCCCGAGCCAAGAACGTCACTGACTGCGAAAGGGTCGCTGTGGCTGGACCAGCTGTGATTGTCCCGAGTGGTTAGGCCGAAAGCTGTGGGGTGGAGGAGAGGGGAGGTTTTGCTTCCGTCCACCCAGAATGTAGCCGCTCCAGGCGGTACAACCCGGCAGGTCTGGCTTCATTTCTGGATCTGCCGCACCTCACACGCCAACACCACCTCCCTCTCCCCAACCTCAATGTGTGAGCAACAACAAATTGACTTTGCTTTAATTTGCCTGTAGACTCGGAATACAAAGGCAAACCGTTTCTCTCAATAATCTGTTCCCGGATTGAGCAATGGGCTCGCGTTTCAAAGGAAGTTTTGTAATAGACACTGCCTTCTTTCAGTGGTCATGGGTGATGTCAGTCCCATGGCGCCAATCCAGACGCAGCCTTGCGCCCCCAAACCAACTGGATTCTTTCCCGTTTGAGTTTCTTTGAATTAGCAGCAGCAGTGCCTGATGAGCAGAGATCTGAAGCAGTTATTAACACGCTGAAGCTCCCGGGCGGTGAATCCGGCAGGGCGTTTAACCTGGCAGTGTGATCCAATCTCCGTTAGGGCTGAGGGCCTCCCGTGTGACTAAAGCTGCCGCTCCTGCTCCTGACCGCACTCTGGTGTGTCCTCTGATTGTGAACAGCCAGCCCGGATGAATCAAGCTCTGCTGTGCCGGCAAATCCCACCGTCCCACCCAGCATTGAATTGCCCAATATTAATCTGACTCGCACCGGGAGATTGATCACTTGCTGCAATGCCAGAGAGAGCAGTCTTTGGCTGTCAAACTGTTCCCCAACAAGAGATTTCACCGTCCAGAGAAGTTGAAGCAATGTACCTACTGTACTTCTGTTATATGTATCATTTGCACACTGAACCCCCCTCCCCGTGATGTTTTGCAAATGTCCTCGGCAATCTCTCTGCGGTCTCTAACCTGGTGACAGTTCTTTCTCATCCTTCACCCCAAAAAAGACGATACACAGAAAATAAATCCTTCACAAATGGGGAGCTTCGATACTTGAACTGTTTTGTGGTACTCAGCTGCAGTAGTATCTCGTCATTTAACCCATTGCTAATGTTTTTCCGGAGTCGATTTTAGTTCCGGTTTTGGCCTAATGCAGGTCGAAAGTAGAGAGGTTTGTCACAGAATAAGCCACGTGCTTGGCAGAGCAGTGCTGCTATCCAACACATTAAATTATTGCTCTGTATAACATTTTTTTTAAAGTGTTATAACAGTTTCACATTATGTATGTTTCACAAAAAAATATATATATGTATATATATCAACCAATGCAACCAAACTAGACTCAACCTGACTTGAGTTCTCACCTGGTAGCTCATCCCATGCTAACTCGATGCAATTGAGTTCAACTTGACCAGATCCCATCTAGCTCAAACTGACCTGAGCTGGCCTCAACCACATTCGACTCGTCCTTATACGAGCTCGAGCTTTTGCAACTGAACTTGATCCTGAACTGACCCCTTACTTTGGTCAAACTCTCTAAAGCCCAACTATGTTTTCTGCAAGAGGAAAATAAAGTGTGTGTGTGTATATGTAAAATGTTTTTATAAATATATATAATCACACCATGCAACCACTTGCTGCGAAACTCTTAGCTTGTGTCCATTGCATTGTCGCAGTTTCCCTTGGCATAGAACCTGTCAATGAGGTGCCAACTGCACCTGAGTAAGGAACTTCGATAATGAAGGGGTCAGAGCCACTTACCCCCACACCGGCAGGTTAATGTGTGGATAATTGGTGATGACGTTATTGTGTAATGAACCTCATTCTCCTCGCGCGCACACACGTTATGGTAATACACAGTATATCTTGTTAGAAGTATCCTTGCTGTGACATAGGATATCATTTCCTCGGTGAAATTCTGTGCCTCCCCACTTTAACCGTAACTGAGTAGGTAGCTGCTTAGAATGTGGACCCCTTCCCTGTAAGACCCTGCAGCAGAAGTTGGTATTTATGGACGAGTAAGGAAGTATCTGTCAGCGATGGGTTGAGGTACTCCAGGGTTGAGCTTCCTTGCAGGAAGGTGCATGTCTGGTAAGCGTATGAAGATTTGAGAGTGCACCCTTGTGCTGGAGAAGCACCCCAGGGTTTGGGATAATGATTAAACCACCCAGTTCCGTGCTGATGGTTTATGATGTCGCTCGACCCTCAAGCATGTTACAGGATTGATTGGCGCATTCCCTGCGCGATGCCCAGATCTGGGCGAGATGTGGCACCTCTGCTGCTCGCTGTGTGGCCTTCCACCGTCCTCTGTCGGCATCTTGGCCTTGGGTGCCAGCAATGCCAGCCTGTGGGTTACTCCGTCTCTTCTCACGTGACGGATAGGAATTCTGCGCCAGCCTCCTTGAGCAGAGGGCCCTTTTTTTTGCATAAATAATAATGCTGCAGCTTTGCTTTGCCTCCCTTATCGGTGAGTGGTGCAGTTTTCCTGAGGTTGGCCTTCAAGCTCTTAACGTTGGCATGGAATCTGGTGCATTTCCCACAGCTGCAGGCTTTTGATTTTCTTGGGAGTTGATCCTTAAATCGCGGCTCAACTGAATTTGTTCTTTTCCTGTAACTGAGCCGAGGCTTTCCGGTTGTCAGGTTGTCTGACAGCCGGTTGAGTCTTGTTGGCTTTTCTCTCCAGCCTACAGGCAGCAAGTGTTTAATGTTCTGCTGCTTCTCCACCTGATGCTCGGAACTGAGCCGACAACTCTCCACATCCGGACCCATCTCCCGCAGGAGAAGGACGTGTGGTCAGGTGTTAGCCTGTGGATGAATCATGCGCTGTTCTGATTAAATTCATGGGGCTCTGAAATATTACCATGTGTCATCGGGGGAGAAAAGCACAGCCTTTAAACTGAAATTCCTTCCTTGTGTTTTCATTAACCCATTTCAATGTGATTTCTGAGGCTGCCAATGCAGTGCTGCTCCCGTCAGCCACAAACAAGCAGCACTGAGTGTATCACCTTAACCAGAAATGCTGTGGGTTCTTTTTCTTTGTTAGTGTTTCCCACTACATCTCTGGTCTTAAATAAAAACTACGGCGGATGTCTCAGTCACACTCCTAATACATTCCTCGCTCGTGATGCTGGAGGGAGAGGGGCAGAGGTGGAATCAAAATGGAGTCTTTGGTTGGCCAGTACTAAAATGAATACCATCTAAATTTCCCTTGACCCAAGCAGCACTCACTTGGCGCTCTCTGCATTCGTGAGGTTCGTTAAGTTGGTTGAGAATTGTTCAGTTTTGTAACCACAAGATTTGTACTCTGTTCTTGCACCGTGTTGTAGCACTGGGATGTATTGACTGTCACTGAATTAGATACTCCCTCTAGTTTGGCCGTGCCAGCTTCGCATAGAGGTTCCACCATCTTGGTTGTTCAGTGACTGGTTCGACTACTTTGTCAAAGATACTGGCGCCCATCAGAAGTCGGTCCCTGACCACCCGCCTCCCCAAACGATTTACATTGTTCAGAAGACTGGTCACTGATCAATCAACAGGACCAGTTATCCATGCACTGTGTCTGTAGCGTATCACTGGAACTATCGTCTCGCTGAGGGGCAAGCGCCCTGGCAAACCATCATGAAATTTGAACACCTTGTTGCACTCGGGGCTAGACGTTTGAAGCAACAAGAGCTTACGGTGGCTTTATCTGTGAAGGCCCGACTTCCACCGCCCAACAAATCTGGATGTGTGGGTCATCCGTACAGCTGGAAGATTGCATCCCAGTGCTCCGGTCTAACCTGTGGAGATTCCTCGCAGGGGACAGGGAGAGTGGAAATTCGGCACTGGAGAATTGGGAAGTGCTGTATTTCTTATAATGTTGTCTGGTTTGATAGAATGGGGCGAAGGCCGTGGTGTTGGATGGTACAGGGGGCAAATTACCCATTTGCATGAGCACAGCTCACCCCAGGCACACCAACAATGCCATTCGCTGCTTTGTATTGTCTCTGGTTATATCCATGTCTCTTGAGTTTCCAAGTGTGCTGATTTCCCCTTCATGCTGCTGTTGCTGCACCTTGCTATTTAAGTGCTGTGGAAACCCGTTGCAGGCAGTAGATTGAATCACAGGGCATATTTGACCTGACCAATGGACTGCATTGGAGTCTCGGTTCCGAAAGCTCTGCAGCCACTTCGTCCCGAAGTCCCGGAACCCCTTTGATCGGCAGACGGTCACATTCCCATTCATTGGTCACCCAGGTGGATGAGTGAGTGAATGTGCTTCCCAAGCGGTGGTGACGCAGAAGACAGTGTGCTATGGTGTCTCCCGGGCAGGGTGCGGGTGTTAAGAGTCGGATTCGGTGCTGAACCTGGTGATGTTGGCTTGTTTTATCTTTCACCCAATAAAGAAAAGGGATGACTGGGCTGCGATGCCCATGTGGTGGAATAGCCTGCTGATGCTCTAGGTTCGCGCGTGATGAGAGGCAGCCGATGCTTCCAGCCTTTGGTCCAGAATTAAATTGCAGGCGGTGGGGAATGAATTGGGGGGGGGGGGGGGGGTGCTGTAAATGGGTAGGGTGTTCAGAACTGTTGTAAATCTCCCATTGAGTAAGCACCACCTGGGACAGGCACATCACTCAAGCCATGCAATTGCTCAGACCGCCTACCCTCAGTGCTCCTCCTTTGTGGCACGTCAGTCGTACTGACCAGTTACTGCCAAAGACCGTGGATCCATACACCCACTTTCCTCTTCTTTAAATGTAAAGTTCTCATAAGTCTAGTTAGCTGCGGTACTCGCTGAATTCCCATTGCATTCCCTGATTTAAAAGCCCTGAATGAGATGGCCGTTGCACCTCTGCTAATGGCCAGTATGTATATTTGAAGCTTAGTCTTGTTCTGATGTAAATAGGTTAGGGTTTTGATTCAAACTCTTGTGTGTGTTTTTTTTGTCGTATGTTATTTATTTCTGTACGCGTCGTAAGTTTTGCTGTGATTATACCCGCTTTTAAACCTCACCTCTTGTTCTCGCCCGTTCAAAGGCGCACACGCACACACACATTGCCTTGCTCATTATTGTTGCTGGAGAGATTGGAGGGAGCCTCCCCCAGGTTGTAAAGTAGCAAGTTCCTCATTGACCACACTCTAGAACATACAGTTTGGAAGGAAGTGCTTCCGAGGAGCACCTCCAGACAGCTACAGGAGGAGTGAGTGTGCTGGTGCAATTGTCTTCGTCCTACATGGCTGTCCTTGAAAGAACTGCTTCAAACACTAGTACAGTGAGTCTGACTGAGCTACAATCCCACCCCACACTCCCAAAATAATTCTCCTGGTCAGGTGTTCTCTTGACGCTCAGTCCCAGGACCCAATACTTGTTCTGCCTGGTTCTTGACTTTGATTTCCTTTTCCAGTGCATTGGAATTATGGGCCCCATGGCGCTACCACTCTCGCCTATACCAGGATACCCTGTTGTGTTTAAGGCCCCATGGCGCTACCACTCTTGCCTGTACCAGGATACCCTGTTGTGTTTAAGGACCCATGGCGCTACCACTCGCCTGTACAAGGATACCCTGTTGTGTTTATGACGTGTGTGTCAGCCATGCAAGGCCTCAGTGACCTGAATAAGTACCAATCTCTCTGGATGACACTCATCATCGGTACTGCCCTTGGCTCGTGTTAAATGCCATCAAGAAACTGAGCCAGTTCACTTCCATCTGGGTTCACGCGAGGATAATGTGCACTGGAGGGTGGGGGGGGGTGATGTGCTGGAGCATAGCCTGGTGCCCGTCAAACCATTCCTGAGGAACGCCATTGGATAGGGCGGGGATGATTGTAATCAGCACCCTCTGGAGTCTCGTTCAGGCGGAGACCTGTGCGTAGATACACAAGCTGGGATGGAAGGATTTTAACGTTTTTTAAAATGGTAAATCTAGCCTGGGACTGAGTGATTGCTGTGGATCACGCTTCTGGGTGAGAGGGCTAAAGGCCCCAAACGGTCCTCCACACTTTCACCAGATCAGAAGGCACCTTGACAGGAGCCCCTCCAGGAGGTCTGGGATATGTCCTTCCCTCACCTCCAGCTCCTATATTCGGGACTGTCACTGAGTGTTGGATGAAGCCTCCTCACAAAAGCATCCCTGCCCTCAATGGCAACCCTGTGAGTACCTGTACCTATTTGTTAAAACTGCATTCACCCAGTGAATCTGGATCTGCAGTATAACGTGGCTAATGTCACCGATATTCCCCCTTTTGACTGCTGTGTGGATCTGGCGCAGCTATGGTAACGGATGCGTCACAGTTTCCAGGCAAAGGTCTCACATCGGTACCTGTGCAGACCTTCCCATAGCCAGTGAATCCGGCCGTGCCAAAGAGGCCACTTGCACCTCAAGGGAGTGTGGTCGGTGGGCGGCACTCCCTGGGGGCTGAGTCGCCGCTTTGCTGGGACAAAGTTTCCAGCTCTGGTACCGCGGTTGACCTTCGCTTCCCGGAGGCTGCCGGGCGATCCCAGGGTGCTGTCGGGGCTGTCCCGAGTGTCGGAAATGGGCTGGTAGGTGGCCTGCGACCTTGAGCATCAGCCTATTGCATGGGCATCCGGGGGACGGGAAACCAGGCCCCAATCAGCTTCACATATCAGCACTGCAGCACCTCCCCCACACCCATAAACTATGCAAGTTCACTCGACGACGGTTTTAACATGATTCGAGTACGTGCTTAGTTTTGTTTTAATCCCTCTGCTTTATTTTTGTGCTAACCTTTTCTCGCGATTAGCTTAATTTATTGAAATTGAAGGGAGGGCCTTTGAAACTTTCATTGAAATCACGGGTGACTCGACACTTGCATCTCAATATTAATACACAAATCTTGACGAATAACAGTGGAAACGAATGCTGTAGCCTCTTTGGGTAACACGGCCTCAATATAATGATGCAGTGTGTTCTGTACTTCTCTGTTAATAGTGTACAGAGTGTTGTTGGACAGAGAGTGCACTGTAAAACTATGAATAGCACTACTGTGATTTGGGGTGGTAAATAGTAAATCTGCAATAATTTCTTGTGTTAACTTGTTTGAGTTTTATTTTTGCTTATACATGCATTCATACATAAATTGCGACTTGTTTTGAATAGCATGTTGCGTCCGATGTACCAGATTCCTGTAACAAAGTCATTGATTTCATTAAAACATATCGATGATCACCTTGATTTGCACCCTTTCTCTGGTCTTTTGTGTGTGGATGTTGGCGGGTGAGGACACGATTGGGTTCAGCTCTTGCATGGTTCGCTATGTTCCTGTCGTAACGCACGCTGGCAGTGGGAGGAATGGAAACCCTGGTGACGCGGGACTTTTAAAAAAAACACATTCCTTCAAGGGATGTGGGTGTCGCTGGGCCGGGCCATCCCTAATTGCCCTTGAACCGAGCGTCTCGCTCGGCCATTTCAGAGGGGCAGTTCAGAGTCGAACCACATTTGCTGTGGCTCTGGAGTCACGTGGCCAGGCCGGGTAAGGACGGCAGATTTCCTTCCCTAAAAGAGCATTAGTGAACCAGATGAGTTTTTAAACAACAATAGTTTATCTCGTTGGCAGGGGTAAACCACACAGCCTCTTCCACCAGTGGAAGTACCTCTACGCTGACACGGTGTGGGTGGGATGGTGGTTCGCACTGCTGCCTCACAGCACCAGGGACCTGGGTTCAATTCCGGCCTTGGGTGACTGAGTGTGTGGAGTTTGCACTTTCTCCTAATCGGCGTGGGTTTCCTCCGGGTGCTCCGGTTTCCTCCCACAGTCCAAAGATGTACAGGTTAGGTGGATTGGCCACCCTAAATTGCCCCTTGGTGTCCAAGGATGTGTAGATTCGCTGGGATTCAGGGGATAGGGTGGCGAGTGGGCCTAGAGTACTCTTTCAGAGGGACAGTGCAGTCTTAATGGGCCGAATGGCCTCCTGCATTGTTGGGATTCTATGGAGACTATCAAGCCCTTTCGTAACGTTAAAATTCCATATCCGGTCACACTCAGCGTTTGCTTTTCAAGGGGAGAGCTCTCGTCTGTTCAGCCTTGATGAATTATTAATAGTTCCTAGCTGACATGAAGGGGCTGCTGGCTTGTCTATTGCCCATCCCTAATTGCCACTTGAGAAGGTGTTGCTAACTTTTGGTTGGCTCTTAAATCGTAATTTGCTCTGTTAACTTTGCTCTAGAGTCGCCAGGTATCTTTATGATACCGCCACGAGGTTCAAGTTCAAGTAATGATCAATAACTCAACACACCAATTAGTAAGATTCAAATCAAAGCACATTTATTATACACAATAAATCACTACTTATGCATAAACTCTACTTCCTAGGCTATTCCTGTCACTAAAAGGCCTATACTTGGCTTCGGACTGGCCCACCAGGTCTGGGGAACAAATGGCCTTTCGTTCAGGTCCTGAGTCTGCAGAATTCAAAAGCTGGTATGGACTGGTAGCTAGGAGCGCCTATCTCGTAGCGAGCGTTGACTTGAGACTTACTTGGAGGCAGGTCACTGTCAGCAGTTTGAGCTGCTGAGTGACCCTGCCAAAGAAGGACGATTTGAACTTGGGGGCTTTACTTTATAGTCCCCAGGGGCTTCCTGCCCTTCGGGGCGGACCCCGAACCTGGTTCCAAGTGATTGGACTACTTTCCGATCACTTGGATCGATTTCTCCAATGCTGGAGCGGTTCCCTGATCGCTAGGCGGTCCCTAAATGTCCGTTGGCCTTCCTTTGTCTTGGCTCCTGCTGGCGCCGAGGAGTCTGGCTTGGCTTTGTTTACCTGAACTGTTGCCCTTGTGCCTGGGAATCGCGCATTACTATGTAGATGGTTGCTACATTACTATGCAGATGGCTGCTGGTTTCAGTGCTATCTGGTTCCTTACAGGTCTCAATACACATGATTTCTGTATTTGCTAGTCTTTGCCTGTGTTGGCTGAATTTCCCTTCAGCCTTTGCGGTTCTCCATTTTAAGTCGGGAAGTGGCCAACTCAGGTGGCTACACACCTTCCTTGTGATCCTAACGCGAAGCGTGAAGGATCACATAACTGCGTTGTCTTCATTCCCTGACCCGGCGGGCACTCTTCTATGGCCTCTACACTGACCATAACTATGCAAGAAAAATTTTAACTAACATTCTAATGTCAAAACAGGGACATGCATTACAAAATAAAAAAACGGTACCTCTAACTGTCCTCAATAAACTACACTCGCTAAAACATTCAGTCATATTAACTTCCTAAACAATACTAGCAGCATTTACATTTTTCCTGGCTTGGCAGTCAAGCACAGGGTTGTACAATCTTTCCATTTCTTTATTTACAGAAGAACGCAAACAAATTTCCTTTATTATAGATCGAGGGGTTCGGGCTCGGGGGGTTCGCGTTCGCGCGCAACCGGGTACACATTGCAATAACGAAAAACACGTATGCCGTCTTCATTGTTGTCTTCTTTCTCTTTTCTCTTTCCATTTTGTCTCTTTTCCTGGAGCTTCTGGAGTTCTGTGGGATCAAGCATAGTGTCTGTTACTATCTTGGTTTAATATCTCGTCTATTAGTATGTCTGTCCTTTTGTGCCAATTCTCCCTTTATAATTTGTCACCATGTGTGACTCCCTCATTTTTTTTTTTAACCGAATATTCAGGACAAGACACACTTAAAAATACTGAAACAGTGCGAGCCGTCTCGCAGGCTGTGCGATTTACCATCCAAATGTTTGAGGATGTAAATAGCATAGGGATGGCAACCTAAGGGTCACCTGAAAACAAAACAAAACTTTTTGAGCCAAAAGTGCCAAATGAGGTGGGGATGGGCCGCGACGGGCAAGATTTGGATGGAATCCCCGGGTAGGACGGCGACCAATGCCGTGTGTTCTCTACCCGAGCGTAGCTGACCAGAGGGGAGGTCCTCAGGCAGGGTGGAGACCAATGCCGTTTCTCCACTGCCTGAGCAACCGACAAGAACGGGCAAGAAATGTAGTCATCGTGGGGGGTTGCCGTAAAGGTTCTACCTTCGAACCAGAAGGGCAGTTATGAACGGGGGGCTGGCAAGCTCTCAGAGGTTTCTGCTGATGAGCGCGCTGACAAGTTCTCATAGGTTTCGGCCGAAAAATAAGGCGTGGGGCCGTGGGAAAAATTTCCGATCTTACAAACAACATTTAACAATACCACTACAAATAACATTAAACATGCTGCAGGTTCCATCAGAAAGGACACCGTTTTCTCCCAAGCGGTTCCTTTTAAAACATCATCTGGACACCTCAGTTATCGGTTGCGAACAGGGTCGCAAAGGGGTTCTTGCTTTGGGAGTCAGACTCGAAGTCATCATCTTCTCCCGGATGCCATACTCTGGAATGCATCAGGGCTGATAGGGCTGCATGGTGCGATTTGGGGTCCATCTCGTCGTTACCGGACGAGCCTGAATGAGTTGTCGTGGTGCCAAAAGGTGGTGTCTAGTTCTGTGGGGACGGAGTCGGGGTTGTAATCGTAGGGCGGTGGTCTTTGGTGGGGTTTATTGAGGAAAGTGATGAGGAAGGGATCACTCGAATAGTGGTCAGATTCGCTGGGTGTGGGCGGGGTGTGGTCTGCTGCGTCGAGCATGACGTGATGTGCGTGGTTGGACTGTGGGCCATATACCTTAAGCTGGTTAATATGGAACCACGCAGTCTTTCCGTTGGGGTACTTCATTTTATAGACGGAGAGGCTTACTTTGTCCGCAATGGAGTACAGACCCGAATACTTCGGTGACAGGAATGTGCTGGGGTTGTAAATTGAGAGCATGACCTGCTGTCCTACCTCAAACTCAGTCGCATGCACTGTCTTGTCGAAACAGGCCTTGCTCTGTTTCTTTCTTGTGCCCAATTTCACTGCGGCTGCTCGCTGAGCCGTTTTTACATTTTCGACTAACTGCTTTACTGCGTTCTCGTGTGTGAGGGCCGGCACTTCGGGGCTGGTCAAGTCCAATCCTAATAAAAATTCTGTGCCTTTCATGGGGCGTCCGGTCATGAGAGTGTGTGGGGTGTAACCTGTGGAAGTTGAGACAGTATTTCTCAAGAACATCAACGCAAAAGGGAGGACTGAATCCCAAGTGGTGTTCTGTTGGACCATTTTTTGGAGGGTTGATTTTAGGGTGCGATTCATGCGCTCCACGATACCACTTGACTGGGGGTGGTATGCGATGTGGAATTTTTGGGTAATGCCAAATATCGTGAGGACGTTCTTCATGACACGTCCCGTAAAATGGGAGCCTTGGTCGGATTCAATGCTGCGGGGGAGTCCCCATCTCGTAAAGATGTGGTGGGTTAAGATCTTGGCTGTGGTCTTTGCCGTGTTCGTTCTGGATGGGAATGCCTCTACCCATTTCGTAAAAGTGTCTATGACGACTAATACGTATTTGTAACCATTCCTGCTAGGGGGCAATGGTCCTACAAAATCAATCTGCAGGTTAGTCCAGGGGCCGTTAACGGGGCAGGTGTGGCTAAGTTGAGCTTTCTTTGCGTATCTGTCCGGATTGTTCTGGGCACAGATAAGGCAATTCTCAAGGTAGTGTGTTACATCTTCTTTTAAACTCGGCCACCAATAGAGCTGCTTGAGATGGGCTGTAGTGGGATCAATTCCCTGATGTCCATGACTGTCATGGAATAAACAAATGAGTTGATTCCTGTCCTGTTCAGGAATCACATAAAGGGTGTCTTTTAACACCACACCGTCATGTGTGGTCAGAGCATTTTTAAATCTATCATAGGGGGCTGGATAGTTTCCTTTTAAAATCTCCCTGAGATTGCTGTCCTGCTTCTGGGCCTGCACTAGATCCTCAATCTTAGTCTGCGAGACCTGAACTGCATTCACTGGTGCGCTTTCGGGGTGGGGTGTCCAAAAATATCCATGCCTGGAACCTGCTTTGGCCAGTGCGTCGGCTTTCACGTTTCCAGGGGGCGAGGAACGGTGGTGACTGCTAACTTTAACAATTCCGAATGTCCTGTTCTGTGCTTTTTCTAAAATGTGGCGGAGCAATGGGGCTGAAGGGAGGGGTTTTCCGTCTGCGGAAACAAATCCTCCTGCTTTCCACAGGGGAAGGAATTCTGTAAGGCTATTGCAGACACAGAGGCTGTCCGAGTATATGTCTGCTGGGCTGGGGAAAGAATCTGGGTGATCCACAATGTACGCCACGGCTGCTTGTTCTGCCGCCTGTGCGCCTAAGTGGCCTGGTAGCTTTAGTGATATTTCTTCTAGGGCGCGTCCCTGCGCGTCCTCGACATAAATGCCGCATCCTGTAATGCGCTTCCCTTCTAATATCGTGGAAGAACCATCCACATATATTTGCAAAGGTGCGCACCTGTCTGTGTGCTGGGGGCTCTGGGGTGAACTACCTATCTTTCTGGGGGGTGTTTTCGCAATAAAGGGGCCTGTGTTGTGGTGTGGTGAGATGATTTCACATTCATGGGGGGTGCCTGGGTACTGAAGGTTATCGGCTAAGAAAGTGTGAGTCTTGGTCCTTTTAACAGTGATGTCCCGTCCCTGCAAAAGAAGGGTCCATCTAGCTGCCCTAATCTGACTAACTGTACCGTCCTTGAGTCGTCCGTCAAGTAAAAGTTGGGTGGGGGTGTGTTCTGTGAGGATTGTGATGGGGTTTAGTCCAGTTATGTAAGAAAAATACTGAACTGCCCAGAAAACTGTGAGCAGGTGCCTTTCACAGGCCGAAAATCCCTGCTCCACAGCATCTAAAAGTCTGGAGGCGTAAGCCACGGGTCTTAATTGTTCATGCCGTTCCTGGAGGAGCACGGCCGAAAGGGTGCGGTCTGTGGTCGCTACCTCTATCGCATAGGGGGAAAGCGGATCTGGAACTTGTAGTGCGGGGGCTGCTATGAGTGCTCTTTTCAAAGAGTCCACAGCATCCGTATCCTGCGGAAGCCATTCCCAGGGGGCTCCTTTCTTTAGGAGGTCCGAGAGGGGTGCTGCTTTGCTGGCAAAACCGTCAATGTGGTTTCGGCAGTAGCCAACCAGTCCTAAAAACGACCGGAGGGCTGAAACGTTCTGGGGAAGGGACAATTTGGCAATCGAGTCAATTCTTTTGTGCTTGATCTCGCATTTACCGTGCGTGATAATTGTACCCAAATATATCATTTAGTTTTCCAAAATCTGGGCCTTTTTGGGGTTTACTTTACAACCAGTTTTCTGTAGGAGTTCCAGGAGTTCAGACAGAAGCTTGATGCGCTCTGCCTTGGTGTCTGTCTGCAGTAATAGGTCGTCCACATACTGGACCAGACATTCGGGGCGAGAAAATTTTGACAAACCATTTACCAGCTGTCGGTGGAAAATGGAGGGGGAGTTGTGGAATCCTTGTGGAAGGCATGTCCACGTGTACTGCTGATTTTTAAAAGTGAAGGCAAATTTATACTGGCATGCTTTTGCCAATGGAATGGACCAGAATCCATTACTGACGTCCAAAACCGTAAAGTATTGTGAGTTGAGTCCCTGTTTGAGCATCGTCTCAGGACTTGTGGCTACCGTGGGGGCTGCTGCGGGGGTGACTTTGTTGAGTTCCCGGTAATCGATGGTCAGTCGCCATGATCCATCGGGCCAAATCGGGGCATTATTAGTGGAGTCTACTGATCTGAGTACGCCCTGCTCTAATAAGCTGCCGATAACTTTTGCGATTTCTCCCTCTGCCTCTTGGGGAAATCCGTATTGCTTTTGGGGTCTAGGGTCAGGTCCTGTGATTTGAACGGAACCAGTCATCCGGCCACAGTCGTGTTTGTGGGTCGCGAATGCTGTCCTGTGCTTCTGCAGAACTGCCTTAACCTGCTTGTCTGTGCTAATTGTGGTCAGGTCAAACCAAAATTCGCCTCCTGCGCTAATCTTGTTTGCATATTCTCCTTTTGTAAGCGTTGTGGGGGCTCTTGCGGATTTTGCCATTTTCCAAACACAATGGTTGACTGGATCAAAGGACAGGTTGTGGGAATTCATAAAATCGATGCCCAAAATGTGTTCTGCTGTGTGGGGTAGATTGACTAAAACTATGGGGTGCTTGGTGGATGTTGCCGATTTGAATGGGTACAGGGGATGTGATGTGTCCCTGCTGTGAGTGGCCTGTAAAGCCGCTGAGGGTGATGGTGGCTGTAGTGGGCCACATGTCTTTCTGGAATATGGTGGAGGAATTAGTTGTGGTGCGGGACACTCCTGTGTCCCAGAGAAATTCGATGGGCTGTCCCCGTATCTTTGCTGCAACTAATGGTCGGCCGGACCTATCCCAAAGGGTGTCGCAGACCCAACTGCGGGAGCCCGAACACCGTCAGTCCGTTCCGTTCAGGTCCGTCTGGTCTGAACGGGTGCTCACACTACGTATGGGCTCTGTCCTATTCTTATTCAGAGTGCCTGCCTCCCGTGCTCTCTGATGCTTTCTTGGGGCATTGCATTCTCGTGCAAAGTGTCCTAACTGTCCACAATTGTAACACTCCTATGGCTTTTGTGTGGGGGGACCTGCCTTCGTTCACCCATGCGGGGTTCTGGTGCGTTTTCACCGCTTGGATGTCTGCTTCTGCCTGCTGTTCCCCGGGTTTCCTAACTGCGGGTTTGTTTTGTACAGACTGCTCCCAGGCGCGGGACAATCTTTTCAAAACCCATTTCTCATTGTGGGCTTCCTCTGAGGGGTCATAATTCGTACAGGCCTTTTGTCCTGCCTCTGTGGCATGGGAGATAAGGGTGCGGGTCCATTTGGCCATACCGTCTTGGGACAAATGGGCACGTTCTAAATTTCCAAAAACTGCTGTGAAATGGATCCACAGGCGTCCAGCAAACGCTGTGGGGTGTTCTGTCTTTTTCTGCCTGCACTTATTCAGGCCTTCTACGGGGTCACCTCTGTTGTAGCCGATCGCATCTAGGATCGCTGCATGCATTTCTGCAAGGGTGCCTCCTCCTACGTTCTGTGGGTCGGGAAGGGCTGCTACGACCGAAGGGTCTAAACCCAAAACTGTGAGGTGGGGAGGAACGTGGTGATTTTCTCGCACACGTCCTGTAATTGGGTCACGGTTAAGGGGGTGGTATAAAGAAATTCTGTATCTCCGTCCGACGTGACTGTGCGGTGGGTGGTTACTGGATTCATTGGTGCCTGAACTATCTGCTCTGTGGGGGGTTGGGGCACTTTCCTCTTCTGGGCTTTCCTTGCGCACATGTTCCCTGAACATATCTATGCGCAGTCTCATTGAATTCTTCCCAATCCGGGCCGTCTTCTGTCTCTAACTGGGATCCAAAGGTGCTCTGGAATCCTTTCTGAACTGAAGCAAAGACTGCAGTCTTGAAATCTGCTTCCGGCACTTTGCGTGATCTAGTGAGCTCTGTCTGTGCTCCGTGGTGGTAGCATGGAGTGCTCGTAATGCTGCTTTCAGGTCGCTACACTGCTTTTGCAATGCCTGTTTCTCGGTTTCCTCTCTTACTAAGACTGCACGTTGCCTGTCCTGATAGGCCTTTTCATACTGTGTCTGGAAGCTGCTTAGGTGTGCTAGACAAGACTGGTGTGGCCACTTGGCATCATCCACCTCTCCATCCTTTGCTGCTAACTTCCTCCTTAATTCTAGGTTTGCTTTCTCTATCTCGCCCACATCGACCTTACTCATTCGATGTGTCTCCTTTATCTCTTTACGGAGCGTCCAAACGACCTCCTCTGTGTCTCGCAATTGTGCCAAACAGGACACGATCGCCATCGGCTTGCGAGCTTTTCCCAAGCTTTTCTTATGGATTTCGCTCAGGTTCTCCCACCAAGTATGTCCTATACTCCCGGGACCTGTTTCCTCATTTTCACAGAATTCGCTCCAAAGGGGCCATCCTTTCCCTTTGAGGTACTTTCTGATTTCTTCTTCCCAAACGGGACACTGTCCTACTCTGCTGCTGGTCGCTGCGACCATGAATTCTTCGGGGTTCATGAGGTGTTGCATTGCCTGCATTGCCATCTTTCCTCTCTGAATACTTCTCTTAAAATTTGGAACGGGGGGTATTAAGGCGGTGCTGTAATTACGGGTACGGCTTTCGCTATTTTCCGGCATACAAACTCCCGACAGTTTTGTCGCAACAAGAATCTATCAGTTTACCTTATAGCCCTGTTAGTTACGCATGCATTAACATACTTCCGAATTATGAGGATTGATCAGAACTGCTTGAACACTTGTGGTTTTTCTGTTCCCAATTGGATTTCTAATTCAAATTTTGGGTTCTCCCGGAGTTGTTAAGCCACTTCTAGATCGGGTCCTGGCGGAGTCGCCAGTAATATGTTGTTAACTTTTGGTTGGCTCTTAAATCGTAATTTGCTCTGTTTGTTTAACCTTTGCTCTAGAGTCGCCAGGTATCTTTATGATTCCGCCATGAGGTTCAAGTTCAAGTAATGATCAATAACTCAACACACCAATTAGTAAGATTCAAATCAAAACACATTTATTATACACAGTAAATCACTACTCATGCATAAACTCTACTTCCTAGGCTATTCCTATCACTAACAGGCCTATACTTAGCTTCGGAATTGGCCCACCAGGTCAGGGGCACAAATGGCCTTTCGTTCAGGTCCTGAGTCTGCAGGATTCAAAAGCTGGTATGGACTAGGAGCGCCTATCTCGTAGCGAGCATTGACTTGAGACTTACTTGGTTGGAGGCAGCGAGGCAGGTCACTGTCAAGGGTTGGTTTGAGCTGCTGAGTGACCCTGCCAAAGAAGGATGATTTGAATTTGGGGGCTTTACTTTATAGTCTCCAGGGGCTTCCCGCCCTTCGGGGAGGACCCCGTACCTGGTACCAAGTGATTGGACTACTTTCCGATCACTTGGATCGATTTCTCCAATGCTGGAGCGGTTCCCTGATCGCTAGGCGGTCCCTAAATGTCCGTTGGCCTTCCTTTGTCTTGTCTCCTGCTGGCGCCGAGGAGTCTGGCTTGGCTTTGTTTACCTGAACTGTTGCCATTGTGCCTGGGAATCGCGCATTACTATGTAGATGGCTGCTACATTACTATGCAGATGGCTGCTGGTTTCAGTGCTGTCTGGTTCCTTACAGGTCTCAATACACATGATTTCTGTATTTGCTAGTCTTTGCCTGTGTTGGCTGAATTTCCCTTCAGCCTTTGCGGTTCTCCATTTTAAAGTCGGGAAGTGGCCAACTCAGGTGGCTACAGTGTCGGTGAGCCACCTTCTTGAATGGCTGCAGTCCCTGTGGTGTAGGTACACCCACCGTGCTGTTAGAGAGGGAGTTTCAGGATTTTGATCCAGCGACAGTGAAGGAACGGCCGATATATTTCAAGTCGGGGTGGAGCGGAACTTCCATGTGGTGGTGTTCCCGAGCACCTGCTACCCTTTGTCCTTCAAGATGCTGGAGGTTGTGGGTTTTGGAAGGCGCTGTCAAAGGAGCCTTTGTTTCCCCCAATTAAAGGGGCAATTTAGCGTGGCCAATCCCCCTGCCCTGCACATCCTTTGGGTTGTGAGGGGTGAGATCCGCACAGACACGGGGAGAATGTGTAAACTCCACACGGACAGTGACCCGGGATCGAACCCGAGTCCTCGGCGCCGTGAGGCAGCAGCGCTAAATACTGCGCCATGGTTCTGTTCAGGTGTCGAGCTTCTGGAGTGTTGTTGGAGCGGCACTCATCCAGGCAAGTGGGGAGAATTCTGTCTTACTGCTGATTAAGCCAATGTTGTAGTGACTGGCCTCAAGTCCCACTCCAGACACTTGAGCAGGTAATCTTGACTTAATCCCCAGTGCAGTACTGAGACTGTGCCACTGGTGCCATCTCCTGGTGAGGTATTAAATTTGGATGAAGGATCCCTTGGCACCTTTTGAAGAAGAGCAGGGAGGATTCTCTCGAGTCCTGGACCAATCTTTACCCCTCTCCCAACATCACTATAAATAGGATTTGGTCATTACAACGTTGCTCTAGGAGCGGCGTGGTGGCACAGTGGTTAGCACTGCTGCTTCACGGTGCCAAGGGCCTGGTATCACTGTCCGTGTGGAGTTTGCACATTCTCCCCGTGTCTGCGTGGGGCTCACTCCTACAACCCAAAGATTTTTAAATTTTTTATTTAGAGTACCCAATTCATTTTTTCCAATTAAGGGGCAATTTAGCGTGGGGCCAATCCACCTACCCTGCACATCTTTGGGTTGTGCGGGCGAAACCCACGCAGACACGGGGAGAATGTGCAAACTCCACACGGACAGTGACCCAGAGCCGGGATCGAACCTGGGACCTTGGCGCCGTGAGACTGCAGTGCTAACCCACTGCGCCACCGTGCTGCCCCCCCCCCCCCAACCCAAAGATGTGTAGGGTAGGTGGATTGGCCACCCTAAATGGCCCTTTAAATTGGAAAACATGTTTAAAAATTGTAACCTTGCTCTTTATGGGGGCTTGCTGTGCACAAATTGGTTGCCCGGTTTCCTACGTTACAGCAGGTGACTAAAATGCAGAACGTTTAATTAGCGGCATGCACTTTCGGAGACCCTGAGGCAGTGAAAGGCGTTATGTAAATGCAAATCCTTTCTGTCGTTGCCCCCAGCATTGTATTGCAGTAATAACAGGAGTGTTGCGAATATATTCGGAGCGGCCCCTCAAGGCAGCTCTTGTCATTTAATCAGATCAAGGCTGATCTGATTGTAACCTCAACCCCACATCGCTGCTGACTTTCACCCCTTGCTCACCAAGAGTTTATCCAGCTTTGTCTTAAAAATATTCAAAGACTCTTCTTCCACTGCCTTGTCAGAAAGAAAGTTCCAGAGATGCTGCCCCGACCTTGGCCCCCAGGTTCTAGATCCACCCCAGGAGGAAACATTCTCTCCACATCCGCCCTGTCATTAATCCCTCAGGACCTTGTCCAATCAAAACGGACCCTGTGTTGGAAAACGGGATCAGAAGGGTTAGGTGCTTGGTGGACATCACCGAGATGATGGGCCAAAAGGCCTCATTTTGGTGTGTAAAACTCGGACTCTATAACAAGTCGCCTCTCGCTCTCTTAAACTCTGGCGGATTCAAGCCCGGCCTGTCTAACCCTTCCTCGCAAGACAACCTGCCCATTCCATGACAGATGTTAAACTTTTTTTAAAATTTTCCAATTGAGGGGCAAATTAGCGTGGCCAATCCACCTACCCTGCACATCTTTGGGTTGTGGGGGCGAAACCCACGCAGACACGGGGAGAATGTGCAAACTCCACACGGACAGCGACCCAGGGCCGGGATCGAACCTGGGACCTCGGTGCCGTGAGGCAGCAGTGCTAACCACTGCGCCACCGTGCTGCCCGTGAAAGATGATGAACTAACTGGCCTCGGTTTCTTATTTTCCTCTCCTTCCCTTTTTGAATAAAAGAGTCACGTTCCAACCTAATACAGCCTTCCCCGTACCTAGAGAATTCTGGAAAAGTAAAACCGGTGCATGAACTACCTCATGAAATCAGAAGCAAAGAGACTTGGGAGTCCTTGATCAGGATTCTCTTAAGGTTAACGTGCAGGTTCAGTCAGCAGTTAGAAAGGCAAATGAAATGTTGGCATTCATGTCGAGACCAGGGATGTACCTCTGAGACTAAATAAGACTCTGGTCAGACCCCATTTGGAGTATTGTGAGCAGTTTTGGGGCCCCCTAACTAAGGAAGGATGTGGTGGCCTTGGAAAGGGTCCAGAGGAGGTTCACAAGAACGATCCCTGGAATGAAGAGCTTGTCGTATGAGGAACAGTTGCGGACTCTGGGTCGGTACTCGTTGGGAGTTTAGAAGGATGAGGGGGAATCTTATTGAAACATACAGGATATTACAAGGCCTGGATGGAGTGGACGTGGAGAAGATGTTTCCACACCATCTCAGACTGAAGGAACGGTCCTTTAAAACAGAGATGAGGAGGTATTTCTTCAGCCAGAGGGTGGTGAATCTGTGGAACTCTTTGCCGCAGAAGCCTGTGGAGGCCAAATCACTGAGTGTCTTTCAGACAGAGATAGATAGGCACCTAATTTTTTTTCCAATTAAGGGGCAATTTAGCGCGGCCAATCCACCTAACCAGCACATCTTTGGACCGTGGGGGTGAAACCCACGCAGACACGGGGAGAATGTGCAAACTCTACACGGACAATGACCCAGGGCCAGGATTTGAACCCGGGTCCTCAGCGCCGCAGTCCCAGTGCTAACCACTGCACCACCGTGCTGCCCTTGGATAGATACGTTCTTGATTAATAAGGGGATCAGGGGTTATGGGGAGAAATCAGGAGGATGAGAAAAATATCAGCCATGATTGAATAGTGGCGCATTCGATGGGCCGAGTGGCCTAATTCTGCTCCTATGTCTGATGGTCTTTCTTGCTGCTGCCTTTTTGTTGAACTCATTTTTATTTTCTCTCCGTATACAGAAACAAAAATGAACATGGTAAACGAGTTAGAATGCGACATCACATTAGCCGCTAGTGCTGTTGACAGAAATATCTGAAGCAATATTGCACAGGCACTTCTAGTTTAGGGAATCAAGTTACGTGAGCAGGCAAGTGTTGATATAGCAGATATACAAGAATTTCATGAAAGCAAATTGCTGCGGATGCTGCAATGAAGCTGAAACAGAAAATACTGGGCAATCTCAGCAGGCCTGACCGCAACGGTGGAGAGAGAAGGGAGCTAATGTTTCGAGTCTAGATGGCTTTGACAAAGAGTCAATCAGACTCGAGACGTTAGCTCCACTCTCTCTCCACAGAGGCTGTCAGACCTGCTGAGATTGTCCAGCATTTCCTGTTTTTGAAACAAGAATTTGACAACCGGTCTGCATAAACATTGCTGCTTCCTTACAGAGAGTAACAGTGAAAAATTACAATAGGAAATGTATGGGACAGTAAGGTTTAAAAAACAAAGGGGGTAAATAAAATATATCTAATAGAATAGAATGCCTACAATGCAGAAGGAGGCCTTTTGGCCCATCGAGTCTGCACCGACCCTCTGAAAGAGCACCCTCCCAAGATCCACTCCCCCGCCCTATCCCCATAACCCCACCGAACCTGCACATCCTTGGACACTATGGGAAAATTTACCATGGCCAATCCACCCAACTTGCACATCTTTGGAATGTGGGAGGAAACCGGGGCACCCAAAGGAAACCCATGCAGACACGGGGAGAACGTGCAGAGGTATTTAATGCTCCCGACTGGGCCATTTAAAGGCACGTTGTGTCTTATTATGGCTGGGGACCTGTCCTTTTAGACCATTGCTTCACTTTTATCAACATTAACTTTGTAACCTGAGCAATAGCCAAACTTTTTAATTCTCTTTCAGAAAGAATATGGATGTTGTAGGATCTGATAAGTAAAGCAGGATGTAGGCGCAGTGGTTAGCACTGGGACTGCGGCGCTGAGGACCCGGGTTCGAATCCCGGCCCCAGGTCACTGTCCGTGTGGAGTTTGCACATTCTCCCCGTGTCTGCGTGGGTTTCACCCCCGCAACCTAAAGATGTGCAGGTTAGGTGGATTGGCCCCGCTAAATTGCCCCTTAATTGGGAAAAAAAAAAAATTGGGTACTCTTAAAAAATTTTTTTTAAAGTAAGGCAGGATGTCGTCAACGTATAAAGGCAATTTGAGCTCCTCCTCTTCAGCTCTAACCCCTTTTTATGTCCGTATTGTGTCTCATCATTTGTGCGACATACAGAAAACAGAAGGTGGGGTGGGGAGACAGAAGATCACCCTGTCTCGTCCCCCTCCCCAGGCCCTCCGTTATTGTCCAATTTCCTCATTGGGCTAGTATTGATAACATTTTGATTTGATTTGATTTATTATTGTCACATGTATTAGTAAACAGTGAAAAGTATTGTTTCTTGCACACTGTACAAACAATGCACCGTACATAGGGAAGGAAGGAGAGACTGCAGAATGTAATGTTACAGTTATAGCAAAGTGTAGAGAAAAGATCAACTTAATACGAGGTAGGTCCATTCAAAAGTCTGATGGCAGTCGGGAAGAAGCTGTTCTTGAGTCGGTTGGTACGTGACCTCAAACTTTGGTATCTTTTTCCTGACGGAAGAAGGTGGAAGAGAGTATGTCCGGGGTGCGTGGGGTCCTTAATTATGCTGGCTGCCTTTCTGAGGCAGCGGGAATTATAGACAGAGTCAATGGATGGGAGGCTGGTTTGCGTGATGGACTGGGCTACATTCACAACCTTTTGTAGTTTCCTGCGGTCTTGGGCAGAGCAGGCTCCATACCAGGCTGTGATACAACCAGAAAGAATGCTTTCTATGGTGCATCTGTAGAAGTTGGTGAGGGTCGTAGCTGACATGCCAAATTGCCTTAGATCACAATTAAGTCGCGATTCCTTCAGATCGCAATTAAGTAACTATATGGGGGTGATATGACCCACGCTCTGTTGGGTCCCTGCCCTCCTCCAGAATGACCGTTGTCACTGCATCTCTCCACAAAGGAGCCAATAATCCTGGTTTAGCACAGTGGGTTAAACAGCTGGCTTGTAATGCAGAACAAGGCCAGCAGCGCGGGTTCAATTCCCGTACCGGCCTCCCCGAACAGGCGCCGGAATGTGGCGACCAGGGGCTTTTCACAGTAACTTGATTGAAGCCTACTTGTGACAATAAGCGATTATTTTTATACAGTCCAGTTTCTAATGAGTGGTGATAGGCCTGTTGAAGTAAGGGTGTAAGTATGTCTTTAAAGGTCCGACAAAACTTTCTTATGTAGCCCTCAGGGACGGGACTTGTATTATTTTTAACCGCGTCCATTGCCTCACCAAATTCCAAATCGGTGACAGACATGTCCAATTCCTCAGTATTCTGACAACTTTGTCGTACCGATGCTTCGCAGAAAGTTGTTAACCCTCCAGGCATCAGAATCCGTGTACAATTCCCTATGGGAGCCCAGTTCGGTCAAAAAGTGATGGGGTGTCTGTGACTTACGCTTTGGGACAACACTGCACGATTGCTGTTTTCTTAATTGTAATGCCAACAAACGCTCGCGATGTTACCCTGTTCATGGTATCTCTGTTTCGCACATCGTAAACACCCTTCACCTTGTTCGGAAAGCGGACCATCCAGAACGCTGCCAGTCTTTGTGAGGGAGGCCAGTAAAGCGGATGTGCGCTGCTTTTTCTGCTGCTGTTCTGAATTTTGAGTTTCCTGTTCCATAAGAACATCAGAACTAGGAGCAGGAGTCGGCCATCTGGCCCCTCGAGCCTGCTCCGCCATTCAGTGAGATCATGGCTGATCCTTGTGGACTCAGCTCCGCTTACCTGCCCGCTCACCGTAACCTTAATCCCTTTACTGTTCAAAAATCTACCTATCTTTGCCTTAAACACACCCAACGAGGTTGCCTCAACTGCTTCACTGGGCAGGGAATTCCACAGATTCGCAATGCTTTGGGTGGAGAAGTACCTCCTCAACCTAGTGAATCTCCTCTGCACGCCCTCCAGTGCCAATGCATCCTTTCCCAAGTAAGGAGATCGAAACTGTACACAATACTCCAGGTGTAGCCTCACCAACACCCTATACACCCTAGAAGGCTGCAACATAACAATTCAACCCGTTTTGATTAACTTGTCCCTTAATAGGAAAAAATGAATTGGATACTATTAATTTCTTTTTAAAAAAGGACATAGGACCAGAAGTAGGCCATTCGGCCCATCGAGTCTGATCCGTCAATGAGATCGTGACTGATCTGATGTGATAATCCTCAGCTCCACTTTCCCGCCTGATCCCCATGGCCCTCGATTCCCTCACTGATTAAAAATCTGTCCAGTCTCCCTTAACTGCATTATGTGGCAAAGGTGTGTGTGAAGCGTCCAGGCACAATGCTGCCTGCCTGCAGGAGGTGCAGGGCAGGTTAGATGGCGTTGCTGGTCTCTTCCTGCCAGTTTGGTCAGAGCACAAGTGGTTGACGGGCGACACAGCTGTAATTCTGGCCTTTGCCTACGGGTGGCAGTAGAACACCAAGCAAGTACTGGAGGCTGCAGTGACATATTGCATTTCCAATGAACAGGGTCAGTGGGTGAAAGCTACAAATATCACGGTGTCAGTTTCACTTAAGGAAATCGTGCTGTCTTAGTGGCGTAGATTCGGCACCTTGTGGGGTACTGAGCCACACAGAGAGCCATTGAACAGTGACTGCACAGAACGAGGCCATTCGGCCCATCGGGCACTTGCCCACCCGCTGCCAGGAAACCCGGCGAGTCCCACTCTGCCCCCCCCCCCCCACCCTTCCCTCTCACTCCTGAGCGCTCATATTTTTAAAAATAAATTTCGAGTACCCAATTCTTTTTTTTTTCCAATTAAGGGGCAATTTAGCGCGGCCAATCCACCTGACCCTGCGCATCTTTTTGGGTTGTGGGGGGGGTGAGACCCACGCAGACACGGGGAGAATGTGCAAACTCCACACGGACGGTGACCCGGGGCCGGGATTCGAACCCGGGACCTCGGCGCCGTGAGGGCAGCAGATGGGGAAAATGTTGACGTGCAAAGGAGACCTGGGTGTCCTAGTGCACCAGTCACTGAAGCAAGCCTGCAGGTGCAGCAAGCAGCTGGGAAGGCAAATGGCCTGCTGGCCTTCATCGCAAGAGGGCTGGCCTACAGAAGCGAGGGTTTCTGACTGCAGCTGTACAGGGCCCTGGTGGGACCACATCTGGAGTAGTGTGTGCAGTTTTGGTCTCTTTCTCTTTTTTTTGGTGCAACTCTATTTTATTATGTGGTTAACTATATTAACATACTTGAACTGTGGGTAAATGCAATACCAGCTTTAACTGTTGACCCTTGCCTAGTCCTAACCAGGTGATGCACTCAGCACATGGTGAATGTCTGTGATGCAGGCTGTGAGCTCTGTGCTCCGAGCTGGCTGCTACTAGAATGAGCGGGGACTCTCCCGGCCCCTGTCTTTATAGTGCGTGTGCTCTCACTGGTGATTGGCTGCGGTGTTGTGTATGCTGATTGGTCCCACTGCATGTCCATCAGTGTGTGTGTGTGTGTCTGCACCATGATATACTCGTGTATAATTATGACATCCCCCCCTTTTATATAAAGAATATGTGCCTGCGTGACAATAAATATTGTGTAGTGAATGTACCTGACTGTGTGTGCATGTTATTTACATGACTATGTACATGAGGCTAATCTATTTACACGGGAAGGTGCCTGGTGCCGAGAAATAGGCTGTCACACCAACAATGAAATGAACATTATATACCATAAGACCATAAGACATAGGAGCGGAAGTAAGGCCATTCGGCCCAGCGAGTCCACTCCACCATTCAATCATGGCTGATTTCAACTCCATTTACCCGCTCTCTACCCGCAAACTACTGGAACGATGAAACAGGATAACAGAACAGATCAAAGAGTCCAACATCGTAAAACTCATAAGTCAAGTCTCTGAGGTTTTGGTCTCTTTCTCAAAGAAAAGACATACTTCCCACAGAGGGGTGCACCAGACATTCCTGGGACGGCAGGATTGTCGTACGAGGAGAGATTGGGTCGACCGGGCCCGTATTCACTGGAGTTCAGAAGAATGGGAGGGGATCTCATTGAATCATAAAATCCTGACCTGGCCGGACAGACTGGAGGCCAGGATGTGTTCCCTCTGGGGGGGGGGGGGGGGGGGGGGGGGGGGGGTCGGGTCTAGAACAAGGATACAGGGTGGGCCATTTAGGACTGAGGTGAGGAGAAACCCCTTCACTCCGAGGCTGGTGAAGCTGTGGAATTCTCCCCACAGAAGCTGTGGAGGCCGAGTCACTGAATATAATTAAGAAGGAAATAGATTTCTAAACTCTAAAAGGTGTCCAGGGGTGATGGAAGAGTGCGGGGGGGGGGGGGGGGGGGTGGAGTGTGGCGTTGAGATAGAGGATCAGCCATGATCATGATGAATGGCGGAGCGGGCTTGAAGGGCCGAATGGCCTCCTCCTGCTCCTATTTGCTACGTTTCTGAAAGGAGGGGATATTAGCAGCGGTGGCCAAAAGCATCGGGATCTAAAGGAGGCGGGAGAGCTGGAGGATTTAGGGAGGGGACGGTGCAGCTTAGAGCCATGCTTCTCAAGCATCATTCCCAGCTGTCATAATATCCACTCATGTATATAATGAGATGCAGACAGGCAGTGATTGACACACAGGGTAACCAATGAACACACACGACACAGAACAACCAATCACCAGACAGGACACGACCACTATAAAGCACACAGGGCATTAAGACTCTCCCTCCCTCTACAGGACACACTACTGAGATAGTTAGAGTGCACAAGCCAGTGAGCACTATCACCATGAGGTAGAAAGTTAGTCTGGTCAAGCCAGTAGGAGGTTTATCAGTTAGATTGATAGAGTGTCAACTCACAGCAGACTATGTACAGCAATCAGCAAGTTCAATAAAACAGTGTTGGACCATCTCCTGTGTCAGAAGCCTGTTTCTAGTTTCACTGCACCCAGTTGCAGTCAACGTTGAACCAACTCCCTTCACACATCACCACAGTGAAAATTGTGGCTTGTGATGGTAGTGGAGGGAGGTGGTTGAGGGGTGCAGGTGGGGGGGGGGGGGTCTTCCGTTATTGAGCACGGTGGGGAGAAGCGAGAGTTCTCGAGTATAGAAGGGGGGGGGGGCGAGGAGGAACGGAACGTGTGGGGAGTTTGATGACGAGGCAATCGTTCTCCGAAGAAAACCCAAGACTCCGGCCGAGTCCTGGGCTTGTTCTGCAGCAGCTGTTCGCTCTCCTTGAAGGCTGCGTCCACAGGTTGGTCAGATGAACGAATAGTTTCGAACGAGTCGGAGGGGTGACGGAGATGGAGGTGGGGGGGGGGGAGTGGTCAGAAGAAAGAAGGACCCGCATTTGCGTGGCGCCTTCCGCAGCCACGGCATTTCGCAACCGATTAAATTTGGAGGGCTGTGACGTAGGGAGTGCGCCAGCCAATCCGCGCACAGCAAGCTCCCACAAACAGCCGCCGGGTTGCCTGTTTTTTGTTTTGTGATGCTGACTGCGGGATGAATGTTGGCCAAGACACCGGGGAGAGACCCTCTTCGAAACGCCCCAGGACTTTTAACGTTTTGTTCGACGCATTCGCGGGATGTGGGCGTCACTGGGCCGGGCCCAGCATTCACCGCCCAACCCTAATTGCCCCTCGAGAAGCCGCCTCCTGGAACTGCTGCAGTCCGTGTGGATCAGGGCTTCCCGAGAGGAGGCAGATGGCACCCCCACCTCCAACAGCGCAGCACCCCCTCAGTGGGAGAGCCTGCGCTCAGGTTTCTGGGATGGGGGGGGACGGGGGGACGTGGCACTCCTGAGGCGCTGGTTGCTCGCAATTGAGCCGTGGCTGACGGGATTGAATGAAGTGTGGCGTTTAAGTTGAAGCGAAGTTACCCTTCCTGGCCAGAACCGAGTTCTGGCCAGTTGGGGAAATCGAGAGCTTTGCCTGAGACCCACAATGTTGTTCCCCTCAAAGACATTTCCTTTCTGTCGGTTCTCAATGAACAAAACAGTTTGTTCCTTGGCCCAGTTTACGGGAAGCCTGATTGCGTACATTTAAAAAAAAAACCTGCAAGATCCCCCGTGTGGACCGAACTGGCTGAACTGTGACCCTGAGCAGGAATTCACTCCGTGGGGTGCCAAAGACAGGAAGGCCAGCGCCGTTACATGGCTCCCTAAATGGGCCTTAACCCTCTCGGTGACGTGTCCACAATCCCCTGGAGATCACAGATGCCCACTTTATTTTCTTATTTTTTTAAAATAAATTTAGAGTACGCAATTTTTTTTTTCCAATTAAGGGGCAATTTAGCGTGGCCAATCCACCTACCCTGCACATCTTTGGGTTGTGGGGGTGAGACCCACGCAGACACGGGGAGAATGTACAAACTCCACACGGACAGTGACCCAGGGCCGGGATTCGAACCCGGGTCCTCGGCGCCGCAGTCCCAGTGCTAACCCCTGCGCCACCGTGCCGCCTGATGCCACTTAATTGCGCTCCAATTTCTTTTGCACCCTGAGTCAGAACGTTCTGGGGGCTTCGATGTCACGTCCAGAGATTTGCACGCTAAAGGTGAGACAGAGAGTCCGTGAGCAGTACTGAGGGAGTGCTGCCCTGTCATATGTGCCTCTTTGCGATGAGGCATGTAGTAAAAGGCACATATACACATATATAGGGTTAATGTGGGACTGAGTATGGTACTGCCCTCATCAGAGAGCACATGACCCATAGGGTGGCACGGTGGCGCAGTGGTTAGCACTGTTGCCTCACGGTGCCGAGGATCCAGGTTCAATCCCAGCCCCGGGTCACTGCCCGTGTGAAGTTTGCACATTCTCCCCGTGTCAGCGTGGGTCTCACCCCCACAACCCATTAAGATGTGCAGGTTAGGTGGAATGGCCACGCTAATTTGCCCTTTAATTGGGATAAAAAAAGAATTGGATGCTCTAAGTTTATATTTACAAAAAGAGAGCGCATGTCCCACAACCAAGGTCAGTCTAGTGTTGGACAGAGACGTGTGCGCAAGCAGGCATGGAGGCAGCTCCTAGTTGGTACCCGTTGCTGTCTTATACAGAGTTTGAGGAGTCAATAAAGACTTACAGTTAACCTACGTGTGACCGACCGAACCGTATCCAACACCCACACAAAAGGGTAAAAGAGGCTCGACCCCCCCCCCCCAAACTCCCTTTGAAGGCTGAGCTTCAAAGGCACATCATTGGTTGAAAAGTGTTTCCGGAGCGTCCTGGTGAATGGCGCTATATAAATGCGGGTCTTTCAGGGTGTTTCACGGGAGTGATTATCAGACAGTGAAACGTGTGTTTCGACAGATAACCACAAGTGTGGTAAGAGACGTAAAAAGACTAGGCCTGCATTTATATGGCGCCTCTCACGGCCACTGGGCATCCCCGAAGCACTTTACAGCCAATGAAGCACTTTGGACGTGTAGTCACGGCTGTGATTTGCGCCCAGCAAAATCCCAGAAAGAGCAATGTGGCAACGACCGGATAATCTGTCCTTTACCGAGATAAAAACAGGAAATGCTGGATTGACGGCCGCTGGTCTGGCAGCACCTGTGGAGAGAGAAGCGGAGTTAGCGTTTCGAGTCCGTATGCCGGAGTATGCCGAAACCGGAGCACCCGGAGGAAACCCACGCAGACACGGGGAGAACGTGCAGACTCCACACAGACAGTGACCCAAGCCGGGAATCGAACCTGGGACCCTGGAGCTGTGAAGCAACAGTGCCAGTGTCAGGGCCAGTTAACCATCAGGAAAAGAGATTATCTGGTCAATTATCACATTATAGTTTGTGGGAGCTTACTGTGCACAAATTGGCCGCTGTTCCCTCAGTGGCGACACTTCAAGAGTACTTCAATGGCCGTAGAGCATTCTGAGGGCATGAAAGGTGGTAAATAAATGTGAGTTTCCTCTCCTGCAAGCCACATAGCATCTGTGGAGAGAGAGATGCAGATTTACTGCTTCGAGTCCATATGGCCCTTATTCAGAACTGAAGAGGGGTCAAAACATGATGGACCATATAGTTGAAGAGCGGGGCGGATCTAGTGGGGCGGAATAGAAGGTCAGGGATAGGATGGAGAGATTGACAAAGATGTCATGGACACAAGACAAACGGAACGTTGATGGTAGCATTAAGGACTAAATCAATAATGGTATAAATGTAAAATAGCGGAGTGTGGAAGAGGAGAGCAGAGGTCTGACTGATATCGATTGAGGGCTAAAGATTGACCAGGTCACCAGGGAGAGCTCCTCTGCTTTTCTTCAAAACAGTCGCTTGGAATTTTCACTTCCACCAGAAAAGCGCCAATAGGACGTTGGTTCAATTTCTCATCGCAAAGGCAGCACTTCCGACAGTGGGGGACTCCCTCAGTACTGCGCTGGGAGCACCAGCCTCAATTTTGGTGCTGGAGTTGGACATGAACCTGGAATGTGCTAATTCAGAGGGTGAACTTTCAGGAGCGGCTTACCGGGGCCAGAATTCTCCGCCCGGATTTCCTGGGGTGTGGCGTGTCTTCAATTGCAAATCCCATTGACCAGCGGCGGGAAGATAGAATTCCGCCGGCCACCAGATGGTGCGCCACCGGGAAACAAGCGGCTGAGGAACTGGAAAATCCAGCCCAGGAGGACAGAGAGAGCTAGGCCGATTCAGGTGGCAAATCTGAGGGCTTTTAAGCAGCTGAGGAGACGGTTCCAGAGTGTGCAGTGATGACATTCAAGGATGCTCGAGTGGGCGGAAATAGAGCAGCCCAGAGATCTCGAAGGGTTGCTGAGCTGGAGGTGGTCACAGAGAGAGGGAAGGCCGAGATCAAGAAGGTCGACCAATGTCTTGGTAAATCTCAGAGCCGGCTTGAGAGCAGTTTGGCTCATTCCTGCCTGTATTCATTGTGTCCCCAACAAAAGGAGGTCGCGAGTCAAAGAGGTTGAGAGGGGGAATTTCAGAGGAAGGGCAAAAGGCCTTTGGGAAGCCCACCACCTGGAGGTTCCTCTCCAGCTGCGCACCACCCTGACTTGGGAATATATCGTCCATTCCTTCACTGTCGCTGGGGCAACATCCTGGAACTCCCTCCCTAACAGCACTGTGGGTGCCCCTACACCACCGGGACTGCAGCGGCTCAAGAAGGCGGCTCACCCACCACCTTCTCAAGGGATGGGCGACAAACGCTGGTCTAGCCAAACAACACCCACATCCCATGACATTATTAAAATAAAACACTTCGAAACTAGTGTCATCTCTGCATAGCTCCGAGATGTACAAAATATACAACGCATGAGCAGGTTTGAGGGGCCGGATTGTTTCTTCCTGCTTGTATTCAGTATGTGCATTGAAAAAGGAGGTAGCGAGGCAAAGAGGTTTAGGGAGGCAACCCCCGATCCTAGGGACCAGGCACGGCCGTCAAAGGTAAAGTGATTAAAATCAGGGTCACGCAAAAGGTCAGTAAAGGTGTTGCATCGATGCTGTAATGCGTGGGTCAAAAATGGAACTGGGCCATTAACACAAGAGCGGGGAGGGGGAGGGGGGCAGCTACCGTGGGCACACGGCAAAATGCAAGTCACACAGACAGGAAATAACCTGAGATTAATTACATAATCCCTTGGCTTTAATCCTGAGATTAAAGGGTGGAAGTAGAGGTCGGTCAGTCTGCCAGGCTCTGTCGGGGTCAGGTAGGGGCCAGCAGGGATAAAGATCCCAATCACTTACAGGCCTTAAGTGAAATTAGACTGTGCGGGCTTTCAATCCCAACAACAGTGACTTGCATTGCTGCAGCGCCTTTAACCGAATAAAACATCCCGGGTCACTTTACAGGAGGTTTCTAAAGCAACTTATGACACCTAACCACGGGCTTAGTCAAAGAGGTAAAAACATTGAATCATAAAAGGTTTACAGCGCAGAGAAACAGGCCAAAGAAACGAGCCATCCTCAGTTTAATCCCGCTTTCCGGCATTTGGTCCCTAACCCTGCAGGTTCAGTAGTGCGGAATGCATATCCAGACACCTTTTAAAGTGAGTTGAGGCTTGGTGCCTCTCCCTTACAGACCCACTGTAACTCTCTGGGTGAAAAGACATCCCCCCGTCTAACCTGACATCCCCCCCGTCTAACCTTTCCGCCAGTCACTAGTTACTGAGCCCAGAATTCCTTTTGCCTTACTAACTGTTACGACCCCCTGGACTGGTGCGCGGCCAATTCCAGCCCCTCCCCCTTGACCCGGAGTCGCAACACACGTGAATTAACCAAACATTCTTGGCAAATACCCAAAATCTTTGACTCCTGGGTGCCCAATAATTATAGTCAGCAGGTTTGTAAGTTTAAACACAATTACTTTTTATTTGTAACAAGAATTAGAATGTAATAAGCAGCAAATACAACTGGTTAACTATTGTCTAATTTCTAATGCCCCACTTTAACTTGCCCCCACTCTCTATACACACACACACACACACACAAGACAGACAAACACAGAGGGGAGCAAAGGGGTGAAAATCATAAGTAAAAGTAAAAGGAGTATTTCAATTGGTTGTCTTTAAGATGACCTTCCTTCAACAGAAGTTTTCAGTTCCATGTTTCTGTTTGCAGCCTGTAATGGTTTTCACTGTACTCATTCACTCAGGTTCTTTGTAGGTGCATCAATACGGCAACGCACAGCCTTTCCGGAGAGAGAGAGGGAAAGATGGAGAAAGAGAGAGAGACAGAGAGTGAGAGAGAGACGGGGAGAGAGAGAGACAGAGAGAGACAGAGAGCGAGAGAGAGACGGGGAGAGAGAGAAAGAGACAGAGAGAGACAGAGAGCGAGAGAGAGACGGGGAGAGAGAGAGAGAGAGAGAGGGAGAGAGACAGAGAGCGAGAGAGAGACGGAGAGCGAGAGAAAGAGACAGAGAGAAAAAGAGACAGAGAGAGATAGAGACGGAGAGAAAGAGAGGTGGAGAGAGGGAGAGACAGACAGAGGGAGAGAGACAGACAGAGCGAGACGGAGAGCGAGAGAGGGAGGGGGGAGAGAGAGAGAGACAGACAGAGAGAGAGACAGACAGAGAAAGACAGAGAGAGACAGACAGCGAGAGAGAGAGAGAGAGAGGCGGAGAGAGAGACACAGAGAGAGACAGAGAGAAAAGAGAAAAAAGATCCTTTCCCCCCCCCGAGTATCCAGGGTTTAAACTGAGCTTTTGGCTCTCTGAAAATCATTCCACTCGAGTAGAACCCAATCACTACCTGTTACCGGGCAGAATGCAGCCTTTTGGCCAACTCATTGTCCACCAGCCAATCAATCGAACTAGAATGAGGCCCAACCCATCTCTTGAGTGCCGCAAAGTCTGGCTCTTGATGTCCAAAGTAGCACCAATTACTATGATGCAGCTTCTAGCATTCCTCATCCTCTGTGCTGCTTGACTTCTCACCATTCTGCATTAAACTTCACCCATTCCACCAGCCCGTCTAAATCCTCCTGAAGGACATCTCTCAGTATCCTCTTCACGGTTCACAATAGTCCCCAAGTTTGAAGGATGACGGGACAAGGGTTACTGACTGTGTAACAGGCCGTTGGGAGGGTAATCCCCGAGGGGCCTCCTCTGCTGGGACAGTTCTGCGTTACCTGCCGATGCCGAGCTTGCGCAGCTCGGGTTTATCGCTCCATGAGGTCACGTGGAGCGACAGAGTAGGCAGCGGCCAGGGCTAAAGATGATGGTGCTCAGGCCATCACGATGAGCCGTGCCGCGCCTCGGAGTGAAATTGAGAAACTGGGTGAATTCGTCATTATCCAAAGTCAATTCGAAAAATCATAAGCAGACTATGGTGGCACAGTGGCATAGTGGTTACCACTGCTGCCTCACAGCACCAGGGAACCGGGTGCGATTCCCGGCTTGGCTGACTGTCTGTGCGGAGTCTGCACGTTCTCCCCGTGTCTGCGTGGGTTTCCTCCGGGTGCTCCGGTTTCCTCCCACAGTCCAAAGATGTGCAGATTAGGTGGATTGGCCGTGCTAAATTGCTCCTCAGTGTCCAAATTACGGGGATTGGGCGGGGGAGTGGGCCTAGGTAGGATGTGCTTTCAGAGAGTTGGTGCAGACTCGATGGGCTGAATGGCCTCCTTCTGGACTGTAGGGTTCTACGATTCTGTGATTTTGTGCAGCGCGCTCCCCCTGCTCGAAGCCAATCACAGGCAGCCTGGGCAGATCACCGGCTCAGTCGACGAGCTTCCACCCACTTTAGCTCCTCCTCCACGGGGAAGAAGCCCCCAGATCGGAAAACGGGAACTACGGCCCTCACCGTGTGGATCAGAAGCCTCCCCTCCCTCTCCATCCCGATCCCTGCAACCTGTGGGGAGGCTGCCCGCATGCTGCAGGGCTCGGGAATCTGGGTGAATGCCTTCAGGGTCCCAGTACGATCCAACCAGCACTGGGCCCCCAGTGAATGACACCATTCAGTATCGGCGGCCATCTTGCACGGCCATCTTGTGTTGGCAAGGCGCACTGCTGTACGTACTGCTTGGTGTTGCACCCAGACATACAGACCTGGAGAAAGATCCCAGAATCAATTTACATTCTGCGCTGAATTAGTTAATAGCTGAGAGGAAGGATTATGTTTAACCGCCAGTGTTTCTGGAGCTTTGCTGAAGGTTAATCATCCAGGGTTTCTGGAACTGATCATTAACCTGTGACTCATTTCCAGGTAAATGAGTGTGTCTACATTAGGACAGCATTGGGCTTCAACATGTTCCTGTATCTCTTGGTCAAACAGCATGATATTGATGCCCGTCTCGGTTACGTAGATAATGGTCGCATGTGCAACATCAAAAAGATATAGGAACAGGAGGAGGCTATTCAGCCCCTCAAGCCTGTTCCACCATTCAATTTTATCATGGCTGATGTGTGTGTCTTTTAAAAAAAATGAATTTTAGAGTACCTGATTCTTTTTTCCAATTAATGGGCAATTTAACGTGACCAATCCACTGTCCTGCGCGTCTTTGGGTTGTGAGGGTGAGACCCACGCAGACACGGGGCGAATGTGCCAACTCCACACGGGCTGTGACCCGGAGCCGGGTTCGAACCTGGGACCTCGGCACCCTGAGGCAGCAGTGCTAACCACTGCGCCACCGTGCGGCCCTATTGACGGTTGATCTAATCGAGGTGTTTAAGATGATTGGAATAGCTGAGCGTGTAGGTGGTGAGACACTGGCCCGGCTCGGAAAATCTCTGGATATGTCGGAGGCCGGAGATGCGCGTCGGGGGGCTCCAAGATCCACGTCAGGATCCCCCCCTCCCCCCCTCCCCACCTCGGAGGTCCTGATGTGCTACCCTCCGTGGAACTTTCCAGGGAAGTTTAAACCGCTGATGGGCAAGTCCCTTGCTCTCCCTCCCCAAAGTGTGTGAATCCCAGCCGGGGTCGGACAAACTTCGGACTGAGGGGGTCAGAACCTTAAAATTGGAGCCAGGCCATTTCGGGGTGTCGTGAGGGAGCACAAAGTGTAGAGGAAATCTGGAACCCACTCCCCGCCCCCCCAAAAAATGATTTGGCGGGCCCATTTGGAGAAGCCACAAATTTCAAAACCGAGGTCGGTAGATTTCCGTTGGGTAAGGGGGTTAAAGACGGCGGTACCAAGGTTTTAAGTCACAAATCAAAAGGCAGCACGGTGGCACAGTGGTTAGCACTGCTGCCTCACAGCGCCGAGGACCCGGATTTGATCCTGGCCCCGGATCACAGTCCGTGTGGAGTTTGCACATTCTCCCCGTGTCTGCGTGGGTCTCACCCCCACAACCCAAAGGTGTGCAGGGTAGGCGGATTGGTCACGCTAAATTGCCCCTTAATTGGAAAAAAGAATTGGGTATTCTAAAATTCATTTAAAGAATACACAGTTGAGTCCTGGTCTAATTGAATGATGGAACAGGCTTGAGGGGCTGAATGGCCTCCTCCTGTTCCTATACCTTCTTGATGTTGCTCACGTGACCCGGAGGAAACCCACGCAGACACGGGGAGAACGTGCAGACTCCGCACAGACAGTGGACCCAGCGGGGAATCGAACCTGGGACCCTGGTGCTGTGAAGCCACAGTGCTAACCACTGTGCTCCCGTGCTGCCCTATGGCAGAATTCCAAAGATTTATTGTGATAACCCTCACGAGGAGAACGAGGTGAAATCGTTGGTTGATCTCCCCATGGGCTTCGTAGAATACGAGTTGCCGTGGTGAGCAGGCGAGGCCGGCCCAGCTGGGGCTCGTTAATGGGGCCTTTAAATGTAGCTCCCAGACCCGGGCCGACCATTCCCGATAGTCCTGCGTGCGCTGGGACGTTTGTTTGTAGTGCTTTATTCCCAGTTTAAAATAAACCAGTTTGGCTTTTCACTCTGTGCCTCCTGGAATTATTACATTCTTGCTCCATTACGTGAAGGAATTTCTCCTCGTCTCAGTCACAAACTCTGACCCCTAGTTCTAGATTCCCCGTCCAGGGGAGATTTCCTCCCAGCATCCACCCTGCCAAGCCTCTTGAGGAGGTTACGTTTCAATGAGGATAATCCCTCCTTCTTCGAGATGTTAAGCATCCCCCTACTGAGCCACATGTAGGCCAGAGCGGAGTGCGAATGGGCAGATTTCACCCCACATTTAGGGAGCCGATCGGATTCCCCCAAAAGAAGTCAAAAGCTTCATGCTGGCTTTTCACGGATAGCTCTTTAATTCTAGAAGCACATTGAGAATTAAAGAATTGAGGGTGTGATTGCAGGATGGGTATAGTCCATTTAAAGTCTCCATAGTCCCAGAGGACTGTAGGCTGCTTTCCCCTTTGAGGGGGAGAGCTAACTGGTGGTGATTTAACCCGAGGGTCACCACACCTCAGGCGAGGGGGCGAGGTTGAGAAGGCGGGGCCTTCATGAATTGTTTAAGCTTCTGGGTGGTTGTAGAGTAAAGGAGACAAGAGTTCTGCTTCTGCACAAAACACTTTTATTTCTTTGATCCAACTTCATACACAAATCTCTACCAACAAATAGTGCCACCTGTAACCCCTTTTTTATCAGTTACTTCTATTGGACAATTAACTAATGCGACCATCAATTCACTCGAGACAAGAGTAGAAATAAACTGTGGCTTTTATCAACTAGAGCAATGCCTGCCTGCGACTGATCCAATACTGAGAACCACCTACAGGTCGACTGCTCTTTATACCTCCCCTCAAGGGGAGGAGCCATGGGCGGAGCCCATACAAGCCCCAACATGTTCCCTTATGGATAATGCCATACAATGGCCCATAGGTGGAGCCCACACGGGCAACAGCATAGCACAGATACAATGGTGGATTATTGATATGATACATTCACCACATTCTCCCCCTGTTTAAAAAAAAATGAAGTCCGGCAGGGGTGACGGGTTCAGAAGGTCAGCCGGTCCGGCGCACGAATTGTGCGCTGTGATCGCCGAAGCTCTGGCGTTGTTGCTGGCCCGGGTGTCGAACTCGTCCGTGCTGGCATCGGTAGTGAGGGCGCCGGTGCGGGTACAGACGTGGACTCCGGGAGCGTCTCTTCTGGAGCTTGATTCCTGTGGATCGGTGAAGGGGGTTGGCGGGCGGCAGGGAGCGTGTGAGCCATTTCGGGGCGGGGCGCTGGTCATGGTAGGTTGGGCGGGATAGGGTGGAGTGGCGGCGGTGGTGGTGGTGGTGGAACTGGCGGGCGCCAGGTCCCGGAGGGAGACCGTATCCTGTCAGCCGTCGGGGTGTTCGATGTATGCGTACTGGGGGTTGGAGTGTAGGAGCTGGACCCTCTCGACCAGAGGGTCGGTCTTATGGCTCCTAATGTGTTTTCTGAGGACGGGCCCTGGTGTCTTCAGCCAGGACAGAAACGAGGCCCCTGAGGTGGATCTCCTGGGAAAAACAAATAGGCGGTCATGAGGGGTCTCGTTTGTGGCCGTGCAAAGTAGGGACCTGATAGAGTTGAGCCATCGGGGAGGACCTCCTGCCAGTGGGAAACTGGGAGATTCCTGGACCGCAGGGGACAGTAGGACGGTCTTCCAGACCGCCCCGTTCTCCCTCTCCACCTGCCCGTTTCCCCTGGGGTTATAACTGGTCGTCCTGCTCGAGGCGATGCCTTTACCGAGCCGGTACTGACACAGTTCGTCACTCATGAACAACGAGCCCCGGTCACTGTGGACATAATTGGGGAAACAAAACAGGGTGAAAACACTAAGTAGGGCTTTAATGATGGTGGACGTGGTCATGTCGGGGCAGGGGTTGGCAAAGGGGAAGCGGGAGAACTCATCAGTAATGTTGAGGAAATATGTATTGCGGTTATTGGAGGGGCCCTTTGAAAATCGATACTGAGACGCTCAAAGGGCTGGGATGCCTTCACCAGGTGGGCCTTATCCGGTCGATAGAAGTGCGGTTTACACTCCGCACAGATCTGGCAGTCCCTGGTCATAACTCTGACCTCCTCGGCGGAGTAGGGCAGGTTGCAGGCCTTGATATAATGGGCGAGCCGGGTGACCCCCGGGTGGCAGAGGTCATCGTGGATAGCCCGTAGTCGGTCATCATGCCCGCTGGCGTATGTGCCGCGGGACAGGGCATCTGGGGATTCGGTGAGCTTCCCACGACGATATACTATATCGTGGTTATAGATGGAGAGTTCGATCCTACACCTCAAGATCTTATCATTCTTGATCTTGCCCCGCTGCGTATTATCGAACATGAAGGCTACCGATCGCTGGTCGGTGACGAGGGTAAACCTCCTACCAGCGAGGTAGTGCCTCCAGTGCCGCACGGCTTCCATAATGGCTTGGGCCTCTTTTTCGACCGAGGAGTGTCGAATTTCGGAGGTGGTGAGGGTGCATGAAAAAAACGCTACCAGTCTGCCTGCTTGGTTGAGGGTGGCGGCGAGAGCGACCTCTGACGCATCGCTCTCCACCTGGAAGGGGACAGACTCGTCCACCGCGTGCATTGCAGCTTTGACGATGTCCGCCTTGATGCAGCTGAAGGCCTGGCGGGCCTCAGTCGCCAGTGGGAAGATGGTGGCCTTGATTAGTGGGCGGGCTTTGTCCGCATACTGGGGGACCCACTAGGCGTAATATGAAAAGAACCCAAGGCATCTTTTCAGGGCCTTGGGGCAGTGGGGGAGGGGGAATTGGAGGAGGGGGCGCATACGGTCAGGGCCGGGCCCTAGGTCCCCGTTCTCCACGATGTAGCCGAGGATGGCTAGTCTGGTTGTGCGGAAAACGCATTTCTCCTTGTTGTAGGTGAGGTTGAGTTTTTGGGCGGTTTGGAGAAATCGGTGGAGGTTGGCCTCGTGGTCCTGCTGATCATGGCCGCAGATGGTGACATTGTCCAAGTACGGAAATGTGGCCCGCAGCCCGTACTGGTCCACCATTCGGTCCATTGTTCTTTGGAACACCGAAACCCCGTTCGTACGCCAAAGGGGACCCGGAGGAAGTGGAAAAGGCGGCTGTCTGCCTCAAACGCCCTGTAGTGGGGGTCCTCCGGGCGGATTGGGAGCTGGTGATATGCAGACTTCAGATCCACCGTGGAGAATACCCGGTAGTGTGCGATCTGATTTACCATGTCTGCAATCCGGGGAAGGGGGTACGCATCGAGTTGCGTAAACCGGTTAATGGTCTGGCTGTAATCAACCACCATCCGGAGCTTCTCCCCGGTCTTGACGACCACCACCTGAGCTCTCCAGGGGCTATTGCTGGCCTCTATGACCCCCTCCCGCAAGAGTCTCTGGACCTCGGACCTGATGAAAGTCCTGTCCTGCATGCTATACCGCCTGCTTCTGGTGGCGACTGGTTTGCAGTCGGCGGTGAGGTTTGCGAAGAGTGGGGGAGGGTCGACCTTTAGGGTCGTGAGGCTACATACGGTGAGTGGGGGTAGGGGCCCCCCGAATTTCAGGGTTAGGCTCCTGAGGTTGCATTGGGAATATAGTCCCAATAGGAGAGGAGCGCAGAGGTCTGGGAGTACGTATAATTTAAAATTGGTGTACTCGGCGCCCTGTATTGCTAGGGTTGCGATTGTGCACCCTTGGATTTGCACCGAGAGCGACCCAGAGGCGAGGGAGATGGTTTGGTGCGCCGGGAAAATTGGGAGCGAGGAGCGTCTTACCATGTCCTGATGAATGAAGCTCTCTGTGCTCCTGGAGTCGAAGAGGCAAGGCGTTTTGTGCCCGTTTACCCGGACGGTCATCATGGAACTCCGGAGGTGTTTGAGTCGCGACTGGTCCAGAGTGACCGCGCTGAATTGTGGGTAGCCGGCGTGGTCCGAGGTGCTGGGGCGATTCCACGATGGCTGTCCTTGTTGGTCGCACGTGTCGAGCGGCGTAGCAGATGGCGGCCAAGATGGCGGCCCCCGTTGGTCAAGCGTGTCGGGCAGTGAGGAAGATGGTGTCCAAGATGGCGGCCCCCATGGATTGCACATGGCCGGCCGCGTGGGGGAGGATGGCCAAGATGGCGGCCCCTGTGAGTCGCACGTGATGTGTGGGCTGGAAGATGGCTGCCCCCACGGGTAGCACGAGGCTGATGACGCGCCTACAGGGGGCGGAGTCGGCAGACACGCTGCCACACTGCGGGGTCTGCGGGCCTGTGAGCCTGAGGGTCGGGTCGGGCCTGCGGTTTAGAGTTCTTGGACCTGGCCAGGCAAACTTTGGCGAAATGTCCTTTTCTCCCGCAGCTGCTGCAGTTCGCGTTACGGGCCGGGCAGTGCTGCCGGGGGTGTTGGGACTGGCCGCAGAAATAGCAGGGTAGCCCACCATGGTGGGCGGGCGACCGCGCGGCACAGGCCTGGGGTAGTCTTTGGTCGGGGGTCCACGAGGGGGTCGCGTGGTCAGACGGGAACGCGTTAAGGCTTTGGAACGCTACTTCCAGAGAGGAGTCTCACGTGGTTGGACCGGACTCCCGCCACGTAGACGTCTCGGACGTTATGTTGAGTGGCCGTAACGGCCTGGTGGTTGCAGCTGCGTGCGAGGACTTTGAGGTCGCGTCGGTAGTCTTCTAGCGATTCCCCGGGACACTGGCGGCGAATGGTGAGGATGTGTCGCGCATAGACCTCGTTCACGGGCCTTACATAGAGGTGTTCGAGAATCGCGAGGGCGTCTGCGTAGGAGGAGGCCTCCTCGAGTTGACCAGACATTCGATGGCTCACCCGTGCGTGGAAGAGGCTCAGCTTCTGTTCGTCGGTGACGGAAGGCGTGGAGGAGTCTGCGAGATAGGCCTTGAAACAGCAGAGCCAGTGCGAAAAGATTTCTTTCGCCACCGCTGCCTACGGATCGAGTTCCAGTCGGTCAGGTTTGAGGGCCGATTCCATAGTTGCGTTGTAGTTGATTAAATTGATGCAACCATCAATTCACTTGAGACAAGAGTAGAAATAAACTGTGGCTTTAATCAACTAGTTCAGTGCCTGCCTGCGACTGATCTAACACTGAGAACCGCCTACAGGTTGACTGCTCTTTACACTTCCTTTCAAGGGGAGGAGCCATGGGCGGATCCCAATCAGGCCCCAAATGTTACCTTATGGATAATGCCATACAATGGCCCATAGGTGGAGCCCACACGGGCAACAGCATAGCACAGATACAATGGTGGATTATTTATATAATACATTCACCACATTAACAAGAAATTAGCATTTAATTGGAAGGTCTGTCAACCCATTCCTAACATGAATAACCTCAGCCGGTACGGGAATTGAACCCATGCTGCTGACCTTGCTCTGCTTCACGAACCAGTCGTCTTGAATTGAACCCACGCTGCTGACCTTGCTCTGCATCACGAACCAGTCGTCTAGCCAACTGAGCTAAACAGGCCCCCCCACCTAATCCAAAAGGGGGGTTTTCCAAATCATCTCCGGAATCTCTGGATTAGATTTGGAGCTGTGTGAATGACTTGTTTCATAGAATTTACAGTGCAGAAGGAGGCCATTCGGCCCATCGAGTCTGCACCGGCTCTCGGAAAGAGCACCCTACCCAAGGTCAACACCTCCACCCTGTCCCCATAACCCAGTAACCCCACCCAACACTAAGGGCACTGTTGAAGTAACTGATTGCCCGAAGAATTGAGTGGATTTATCACAAGCGCATTAACACCAACAGCAACCCGTGGTAAGGGGCTACAACAACAACCTGCATTTATGTAGGGCCTTAATGAAGTAGAACGCCCCACGGGAGCAAGTATCAACCTCATTTTGGCACTGAGCGGCCTACGGAGATATTAGGGCAGGTTAGCACTGCTGCCTCACGGCGCTGAGGTCCCGGGTTCGATCCCGGCCCGGGGTCACTGTCCGTGTGGAGTTTGCACATTCTCTGCGTGGGTCTCACCCCCGCAACCCAAAGATGTGCAGGGTAGGTGGATTGGCCACGCCAAATTGCCCCTTAATTGGAAAACAATAATTGGGTACTCTAAATTTATTTTTAAAAAGGGACAGGAGACTAAAACTTTATTCCAAGAGATAGGATCTTAAGGAGTGTCTTAGAGAGGGAGTAAGAGAGTCGGAGAGGTTTAGGGGAGGGGATTCCAGAGTTTAGGGAGCCCAGGCGGCTGAAGGCATGGCCGCGATGTGCGCGTTGAGTGTGGTGAACACTCGGTGTCGTGTCGCGTGAGCGTAGAATGGTGTCCCGGCGACTGTGGGGAAGCTCTTGTGCAGAGCTTGGAGCTGGCAGTCGAAACGGTGGGTCCGGGAGAAGGGTCGCGAGCTTAGAGGGAACCGACTTAAGGTGTTTGGGCCAAACAAACCCCACAGAGGCAGGAGGAAAGGCTTTTTAAAAACGCAGCGAGGGCTTAGGATCTGGAATGGGCTGGCTGAGAGCGAGGGGGAGGGGTTTGGGGTCCGGCTGAGTCATTCACACAGAGGGCCAGCACAGACTCAATGGGCCCAATGGCCCCCCTTCAGTGCTGTAAACATTCCATAGTTCTATTCTACGGTTCCAGGCTTCGTTCTACAGTAATGTTGTGACAACCTATGACCTGGTGGGGAGGGGTTCCTCGGGGAAGGGGGGGGGGGGGTCGCTGGCAAAGGTCCCTTGCTGCAGGGAAGGTCTCTCAATTTAGGCACTGCAAGTTTATTGTTTTAAAAGGCTACTTTTTTAAGAGTATTGAGTGCTGGGTTGAATGGAGCCAAGGTCATGGTGTCTACAGCTGTGAGCTTGACCTACCCACAATGCTGTTGGCTGTGAGTGCTCCTCTGCACGTAGGCACATTGTTTGCGTGTGTGAGTGTCAGGGGTGGGGTGGGGTGGGGGGGGAGGGGAAGGGTATCAGAGCGGGGGGGGGGGGGGGGGGTGGGGGTGGAAGGATAAACACACTGTCAGTATTGAGTGTGTACTTATACATAGACTCCCATCAAACAGCCGCAGTGCAGGGTGCTGAAAGTTCACGGACTCCCAGTTGTCTGATCCTTAAAAGATTATTGTATTGTAAGAGGCTTTTGCGTGAAATGTAATTAAGAATTTGAGGGCAGTATCCTCTGGTACCTGTTTAAAAAGTTTTCTTCTTAAGAAAGGTCAAGGACGTACATTCCCACAGAGTACTTCAGCTCCCCGTACCTTCACCTTTTCCCCTGACCCCCTCACCTTTCCCCAACTCCTCACATTACTCCTTGACCCCTCACCTTTCTCTCTAACCCTTCACCATTCTCCTCAACCACTTACCTTCCTTCCTGATCCCTCGTCTCTCTCTCTGACCCCCCTTATCTTTCTCTCTGACCCCTCACCCTTCTATCTGACCCCTCGCCTCTTTCTTTGACCCCCGCCTTATCTTTCTCTCCACCCCTTGCCCTTCACTCTGATCCCTCACCATTCTCTCCGACCCCTCACCTTTCGCCCCGACCCCTCACATTTCTCCCCAACCCCTCTCTCCCTGACCACTCACCATTCTCCCGACCCCTCACCTTTCTCCCCAACCCTCACCTTTCTCCCCGACCCCTCACCTTTCTCCCCAACCCCTCTCTCCCTGACCCCTCACCTTTCTCCCCAACCCCTCACCTTTCTCCCCGACCCCTTACCTTCCTCCCTGACCCCCCTCGCCATTCTTACTTGGCCTCCTGACCATACTGACCCTTCCTCTGGTGCCAGTCGACTGGGCAATCGGCCTTCTCACTTTTTTCGGCTGCGTGTTTGGACACGAGGGTGGCCAGTCCGCCAGGATTGGGCCTGGAGTCTCCCGGAATCGAAGGTCGATCTCCAGGGATCGAAGGTCAGTCTCCAGGGATCGAAGGTCAATCTCCAATCTCCAGGGAGATTGAAAAAAGGTTGTTTTTTTGAACGTTTCTCTGTACCAGATGTAAAAATATTGAAAATGGGAAAAGGTGGTTTGGGTGACAGTCAAACATCTTCCAATTGGGTAATAACTCTTTCTGCTTTCCGATTGGTGTAGGAAGGCCGGACGTCACACGGACGGACATTTTGGCCGAATAATGGCTGGAGCGGGGGAGGGGGGGGGAAGAGTCATGTGATGGAACCTCCAGGAATACATTTAGACACAGTTGGCAACTCTACTGGGCAATGGATGGGGCAACATCATTGGGGCGAATGTTACAGCAATTCCCTGTGCTGACATGAAAGAAGGACTTGCATTTGTATAGTGCCAGTCACTGCCTGCAGGACATCCCCAAGCATTTTACAGTCAATGACGCATTTTATGAAGTGTTATAATGTTCACTTACACACAGCAAGCGATGACAAACAGCCATGAGTTAAAGAACCAGGTTGTGTGTGTTTACAGTGGGTGGGCCTGTGGGGGATAAATTGTCCTGCTTTCCCACAAGAGAATGCCGTGGGATCTTTCACCCAACAGAACGGCACCTCCGATAGAGCTGCACTCCCTCTGCATTGGACTGGGTAATGCAATCAGATCTTTCGAAGTGGAGATTGCCCTTTTTTTTTTGTTATAAATTTAGAGGACCCAATTCATTTTTTCCAATTAAGGGGCAATTTAGCGTGGCCAATCCACCTACCCTGCACATCTTTGGGTTGTGGGGGTGAAACCCACGCAGACACGGGGAGAATGTGCAAACTCCGCACGGACAGTGACCCAGAGCCGGGATGGAACCTGGGACCTCGGTGCCGTGAGGCAGCAGTGCTAACCCACTGCGCCGCCGTGCTGCCCATGAGATTGACCCTTAGCCCTCCTGACTGAAAGGTGAAAGGGCACCCCGTCGACCCCCGGCTGAATGCTGAGGATTGTGGGCTATCCGATTCGACCCCGCACCCCCTGCTCTCCCCCCACAACCGTGCAAATCTTCCCTCTATTAAATTCCCCCCCCCTGAACCTGCGATGGGGGACAATGCCAGCTTCTCCAGTCTCTGCACAAAACTGCACATGGACATTGGGTCGAGGTACCATCCACCACATTCTGTCAGGATGTATATCTAAGCAAGCGATAAGTTGGCTCACCCTGTGCTCACTTACTGGAAGTGCAATGAACTCTGGTGAACCCTGGGACAATATAAGCAAAGGCATGAAAACTTCACCCCTACCATTGGCTCCCAGCCTGAGAGGAGGGACAGTATCTCCCCTGTGCCGTTCCCGCCGCTCCCCCCCCCCCCTCCCCCCTTGCCTCCCAGCGGCGCTCCCCATCCTTTTTCCAACCCTGTGTGGCTTACAGGAGAGAAAAACTTACATTTATAGACCAACTTCCATAACCTCAGGACTCTTGACAGCCAGGAAATTCCTTTAGCCTCGCCACTGAGGTAACAGCAGGCAATTTGTGCACAGCAAGATCCCGCAAACAACAAGGTGATGAATGACCAAATAATCTATCTCCCCCCCCCCCCCCAAACTAGGTCTGTAACTTTTCTTACATTTTGCCTTCAGAGCACTCTGACCCTTGTTCTGCTACTAACACATTCTGCTATCTGACCCGTATGCCGCTATCGACACCTGCTTTAGTCTTTAACACGACCATTGACACTCCCTTTGTGTTGTGTCCTGCGGGGCAGCCACGCGGAGTTCTCCTGGAGCTCTGTCCGACATTCCACCACCAAAAATAGATCCTGTTCCCTCGTGGCGTCATCGCAGTTCAGAAGGAGACCATTCGGCCCCATGTTTTGGTGCCAGAAGACGCCACCCTAAATTCCTCCCACGCCCCAGCGTTAATTTCCCCCCCGGAGGCTGGATTTTCCCGCACCATCGGCCGCAGGGCTGGAAATTCCCGTCCAGAGTCGACGGGGGTCGGACGGAACAAACGTTGTCGAAGCTACAACCAGGTCAGCCCTGATTCCATCGAAGACCTTGAGGGTCCGAATGGCCTACTCCTGCTCCTAAGTGCTGCCTTCAAGCCCCAGCCCCACTGCCTTGCCCCTTCACCTCATCATTGACCCAAGTGACCTTTGAACCGGCGTACGATTGCTCTCCCCTGTTCCGAGGTATGTTGGGCGTGCCAATCAGACACAAGTTCCTTTCTTGCCAACAGCACCCAATGGGGAGAGAGATGCCAACCCTGGATGGACATGGGCCTGGGGGGGACTCCACATATGACCTTCATGGTCCCTTTTCCCACCTCAACCCAGCCAAAGAGCCTTTATTCCCGGTTCTAATCAGAAGCCATCAACAGACATGCTGGAAGTGAGGAAAAAAATAATTGTGTTTATTATGAATGCACCCTTGCTGTTTCTCTCTACCCGGACGTGCTCACAGTTAACATACTGGAGGGAGACTCCAGGGCAATCCTGGAGGTTTGACAACCGGCTTGTGGTTATTCAGTGGCGAACGCGCTGACGACCAAGCGGGTTGCGTCAAGCGACAATGGGCGAGGGTGGGGGTGACGATACCACCCAGGGGACGATTCCAGGCCACAGCCAGCCCCGTCCATATCCCCCATCGGGCAGACTGCTAAACGATACGGTTGCCCGGCAACACGTGTAAACACCAGTTACAGTAACACGAGCAGAAACGAGAAGTCGCCGCATTAACTGGAAGTTGCTCATCAAAGAAAACAATGGATTGTGCAACTGCCTTTTGGTGTAATCAAGTTACATCATCACCAGGAAGAGGAACCACAGAGCCAGAATCGCAGGGCAGCATCCATAAAGACGTCCAGCTCATGAGGGAGCTCTTCGGCCCATCACACCCCTGCTAGCCCTTTGACCAGATTTCACAATTAATCCCCCTACCCTTTCCGTCCAGCCCTGAAAATCTGTCCTCTTCAAATATCAATTGGGGGCAGCACGGTGGCGCAGTGGGTTAGCACTGCTGCCTCACGGCGCCGAGGTCCCAGGTTCGATCCCGGCTCTGGGTCACTGTCCGTGTGGAGTTTGCACATTCTCCCCGTGTTTGCGTGGGTCTCGCCCCCACAACCCAAAACGAAATGTCCAAGCTAGGTAGATTGGCCACGCTAAATTGGCCCTTAATTGGAAAAAATTAATTGGGTAATCTAAATTTTAAAAAATATATCAATTGGCCCTTTAGAAGGTGGGGGTGAGCCGCCTTCTTGAGCCGCTGCAGCCCCTGTGGTGTAGGTGCACCCACTGTGCTGTTAGAGAGGGAGCTCCAGGATTTTGACTCAGCGACAGTGAAGGAACGGCCGATGTATTTCAAAATCGGGATGGTGACTTGGAGGGGAACCTCCAGGTGGTGGGGTTTCCCAGGTATCTGCTGCTCTTGTCCTTCTAGATGGTAGAGGTCATGAGTTTGGGAGGTGCTGTCAGAGGAGCCTAGGTGAGTTACTGCAGTGCATCTTGTACATGGTACACACGGCTGCCACTGTGCGTCGGTGGTGGAGGGAGTGAACGTTTAAGGTGGCAGATGGGGTGCCAATCACGCAGGGCTGCTTTGTCCTGGATGGTATCTAAGTGTTTTTGGAGCTGCACTCATCCAGGCAATCCTGCAACTGGAACCAGTTTCCCCCTCCATCCATCATCAAAACTCATAAGACATAGGAGCAGAATTAGGCCACTCGGCCCATCAAGTCTGCTCCACCATTCAATCATGGCTGATATGTTTCTCATCCCCATTCTCCTGATCCCCTTATTAATCAAGAACCTATCTATCTCTCTCTTAAAGACACTCAGTGATTTGGCCTCCACAGCCTTCTGCGGCAAAGAGTTCCACAGATTCACCACCCTCTGGCTGAAGAAATTCCTCCTCATCTCTGTTTTAAAGGATTGGCCCTTTAGTCTGAGATTGTGTCCTCTGGTTCTAGTTTTTCCTACAAGTGGAAACATCCTCTCCACGTCCACTCTATCCAGGCCTCGCAGTATCCTGCAAGTTTCAATAAGACCCCCCCACATCCTTCTAAACTCCAACGAGTACAGACCCAGATTCCTCAACCGTTCCTCATACGACAAGCTCTTCATTCCAGGGATCATTCTTGTGAACCTCCTCTGGACCCTTTCCAAGGCCAGAACATCCTTCCTTAGATACGGGGCCCAAAACTGCTCACAGTTCTCCAAATGGGGTCTGACCAGACCAAGGCCTTATACAGCCTCAGAAGTGCCCTTGTATTCTAGCCCTCTTGACAGGAATGTTAACATTGCATTTGCCTTCCTAACTGCCGACTGAACCTGCACGTTAACCTTTAAAAAAAATAAATTTGGAGTACCCAATTAATTGTTTCCAATTAAGGGGCAATTTAGCGTGTTCAATCCACCTACCCTGCACATCTTTTTGGGTTGTGGGGGTGAAACCCACACAAACACGGGGAGAATGTGCAAACTCCACACGGACAGTGACCCAGAGCCAGGATCGAACCCGGGTCCTCAGTGCCGCAGTCCCAGTGCTATCCACTGCGCCACATGCCGCCCTCCTGCACGTTAACCTTAAGAGAATCCTGAACTAGGACTCCCAAGTCCCTTGGTGCTTCTGACTTCCTGAGCCTTGACCCACTTAGAAACCCCTCATGGTTTCAAACATCTCGACTGAATCGTCCCTGAACCGTCTGTGCCCGGAGGGGAACAAGACCCTCTTCTCCAGCCTCTCCATGTGAGCTGAAGTCCCTTATCCCTGGCATCATTCTGGCAAACCTCCTCTGCCCTCTCTCTCTCCTGGTCCAGCAATGCCGCAATTTTAGATGCTCTCACCCTCAGGCAGCCTTACCTCAGCGATAGTCTGTAACCTGCTTCAGTCCAAAGCACTCAGGGACTCCCTGCAGCCTTCCAATTCTTGCCTCGCATGTGCCTCCAATTTGTTTCTCCCATCATCGGTGGAGGGAGGAGTGGGGTGCTGAGAGCCTTCATCAACGTAGACTCCAAGTCCCGGAATGCCCTCCCTAAATCTCGCTGCCTTTCTCTCCCCTCCTTTGAGATGTTTAATGAAATTTGACCATGGTTTACGTCACCTGTCCTAATACCTCCTCGTGGCTCAGAGTCAAGTTGTGTTTGGTCATGCTGCTGCAAAGCATCATGGGATTATATACCATGGTAAAGACGATTCAGGCTGTTGTTGGAATCTAAGTGATCAGACCCAGGAAGATAGATACAGTACAAACTGGTCAATATGATCCTGGCCCAGGGAGGCACGGTGACGCAGTGGTTAGCACTGCTGCCTCACGGCGCCGAGGTCCCAGGTTCGATCCCAGCCCCGGGTCACTGTCTGTGTGGAGTTTGCACATTCTCCCCCATGCCTGAATGTGACTCACCCCCACAACCCCAAGATGTGCAGGGTAGGCAGATTGGCCACGCTAAAGTGCCCCTTAATTTGGGAAAAGTGAATTGGGGCACTCTAAAATTTTTTTTAAATGAGTACTGGCCCAAACTGTTTTTATTTCCCCCCCCTCCCCCATTGAATCATAGAATCCCTACAGTGCAGGAGGAGGCCATTCAGCCCATCGATGCTGCACCGACCCTCAGAAAGAGCACATTATCCAGGCCCACTCCCCCACAAACCTGCAACCCCAGCTAACCTTTGGACACCAAGGGGTAATTTAGCGTGGGGCAATCCGCCTAGCCTGGGTAGGGGGGGGCTCTTTCGAAGGGTCGGCGCAGGCTCGATGGGTCGAATAGCCTCCTTCTGCACTGTAGGGATTCTATGATCCCGTGCCGGGAGCCCTCCTTCTGCATTCAGTCTATGGGTGGGGGCACTTTAAAGGCAATCGTGGGGAGCCTGTGCCTTTAAGAGCATCCCCCAGTCTCGGTGCCGCTCTCTGCCGGCGGCGCCCGGGGTTGCAGGGGTTAATTTCAGGTCTGTTTACTGGGTCACGTGGGGCGGCTGTGCACGTGTAATTGACACACGGGCTGATGGAGAAGCGGCGGCGGCTCGGGCGCTGGGAGCGGGGCTGCTCCTGCGGGCTGGCGAGGGGGGCAATGCAGCTCCGGGGGCATGCAACTGATTAAATGCAAGGCCGGGCAGGCGGCGGCCGGGTGCAATCGGCCGGCAGCAGATTAGGTTTGGGCAGGGGAGGGGAAGCGGATGAGGCTGTGCAAGCCCGTCCTCCGCAATGACAGGGCGGCTCGGCTTGCGGAGAGCCATGGCTCCGGGGACTGAGCCGCTCGCATGGGGGAGCCGCGGACGGAGGGTGTGAGGGCACCGGGGGCTGCCAGCCGCCCTGTCCCTCGCCCAGCCGAGCCTCCAGCCTCGGGGGGGTTGCCAATGGGGCTGGAGGGTTGCAGCCCCCCGTGCCAGCTCCTGCGGGGCAATGGCATAGTCCCAGGAACAGGCAATGTATCAACCCAAATGGCTACAGTATCCCCTGGCACCCAAATGGCTACAGTATCCCCTGGCACCCAAATGGCTACAGTATCCCCTGGCATCCAAATGGCTACAGAATCCCCTGGCACTCAAATGGCTACAGTATCCCCTGGCACCCAAATGGCTACAGTATCCCCAGGCACCCAAATGGCTACAGTATCCCCTGGCACTCAAATGGTTACAGTATCCCCTGGCACTCAAATGGCTACAGTATTCCCTGGCACCCAAATGGCGACAGAATCTCCTGGCATTCCAATGATTACAGCATCCCATAACCATGCATTGGCTGCCCTGGGCACTGTCCATGACGAGGGTGGGTGCAGGCTGTACCACTGCTCCCCTCGGGACCTTCTGCCTGCCCTCGAACCGGCCCACGGGGCCCTCCCCGCCGGCCAGGGGGAGGCCCTGGGCTCCAGCTGTCGGAGGAGGGCGTTGGAGAGCCCGTGTCCGCAGCTGGCCCAGTGCCCCTGGCAGGGAGGGGGCAGCGGCGCCAGCCCGGGGGGGGACGGGGCCGCCCCCCCCTCCCCAGCCCTGCCCCAAGAGGAGGAGGCTAGAGAACGGGGAGAGCCCTGGCGGCCTGAGTCTGGTCAATGGGCACGGTGCGGAGCCCTGCCCTGGCAAGGATGCCAAGCGGAGGAAGGTGGAGGATGAAAACATGGTGCCCGTGGGGTGCCCAGGCAACACTGTGATGGGCAGGGACGTGCAGCTGAGACTCCAGGCGCAGGAACTGGTCAATAACTACATTGTGCCCTGCATGAACTGCTATGGCATCTGCATCAAGGACAATTTTCTCGGGGAGCGGCTGGGCAGCAAGATCCTCCTGGATGTTGTGAGCCTCCATCAGAATGGGACCTTGATGGACGGGAAGGTGGTCAGTCCCCTCAGTATTCCCACCAGGAGCATCCGAGGGGACAAGATCGCTTGGGTGGATGGGAAGGAAGAATCCTGCAGCAACATTGGCCTGCTGATGGCCAGGCTTGATGAGCTGATCCTCTACAGTGCCGGCAGGCTGGGGAATTACATGATCAACGGGAGAACTAAGGTAAGGGGGCTGAGGGGGAGGGGGGGACGGGGGTGGGGGGTGTGGGGGGGGGGGGTGTTGCTATGGCGGGAGAAAGCGACTTTACGGCTTTTCATAGAATTTACAGTGCAGAAGGAGGCCATTCAGCCCATCGAGTAGCACCGGCTCTTGGAAAGAGCACCCTACCCAAAGTCAACACCTCCACCCTATCCCCATAACCCAGTAACCCCACCCAACACTAAGGGCAATTTATCATGGCCAATCCACCTAATCTGCACATCTTTGGACTGAGAGAGGAAACCGGAGCACCCGGAGGAAACCCACGCACACACGGGGAGGATGTGCAGACTCCGCACAGACAGTGACCCTCGCCGGGAATCGAACCTGGGACCCTGGTGCCGTGAAGCCACAGTGCTATCCACTTGTGCTACCGTGTGTTTTTGCCTGTGTTTTTGTGTGCTGATGCCTGTCAGCATGTGTTTGTTGTGTGCCTGTGCATGTGTGCATTTTTGTGTGTGCGGGTGCGGTGTTTTTGTGCCTGTGTGTACGCGTTTTTGGGTGCGGTGTCAGCCCATATTTGGTAATATGTCAAAGTATCAAAAATGAAATGAAAATCGCTTATTGTCACAAGTAGGCTTCAAATGAAGTTACTGTGGAAATCCCCTAGTCGCCACATTCTGGCACCTGTTCAGGGGAGGCCGGTACGGGAATTGAACCGTGCTGCTGGCCTGCCTTGGTCTGCTTTCAAAGCCAGCAATTTAGCCCTGTGCTAAACCAGCCCCTGATGATCTCATTCAAATGAACTTGCAAAGCAGGAAGAAAGGTGCAGGACTCTGGGGAGAGGTTGGGGAGTGGCACTCGAGTGACTTCCCCCTTTGGAGAGACAGCGCCGATATTGTGGCCTGAATGGCCTCTATCCATGCTGTAACCATTCTGCAATTCTCTGTGGGGGAGGGGGGGGGGGTTAGTTTTCCACCCTCGCCCTCTCAACCAGCTCGGAAGCCCAGAATGAGGGGACAGCGAGGGCAGGGATGCACAAACTAGGAGCAGGAGGAGGCCATTCGGCCCCTCCACGCTCCGCCATTCGGTAAGATCACGGATGATCTAGTTGTGGCCTTGACCCCACCTTCCTGTTCACGTTTTCCCGCCTCTGGATAACCTTCGACTCCCTTTGCTAATGAAGAATCTATCTACCTCTGCCTTGAATATATTCAGTGACCCTGGGAAGAGAAAGAGGGTTCGAAAGATTCATCAGAGAATCCCTACAATGCAGGCCATTCAGCCCATCAGGTCCGCACGAACCCTCTGAAAGTGTGCCCGATCTAGACCCAGCGCCCCGCCCTGTCCCCGTAACCCCACCTAATCTGCACATCGCTGGACAATAGGAAGCAATTGAGCACCAATCCACCCTAACCTGCACAGCTTTGGACTGTGGGAGGAAACCGGAGCACCCGGAGGAAACCCACGCGCACACGGGGAGAACGTGCAGACTCCGCACAGTCACCCGAGGCCGGAATTGAACCCGGGTCCCTGGTGCTGTGAGGCAGCCGTGCTAACCATCGTGCCACCCAGAGTCACGACCCTTTGAGAGAAAAATATTCTCACCTCTATCTTAAACGGGAGACCCCTTATTTTTAAACTTATTTTTAAATCTTCTACACTTCCGGGGTCCGTATCCCTCTATTCCCATCCTATTCATGTATTTGTCAAGATGCCCCTTAAATGTCACTATCGTCCCTGCTTCCACCACCACCTCCGGTAGCGAGTTCCAGGCACCCACTACCCTCTGTGTAAAAAACTTGCCTCGTACATCTACTCTAAACCTTGCCCCTCGCACCTTAAACCTCTGCCCCCGAGTAATTGACCCCTCTACCCTGGGGAAAAGCCTCTGACTATCCACTCTGTCTATGCCCCTCATAATTTTGTAGACCTCTATCAGGTCGCCCCTCAGCCTCCGTCGTTCCAGTGAGAACAAACCGAGTTTATTCAACCGCTCCTCATAGCTAATGCCCTCCATACCAGGCAACATTCTGGTAAATCTCTTCTGCACCCTCTCTAAAGCCTCCACATACTTCTGGTAGTGTGGCGACCAGATTTAAAAAAAATAATAATTTAGAGTACCCAATTCATTTTTCCCAATTAAGGGGCAATTTAGCATGGCCAATCCACCTACCCTGCACATCTTTGGGTTGTGGGGGCGAAACCCACGCAGACACAGGGAGAATGTGCAAACTCCACACGGACGGTGACCCAGAGACGGGATCGAACCTGGGACCGCGGCGCCATGAGGCCGCAGTACTAACCCACTGCGCCTTGGGTAGGGTGCTCTTTCCAAGAGCCGGTGCAGACTCGATGGGCCAAATGGCCTCCTTCTGCACTGTAAATTCTATGAAATCTATGATAACCATGCTGTCCCATGTGGCGACCAGAATTGAACGCTATACTCCAAGTGTGGCCTAACTAAGGTTCTATACAGCTGCAATATGACTTGCCAATTCTTATACTCGATGCCCCGGCCAATGAAGGCAAGCATGCTGTATGCCTTGACTACCTTCTCCACCTGTGTTGCCCCTTTCAGTGACCTGTGGACCTGTACACCTAGATCTCTCCGACTGTCAATACTCTTGAAGGTTCTACCATTCACTGTATATTCCCTACCTGCATTAGACCTTCCAAAATGCATTACCTCACATTTGTCCGGATTAAACTCCATCTGCCATCTCTCCGCCCAAGTCTCCAAATGATCTAAATCCTGCTGTATCCTCTGACAGTCCTCATCGCTATCTGCAATTCCACCAACCTTTGTGTCGTCTGCAAACTTACTAATCAGACCAGTTACATTTTCCTCCAAATCATTTATATATACTATGAACAGCAAAGGTCCCAGCACTGATCCCTGCGGAACACCACTAGTCACAGCCCTCCAATTAGAAAAGCACCCTTCCATTGCTACTCTCTGCCTTCTATGGCCTAGCCAGTTCTGTATCCACCTTGCCAGCTCACCCCTGATCCCGTGTGACTTCACCTTTTGTACTAGTCTACCATGAGGGACCTTGTCAAAGGCCTTACTGAAGTCCATATAGACAACATCCACTGCCCTACCTGCATCAATCATCTTTGTCACCTCCTCGAAAAACTCTATCAAGTTAGTGAGACACGACCTCCCCTTCACAAAACCGCGCTGCCTCTCGCTAATACGCTAATATCCTCCTTGGAGGGCCAGATGGGGTTTTGGTTTACAGTCCCGCCTGAAATTCCGCACCCCTGACGGTGCTGCACTCCCTCGGTGCTGCACCGCGAGTGATTGTTGTGTGCTTGAGTCCCGGCGGTGGGAATTGATCCCGTGATCCTCTGACTCGAAGGAAAGGGTTGGGGAAAGCCCGTCACAGGAGGTTTATCTTATTTTTGATTTTCTGAAAATTTTGACCGGGTAGACAAGAGGTTGTTCCCCTTGGCTGGGGAATCTGGAACATGGGTTGGGGGGGGGGGGGGGGGGGCACTGTCTCAGGGTAAGTGTGACGGCCATTTTGGATGAAGATGAGGAGGAATGTCCTCACTCGGAGGGTGGCGACTATTTGGAACTCTCGACCCCAGAGGGCTGTGGATGCCCCGTCGTTGAGGGTATTTCGGGCTGGGGATCGAGGGGTATGGGGAGACAGGCTGGGGAGTGGAACCCAAGGCCCAAGATCAGCCGTGATCGAACTGAACGATGGGGCAGGATCGATGGGCCGAATGGTCGCCTCCTGCTCGATTTCTTCTTCTGAGGAGGCTGCGGGGGAGATTTACTGAAATGGCACCAGGGAAGAGGGACTTCAGTAATGTGGGGAGAGGGGAGAAGCCGGAATTGTTTGACGAGCGTCCGAAATAGGAGCAGGGGCAGGCCATTCGGCCCCTCGCGCATGCTCCTCCATTCAGCAAGATCATGGCCGATCTGTTTGTGTTGAATTCCACATGCCCAGCTAACCCCGATGACCTTAGATTCTTGTTAGGCGAGGGGGATCAATCTGCCTCTGCCTTAAAAATAATCAGTGACCTCTCCCTCCCTCTGAGGCACAGAATTCCAAAGTCACGGAGCCCTCGGAGAAAAACATTCTCCTCGGCTCTTTCCTAAAAAGGGCAATCCTAATTTTAAAACCGTGTCTTTCTAGTTCTAGACTCGCCCACAAGAGGAAAGATCCTGTCCACTTCCCCCCCTTGTCAATATTGTTCACGATCTTATAGACTTCAATCAACTCGCCCCCTCACTCTTCTAAACTCCAGAGGAGAAACAAGTCCGGCCTGTGCAACCTTTGGCATCCAGCTCGCTCCATATTTACCTCACGCGGCCCAGGATGTTGATAGTGGGGGATGTTGATGTCAAGGGGCAATGATTGTTGGGGTTGGTCATTGCCTGGCACCTGTGCGGCGCGAATGTGGTCCGTAACGGGACTCCCCATGTATAGGCTACAACACCCACAATCCTAATTACCGACTGGCGGGGCAAGTACCAG